>NC_092190.1:6896547-8096547 GCF_043641665.1 Enoplosus armatus | reverse complement strand
GGGTAATGAGGGTCAAGAGCCCAGATTTACCTTGTTTGACTTGATACAAACCCAACAACCATGTGCAATGATGCAAGTCTCAGTCATACTGAAGCTTTCAACACAGATGCAAAAACACTTGCATGCACATACACACACACACACACTTCCACTCACCCACATGCACGTGCGCGCGCACACACACACACACACACACACAGGTTGGCCATCCTCTTTAAGAGAGGGCGGGTACCCTTCCTTTCACTGCTGTCTCCCTGTCTCCGGCAGGAGGTTGCCATGGAAACAGGGCTTGACTGGAAACAACAGGAGAGAAAGAAAGAAATCCAGTGCTCTGCCCACCTCTCCACCACTCCTCCTTTGTGTCCCTCGCTCAAAATACCCCTTTCCAACACACGATGCATTTCTAACTAATTACAGGTTTTCCATAGGGTAGGCGAGCTGGTCACCACTCTGCATGTCTTAGTCTAGTCTACGACAACAGTTAGAAACCTTTAAAAGCAAAAGCTCCAACAGAGTTACGGCATTACCCCCCCCCCCCCCAGTAATAACACCATGTCTGCTCCTAACTCTAGACCCTTATTATGGGCCATTATGGCCACAGTCTCGGCTGAGAGGGCAGAGGAGGTGAAGTCCTGATAGCTTATAAAAGCACCAGGCTTACAGTAATTGGGGATGCTGCAGAGCTCAGTGGAAAATGTATCACAATATATTCAGTGTTAGCGATTACATCGTCAGAAACAATTATAGTTGTTAGTTATTGTAATGTCTTAGCCAAGCAGTTTCCAAGTTGTGTATTCTTCTGTATGTTGTCTAAGTTACTATTTAACTCAATCAGGGTTTAGTCCGGGGGAATTTCCAGCAACTTTTCTTTGACAAGTAGTCTCTGGCAGTTATTTTTTCTATTTTTTTTACATTCATCTCTTGAGTTATCAAGGATGTACGCAGCCTGTGTCCATGGAGACAGAGATGACAGAATGACTGCAGGCTCTGGCAATATATCCAATGAGTTGTCCAGGGGAGAAGTTGTCACAACTTGTGGAATAGATGTAACTTTGTCATGCAGCTCAAGAGACAGAGACCTCTGCGCTCATTGGCTCAGAGGGTCACAGTTAATGCTGGCCAGTCAAACGTTCAGCATGTTTTTTTCTTGGTTGCTGTGCAAAAGAAAAGAATGAAAGAAGGGACGAAGCTAGCTTACTAATTATCAGGATGTTCTCTGAAAAGAGTACAGCAGTGAATGGATTTATTTAGATTTTGTATTGTCTTCAGGCCTTTTATGTGTAAGTTTGTCATTATCATGAATATGATTCTCTGTCAGTTGCACATGTAGGGGAATAGAGCACAGAGTGCTCAGCAGAGTAGCACTCATGCATGCACACATACTTTTAACTTGGACATATTCAGTATTCACACACACACACACACACAATAACAAATGTTCAAATGTTCCCACTGACTGCTGTGTCTGTGTCCCATCTTTACAGCACACATAGACCACAACGGCCTGTCGCCAAGGCAGATCAAAAGTGACAGCGATGACGACGACCTGCCAAACGTGACCTTGGACAGTGTTAATGAGACCGGCTCCACTGCGCTGTCTATAGCCCGCGCTGTACAAGAGTGAGTATCAGGATCTGTACATGAAATGTTGAATCTCTATACTGACTTTTTCACCTCTGCAGACCCTAACAGCTCTTAAAATAACCTCGTATTTCTATCTTAAGTTATTTCTGTTCCGTCTGGTCACAGGAAGATGTTTGGGAAGTAGAGTCTTGATACTTTGACTCCTCACTGTTGGCTGCTGTATTTGGTAATATGGGAGTTTCAATTTGTTCCATTGTTATAGTATTCTTAGTGTTGGAGTATTTTTCCTCAAACTAACTTTCCTTCACATTATCACAATTATCACATTACAATGTAGTTATTTATTAAAGTAAATGCTTTACAGCACCTTGTATTACTCACCAAACAAATAAAAAAACAACATGAAGGGTAAAAGTTGTTTTTTTTGAGAAAAATATTCTAACATCTTAAAATACATGTACAGTATATGCAGATCTCTATTAGGGGCTTTTATTTTGAAGATGTAGTTTGCTGCAATGTATGTAGTTCCAGCCATTGTTTATCAAGCTGGTGAGGTTTTGGTTAAATTAATATAAATATATATAAAAAATAAAAGGTAGAATTAATTAATTAACAATACGAACATTTTTTGAAAGTTTTTTATAAACTGTACAAATTGAAAAAGTACAATGCACATTAAGTTTGAAAAATGAGAGCTCTGACATTACCAAGTTCAGAGTACAGAGGTTGAAAATGTTTTCTATTACATTGCGCATTGTCAGTCACCTTGGATGAGGACATCATTTGCAAATAAACCCAGTGTAAAGGCTGGCGTTGTGCATGTCTGTGTGCTTTTGTAACTGCACATTTGGATGTATCTGCGTGGGTGTGCATCTATATGCCTGACTGCATATGGCTCAGACATACTTTATGCCCTGTTCAGCCTACAGACATCACAACTCCTGTGGTGCCAGTCCATCTGTGTTGAATGAAAAGACTTCTCCTCTCCAGTGGATGACAGCTTACAGTACTCCTGATCAGAAACAGGAAATCAGACGCAGAGAAAGATTTGGCTCTGCCCTGCCCTCCTCCCCCTGCTGCCCATAAACCCAGAACAGTCATAACTAGCCGCCTGGCCAGACTCAAGTTAATGCCCATAGGACTTTTATTTAGACTAACTGTAAGGAAAGTATTCCAGGACTCTGTGAGAATCCCGCTAATGATGTAGCAACATTAACAAGGCTGAGGTAGCCCATCCCCAACTGGCTGTGTTTTGGTGGTAACAGTCCAGTTTACGTGGTTGAAATTGTGTACAAGACGTTGTATTGTCTGTTTGAGCACTGCTGGCTATGTGAACGTCTACAGTAATGAAACTAAATGAGGTATTATGGTGGCGCTGTACAACACATTGTGATAAAAACAAGTTCTCCGGCTGCACTTGTTCAGTGGTACAAGTAGAGGTTGCAGTGTTTCAGGGAAGACACACATCTCCTCACACACCCACACACACACACAGACTCACTAGAGGACTCAGGTTTCGATGCAGGTTATTGAAAGGGACAGGCGTGCCCCTGAGTGCCACACGTGGGCACCGGGTGGTCAGAGGAGAACAGAGGTTGGCAGTAGCCAACCTTTCACTGCCCAAGCTTTCACTATGGAGAGAAATCACCAGCCAGGCTTAGCAATGCCCTGCCAGGGCCTGCCCACACACTCACTTCTCTGTGTGCAAAGTGCAGACTGTGCTCTGTGGAAACTGTGCTCCTGTGTGCGGGCTGTGTATGTGGCCGCGCGTGTGAAAAAGTATGTGTGTACGTCTGTAAGTATTAATCCTCTGGTGTATGTGTGTTTGTACTGTATGCATGCACGTGTTTTTGCACAGTGGACAGAACAGCTGGTTCCAGAAGGAGGTCAGCCATTGTCAACAGGAACACAGACTTGCATGTTTGTCTGTGAAAAACAAAGCAGTCTGTAGTCTTCTTGAGTTACACGCCGGTTTGGCCACATAGAGGAAGAATGTGCATTCGGTATTGACACAACACATGCGCTCTAAGGACATCTGCACTGCAACAGAAGCCGATAGCACTTCTTTGAAACGTATCAGTCCATTGTGTTGCTGTATTTCTTTTCTTTTCGTTTAAACGTGTGCACCGTGAGTGTAGAAAGAACTGCTTTATGTAATTTAGTATCCACATTTACACAAGCAGTCATCCAGAGAGCAAGTGTAAGGGCGGAGGATGGGAGTGCCTGCAGCTTCCAATCCAGGTATCCATATATAAATAAATGAGTGAAAGGAGAGAGTGAGATCGAGAGAGAGAGAGAGAGTGTGTGTGTCATGTGCTTCTTGGGCAGCCTCCTCCATATTCATGCGTTTCCCTGGGGACGGTGGATAGGCTATTGTGGGAGAGCGCAAGTGAAAGAGAGGAAGACAGTTAGAGAGAGAGAGAGAGGAGAGGGAGAGAAGGTGTGTGAGTGAGTGTATGTGTGTGTGTTGGGGTTTAGGGGCTTGTGTTGGAAGGGTTATCTCTGCTGAAGTCTGGCTGGTCCCCAAGGACCTGGGGCCACGGAGCAGAGCAGGTGGAGGAAGGGGAGGGGGGTGAGGCAAGGGGTAGTATCCTCAGACAGGTACAGGAATGCCCAGTGGGCAGGCTTCCAATGCACACACACAGTCACACACACTCCCTTCCTGTTTTCTTGATAAATCCACTATTACTGTAGGTCTGTTTAAGAACCACGTAGCTCTGTTGCTGTGAAACGTCTGTTGTCATGACCTTGTTTCCTATGAAAAGTTATGTATTGTGATTGCATTGCGGGAAACCCCTGGTACAGGTGACAGACACACACACACACACACACACTCACACACTCCCTCGCTATTCCTCTTCGCCTCTGTCTCGCTGTCGTGCTCGTGGCGAGCAGCGGATGAAGAGGGGAGGAGAAAATGAGGAAACAAAGGAACTAAAACAGAGAACAGCTCTGTTTGAAATCGTTCTCAGCTCCACTTCCTATTTCTCTCTGCTGCTCTGGGAGACACAAACGGACACATTCACACAGCCATGGTGCCGTGGTGACACAGGGTTCAAGGCAGTGTGGGTTTGCCCCTGGGCTCACATGAGAAAATACAACAAATTGATTCTCAGAAAAACAGCTACGACACATATAGCCAGAGACGTGGTGTTCAAGACGGATATTGTTTATGCGAATAAACACACCCTTCTCACAACTTTGTGTTTATTGTTTTCTAAAGATGACATTTTTGTCTCATTACTTGAGAAAGTTATTAATCTGAGCCCAAAATAAAACATCTAAACATAACTTCTCCCTGTTATAATTATACTTTTAACTTTCAGTGTGAACCAGTCGACCTCTAGCTGGACTCTAGTTGGACTAGTTGCTGATTTTGCTGGTTTAAAGGCACCAGTTGAAGTGTGAGTGTGAGCACAGTGATCTTTTGCTATGTATTTACACATACAGTAAACCTGCTGATATAAATAGCAACTCAACACTGCTAGTACCATCTTTCCAGAAGCTAGAAAGAATAGACCAGTAGTGGTGAAATTTTCTCAACCCACAGAGAAGCATGAAAATCCTTCAGCTGCAGTTAAAACGTGACAAGCCATGAGGTTTTTTTTTTTCTTTACATGACCAGAGCAACGTGGAAAAGCTTCCATTTAAGTCTGCAGATAAGCATTTTCATTGTGGATTAACCCCGTTATCTTTTCGATTAATCGTTCAGCCTTAGTGTCAGAAAATTGTAAAAAAATGTCCATCACAGTTTCCCTGAGTATGTGTAAGTGTTAATGATCCGACCGACAATTGAAAACTCAGATTTTCAGTGATGTAAAACAGAGAATCCTCACATTGGTAAAGACAAAACCAGCAAATACATTTTTTTCTTGATAGATGACTTAAACGATGAATAGATCAAAATAGTTAGTGTAGTAATTAACTTTCTATCGATTGACTAGCTGATTAATCAGCAGATGATTTTATTGCTATATTTCTTTCTTTTATCCTGTTTAATTTAATTTAAATGCTTACATTTTATTTTCTCTCACTGAATTCTGTTACTTTTCTGTCGTGACCTAAAGTGGATTTTGAAGTTTGTAACTCTTGTCAGTAGTGCGTTTCACATTGTGAAATTTCCCAAAATGGATTAAACCAGAAATCTGTCACCGAGCTCTTGAAGTGGAGCTTTGATGACGAATTATCACCAGCAGTGGGGAAGCAGTTGTTGTTACACATTAAATGAATTAATTTGTGATGAGTAATGAGCCGCCGCTCGTTCTTTGTTTTAGAAGCTGTTGTACTCAGACCTTCCTAAATTATATCATAATCATGGAGTCACCTCATGGATGAAGTCAGAATGTAAACATCCGCCTCATCTGCTAGATGTCTGAGCTCAGAGTGTTTCCACTGTAAATCCTGCCTCTCCTCTTCACTACCCTGGACACACATACACACACACACACACACACACACACACACACACACACACACACAGGCCTACAGTACCTCAGACTCTAGATGCTTGTCTACATTTCTCTGTTAGATTATTAGTTGGTCCGTTAATCTCATCAATCATTTTTAAGGAAAACAAGATGTTTTCCTTCTGCTCTATGAATACACTTCTTTGTCTAAATGTTCAGTTTTGACATCACGTTGCTGTGCGATATTTTCTGAACTTTTAGAGACACACTGTAGCGAGAGAGAGAGAGAGAGAGAGAGAGAGAGAGAGAGAGAGAGAGAGGGGAGTTGGAGTCCACTTCATATCTGACCCATGTGCTCATTTCCTGTACAGCTTCAGATTGGCAGTAAGCCAAGAGCAACAGGTGATCTGCTTGTATGTGTGCTTTTCTGTATTTCTGTGTATTTGTAGCCTGCGTGTATCTTGACTGCACGCGTGTATCTGAGTCTGCATTTGACAAGTCGTGCCTCAGTGAAACACAGAGAGACAGGAAGTGGGTTGTGTATATGTGTGTGTGTGTGTGTGTGTGGTGGAGACAGTCCACTGGAGGGCCCGTCTGGCAGCCCCTGCTCCTCTTTCAAATCCCTCTAACATGACCGAAGCTGTTCCGTTCGCACTCTCCCTCCTTCCCCTCTCCCCCCTTCTCCCTCTTACCTGTTTCTCAATGTCCACAGCAGGGACTCTGAGACCTGAAAGAAAAGCAGCTGCGCTCCACCGCTGCTGACAGTTAGATATATCCCACAGATATTACTCCTCCCTTCTAGTAAACAGAGATGTTCTTGTTTTCTGTTTTCTGTCTTTTCTTTCTCTTCCTTGCCCATTTGTTGTGTGTGTGTGCAGCAGTGTCGTGTAAAAGGTGCTCACTGTTTCACAGTCGACAATCACTGGTGAGACATGAACTACTGACCATCCACCACAACCCTACCCTCTTTTTGTTCCTTCCTGGATTTTCTTTCTGTGTGTGTGAGTTCAGATAAGTGATGCATGAGCACAGAAGTGATACACAGCAAATGCTCACACAAGTCTTGCATGCAAAAGCACGCACACACACACACACACACGCACACACACTTTTCTACAAGGTGTCACTGTTAGAAGTGACAAATTATATAATCAACAGTGATATTGACGAGTTATTGGAGAGGAAATGTCATGCCAAAATGTATTGATGACAGAAATAGCACAGGAGTCATTAACCTCATTGAACAACATTGGGAAATAAAACTCTTTTATCCCTCCACCTTTGATTGATGAAAGTATCGGAGCAATAAGAATACCAGCCTTCTTACCTCATCTACTCCCTCAGAGTTACTGTGCAGCAGTGTTACACTGCCACCTGCTGGCAAAGCTACTGTCCCACTACCTTACATGATAATTGTCTGTATGTATTACAGTATATACTAATCTTTATAGTATACAATTTTGCACTTGATGATCATCCACAAATCATACTAGCGTCATTGAACGTCAAGCACAGTTTTACATGCATTTCTCCATACTGAGTTCATTTCACATAGGTCTTTTTACCGACTTTCAACTCAGCACAACAGTTAATCTCACATCCAAAATGCACAAATGCAGCCAAAACACTTCATACACATCTCAGAATCAACTCTTTGTCTGCCAACAGTAACACTCATTATATAATGACCATAACTAACCACTAAAAAAAGGTAGCATTACAATTAGGGTTACCATTGTCTTTGTGAAAGTAATTTTCATTTATTTATTTATGTATTTATCATAAACTAGAAGGTCACTTCTTTACTACATGGGTTGTGCTACCTTTCAGTAAATGTCACAGAGATCAATTAGAAGTGCTGCAATGTGCTTCAATAGGATTTTTTTTTGTCATTTTGGCAGACTAATTCCATGTACACAAAATGAAACTAAAGTAATTCCAGTAATACAATACAAAACCATACACATTCAATATACATACTTGTATATGACAGCTACAGATATAGAAATACAACAGTGCTTATCAACCCTGTCTTCTGCATGTGACCACAAGTTCTCATCCACATCACACCTTAAGTCTTCTCTTGCAATCCACCTGGGAAAGAATCTTTTTGCATGCCTGATGCATCCCTGGCAATCTTCTGCAGATATGTCCAGACATCCAGCATTCATTGCGTCCAAGAGGAACATCTGATCATGTGGCTTGTGATGATACCACCTCCATGAGGAGAATAATTCCTCTATAGGGTCAAGGAATGGAGAGTAAAGTGGAAGGAAAACCGACTCCATCCTGGGATGGGCTGTAAACCACTCTGTGACTGGATGAGATGGTGAATGTTATGTTACAAAAAGTGAACTCAGTATAGAGAAATGTGAGTTAGCAATTGTAAAATAAAATGTAATAGTTATTTCACAGTCTAATAATGCTTTAATGTTGATTCTTATTCTCCTGTTGCAGCTCCATGTCCCCGTTCAGTATTGACAGCATACGACGCCCTCGGAGGTCAGAGTCACCCGATTCCAAAAAGAGAAGAATCCACAGATGTGACTTTGAGGGCTGCAATAAGGTGTACACCAAAAGCTCCCATTTAAAAGCACACCGGAGGACGCATACAGGTCAGTATGTCTCAGTGTGTATGTTTAAATGCCGACATTTACATGCTCAAAAAGTCACAGACTTATTTGTGTTGCCCAGTGCCATGAGCTTGCAAATAAGTGACACACCTTCTGAGTCTGAGTCTCTTTGAAGAAGTCACATTTGAATGTGGAACAGGTCAAAGGGTGGTTTAGTAACAAACCACAAAACAAGAAAAAGACATAAAATGTCTTAATTCTTCTAATCCTTCTAATTACTGTGAATTGACTAATCTGCGCATAGACACATGTAGACACTTTCACACATTGGTTCCAACTGGACCAAACGTCATTACATTGACATGTCTTTCATGTAGCTTGAGTGGAAGACTAAGGTCAATCATGGAAAGCTAGCCAGACCTGAATCCAGACAGACAAGGCAAGGCAGCATTATTTATATAGCACATTTCAAACACAGAGGCAATTCATAGTACTTTACATAGGCAAGACAAAGCATTAGCATGACATTAAAAACAATCAATAAAAACCAGAGTGAAATAAATTTCGTTAGAATGAAATTAAATAAAAGACATAAAATAGGCACAAAACCAAAACGGAGACCATGATCATGAGAAACCTGTTAAAGTTGCCTGATTTATTCTGGATGATCAATATTATTATCAGTCAGTCAAACGTAAAGGGGAACTCTTTCTCTTAAGTCTGTAATACAAAGCAGACATTAAAAGTGGAAGTTAACACATTCCTGTTCATAGATAACATCAGAAAATACGAGTGTGAATGTCAGTCAATTACACACCTTCTCTACCTACACTACCTCTCATGTGTCACTCTTCATATAGCCAAATGGAATACACATACAAATGATCACGTGTTGATGTGTAACATGAGGCTGACCTTTGTAACAGTGTAACTCTCAGCACTTAACTTTAAAACTGTAAGTGATTAATTTTTCATAGTGAAATGTTAACTTTTTACATTTAGCAGCGTTGTAGTTGACAGGTTGTAATATAGCATTTGGCTTAACTTGCCTATTCTGTTCCATGGTGAACTGGATAGTACATTGGCACAAAGGTGTTAATCATGCATGTTTTTTTTGTTGTTTACAGTAAATAAAAATGATAAAAGAATGTTGCTACTACACCAGACAGCACGCATTTGTTAATTGTTAATCAATCAATCAGTCAATCAAGTTTATTTGTCACATGTAATCATATAAGGTACAATCACAGTAAAGTGTAATTCTATTTAATACAAATTTAATATTATTTAATCATGTCAATTTCTATAATTAATAGCATCATCAACAGTGCAACAGACTGCAGTTGCGTTCTTCTCTCCATTGCATTCTGCTATTGCACCAAATATATAGTTACATGAAGCCGTAAAGAACTATACCAGTGATATGGTTTAGCCCATTTAATCACCATGAGGTCATGTAGATTTTACAATGCAGCTAACCGTTTTGCAAACCATGCTGCAGTGTCCATCGATTTTCGAACAACATGAAAATCCATTAGCAGACTCTTGAAACTTGCTTGAGTTGACACATCCATCAGAGTGAACATCAAGTCAGCGTTCATTTAAGTTCCATTATTGTTACGAGGCAACAAGTGCAGAATTTTCAAATCCACCTGCATTACTATGCGATGATAACGTACCACTGGCAAAAAAATATTCAGACTTGATGTTCACTGTGATGGATTACACAACTCAAGCAAGTTTCGAGAGTCTGCTAATTGATTTTCATACCGTGCGGAAATGAATGGAAACCACTAGATGTATGAAAACGTATGTAGCATGCATGTAGCATGCATTCAGAAATAGTCGGCAAAAATGTCAGCTATACATGTGTATGCTTTACTTATTTATATGATTTATGATAATATGATACCTCATGATTGTTTTAATAAGATATAATTATACTATAAAGGCTTTTAGCTATTCTTATAATGCATTATAGATGTGAACCTCATAGAAAATCAACCAACTTTTTGGGAGACATATCATCATTTATGAAGCATCAAGGCAAAAGTATGGCCACTAGCTGAGTCAAGTCAAGTCAGTTTTATTTATATCACAAATCTCACATTTGCTTCAAGGGGTTTTACAATCTGTACAGCATACAACATCATCTGTCCTTAGACCCTCGATTCAGATGAGGAAAAACTCCTCCTAAAAACACTTTTAACAGGAAAAATGGAAGGAAGGAGGAGCAACAGAGGAAGGGATCCCTCTCCCTGGATGGACAGACATGCAATAGATGTCGTGTGCACAGGATAGATAGTAGAATTAAAAAAAAAAACTCTGAGTAACTCTATGTAAAGTAGCCAGTGACAGTACTGAACATGTGATGTACAAGCTACTGACTGTGCACTGTGTTTTCTGCCTTCGTCTTCAGGGGAAAAGCCATACAAATGCACCTGGGACGGCTGCACGTGGAAGTTCGCCCGCTCCGACGAGCTGACGAGGCATTACAGAAAACACACGGGGGTGAAGCCCTTCAAGTGTGCAGACTGTGACCGCAGCTTCTCCAGATCTGACCACTTGGCCCTGCACCGACGGAGACACATGCTGGTGTGAATCAGATGAAGGGAGATAAAGAGAGAGAGAGAGAGAGAGATCAATGGAACAGACACACACACATACAGGCAGCCGGGGGAGCGGGATCTCCCTATGAATGTTTTTCAGCTGGCCTGGACGCACACTCACTCACTCACTCACTCACACACACACACACACACACACACACACATAAACGCACACACACACACACACATACACACACACACACACACACTCTCATCCGTCATGAGGAGAAGAAGATGGAGGGGTGCACAGAGCTTATGGAGCACAAAACAGGGTCACTTCTGGATCCTCTTTGGTTTGGAAGGAATAGACGGCAGGATCTGTTATTGTCATTGTTTGGAGTATAATAGGGAACTGTCTTTTACAGCACTGTTTGTAAATGTTTCACTTTGATTTTTAAGATGAACTCGCACTCTTTATTTGGACAAAAAAATATATATAATGCAATCGCAACTGTCTCTTTTTTTGGTATCTTTCTTTTCATTGTCGTTCAAATGGCTGCTTTTCCAGCATTCATAATGTGAAAGACCCCGTTGTATGGAATGGATTTCCTGTAGGCCTGGACTGGATCACAAGAAAGGACCTGGGCCTAGTTGGAGTTACAGGCAGTGTTGTTGCGCCGTGCCTCCCTGTGAGTCTGATTTGTGACCAGCAGAGGGCGCCATTTTGCCACAGATGGTTTCCTTTGCCTGCTGGATCCTGCTCTTCTCTCCGAGGCATGCCATGTAGAAGCTAAAACAGAGCTGGACTTTCACCGCTCTCACAGCCAGCAAACAATAAGTTGACATTAACTCAAATAGCCACAACCTGAATGGATCAACCTCATCAACACATCCGCTGTTTCAGATATTCATTGCTTTATTTCAAACAATGAAAAACTGGTCATGCATATCATCACACCAGCAAAGAAACACCATTTTATGACCCACTCACAGGGCCGGACAAACCCAAATCTCATCAGTGCTATTCTTTATGTTGAGCCTCTTGAAAGCATTTTCTTTAAAAAAAAAATCTTTGGTGGATTTTGTGCTGTGATTAGCAATCAGTAAAGTGCAATCTTAAAGGATAAATATACTTTCAGTATGACAACGTTTTGTTTATTGAATCTTGCTTTTTTTTTTAATGCCTGCTTATTGCTTATGTTTGACTCAGAAAAATACAACCCCTCATGTACAGTGAACTTTGAAACAATCAGAGGAGATTTCCAGTATGTGAAAAAAAGAAAAATCGAGGCACCTTACACACTCATGCTTTCATTCTGTCCCGATCTATCTGTTTTTATTATTCAGCCCTGTTTTCCCAGCTGGGTTTTGACAGTGTAAGGAAACTTGCTTTGTGGTTTTTGCACAGCAGCACTTGACCATAAGCTGAAACTGACATCAGCTGCAGTGTTACAGGGATAGTGTGGTACCTGATGTACAATACAGAAGAGCAATACATACAGAACAAAGAAATGAGAAGGAACGTCAACCTCCTCTGGGTTCTGTTTGCTGATGTCAATACCGGAGGAGACGTTTCTAGCTGAGCCGACTCCTCAGTCTGTACCACGACTCCCTCTGTTGATTGGTGTGTAGCTCCAGCACAAGGCTCTAATCTGATGTGTGAGTTATTCCGAATCATTTTATTTTTGTTTAATTTTATGTGTCTCAAATACAGACAGTCACTTGAAATGTTCTCACCTCAGACCAGATATATGTTACGATTATTATCTGACATACCTGAGATTTGGCTATATAAAATGCTGAAAAATGGAGGAATGACATATGCATACATACATATTACATATATAAAAAAAGACATACACATGTACATACATGAATACATTATGTGTGTACAGTAAGAAGACATTTTAGATGCAGAAATGTCTTATCTCTTAGAGAACATCGCTTAACCTTAATCAGGAAATGTAATTAAAAATGTTTTTACAGTCATAATAACGGACAAGTATTTCCAATACTCTTCATGCTGTGTAAGACCTGCGGACATAAACTCAGAGCATCAGGCCAACCCATATTATTTGATAGTGCGGCTAAATGCATTTATTGGACCGAAGCCAGTAAAAAGAAATGGTAACCTTTTTGATAATAGCACCTTGAAAACCATACGCTCACACACTCATGCACATATACACACACACACACACACACACACACACACACACACACACACACACAAACCTGCACGCTTGCATTGAACGTCCTCACTTTCAGTAAAGTAGCCAAATCCAGGAAGTCATTCCCACACATGCACCCAGCGTATGTGACACCCCTTTGATGTAATGGAGAATGGTAATGTATGTTATCATTATTTATGTATATTGTTTGCGCACATGTCATTATGCCCAGTTGTATTATCATTTTGGCAAAAAGCATATCAGCACCTTGTTTGTTTATTAGTATGATTTTCAAATTATTTTATTTCAGATGTTGATTTATAAACAAATAATCATCATATTGTATCATCCATATAATGTATGAGAACATTATTATTATTGAGGGGCACTTCATCATTGCATATAACTTTTTTTCTTCTGTAAAAAGGATCTTTTGAAATGTTGTAATATATGTGATAGTGAAGATAAAACTTATTACAAAGTTCTACAGCCTGTATATACATTGGAAAAATAGGGCTTTTGATTAGTAGATGCAGGAAATACATTTATACATGTAAAGTCTTTTTCAGAGACTGTAATTTATCTAATTTGATATAAATGGGGCTAATGGTATTCATCATGTAAATGATCATATGTGATGTTATATAACAGTTTGCTTTCTTTGGTTTGTGGTCAAATACGTTCATGAGCAAATCATTTTTATTCCCAAGGCTGAACCAGTGTTTGCTATAATCAACAAATTATTTATATACATTGAACGTATTAAGGTACTCGATTCCCTGTGTTGCTATTTTGCTATACCCTGACAAGAAATTATATTGATCAAGCACATATCAACAACACGTGTACTCTCGTATCCAGTGTATGACGTTGCATGCCTTAATACACCAGTTTTTGCTCAATTCAATTAGACTTGAATATGGTGTCTCCACAGGACAGGGTGTATTATATTTCCCTTCAGCATCTCTTTCCTCATTTTAAAGCATAATTTTGTAACGGTAACCAGGGTCAAAGTTATGCAATAATAATGAATAGTGCCTCATATTGCAAACTTGTAATATCAACTGCTCTGTGCAGCATTTCGATTTCAACATGTGTGCTCAAATTAATTAATTTCAAATGGGAAACCATGAATTTTGGGGGGAAACAAAGCACAAACAACGTTATGCAAGTCGGACCTCTAATGTTTAACTGTCTTTTCGCACTGAGCCTTATGCCATTGTGTCAAATGCAGCATCCTCCCATAACACTTTCACAGGCTGTTTATAGCTCACGTTATTACTTTGCTTGCAATAAGTCACTTCCTCTAAGGGGAACAAAACTGAGTTACAAAGGCCTCTTGATGTTTCAGCTTCATCACATGAGTTCAACGCGGTGATTCCATGGAAGATAATGAGGAATCTTACTCACAGGGGGAAAAAAATCCTGTGGCTGTAGAGTGATGCCTTTTGTTAATGAATACTGATCTTACACTTCTCTGTCAGTTCAATATCTATTTTACTTTCTGTGTAACATCTGCTTTTGATTTCCTGGTTTTGAAAATTTAAGTAGTGAAGCCAATGCCTATGTTTCAAGTTTGCTGATATTACGTACAGTAATCGTTGTTCCTGTATTTATGTAAAGTGAGTGTAGTGTAAATATATTCAGATTATTTCATTCTTAACGTTAAAAAAAAAAAAAGTTGTGGTATTGCTCAGCATCGCTTCAAAAGGGAGATTCTTCTCATGGAATTCCACATCTGTAAAAGAAATTTTTAATCCTGATATTTTTCAAAACTTCAAGAACAGGTGTCCTCCTTTTTTTTTTCTGTTACGCTTTTCTTTTCTCCAGGAGTTGTTTAAGTATCCAGTCAGTGTTTTGCCTTTTTCTCTGTATTTTTCATATGGATGGAGCTGTGAAATTTAAATAAGTTCAAACATATACATGTATATCAATATGAATGGAGGCATGAAGGTTAATAAAGTTGCATTTTGTATGTAACACACTGGTATGGGGCTAGTTGCTATCTATGACTGAGAGGGGTGGTATGTGGTTTCGATGTCACTTAGACATCTGAGTACTGTACTCACATTCTCTGGCATTCAGAAACCTAATCTTGGTATTAGGGAAGGCATTTTAAATTATAGGTGATATACAGTACAGTAGCTTGTACACAGAGTGCATCTGATCGTTACAAGAAAATCTTGGATAACCATTGACTCACCTGCTTATTTCAATTTACAGTATATATAAAAACCTACCTGAAACTCCTCCCTCACGTGTATTTAAACACCCAAGTAAAATGTTGTGTACCTCTGTGTAATATCACATTGCTTTGTTATTATCTAGTACCAAAAGAGAGTGGTATTAAGACCTGGTATGTTTTAAGAGCATGTAGGAAATACAGTTTCTGAGAACAGGTTGCACTTAAAAGAAAACGCCCAGTACATCCTGTACGGTACTCTATTATAGCTGGATCCGGATGAATGTTTCTGTCAGCCAGCAAAGGATTCAGATGATTACAATAACAATGTTTTCAATTCCCACTCCACTCAGCATTTCGTTGTGCAGTATATCACAAATGTGTGATTTATCACTCACAAGAGGCCACACTGTGTCGGCTATACTGTTCAAGCAAAGTACAGTCAAAAGAAGCTGAAAGCAAATAGGACGGATATACCAATCCCCACAGGGAACTTCCTCTGCTCTCAGGACAAGCTCAGACAACTTCCCTGGTTTGTACAGCTTCTCTTGGCACCTTTTGTCAGCACTTCTGCTATGACTCATGTCAAGGATTGTGTTAAAAAGCACAAATGCATTAAGAGTGTGCTCCTGAATAATTATTACATACCGGAGTAAAACACATGTTGCTGTTCCACCAAGGACCAAAAAGAAGTTCTGAGACGATCAAACACTGGGAGATGTGAAGGAAGAATAACATGTGGACCGGTTTTGAATTTAGAATTACAAAACTACAAAAACTACATCTGTCAAACTACAAAAACTACATCTGTCAAATTCTGCAATATCTGTTCTCTTGTTTCCTCTTTTCAAGTGGTTGTCTATCAGTGCTCCTTCTTAACTAGCATTTATCAGAACGTACATTTGAATAAATCTATTACTAAATCTAATATTTTCAACTTGTAACTAAAAACATTAAATCTCTGTGAAACAAATAATAATTCATACTTTTAAAACATCCATGCTATTTTCATGCAAAAGGTAAAGGTGCGAGACCTCTACTGTGCTGAAGAAACTTCTACAAACAAGAACCAATGCAGAAGATCAACATGACTGTAGTCACCTGCAATCTAAAAGCTGTATGTATTTCAAAAAGTGAGGGGATTTAATATGGAAACACATGGATAATGTGGAGAAAAAGGTTATGTATTTAACAATAGTAAAAAAAATCAGACATTCAGGAAGAAATATTCAACACAAAACTTTTATTTGCACTGTGACGGTCACATGGCTTCAACGCACATTGAATCAATTTAGGTTACATCTTCATGTCAAAATATTTGTGTGTGCATATATATTTGAAAAGTATTGCAATAATTCACTGGCACATACTCCACTGAGCTGCTACCTTGGCTGGAAAAAAAGCGATTACAGTTTAGACTGTAACAATGTTCTATAATTTGATCCTTCTTAGACTTGCCAAAAAAAAAAAAATAATAAAAATAAACTGTCTCTGTAATTAAAAATAAAAGTTTAAAATCTTTACACCCCCAAAAACAATCAATAGATTGTATCCTTAGACAGCAGATACAAAATATATACATCCTAACAAATTAGACTTTAAGAATCCATTTTGTTCAACTTGAGTCAAATTAAAAAAGAAAAGGAACTTGGTCATAGATAGAGATAGTTATATTGAGGAAATAAGGAGGGGCAGCCGACATACAGAATCGTTTTAGTACCTGACAAAAGTTTGTTTTTCCTTGATCCAAAAAGAAGCAGTTAAAGGCACTTTCAAAAGGTGTTTGAATACGTGGATCATAGTCAGAGAAACCAAAAGCTTACACAGATGTTCAGACTGGCAGGTCTAAAGAAAATCTCAAGCTCACAGACATCACTTTGAAACCGCTTATGAAGACAAATCATCAGTAACATGATGCTGTAATCCTGTTGCAAGATACCTAACGTTCGGACCCATAATTTGCAACCAAAACAGCGTCTCGATTTTTCCCCCATTACAACTTCCAGTAGAAAGAAAATAACTCTGACCTGCTTCTGAAATGTCATGTATTCAAAGCTGTAAATTTTGTTTGAGCACTTCTCTTTTACCATCCTCAGTGTAAAAGGAGATGTTGCTGTGTGGCTGAAAAGAACATGGGACAAAACAAGCCCATCTAAAAAAGTTAAACCTTTTTTCAATAATTAAATAAAACCATGAATTGTTCATAGAAGTCCTTAAAAATCAGAAATGCACCATTTGGATTCAGATCTGCACCTGCCTGAAAGACATTTAATACTTTCTATAATGACCATATCTATGTTACAATATAGGGGCATAGATATAGAACATTCATAATGCTATCCAAATGATTCATGTCTCATACCCATTATCTTCCTTTTATTCCTGTAAATTTCGTTGACCTCAGAGGCAAAGTAACCCATAAATCTGGCAGTGTTAAAGTCAAGCTGTAAGCACTGCACTCACCACATGGCTAACAAACAGTGCTCATCCCAAATATGTATTTCTCCTACTGTGTCTTTTAGTAAATCCACAACTTGTTTACATACAACTTTAACTAACTGCTGTTGCTTACTATCTTACATACACACACACACACACACACACACACACACACACATTCCTTGACCTTCCAGTTAATAGCAATACTATATCTGCACTTATAGTATGGCAGTTTGCTATTTAAGTTAATTAAATAAATGTCTGTACCATGATATGATCTGTACGAGGAAAAACTTGAAAATAAAATATTGATATTTAAAGTTGATCGTGTACTTGGCAGTACAACAAAATCTAATGAAAATAAAGGCTTAAAAATATTAAATATTATTTTGTTGTTACATTTGGCTAATGATTTTTGACTGACACCTTTGCAAATGTCCCCCAATATTGGGACATACGTGTGGAAATAAAATAAGGCAATAGTAATATTTAATCTTTTTACAATAAAAGAAACATTTACTTGTGGGCCAGCACTGCTAAGAAAGTCTCCACTGGGGAGTTTTTGATTTGTTTGTTAGTGCCAGTTCTTTGTCCATGTTTACAGAAAAATAAAAAGATTGACTGGATTTGCATGAGAGGGTTTCTAGCTCTGGTGTCTCTTCATGTGCAGCGCCAGGTGGTCTGACCTGGAGAAACAGCGGTTACACACACCACACTGGAAAGGCTTCGCCCCGGTATGTTTCCTGAAATGGCGAGTCAGCTCATCAGAACGGGCGAAGCGCCACTCACATCCCTCCCAGGAGCACTGGTACGGCTTCTCCCCTTCAGCAGACACAAAAAAAGAGAGAAAAAAGATGAGGCTACGCCAGACAGACAGCACATCATTATATACATTTCCCTCAATAAATGCCATTACTTAAAAGTATGGAATATATCTACATATCTCAAATTACTAATAACATGCTTTTGATGATGAAAAAGCGGATACTTTTTCATACACGCACCTCAACTGTGAGCCATAAATCACAGCGTGTCCTGTCTTTTCCTCTGCCCCCTTTATGAGAGCTGCGGGGTTTATGTGATTTGACAGCAGTGAGATGTGGGCCAGGTCTGTCAGCAGACAGAATGCATCTGCATGCCAAGTACAATTTTTCTGCGTGGCAACAACACCGCTTTCACCCCAAAATAAGAAGTGCAACTCAAAAGATTTTACCTGTGTGGGTCCGTAGGTGGGCTTTTAAATGAGAAGACTTGGTGTATACTTTCTTGCACCCTAAACAAGAAGAAAGCTCATTAAGATCAAAATACTTTCCTCTCACTTGGATATTGGCCTAAAAATAGAAACACTTCAGTTTTAATTCTGCAAAACTCTAAACTCTACCGGACAGCAGACTCACCTGGGACATCACAGTGGTGAATCCGCCGTCTCTCCAGATCAGGATTACTCCTTCTGTTGTACTTAAATGCAGCCGACTGGGCCAACACTGGAGACAGTGGGCCAACACCTGGTGTTGTCTGAACTGGTGTCAGGGTCGAACGTTGGGCTGGTCCAGCACTTGGGCTTCGGACTAATCCAACATTTGAATTCTGGTCTTGGCTTTGGACTGGAGCTACACTAGAAGTCTGTCCTGGATCAATGGGATTATGGCTCTGAAAAGTTAACTTAGAGGCGATGCTGGCTTGGTAGGAGGGAGGCGGGGACAGATTGTGGTGGAGCTCCTTCCCCCTGTCTGGACTTGAGGGCTCAGAGTTCGGTGGAGAAGGTGGCAAGTAGGTTGGTCTCTGCTGATGGTGTCGATTAAACGGAAAACATTCATTCTGAGGAGTGCTTGTGGGTTTGGCAGAATTCTGCACTTGGCCTACATGGACGTTCCCAACAGGAAGACTTAATGGGGCCATGGGGATGGAGTTCAGCTGCGACCCATGAACGAGCTGCTCCAAGTCAGAGTTCAAAAGCTGAAACAGGGGAACATCCTGGAAATCTGGCACCTCCTGTTTGATGAAGAAGTTACCGCTAGCGGTGTCGGCTGCACTAAAAACACCTGGGTATTCTGGGAGCGTTGGTGGCACTCCGTTGCCCTGACAGGTGGCGTGCATCAGAGAGTGTGACGGCTCTGTTTTGATCTGTCTCATAGTCCTGCAGAGACCAGGGTGCAGGTACGTGACGTCAGGAAGCAGCAGGCTCATGTTGACGCTGTAAGGGGAGGCGAAGTCCTCGGTGAAAGGCGGCTCCAGCATCAGAGCGCTGTCCCGGCACAGGATCTTGGAATTTGCTATGTCGTGCTGGTGCGGAGACAGGTAGCTGTCCATCTCTGATTTACCCTGAAAGACAAAAAATGATCAGGTCAGCCATGTAAAAGTTGGGTCTGTCAATCCAAATGCAATGTATTAGAAAAGCACAAGTGGCAACTCATTGATTCAGGCTCCCACATGGGTAATTGGTATATAAGATTTTCCTTTAACACAGATAGATGCACAGCCAGCATGGCTCTGGCTGAATGCCTCTAGTTTTCTACAGCTCCTCTTCTTCTGAAATAAAGAGTTCAATGCATAAATAAAGGCCGGCAGCTGAATGAAAACCATGACCAGAACTACCCTCCATTCCCCACTGATGCTGAGGCATCAAAAGACTGACAAAATAACAAAACTAACTGGTGTGAATAAATATGGGGATGCATTTGGGGCCTGCACTTGTGGTACACACTGCCACATCAAAGACGCCCCCCCCCCTCCCCCCTTTACAAGCAGCAGACGCCCTTCTGAAACGCTCCAGCCTAAGCTGTTTGGAAATACATGGCTGAAATTAGAACATCCAGTTGCTCTGCAGCGCTATGCATCTCTTCCTCGCAAGTTTCGGCAGCGGGTGCAACGTTTCACATCCCGGCCGTGCCCTGCTTGAGATTCAACCTGGTCAGTGAATGTCAGCATCAACACATCAAGACACCCAAAGCGAATTTCAGTGGGACGTGTTGGGACAGTAGCTGTGCATGTTGCAATAAACAAACAAACACGCAGGCCCACCTCTAATATATCAGGCTTACATCTTTAAATGGAAACAGCCTGTTTTGCTTTGATCAGCAACACACAGTCTTTCTACGTCAAAGCAGCAGGCATCAGTAAACAACGTGATGCTCTGAGGCAGATGCAAAAGATAAAATGCAATCCCCTACCATATTGTAATCATGAAAAGAGGAAGTTCCCGGGCTGGCATCCCTCGTGTTACAGAGCACTTGTCCATGATCTTCACCTCTCAGACCGTCGCCTGTCACTGGTGCGGTGGCTTTATGGAGAAACTGCGCGTCCTGCCCCGGAGCAACCCAAACATTATTCCTCACGGCAGCGGCCATAAAAGCAGATACTGTCTAACTATCCGAAATCTTTAACTAATAAATTAAGCATATGTGTTCTTTTGTTGCGAAACAATCTGTACGAGCAAAGAGCCAGCTGTCAAACGTTCATTCTCCCTATTTTGCGCTGGCTTGTCAAATTACGCAACTGCGTGATATCCGCGCGTCTGCAGGGCGGGGCTGAACATGTACAAAATAAACAGGACAATCAGGCGATCGGGATACACCTAGTGTAATGAATACTGTGGTTGTATGCTGAGGTGAAATGGCTGAGGAGTAGAAATAACACTCGACACGTGGGGATAACGAGGCTATTGAGGAAGATGAACGTGTCAAGTGTTTGTGTGAATAAATGGGCATTTTATTCCCAGACTTCAGAATAAAGTGAGTGAGTAAAAACTGGTTTAATCAGTGCAGTATTCCTCAGGAGCACGTTGAACAGGCTGTGTGCTTTCATTAACTTCCATATCACTTGTGAAAGTTTTTTTTAATTTTTTTTTTTACAAATTTTATAACAAAGGTTGACTCAGTCATTTTTGACCTCTAAGGCCTCTATGGACAAATTCAAAGGGGTGTCCCACCTGCCACCACAGTAAATCAAGTTAGTACAATCATTTTTTTGACGCAGTTTCTGATTTTCTTTAGAGCCTCCAGCACGCTTGGGTCCTGGTCTGGCATGTTAAAAACGCCACTGCAGTGCAGCTGTCTGTCAGGACTGCATACTTGATGCCAACATTCCTGAGCCAGCAGTGAAGCCTGCACACATATACTGGCAGTGGATGTTTCCATCAAAGTAGCTCAGCATTTCTCTCAAATACATTGTGGGTCATACTTACATTCAGCAGTGATGATCTGCGCTGAACCTGCCTGCAGTTGTCGTAACTTTGCTCGATAACAAACCAAACTAAACTGCAAATGCTGCATTCAGGAACTTATTTTTACTCTTCACATGCCTTTTGTTGTGTCCTTGTAGGAACTGTGACATATGATGTTTTTATCTGCCTTTTTTTTTGTTCTTTACATCCTTCGATAAACTCAGCAATGAAAAACAATCAGTAATCCAACATCCTGAGATGTTGATGAGCCCTCCTGAGATCACAGTGACAGCAGCTTTATACCTCAGCTTAACAAAACAGAACTCACTTGACAGGATTTTGTTTTTTCCCCCGCACAGGTGTATGAAGTATCACCCCATGCCAATGATACTGCCAGTGCGACATGCTGGAACTGGAAACATAGGTATGCCACAACATTGGCACGAATGTGGACAAGGCCAAGCAACATTTCATAATAATAAGAAAAAAAAAATCAGTGAGTGTTTTTTAAAGTGACATTTACTGCCACTCCCATGTTTTTCTTCAGGCAGTTTTTGTCCTCTCATTAAAATGTTGTAACTGCACCCACTGTAGGCTTGACTGAACACGTTTTCAATGTGAGTTCCTCTCAGGTTATATAGGGTCATATGTGAAACATAAACATATTGAAATCAAATCTTTACCATGCATACACTGAAAAAGCATTTTCATACACTGCTCTTTATTTGGGGTTTATAAGTAACAGGTCTCTGCTGTCCAGGCTCCGCAGCTGTGAAGCTCTGTCTTCAGTCCTTTTCCTTTCATAAATCCCTCCTCAAAACAAATTCTTATCTTATGGCATTCTCCTAACTCACTGTTGTTGTTGTATTTGTTTTATTTAATTTTTTTACCCTCTGTTACTGTGTTATACTTGTTTTGCTGTGAAATGCTTTATACATGTTTATTCTGATTATGTGATGGTATTGTTGATCAAAATTTCCTCAAAGTACTAATGTTATCAGAATGATCGCTCAACACTCACTTCTTCATATTTTTCATGATGCAGTAAAGAAATCTGAAACATATTCAAATGACTGCTGATCATCCAATTAGGAGCTGACTGATTGCTTGTCATGTGCTGACCTTTCAAAGTGCAATTTAAATCCATGGATGTCTCAGCTCCAAGAGGAGCAACTGTCATTCTTGGCTGTGGCTCTTCCTGTACGGCGAATGTGAGCCGAGCCCTCCTCCATATCCCCCGTATTAAAACCTCACAATATGCCCAACAACTGCACAGCGGAGGAGAGAGAATGCACGGTATGTGCTTACAGCATCACAACCCCTCTCTCCTCTCACATGGACTAATATGGCCAAGCCAAGAGGGGATAGGACAATAAACACATGCAGCACATTGCTACTGTAAGCACAGAGTGTTTTATTTATTTTGAAAGGGTAAAACAACTCTCAATAAGCGGATCGAATGATTTGGTGTTTTGTGTGTGAAATTGATAGCACTAATGGTCTGTGTATATTTGTGTGCATCTTATCTTTGTTTGTCTGTGAATAACCTTAAATGAGGTGACATTCAGTGTAACACAAGAAATACTAACAAATCGTATGCTCTATATATAGTCTAAATTCAAGCAGGTGCTTGGCACTCCCACCAGAGGGCAATGGTCAGCTGCAGTGGAACCTCACTTGTGCATTTACGTACTGTAGCTTTGTAGTGCTGAACCATCAAAGTAAAACTGTTAATGCGTTCCAGTTTTATGTTGTGTATAATAACCTCCTATAGCCAGTGAGTGGAAACAGCTTTTTTATGCAATCTATTGACACTTTCATTTAGTGCTATTAAGATTTTTTTTGTCTGAATGTGCTTTTGATGAAACATGCATGTTAATTTTAAAACACTTATTTTCATTCAAAATTAAAATCTTACATATGTATGTAAGAATGCTTATTTTAAAAAGCTTGCTTAATACGTATTTTGTTTGACTTTCCATACTCAGTTTAAAACCTCGAGCAGGCACTCAGAATCATAATTTATTTGATGTCAGCTTTACAAAGCCTGTCCTTGAAAAAACACAATCAATAATTTCTTCTTTGGCTTTATTATTTCGTCTCAAGTTTGGCTGTGGTACAAGCTTGGCTTGTTGACTCTGTACAGCATTTATCTGATCTGACACAGTTTCATTAGTAATCATTTCCATATAGCACACAACATTAGAGTACTCCTGTTTGTAAAACAGCAGATGAGGCTAATGCCGTCCTCTGGGGAGAAATTCAATATAATTCGTTAATTAAATGGAATAATTTAATTACAGTAACTTAGAAAGCATTCATCAATATAATTGTTTCTGGAGCCACCATTATAATTGAGGTTTAAGTGAAAACAAGTCCGTTTCTAATGTTGGTAATGTGCTGACATAGTTCTCCCACCCTCCATTTGTTCCTCTCTCTGATCTTCCACCATGCCGTTTCTCCACAGTGTTTTCGTTTGATAGCCAGCCATACCACATCAGCAAGACCAAAACATTTATTACAGCCATTTAATTTAACCTCTCTACAGGCACGGACAAGAAGACAGAGATGATAGCACAGCCGCACTGAAAGACTCTCGCTGTTCAGTTTCTAATCTGATCCTCTCTGTTGCCCTTTCATAAAGACACCAGAGTAATACCCCGACTCCAAACATACCTCTGCCATTTAAACTGTCTTGGATTTCATCACAAAGACGACCAAATAGAGTCCAATTCACTCTTCAGGGCCCAAATAATAAAACATAATTTAAGTCTAATCTGCCTAAAGAATGTCCTCTGTTTGAAGTTGACAGTGCTCTATCTTCTGGGAGGAATAATTGCCTTTTGAATACAGCAGGAGAGGCCACTGAGGTAAGCCTGTCGAGGGTCTGCACCTTACAGGTGTGCCCTTGGACAGACAACCTCCTCGTTGTTCTAGAGAGAGAGAGAGAGAGAGAGAGAGAGAGAGAGAGAGACGGGGGAAAGCCAGACTGAAAGAATTCATCTGCCAGTTGAAACTTTACAAGGCACCGGCACAGCAGCACCACTCTGCATTCTCAAATCACTGTGTGGCCAAAAGTGAAGTGAACAAAGAAACACTGATCTCCAGTAATTCCTCCTGTCTGATACAGCTGACAAATTCTTGTCATTAAAGTTTTATCATTTTGTTGGACAGGTTTGTAAAATTGACCCGGGTTGTAATCTGTTTGATTTGGACAACTGCATTTGTGACAAAGTTACTGACAGTTATTGTCTGGAAATGTAAACGGCACTCTTCGTATAGTGCAGGCTTTGTGTGCTCACAGAAGCAGATTTCAATACAGTGAATCAGAGCAGTTGAAATCCTGTGTGGCCATTGATTATGAAGTTAAACATTAATTTCCAAATCATTTTGGTTAGCTATTTATCAGCTATATGAGATAGTTATTTTTGAAGCCTTCTTTCTAAGACAAACTGAATCTCTGCCTCATTTGTCAAACTTCTCCCTGCTTTTTAATGGGGCCTATTAATTGAGCAGAGAAATCTGTCCCTTTCTGAACATGGCATTGAAAGCTGCTGAACAGCTGTCCCAGCTCTGGAGAATCATATGGAAGAATGCATTATCGGCCTTGTTTGAATATTCCCTTAGATTTGGAATAATCAGGCAGCTATTCAGCAGTGAGATGGCCACGCACAGATGCCAAAGCACAGCTGAGGGGTGCACAGCAGAGTAACGCCGCTCAAACACACACAAAACCCACGGCATGAAAAACGTGAATAATGCAGGTGTGCTTTATTTCTGTATAGTGTGCTTATCATACATAATAGCTAAGACACTTTCTTTCAGTCCTTTTATCTCCCTTTTTTTCTTTCTTCTCGCCGTGTTCAAGGTGATCCTAGCTTTGCATATGGCTGATTAATCTTATTGCACAGTAGCTAACATTGATCACAGAAATGATTAGAAATGCATTAGTCAGCAGACTGTTTGGAGTGGTTGGGTTTAAGTGCTAGTGCCAAGCCATTTTCCATAGGTGTCCATGTTTTTAATTTTGTTATATAGAATTTTGCAAATGGATGCATGCATGCCGCCCAAATACAGCATCAAAGCTTTAATGCTTACAGACATAATTTAATCTCCTAGATGGCAGGCCTGATGGACTGTGTAGAGAAGGCATCCCTGCTAAATTCATTATGCTAAAAGTTGCTAGATCTCACTAGCTGATGAGACGGAGAGAGAGACAGAGTAGCATATAACCTGTGTTTGTATTTTGTGCTGTACAAGAAATCCTGGCTCTGCATTGCAATGCTGCTGAAAGCAGACTCTCCTCTATCAGAGTGTTTGCACTTTATTACCAGAGAGCTGTCACCAAGTTAGAAAAGTGAATGGTACCAACTTCTATATACAGCAGTCAGTAACCATAACGTAATGTGATATTT
Organism: Enoplosus armatus; assembly: GCF_043641665.1. NCBI lineage: Eukaryota > Metazoa > Chordata > Actinopteri > Centrarchiformes > Enoplosidae > Enoplosus > Enoplosus armatus. The sequence goes on along the minus strand of NC_092190.1, from coordinate 8,070,066 downwards.
AATGCTAATTTCCAGTGTCCAGTAATATCTTTGTCTCCACACAAATAAACTAAGCATAGTAACCCAATCACATACAGCAGTTACCACATATTGTATAGCACAGTGTTACTCAAGTTCTAATGTGTTTAAAAAGTGACACTGCCACCTAGTGAATTCACTTAAGATGATCTGTCGTTTCACACTTGAAAGTAACATTCAGAAGTTCAAGCAACTAGGAAATCCATTTGCTTTGGAAACAGTGCCGTTCCTTAATCCCTACAAAATAAAAGTTAAATGCAGACAGCCCTGGCATCATCCCAACACACTTTTTGAAGCCATTCTTCATTTTCCCTGACCTCACTGACTGCAGCCCCTCCTCCTCACTCGATGCCTTGTTTAATCATTAAACAAAGTCTTTCTTTATTCACAAAAATTCTTTCTTCTTCTGATTTCAAAGGTAATGGAAGTTCCAGTTCAACTCTAAATGCCTTTTAGTTTTTATATTTACTTTTTCTTTGGTATACAAGAACAGCCATACCAAAGCTACACTAAGTTAGGTTCATTATAATGATGTACTTTACAGAGATCATAAGCATAAGGGAATGTGAGCTGAAAATTAATTATTGATACCATTATTTTTACAAAACAGGAAGCTGTTGACAGTTTACAGCTAAAATAACTGACAAATATAATATGGCATATTAAAAGTGACAACATTTAAAAATACATTTAAAAAATGAATCATCAATCACACTGCTTAAATAAATAGGATTGTACAATTTTCCAAACAATAAAATGCGCTTGATTACTTAGCAAAGGGACACCTTTACAATTAAAAAGCATGGCATCCCTTCAACAGCAGAGGTGCAACTCATAAGGGTCCCACCAAGACAACTCTTGCCACATGTTCAACACTCCCCATTAAAAACCTGGGGAAATTAATGAGCTTCCATTGGCACCCTCACAACAAAGGGATCTATAAAGCAGCCTTAATGTTCTCAGGGAAACTTTACTCTTCAGTAGTTCCCAATCAACCGGTAGCAGCAGATTTTGTTTTATTTCCCTTGTAACCTACAACGGGAGCTAAAAATGCTACTCACTGCAACTCTACATAAATGTTATCCTTGATTGAAATTACTTTAAGCTCATTCTTAATCAAAGATTTGTCAATAATTAACCACATTGGGTTGTCAAAATGTAATTATTTATAAATATCCTGTATATCTTTAAATAACAGCTGAGCAGTGTGCTTTCAAAAATCTATAAATGTGTAAAATATTGCCAAACAACATATATTTATTTATTCACAGTTCAACTTAAAGAGTTATAGAAAACGATCACAAAAGGTGTAGATGGAGAAGAAAACCCTCTCATGTTGCGAGCATTGATTTGTACTTTCTACCTGCTTGTACACAATTAAGAACACTTAGGAATCAAAGAGCGCAGAGGTTTGCAGAAAGGTATTAATTAGAACTTTATTTATGCAGATGCTTTGTAAATTTGCATAAAAAGCAATTCCACAGATGGGTTTATGGCAGTAATGACTGTTCCAGTCTGCAATAAAACATCTGCTTAATCACAACAGAGACAGTCAATGGCTGCTGTGAAAACAGGCTGTCCAAGTACATCTCAAAGAAAGTACTGAGGTGAAGAGACAGAGTGGACAGGTTAGGAAAAAAATAGTCTAGAGATTTAGGGAAAAAACCTGTTCAAAAGCAGCATTAGTTAAAAGAGACACACATCTCCCAAACATTTGCTGGTGGTACTTTGAGTGCTCTGATGTTGAGAAAAATACCCTTATCGTGTTGGCAGAACAATCCACTTACTGTGTCTAAGAGAGGAGAGAGTTTTGTTCCAAGTCAAGCCAAGTCTTTGTCTATGTGTGCCAACTATTTTGAAAATATTCCACTTTGTGTCTTTTTAATCCATGAGAGCCACACACAGATACGAGCGTGTGCACAAACACACACACACACACTCTTTCTCTCACACACACACACACATACATACACACAGCAGTGTGGCTGCAAGGTCACTCCAAGTATTGATAAATCACCCAGCTGTGATTCCCTCCTGACAGCTCAAACTAACATCAAGCTGGATGGGGGAGAACAAAAGACCATCAAGCGGCCCTTTTCCTGACACTTTTATTCAATCACGGCCAGATTGCTTACGACAGCACCAGCAGCTGTTTCGTCTTCATCTTTCCCCATTTGATAAAGCGTGTCAAGTCATATTTCTGTAAGTACTTCACCTCACCCCATACTGTGCAGATCCGCAGCGATTCGGCATATGCACATTCCACATGAGGGGATCGTCAAATGGGTCAGGGAGTAATGACACCCCTCTGAAGGTCGCAGCACACTGGCGTGGGGGTGGGAGCAGGTAGGTGGGTGGAGGGAGGGGGCGACGACAAAGCAACAAGCTGAAGGTCAAAGATAAGAACAGCCGCAGAGATATCTAAGATAGCCAGCAGAAATTAAACAATGAGGGAAAGGCAGTAGGGCTTTGATTGTGTGATTGTGTTGTTTAAGAGAGGGGGGGGGGGGATTGTTATTTTGGGATCGCCATCCCATTCAGAGCTCTTCTGTTGACCTTGTTCCTCATGGGATGGAGGTCTGTGATAGGACAGAGAAATATTGCAGCTGTCTATTGTTTGTTTGTATGATCAGACATCAGCCCACACAGAAATGAGATTTCCATTTCGCAACTGCCTTTTAATGTTTACATTTAGATTGCCTTTACAGGCCCTGGTTTCCTGTGTCTGATAACAATTACAGGTGTTTGAGAGAGGATGAATGACACATTTGAAAATAGGGTTAGGGATGAAGTACTCATCGCTGCCGAGCTCTGATTATTTTCATGCTATTATTTGAGGTCAATATTAATATTCTTATTTCTTTTAGCTACAGACGTTTCTATCTTCTGCTTTCACTTGTGCCAAACAGAAATAGCTTTGCCTGACTGGACAATCTAGCGTGTATCAATTTTTTATCATACATCATTAGAACAAGAGTTATACCACTAGAGCCTATACTGTAGCTCTTGAAAACTGTGTCACTGGGAGGATACAGTAACACACCTGTTCAAGTCACACGCCTCATAGCACTGAAATATGTCTCATGATCACTTCTTCAGCATCTTTGGTCTGAAAAAAAAATGAGATCTTCTAAGTCAGGTATTTTGGCCAGAGTGAGTGTCCACCAGTTCTGTGGAAAAAGAGACATGTAAATCAGGTGGAATGTAGGAGACGCTTGTATCAAAAATGGGACAGCTCACTCCACTCAGACTTGGCCTGGCTCCCAGGAATGCAGTTAGCTCGCACACAATCACTGCCTATTCACAGTGGCACAGCTGCTGTGGACATATGTTCCCCACCAAAGGAGGAGGACATCAACCAGGCACACCTTGAACAGGTTAGCAGATGAATGGCGTTCAGTCCTTTGACAGTCTGCCCTCGTCTCGTTGTGTTTTCCCTTGCTCAACAAATAAGTTCCTCTACAGTGTGGCCTAAACTTTTCCCATACATTCATCCATGACGAACTGAGGGCATAAAACATGACAGTAACAATATTCTCTTGTGATGGTATGTTGGGTAAAGCAAATCAGTGGTAACTTCACTTCTGTAAATAAAGATCTGAAATCAGTGACATTGCTCAATCATTTAGGGTGTTTCAGAAGGACAATGAACCTCAAAGAACAGTAATAAGGAATATTAATAGTGAACGCCCACACAAAGACTTTTTTCTAGCCCTCAGCAAATGACCATATGTGAGAGAAAAGATTACATTTATTCATAGCTGTCTTTCATCAAGAAGCTTAAAACCCAAACTTCGAATGTAACCCCAAATTATATGCATATTGAGCTGACCTCTCTCACCCTTTTTCTTAAAGCCATAGAGAAGGTGTGATATGCAAAAACCCACAGATCCTTTAGCTCATCATTTAGACGATTTCAGCACTTTTGGTTTTCCAGCCGTCCAAGGGTGATCACGTTAGTCACTAATAGATAAAGAGCAGGGTCCTCCATTAGCATGGAGGTCATATGTGTAATGTAAAAATTCCCAAACTTTGCTGTCATTGCAGTCAGAGAAAAAAACAACGTGCCTTATGCTTGAAATTCACTTGATGCAATGTCAAACACTTTGAATCGAGAGACAGAGAAAGCACCAGATAACTGCAATCCATTCTCACATTATCCATTGTTAACACTCATGCTTTTGTCACCCATCTCTGCAGCTATGACCTATTAGCTTTAGTGAAGTGCTCTGAGGCCGCGGAGCCATGTGAAGGTTGTTCACCCATCCAACAGGGCCATTTACAAGAGAGAGACCCCAGAGCCGAGCCGCAGCAGCTCTCTAATGACTCTATCAGCTACACTGATGGGAGCAAATGGCACCCAGAGATTTCAACACATTCCCTGAGCATGCATTACATTTGCTCTCCTTATTTTCCTTATAGTGTTCTAATGGTAATGCATAAGTATGCATGTAAGGGCATTGTAAAACATTTGAAATTACACCATAGCAATATCAGATTTTTTATAGAAATATTCACCCCCCCCATACATATGCACACACACACCAGGTTTACTCTAAAGTTATTATAGTTTGATGCCACTGGCATCTTAAGTTACTAACACATCTTCAAATGATCTTTTAGCTCTTTAACCTAAATACAACCTTGGTATAATTATTGTGGTTTCCAAGGGAAGCAGGGTTGATCTTGCACCTCAATCCAACAATTACAGGAAACTATGTGTAAGATAAAAACAGAATATGTGCTTCCCTTTGTGAGAGATGGTGTGAAGTCACAGGAGTATTCATTAAGGCCTTTGTGTCCTGTTTGAAATAGTGCTGTTAAAGGCTTTAGCTGTGGGCATCTCTGTGGAAGAGATATAATGATCCTCCAATTAGAGACAGAATCATGAGACCTGTTTATTAGTCCTAATTCATCTCCTCATTGTGCTGAGCATATCAAATACCACAGAGGAAAAAAAAATCAACAATTTGCCCACCATAATTACAGATCTATTAATAGTTTCACAACAATGACAAGCAAAGCTATTCACATCATTTTCTACCGTCAAGAACAATACAGTAGCACTGTCAATGTATCCATTAAAACCTGCATTTATACCAGCTCAGTGACATCTTGCATTTCAAAGACGACTCTGAGCCTCTTCAGATAAATTACACTTTTTCATTAACCGGAATGATTTTGGTATTATTAATTCTAAATGGATTTTTTCAGACACCTCTCTACATTTGTAGCTTATCATACAATAGCAGGCTTCTGTGGCTGTAAAGGTATTTTCCATTAAGAACAAGAAGATGAAAAAAAAAACCTGCAATGCATTGTTAAGGTTTCTGTTTCAGGAGTCTCAACACAACACAGTAAAACAACAAATGAAAATCCTGTTACCTAATTTGAAGTAAAAAAAGTTTACATTCCACAAAGCTCAAGGCATACATTAACATGGAGACTGTTGTCCTTACTCCTCAGATAAGCCTAATCCTTAAAATTGTGATGGTTTTATTCATTCTAAAAGATGACAAATGAACATAAACTGAACTTAAAATTCTCGACTGGTGATTGATTTCTTTAGGTACAATCAGGTGATCTGTTGTACAAACTATTTTAGCATAACGTCAAAGTAATATTCTGAGTCTAATTAAAAGTATTACCAATAATGATTTAAGTATGATGAAGTCAGCACTGGGTCTAAGTATTCCAAGTATAATGTTATAATGTGTAAACACTGATTAAACTAATTTAGTCAACTGATTCAATCCCAACATTTTGCCTGCACTCCATCAGCTGCAAAGGTCCAAAAATACAAATTTGCACGAATCCCTCATTGATTTTTCAGTCAATCTTTCAACTATTTTGTAAAATACATGTTTAGCCAACTCTTCCTTAGGCCTACAAAAAGTATAAGGGTACTGTGAATGTATTGGCCACGATATACTGTAAATAATAGACCATGGCACTGGCGAGGATACTGGTCATGGTGTAAATAGGCCGAGTGTTACATGGTAATGGCCAAGGCACAAACACTGCCGTGGTACAGCAGTGTCACAGTCATCAAAGCACTATGTGTCCATATACAGTACAAGGTAAGGTGCAGGTAAGCAAAGTATGTTGGGTCGTAGGCTGAGCATGTTTTCTGACCCTTATTTTGAGCAGGGCTCTCTCCACCACTGTGGTGTTTGACGTCCAGTTAACCACCAGACCATCCAAAAACAGAGCCAACAGCAGCAGTACATTCACTCTGAGCAGCTCCAGCGGGCGTCACCATGGAGGCCGTCACCATGGAGGCCGTCACGCACACGAACACGAACATTTCACGGAAGTGTGCAAAAGGACGCGCGTTAGTAACGTGGTAAGAAAACTACAGTTTTAGTAATAAAGTGGTCCAAGATTTGTTAATGTTAGCCGTAAAACGTTAGCTTAAATAGCTCCGGTTTTGTTAGCTTAAAAGCTGTTCACTTAGAAAATGGCATAAAGCGTGGCCACTACAGCTACCACAGAAATACAGAGGGACTGTTTTTAGCCAATGTTAGCTAAGACAGTGTTAGCTTAAAAAGTGTAGATTAACCTTAAGCTAATGCAGTTTTTGTTTAATGTTGGCGAAAGACTAAAGTTAGCCGACAGCTAACTTCGAGATGAAAGGTACTATGTTGCAAATATATTGTTGGGTGTATAAAGCTAACCTAATCTGTTGTGAAAGTGCTGATACTGTATGTAATACTTTATTAGGCAAGGGTGCCGACACTTCTATAAGTTCATTAAGTTGTCAAACTTGAGTAATGCAAGGGGTTGAATATTGTAAGCCTAAAATTGCATTGTTTTTTTTTTTTCAGGTGATGGCCTATGTCCTATTTGACTTCCACAAAGACTGACTTTCCCTCTCATGGTTTGGTAAAAATAAATGGACTCTGATGACTGCAACACCTACAGCAAAAAGCACACTGCAAAATGCTTATGGAGGACCTGCCATGTCACATTTTGGAAACATTGTGGTATGTAGATGATATACAGCATATGTGTTTTCCCTGTTCATCACAGATTAGAAAGACAGCATCACAGAAATATCAGGGATCAGGACTTGTTATATAATATAATCTACTGGTTTCCTGAAAGTTTGGTCAGGTAAGACGCAAAGACGATGTGATGAAACATTGGCTAAATTCAAATACATATATTTAACAGTCAGAATATTTTACAGTCTGTGACCAGGAAATATACCCCCCCCCCCCCCCCCCCGTACAATAACATATAATGCCACCCAGCACAAGAGCCTGGCCATAAATCCTACCATGGTGAAACTTAAAGTATAACATTTTTGTTGAGACTGTGTCAGAGAGGTGTTGATTCACCTTTATGGCTCATGATACTTTATTGGGTGATTATATTTTCACTGCTTGAGGTGACACAACCTCACCATCAACTCCTTCACAACTTCACAGGTACTCCTTTGCTATGGGGAAAGTAACTGATTTCAGGGTTTAGCATGAAAGTTATTGAAAGTGACAATCATCAACATATTGCAGGGATATATGTTTGGCAACCTGTTAATAGTAATTTAGACATTAATGGAGTGCCATGGTTGAACTGTGGAAATACAGATGCATAGTAATGGCACACCTGTAATGGTCCAATACCATTTCACTGATAAAATTTAACTTCACACAACCTGTGGTGTTCAAACCTGCCACCCTATCTGGCCGACAGGTTTTTTTTATTTGTGATTTACTGGCGACCTGTCCAGGATGTACCCTGCCTCTCGCCTATTGTCAGCTGGGATTGGCTCCATGTAACATTGAATCAAATTACTTCAAATTAGCTTAAGCTGAAATCACTCTTTCCTGATCCATTTGGCTGTGAGCATCCGTGTGACATCAATTTTGTCACCTGCTCATGTCTGCTAGGGACTTAAAGAGCCTTTTTTTTATACTGTTGACTCGCATAGGAATATAGTGTGCAGGTGGATTTTATCAGGGTTAGGGTGCCACACCTACCACAAAATGAAGAAATTATAACATTGTACAAGGGTAGGGGAGGGTACTGAGTTCTGGCTTTATAATTGTAGTTGCTCCTAATTGGTCAGAAACTAAATATTGATATGCTGATGGTCAGTGCTACTGTTGTTACTGAGCATTATTCATTCATTCATTCATCTAAGGATAGCTATTTTCATTTTGCCTAAATTTTTATTTTTCCCTCATTTTTTCCCTCATTTCCCACATTACATTTCCCTCATGTAACTATCATTCGCTAATGATGTTTGTGTTTCTTTTTCCATTTTGTGGACTTGTTATGGTGGACAGTATAAAATGCTTAGAAGAGTGGACTTAAGGTCAATAAAAATAAAGCTAATGTTAAGTGTATTTGCATTACAGTTTAGTGTGTGATATAGGTAATACTAACAACCTAATGGGACGACATGCTTTAAATTTTCAGTGTGTGGGATTATCTGAGCAAAGCAGCTGCGGTACCGTCCATCCACTCCTCCTGGCTCCTTAATGTTGGCAAGCTGCTCTGATTCCCGAAATGATGTGACAAGTCGACCTCAAGTCAAGGTAACACTTTTGACCAGATAAAATAAGTTCATAGTTATTAACTTTAGAAAGCAGCAACGGCAGTGTAACAGATTTAATACTGTATTCAGTTCAGCTATCAAACCCCAACCCAACTGTCATATACATTTAACATTTCCTTAAGAAGAATCTTTGCTGCACCTATGATAAATAGTACAGCTCACAACAGTAGAAGCAGAGGCTACTGCCAGCTTTTGGGAAAAAGGCACCAGCACATCAGTTAGACATGATGCTGGCTCCCTCCTGAACTCCGTCATTTTACCAGCCAGAATGAGGCCACTGTGTTGGCACAGCAGAAAAAATGCGAGGCCGTCTTACCAGTAAAGTTGAACGTGGCCCAGATCTTGCCACCACGCAATGCAACATCATCCAGCAATGTAACTTAAGCGGGGTAATTCTAAAGTTTACCTTGTGCTCGAGTTGTACAATCCAGTCTCAAAGTATTATAAAACACTGTGCTGTGCTTTGGCATCTGATAAGCCCTCAAACTCATTGATCTATTACTCAAATTAGGCTTCCTGGATCGTATGTCTCTTCCACTTTCATTTTTGTGTTTACAGCCTGGATGCCCAGCTAATCTGAAACCACATTACATTTCACAAAATACCAGGAACAATTACACCTCGTGTTTGTGAATGGTTTGCCATTTTATATTAGTTTATACGAAACTATTTTCCGTACAGATGAACCTAAAACTTGACCCAGCAGAAATCCTGGGTCTCATTTGTAATTGTTGGCTGTGTTCGGAGTCTAGTCATCATTATAATCTTATATGATATAAAGGGCTTGAGAGGTAAGTTAACCCCTAAAGAGCATGAGGACAGCTCTTTAACTTTTCCATAAGTTTGGGGGAACTGCGTCAATTATTGCCGATCACATCACCTGCTATAATATTATACATATCGTTTCAGCAATAACACATTCAAGGAAACAACCTTTTCATTGGTTCCATTCTTGCTAGTTTTTCCCAGTATTCTCTGTGGTGCATACATTCATCTACTTTAATACATGAGATGTGGAAAAATATCTAGCAGTAAACCTATTGGAGTGTGGCTTAAAGGTTTTTGATGCCATAACTTGAATTTAGTGTTGTAGTGGCATTTTTATACATACTTCACGTGGTTTGGTAATAAAAGTTAATTATTAATTGGTAAGGTTAATTATTCTCACTTACCCTTGCAATGCGCCCACTATAAATATGTTAGGATGAATAAGAATAAACAAATGCTGATAAAGAGAAACCATGTGTTCACCAGGCATCTAAGTGAGACAGACTGAGGCCCTGCTGTCTGTTGGGACAGGGCAGCTCTACTTTGGACAAATTAATCTCCAGTAAAGATGACTTAGATCAACTTTGAAAAACACTAAGATGAAAACCCATAAAATGATTACGAACGGTGGCCAGAATGACAAGTATTATCAACAAAAATTAATCAGGTGCATCTTTTCATGAACTCAATTAATAATGTGCAACAACGGGGTCTTTTTTCCCTGGAATGAAAATTAATTAGCAGGGGAAGGTCACTCGGAGATGCTGACATCACTCATCAGGCCGCTGTGGCAGTTCTAATTATTTGTCTTCCAGGCTTGGCTGATCAAAAATTATTGCCATACCTGAGCAACATTTAGAAAAAAAGCTTTGTTTAAAGCGCTTTTAATTAGACCTGCTATTTGATTAATGCCGTGTAAGCGCTCAGGATCGGCCCTCTTATCAGCATTTCTGACAAGTTTGCTGGGTATTGTTGTGTGAAAGACGTTTTACTGACACTAACCGACTGTTTAGAATCTAATTCGTTCACTTTAGTTTCAATTAAAAAGCTATTTACCGCGAGAGCACTTGTTGATATTAATATAGATGTTGTAAACTTTGACAAAGCACTCTGTATTGATACATGAAATAAATGTGCCATTAAGTGATAATAAGTAAATAAACTTGCATTATGTGGATTAGACCCATGTAGTTACTAACTACCTGCAATATCACAGTGTTGTTGTGAATAGTGCAGTGATCACAAAAGTTGCTCACTGCACATTCTGAGAGAAAGCAAGTGTAGCTCTATGGTCCCACGATTTATTGCGTTTTTGTCAGCCATAATTAATAACAAAAGACAAAGGTCACACCAAGCCAACATGATTACCTAACCTCTGCATGATAACATATCTAGCCACTACCGGGCCCTTAGTCACATACAGAGGAGAGAAGACTTGTCACAAAGCAGTGTGTATGATCAAGGCTTTACTAAGCTCTTGCGTTTTTTTCCACTGAGTTATTGTGTTGACTCGTTGCCTGAACTATCTTCAACCCTTACTACATCAATTCACATTACCTGCAAATTAGCAAAGTTCTACTTTCAAGCTCACAGTACATTTGATCCAAATAGACTCTAAATGCCATTTCTGTTCCTATTAACCTACGGATCGGTGTGGCAGATATTTTCATGAGGTTGCTGGGGAAAAAACACGAGGCTAATGGCTTGGTTGTGACAGCGCTATTCATGATGATTTATGATTCTGTGTTTAAGTTGATTACTCCACTGCTGACTCGGAATACTATTTCAATTAGTGCACTGAAGGTCACTCCACGAAATCCCTCCATAATCTATTCCTATTAACACTAATGCGCCGAGTATCCATATCTGTTCACCCTTGTTGATTCAAATCATCCCCACTCCTAACGGCCAGCTTGTTTACCAGTTTACTGGTTCGGACGTATCCTAGATGGTAATTTTCTCTCCTCCGTGTATCATTAATGTCTTCAGTCTTGACACATGGCTTGGAGGGACATCTCAATAGAGCTTGGGTGCATTTTTATTGCTTTTATTATTTCTAATTTGTTTTACAGATCAAGTGATATTTATGCTGAATGAAATTGATCCTGAAAGCCCTATAGGCAAACGTGTTAATATTGTGAGGTTAGAAAGCAACAACCTCCTATTACTTGTCATCATGAGAACCAAAATAGCCTCGGCGTGATCAAAATTTTAGAGGTCTAAATTAATTTTACATCACTTTCATTCATACTCCCACTCACCCATGCAGAGGAGGAAATTAGCTACCTGTATTTAATCTAATATGTTCCCACTGTAAGCGCTGGTGGACATGATAGACTTAATCAGTTCACACTGAATCAAAAAGCTCACCAGACAGTGCTTAGCGATGAACAATGTATAAAGTTTCAAAGACAGGGTCTCTGAGTTTAGCACCTAGAATGGAGGCCTACTTAATTTCACAAGACACATTACTCTCACAATACAAATAGACCTAACTGTCTGATTTAGTTGTTCTGAACTGAGGCAACAAATTTACCACTAAAGGTGTAATGCACATTTGCCTGTAAACTTTAAAGTTTCTAGTTGTTTGGATTAGCAGCAAAACATTTATTATATTTTAAACAAGCAGACAAAAATCTATAATGAAAAAGGTCAAAACTGTATCATCTCTTATCAGCCACAACAGGCCTCTAGGCCTGACGACAGGAAACATCCCTTTTTTGAGAGGAGGGTAAAAGTGCTGACATTGTCACCAGTTGATGGGACTCTATCCAAGGGATAGGTGAAAACACTTGGGCACAGTGACATCAATTTTCGAGATGATTTAACTCCATGCTCCTGTGTTGGAGGAAAGAAACTTCAGACCCCTGATTTACCTCCGATGACAGCCACGCGGCCCCGGAACAATGTTTCCAAGGCTACTAGCGAATGACGAGTGGTCACGTCTGTACAGCTGTCCCCATTGGTTTGATTTATGTGACCGGGATCCAATAAAAATGGCAATCAAATCAACCCAGCCACTTTACAGGTAGAGGGCTGTCTGATTGAGTTGTCGAAGGCATGGCTGAGGCTCAGAATGATTATGCTAGGAAACGGAGAGGGGTCCATCTCTCCGCACCCAACAAGGACACCATACATCTCCCCATGCAGCTTTCCTACTCCACTGTGAAATGTATCCAAAATAACTGCACACCTACTGCTTGCCTGCCTCCCCTCTCTGAAGGTTATTTGTCGTCTGAAGGACTCTCCCTGTCAGAGTATGATGAATACCATGTACACAGACAAGAGCAGCGTCAGGTCCAGGATTAGCCGGAAAACTCACTGATCTGTGAATAACCTAAAAAAGAGGAGCTGAAGATTAGCAATGATGCTTTTAGGAATGATCCATCAAACTCAACTACCTCAGTCACTCAAATGAATCATCTCACTTGATTCTTTAACCCAGGCGAAGTACGAGTGACTGCCGCGCTACCTGCAGGTCACAGAGATCATTTTGAGGATGTTTATTAAATCAGTGCTATCAATTTCCTTACTGATCATCTTTTATCTGTCCTGTCCTTGGGGATGAGTCAAGCACACAATGATGTTAAAGGTTGCGGTATTCAACTTATGGCTTTTCCATTCAACCTCCAGAGCTCCGCTGGCAATATTGAATTACAGCCATTGCCATAACGTACAAATTGATACCTGAAATACGCCCCATATTGAGAGGGCCTGTCACTAAAGTTAACTCACTTCTGTTAACAGAGCTACTGTTCAAAGCAGAAAAAAAAATGGGCAAACAATAATCATGTGAACTATTTGCCTTGGGTTTGAACTAATGACAACTTAGGCAGGCCTGTTTACTGTGCATGAGGAAGCACACATTCAGGAAGTAAATTGGATCAAAGTACAAGCAGCTGCTTAAGTACTTACTCGCTTCGATAAGCAGAGTGAAATCACCATCATTGTTGCATTAGAGTGACTTGCTTCAGTCACCGCCAGGAAAGCAGACAGGAAGAGGAGAGGGGAGCTGATAGTGTACCAGCTCCATGTGTCATGAAGGAGCCGCTGGCTAACAGCCAGCCTGAAAGAGAACAATTGAACATCACTGTTGAGTCTTTTTGTGTTGGAAACACAATCACCTTGTTAGAGAACAGAATGCATTGTACAACAGGTACAAACACATCCTCTGGAATAATAGTCGAGCCCGTGGAATTTAGTCCACATATTTCAAGACATACATTTATGAGTGATGTTTTGTTTTTTTCCCTTTTCCCTTTGGCTGTAATATTATTTCACAGAAAGGTAGGCTACCACAAAAGTCAGCAGAATACAAATGTAAAACTTTTATAACATCAGTTGTAATAAGCAAACAACAACAACATAGATATGAACCCGAGGTCCTTTTAATATCTTCCTTTTAGGGGTCAAGGCAGGGAGTGAAAACAAAAATTCTCTGATCCAAAGGATCCGCAATGACATCATCTTAAGTTTCCACTGAACTCTGAAGACCTTTCCTCTCCAGCAATGAGGACTCAAGGAAAGTTCAAGGATTGAGCAAGTCAGTTGGACTAACATGCCATGGAACAGGAAATAGCCATTCATTGATTTTGTGTGTGTCCAGAAAGATCAATTTTATTCTTCCTTTGTTTTCAGACTACAATGCACTAAAGCTCCTGCAGCAGCAGGATGTGTTTCGTACAAGCGCGGTCCAAATGAAGCTATAAATCAAGTGTTGGAGCAGAAACACATAATGTCATCCCCATAGACCACGCACTGTACGGTACCGCACCTCAAATCATTCTGCTTTCATTCTGTCTGTACAAACAGCCTTACATTGTCAGACGATCTAATTAATACGATTGTCAAAATATCAAAACAAGGACTATTGAAAACTGCTCAGAAGAGGTAGCATGATGCAGATGAATTTGATTTGGATATGTAGGTGTGTTATTATTCTAAACTCTTCATGAAGAGGTTAGTCATGGTTAGATTTTATTGTTTTGCATTTGCTCCTTAATGACTGTTATCTGGTTCAACATCATTCTGTTGTTATGCAGTTTGCTGATTAAGTGTGTGTGCACGCGCTCATATGCGTGTGTGCATAAACTGACACTTCTTTAATTGTATTGCACTTGTGCTATCTGCTGCTGGAGTTAACTCGTAAAAGTGAAGTCTCAAGCAGATTCCCAGCGTCTGCCTATTTAAGATTCATAGAAAAGACCATCCACCCCAATCAATATCTACTTGAGATTTAAGTTGCATTATGTGTCCCCTTCACAGGCATGATTTAAAACATCAGCACAAAGTATTCTTAATTTTATTGCCTGCCGTAAATTAAAATTAATGATGCTGACATCCACAATTAACAATGAAAAATGCAGATTCTTATAATTACTTTAGCAGTAATATTGTTTTCAGCCCAGGCTCAAGGTGCTCCTCATATGCTCCTCAACATTCAGTAAAACACAAAAAGACAGCTTCATTACATTTTATTTGCTATAGGAAACAAAAAAAGGGTCTAACAAAAATCCACAGCTCATTTGGGAATATCTCGCCATGCATAATTAAGCAAATTTGATTGGAATTAAGCATGACTTCTTTTGGTTGGGTTTTAATGAATGCAAATCAGGCATCTACATCCCTAAGATTAATTTCAGCCAATTAAAAAACAAAGCTTGTTGGAAAGTGTAAAAGTGTTCAAAGCAGGGCAGCAAAGCAGTTTCTCTCTCCCTCTCCCATTCCCTCTCTCTCTTCATCTCATCTTCATAACTTGCACTCAGGAGAATCCCCCCCCTCAACTTTGATCATTAGCATGAAGTTACAGGCAAACAGTATGAATTCAAATGTGGCAGAAATGCACTGCCAAGATCCTTATGCCTTTTTAATCTCAGAGTTGCACCCCTTAGTAGTTTCTTTACACAATTATTGTTTGAGTACTCCTGTTTTAACTCTGACAGTAAGGATATGCATTTGTAAGAAAGTACACAAAAACATAAATCAATATATACTAAAATATTGATACAATGGGCTAATTTCTCCCTTGTGATGCAAAGGCAAACTTTAGAGCATTAAAGATGTCATTGTTCTGGGTTTTGACAGGACAAAATATGACAATTATTCTGCATTAGTTTGCCCACAACAATGTTGGCACAACCTGAAATCAACCTTTATCAGTGTTCAAGAGCATTCAATCCATCTGACTTAAGCACTCAGGAGATCTCATCGTGGTATTTTCCATGTGAAGGCACCATTGCACACCAGACCAGTGACAAATAACGCAGCTCACACCAATAACAAATGTCAGTGTCAGGCAGTGTCTATGGCTTATGTAGGTGTTAGTCTCATTATGACAGCCTTACATTACCCTCCATCTTAAATGTTATGCTGTTTTTGCACCTATCAATGCAGCGCACAACAGCACTGAGTAAATCCTGATTATTTGGAGAGCAAGACGTAAACGCTAATGATTGAGGGCAAGCAGGCACCTTCGGGCTAATGCTAATCTGCCTGCACATTGCTCGGAGAACGGCGTGTACATTGATTTGATCTCTCACATCAAAAGACAAACAGTGGTGCAAGTCAGCACATCCCCAGTCAATGTCATTCCTTGAAGTGATTCCCCCACACGTGCATCTTCGTGGGCCTGGGGAGAGAGGGAGGGAATAGAGAATCAGGCAATCAGATCTATTGGCATTTCTTTAAAGGAGATTCATGGTGGGAGGACAGAGGAAAAGTGAGGAAAAGTGGTTCCCAATTCACCTGCTAGCCAGAGCCAGTTCTGAGAGGCTTGCTGTGTTTAGATTGCATTAATCCCTCTGTCTCTACCTGTTACAGAGCTTTCATTAATGTTGTCTTTTAACATCAAGTCTCCTGCAGAGTGGGGAATAAGTGGAGAGTTCTCAGAACTCTGCAAAAAGTTCAAAGCGCCACAAGAAACCCTTTATGTGTTCCCTTAATCATTCAAAAACTCATCCTAGTATGCTACTTGCGTAGCTCCTCCATATGACGAGAAGAATTAATATTTGGCCTCTGATGCATTCTTTTTGAAAGAATAAAGGAATGTGAAGGAAAAGCATTATCTATTCAAGGAGCGCAGGGAATACTCTGACTGTGTCTCAGTTCTGTTGTAGCTGCTGCGTCTCATTTTGTCTGTCGCAGATCACAGGGCTGCAGACTGGTACATTTCTGAGGGAGAATGGAGAGTGGGAAATTGTACTGTTTTATTAGAACCCTGTGGGAGAGTTTTGTAGAGGCAAGCATGCCATTGAGCCTATTTGCATCATGCTAGGAGTGAATAGATATGATAATATTGTGATACTTTAGAATCACTCCCACAAAAGTGGTTTATGTGATGATTTTTTTGTGGTGAGAGCCTCTGGCAGTACCCCACATGCTATCGGAGAGTGCCCACATTCATTTAGTTTTACCTAAAACATTACAGATTTGCACCTTTAAACTGTAACTGATGATCACCACTTAAATGTGAAAGACTTGTCAAAATATATGCCAGAATAATTATTATTTCATTCCAGGTCTTAGTATTTCTGTCTGTTAGTCCTCCCCTAAGTTAATGTATTAACTCTGATGCCTTAGGCTTTTCATTTCATTCAGGAAAGCTTCATTGCTATAGAGTTGGCCTCATGCTTACTTTATGCACCAAAGACCACACATTCAAGTTCACTAGAGCAGACCTACGCGCCTTTTGAAGCATTTGGACCGCGTTATTATGAAAGTATAGTGTTCGTACATTTGTAACTGCAATTGCAGCTCAGCCATCAGTGTAAAATGTGCTATTCTAAGTTTCCTGAATGCAGCGAGACAGAGAGAGGGAGAAATGTGTGTACCCTTTATTTTCACACATAATAACACAACAGAGATTATTATTCAGGGGGTAAAACCAGTGAAAGGCTATTCAGTGCATTTGTTTCAGACTGTCCTACTAAAAAACTGAAAACTGGAGTAATTTGAACAAAGCCTTTAAACATTCTGTGCATTCAGTGGTGGCTGTTAAAAGCATTTTAATTAATTTTCATTAAATTGCATTGAACTATTTAAAAAGAGAGTACTGTGGAAAAAATCTGTCTGCTAGGTGTAGGGCTAAATTGTGTGGAGTGAAGAGATGTTACTGAGAGATGGGAAGCCCAAGGGACAAGTAGGAGGACAATGCTGTCTCTTGGGAGAATTTTATGCTGCTGAAGTGAATTTGAATACATAAAGGAGAACTCGGATAAGAAGGAAAGGGGGGTACAACATAGCCTGTGTTCTCCTGGTCCCTTGTGTGGGAAAAGAGGCAGATTACCCTACGTTTTTTTCCCCATTCCTGCCCTATTCTCAATTATTAATTTTATATTTTGAGGTCTGCAAATGTGCGTTGAGTACATAAGCTCAAGAACTGCATGTCTTACCTTCACACATCACACTTTGTGTGACAAAGTGTCAAATAAATGGCTCTTCAATGGTAGTTCATTTATTTCTAATGAAAGTATCCATTCCCACTTCACAAATCTGTCACAGATACATTGCTTTGCAGTAAAAGTGTTGCACAGATGTATTGCTTCCTCTAAAGAAGTTACATGTTTCTGCCTAGTTAGTTCATTTTCGTGCCTCTCTGTCAGCTAGATATCTCAAAACCTCAACAGATTTGTGCGAAATTTGGCAGACAGATGGGCCATGTGCCAAGGAGAGAAGGATTAGATTCTGGTAGGGCTCTGGGTCTAGGATTTCCTTATGCAGGACTGTCTTATATTAGCTGTACAACTAACAGAGACCTCTCAAACCTGAAAGGATTTGTTTGTCATAAAATAACCTAAAATTTTAATGATAGCATTGGAGTTTTGCACTGGCCATGTGTTCCACTTATGCCCTGATTGATATGTGTAAACTGAACTGGGATGTTTTCTGTTATTGCTTCTTCAGGTAAAAAAACCTTCCAAAAAACAGCGCAACATTACACAACACAAAAAGACAAAACAAAAAAGAAAGCAACATATTCGTATCAGCACATTTTCCTGCTCAGGCAGGCAACGCCCCGCACATTCTCCCTTCTTAGTTTTCCTGTTTGGTCTGCCCTCTTTACTTTGTCCCTTATCTAAGCATCATTCATTCCTCCTCTGTGATCCTGCACTTGGCTGTGGTCTGCGTGGCTTGGCACCCTCCCATTCCTGCTCTATCCCACTAAAGACACTGCTCTGCACTGTTCTTTGTCTTCAACTAAAAGCAGAGGGGTTGGGGTGTGTGAGGGCATTACTTGTTGATATGCAGCAGCCTCACCTGTTTGCATTGCATCTTGCCAATATGTCTTTCTGCATCTTGATCTGCTTCTTTATTCAGTTTATAGTAATAATAATAAAAAACTAACAATAATATCAAATTTAGATCCAAACAAAACAAAGGTAAAGCAGGAATAATTTTCTTTCATGATGATATCATACATTATATACAGTCAAAGCATCTCTCAGAACTCCTTCACACTTTGATTGTGTGATAACATGATGAATAAAATAAAACTACTTTATCAGTAACAAAGATCTTTCTTTTGTAGAACAAAATCTGGTAAATTAAAGGCTTAATGCATCCATTTTGGCGTCCTTGACCTGAAACCATCCGTGAGACAAGAAAAGGCATGTAACAGTATTACAATAAGCATGAACTAGATTGCAGTTGATGTGTTCTAGGTTCCTGTAGAGGTCACTGTTGAGTGGTGCCTCTGTCAGATTGGGATACCATCAGCAGCCCTTATACCTTCTTTTTGTGAAGTCTGCAGCAAGTACTGTGACATTGAAATAGACTAAGACAATGTGAGCGAGAAGAGAATTACAAAGTTAACTTTGTTTGCAAAGCCATAATGTCTAGTACAAACAATGTTGTTTTAAAAGGGAAAAGTTTCTTGATGCTTAATCTGTACAATGATGAACAGTAATTATTTTTTTGTGCCTGTGTTAATCATGCTGTACCAGTGGTAAGTTAATTTGGACCAAATAAAGATTCTTATGTACATATGTCTGAAGGCATCTTACAATTGTAGGATTATTTCCTCTCTGGAAGAAACACATTATGTTAATCACAAAATCCCTGTATTTGTGTATTTGGGAGATGATTGTAGTGAGCAATTATGACTGGGCTTTATTACCAAGAACACAAATTAGATACTATGAATGAGTTCATCCCAAGCATTTGTATGTGCCATTTAACTCTGAAATCCTTGTTTATTAAACTCCAATTGCACATATGAATCAACTCTTTGGCATTAATCATGAAGTACAAGAGCCCAGATGGTACAATCTTAGCCAAGCTTGAATTAATACGAAAGGTTGAATCGCTGCAGCATCAAGATCCTCTCAAGGACCTTTGAAGAATGACATGAATAATCTTTGTTGTTGGATGCATAGTTTATTAAGTCAGCAGAGGATAGTGACCTACTGCAAACGCAGAGATATTATAGCACAAGGGGCTGCCCTGCCTCGACTTTTTGATGTATTACAGCTTGGATACTAAAATGAAGAATGACTTCTTGCATTAACTCACAATATAAAGTTTTAGTATCATGCACCATAATATCAGTATCATATGGTGATCATGATAACTAAACATAAACATGACCCATGTGACACACTGATAATGTTACACATCACTGATACCTTCTATTGTTGCAGCCTGTTGGTGCTGTTGGAGCAGCTTCTATTTAGCTTGGCTTGCATAACAATAAAGTAATTTGAAGTTTGTCTTTTGGTGGTCATGTCAATGACATAATGATCCGATATGCTGGATCGGTATCAGTGCTGATGCTGACCTTAACTAACTGGGTATTGGCAAGACATGAGCAATCCATGTTAAATAGTTTTTATTCTAATGAAGTTATATGAAACTGGAACAGTTCATTTTTATAAATCTTTTAGAACAATGCATTCAAATGTACACAAACTTTCCTGCAATAGCTAAGAAATGAAGTGTAGTTACAGCTTCATGTTACCTTACATGCTCATTTAGTTCCAGTTAGGAATACATATTTTGAACTGAAAATGAAAACAATATGCTGGTAGTGGATCAGGGCGAATACCTTGATTGGAATCAGTATCGGGAGATAAAGAGTAGAGTTGGGGCTTTCTTAGTTCATGAAGAAGCACAGGATTGCTTGAACTAATTCAAAGACCTTGATATGCAGTTACTTAGCAATCAGTGATAACTAAGATGACAGATTAATGTCTGAAAATACAGTCAACAAAAGGTCAATGTTATTTTCAATCGTAATCAACTGTAACATAATATTTTTTCAGATATTCATCTGTAGTGTTACCATGAATAATTTCATGTATCTGATATCAATACAGTGCCATTCAATAAGAAGAAGAAGAGGAAAGGGAGGAGAAGAAACAGTAGTCAACAGAATGCGCTAACAAACAAGAGTCAAACTTCTTACAGTCTTAAATACTACTGGTCTACTTAAGTGCAATTAAATTACACCTGAACATACAAAACTGTATGAATATATATCCTGTTGCTGTCTTTTGTTCTTTACAAACCGTCTTCCTCCACTTTGCTTTGGCCTCACACTTAATGTATTCCAGTTTAGCTGATTTCCTGATTCTAAAGGACATTGCATCTCATTTCTTGTCACTTGTCTTCTAAATTCCTAAAGGTACAATTAGCATTTTGTTTGACGAAATGTTGAAAGGTTCATAGATTGATATTTGCAAAAATATAGCAGAGTGTTTTTTTTTTCCAAATGCAAATTCTGACATTTATTAACTTTTATTACAGATACTCTGTTTATGGATTGTAAAACTCTGCATAGATTTAATGGGAATAAAGTAAAATTACAATGTTTAAACACAATCAGTGTGGCAAACCAGCAAGTGTGTAATTTAGTGTGGTGTGGCAATGAAATGTTTTACGGGCCTTGATTTATGTCCTGTGCATGGCATTTCTAATGAGAGAGACCAACATTGCAGTGCGCCTGTGTTCCAGGAAACTACATTTACAGCAGATCTTTTTTCTCAAGAGTGTTTTTCCCCTGTGAAATAATGTCAGCACTTTCCCACCTTCAAAGTCCTTTTGTTTCCAGATCTATTAACAATTCTAATTGTACAGGAACACTTGTTAAGTAAGGCTGGTAAATAAAGCAGGAAACGCATTATTTCCTTTTAGTGCAGATTAAAGGTACAGCTATGCTGGGTTGAAACACATTAATGAGGTTTTAAATAAAAATGCTGGCAGGGAATTTACACCGCTGACTGGTTTAACTGCAGTAAGCAGTTGATTTTCCTTGATGTTAAAGGGGAACATTATTTCACCCACTAATGAAAAATACATCTTTCCACCCTCCTATCTGTTAATTAACATGTTTGTGTTAAGGGATTTTCAAAAAGGAATACAATCGCTTTCGATCTGATTAAAGTAAGTGATACATAATAGGGAGGTTGTTTTCCTTGGGTCCTTCTGTTAATTGAATAGCTTTGTATGACTTGGAATGTTTTTCCTAGTCACAACAGTTTGCCTGGACCTAGCTGCTCGGGATGCCCCTATCTTAATTACGGATCATACTCCAAATGTGGTTCAATTTCCTCAGCAGGACAGTTTCTGTTAACTGCTATTTTTAAGGCCAATAACAACGTCAAAGCTAGGGATGATTAAAGCAATTAAAGTTTCCCTTTGTTTTCTAAGCACAGCGAGATAGGGCTGCCTGTTTGTACAGCATTTATTAAACATTTACTAAATGGAATTGAATCTGTCATCGATGAAGTTTTCTGAGACAATTACCTTTTAGCATGGCAAACACTGTTTCACTCAGCTAACGTCTCACAGCTTATGGCTGTGATTAGCCATTTGATTTCATCAAGCCAAACTAAAATCCTCCAGCAGAGAGAGAGAGAGAGAGAGAGAGAGAGAGGGGTGGGGGGTTTACATATAATTTTACCATCGGAATTTCTCAATTAGCATACCACATTTTCTCCATTAGATAAACTGCCTTTAGAGAGCTGGCTGGTTTAATCTGTTTAATGTCCGTGTAAACTATAATCTCCTGATTCTAAAAAGAAATCCCTTAAGGACATCATTCGCATACACTCTTCATAAGACAGTTTTTGAAAGACATGATCGAGTGCAGCTTTTAAAGAGGGACTGAACCGTGATGGGTTGTTCTGCCTATCATGGTTTTCTTTTCTGTGGCCCATGGATTGTGCAAGTTGTGGTTTCACTTGCTTGAGTTTAGCTAATCATTAGTAATTACACTTTTACAAGCTTGTCCTTGCTGGACTATCACCAGAACATACAGTATAGCTGCATTGTAGATTGTTCCAATAGTATATAGGTTTATGAGGGTACTCAGTCAGTCCACTTAGTAATTCTACGAGTGTCAAGGCAAGAGCCTTGTTGTCTCTGAAGTCATATGTTACATTAAGTCACTCCTCTTGAAAGATGGCAGTAGCTGTTCTCTGAAAGATAATTTGGAAGAGATATTGCCACGTAACGCGATACATGATTCAAACTTTGATCTCAGATTGAATCAGAAGTGTATCAGACTGTGCGTAGCTACGTCACTGCCAATCACAGCAGCGTTGGCTGTTAGTGTATATGGATAAAGAAATCAGGATTTGCTGTTATCCTATTGAACGACGAGCAGAGAGAAATCAGAGTGTTTACATGCATATCATTGCCTTCCATCATACACTGCAGGCTGTATGAATTAGGGCCTTGAAACACAGCCTCATTCTCCTTGCATCACGCCAAGAGTCACTCCATTGATTACCCTTCCCCGCTCCCAGGAAATGGCTCATGCATCTCGTGTACATTATAACAAATGTTCTCTTTGCATTACAATTGAATTGTGATTGTTATGTTCAATCAATGGGGAAAGGTCACGGGATCGCTCCTGCCAGCGCTTTAATGGAGAAGTCGATGAGGATTCATTTTAATCACTGCGGCTGTGGCAGAATGAGCACAACACTGAAAGACTGTCAATGGCCCGGTAATTACCGCTGTTTATACAGGTTTCTGCTTTAGCAATTTAGATATCCACAAATCTCTCTGTTTCTTGCACTCCGGTTATATTGGAAGCTGCATGGCAGCAAATGAAGTGCTGTAGCATGTGGGCCGTGACTACTCTAATTGTGGGACTATCGTTGAGGCTGGCTCTTTGAAAATGAAGTGAGCTCATTTTGCTCCTCTTTTGAGCAGTTACATTACCAGAAAGCTGTTATTTTACATACTTTGTGTGAAGGAGCATTCTATTAGCTCAGCTGAATCCAAGTCCTGCCTGTAACAGTTGCATGGAGAGGTGGAAGATTGTGTATGTACACCACCCATATTTACAGTGCATGTCTGTTTAGGTTAACTCTACTGTGCAAATAGCTACTGGTACTAAATTATCTTGGATATGTGGATTGTGTCTTCCTTTTCTGACTTTTCTAACTTTATTTTCTGTTTTCTTTGTTGTATGCTTCTCTTTGATTACTTTGGTCAATGTGTGTTTAAATATGCTTTACACATGAGGTGACTTTAACTTTGTTCATAAGACTTGACCATAAAACTATATGGTTGTATAAGTATAACTATATAAGCAACAACTGTGAAGAAATTTTTATGTGGACTAGGGCTGCAACTAATGATTATTTTCATTATCGATTAATCTGCTGGATATTTTCTCTATTAATCTTTCAGTCTATAAAATGTCAAAAAGTCCTCGACAGTCCAATACTCAAAGAGACTACATTTGCAGTGATATAAAACAGCAAATTCTCTGATTGGAGAAGCTGGAATCAGAGAATATTTGTAGTATTTGGACAGAAATGACTTAAATGATGAATCGATTATCAAAATAGCTACAGATTTTCTGTCGATCGACTAATCAATTATCGTTTCAGCTCTAATACAGACACATTTTAGACTGTGACTGAAAAGTTAGTGCTTCTGGTCAGAAGAGTACCGACACTCTCAATAAGTTAACATTATGAGAGAAGACCTATACTGTTATTTGTAACTAGAATGCAATTGATATGTGTGCTCTCTGACATCTCCCCTTCACCCCAAGTGGCATGTTTGTGTTGGACGGTGTCTAAGGATAGATGGGGTCAAGGCAGTGTAACCTTGGAGAAACAAATATTCATGATCAATAAGTGCTTTATTCCAAGCATCTAAATGATTCTTATGTCTGAAGCAGCTTCTCTCCCCCTCATTCGCCCATGCGGAAAAGCAGTTTGAAGATTTATGCAGACTAGGTAAAAGGACGTTTTAAAAGACTACACAGTATCACTGCTTTCAAATGTCATGTAATCATAGGTTAGGGGAGAGTGCTGGGCACTGAGAGCTAAGTGATGTTACAGATAATGAATTGCCTCTGAAATATAATACATCGTGAGTATGATTCTTTGTTCCAAGCTCTGTACACCAACTCTGTTCAATTAAAGTTATTTATCTCTCTTGTTTTTCAAGTTCATCAATTATATTGTGATACACTTAATGTCCATAAGAGGATGATGTATGATTGGTCTAATTATTTCTTATTCACCATGCTTTCTAAAGCATATCAATTTTGTTAATACCATGTAATTAAAACACGTCAGTGCGCTACAAGTTGCCGGCTGTATTAATGACTATGAAAATTATTTTAATTAAATAGCCAATTATAGAAAAGTCCTAACCATGAGAATTGACATTTAAATGAATTCAATTTAAATTGCTTTTCAACATTGTTTTATCAAAGCTTTATGGGGTGAATAAATTATTACATCAAACAATATACTGTGTCATTGATCATACACAAGTCTTGTCCCATATCCATACATTTTGAAACACTTTCCTGATGCCATACATCATACTGGGTGATTACATTTTGACGTAGTCATTTGTTTACCGCAATCTCATCCACATGTACTGTACTTCTGTGTACTTTTAGGAAAACTCTGTTAACTGTTAATGTTACTTAGTTGACCAAGTATTCAGTCACGCTGGAAACTTCATTCATGGTACTAACTTCCAACTTTTTCTGCAAGGACACTTTGAAACTGCCACAACTTAGTTGCACTGTACCTGAAGAAAAGACACATTTTTGTCACAAGTAATCAGTCTTCTTGTTTCCTGTTCCCTTTCATAGGTTCCCATACAGGATTTTAACATGCAGTAATGATTTTGCATTTGTGCTGAATTATATCAACAAAGTATTGTGGTGTAATGTATAGCACCAGTGCACAGGCTTTATTTTTGTGTTGCACTTTGTTTTCATAACTGGGGTCACACACATGCAGCCCACCCAGTCTGTTGAAAGGCCTTTGTATCTAAAACATCATACATATCCTGTGGTGCCTTTTAATACGTATTAGGCTACTCAGGCTCATATATTTTCCTTTTTTCCTGCATATTGTTAATGAAAGTCATTTTTCAGACATTACAAGCACAATGATTTGCAGTTAACCCATGCAAACAAGGGAAATAGTGGGCAAACTGTTGTGACATTCATTGTATATAATGAAATCTTAATATGGTGCATATTTAAGTGAAAGGTTAGCAACATAAAGGGCAAATGGATTGCCTGGCAATGAATTTTAAGCAGCTATTGATTTTACACTACAAGCTACCTCTTTCCCTGAATGATAATTTTAAAATGGCACACTGCTTATCTTAAAGCTGATCTGACACAACAGGACACATCTAACAGCAAATACACACTTTTGATAAAAACTGTGCAAAGTAAAAGCAAAACTAAGACAGCTTTGACTTACATTATCATATATGACGACCCACTGGTTATTTGGAAATCTAATGTCACCTAATGAGCGCTATCAAATTGGGGAATGGAAGGAAAAGACTGTTACAGTTGTGCTGACTGAAAACAAATTTTAAACATCACTGCAAAACTCCAAACAAGCTTCCTGCAAATCAGAGTTGAAAATCCACTTATGGTTTTCTGCCACCATCTAACATATCTAACTGATCTATTACTGAATTATCTAAATAAGGGTAATCCAGCTGCATGTTTACATAGTTCACTATCTTACACCAACTGATTGATTTGCTAAGAAAGGCTGGAAGAAAGGTACTGTAATTCATGATGTGCTACAGTGGTTGAATACATGAGTAAACTGTGTATGTGCTCTTACTGCACGTGGACTTGACTCTACCCCATGATGCAGCGCCGCATCTTCTCCCTCTCTGCCTTTATCCTTCTCTCCTATACTGTCCGAGATTGAGAGAAGCATCATAACATAGCAAAACCCTTGAGCAAGCTGGTGTTCTGTCTCTAAGGTTGTGCAGTGTGTGTACAGTGGCCAAAGTTGACACTGCATCACTGTGCAAGACACCCAGAATGTTACAGTTTTTCATGGTCAGTGTTCAAATGTTAGTTTTACTTTTAAGTTTTAATTTAGTATTTGCCTGTCTTGTGCTCTCACAATTCCTCAAATTCTTAAATGTAATGGGCTCTGGCAGTATGAAGGTTTTGGTTTCTCTCAGGTAGTGCCTCTTTATCACATTTGAGTTAGTGACAATTTTAACACTGTGACATGTTGCACCTGCTCACCTGTAATTCTTACATAAAGCAATCATGAGTATTTAACAGTAAATGGAAAACAACTATGAAGCACTGCACATGTAGGGTGATAAAACGTTTACTATGCATTCCATTGGAGATTAGTGACTACAGTCGAACCTTGATTAGTAACTGTACATATGTACTATATATGTAGTATACACTGTAATCTAAATAGTGGTTTTAGTTTGCATATAAAACTTCCATCTCTCGCTAACAACCATAGCCTCATGTTGTGTCATGCTGTCGCTTCATACAAAAAGCTGTTGTCACTTTGGCTGTGCAAAGACAATAATCAGAGAGGACTAATTAAATTAGACATATTTGCCTTTCTCCACGGATATGGTGTAGCTCGAACCGGGACTCACACTGGCATGCTCAGTCAGAAAATATGACATTAGAATTAAAGTAAAAAGGCATTGCAGCATTAATGCACAGATGAAAGGAAAATTACAAGTTTGCAAAGTGCTGAGTTGCAGAAACAGTTGCAGGATGTAAGCAAACAGAGTGCACGAGCTTTTCTAAACATTTTGGCGCTTATAGGGCGATCAACTCTCAATAAGATCACTGTGGTGCAGTGGGTGCGCATACTGTTGGATAGCAGGTGTAACGTGTGGCTGTAAAAAAAACAAACGTGTTGTTAGAACCAGAAATAACTATTAACTGAATTTTCAGATATACCTTGTGAGTGCATGCTTTTTGACCACAGAAAAACATGCGTATTTGGACCGGATCTCTCTTGTGTGGAATAAACAGTGCAACATTTTAACAGACCTGAAGCATTTCAGTGGTAGCCCAAGCCCAGTTATCTGTTCTTCAAAGGCTTCCACTGTCCCCTAGCTCCTCCCTCTCTGTACCGTGTGACAACAACAACTCATCCACAGAGCGGAGCTGCACTTTTCAGCTCATTTTCCTCCTGTCATTCCTCCTCCTATCTTTGATCATTGTCCCGCCGCTCAGCCCCCCCAGAACCCTCACTCAGCACGCCTTTTTCGGCAGCTCTTTTTACTTCCCAACTTATCTGAGGAGCTAAACTCTCGTGGATTCTTTCATTTAGGGGTGTCTCGGCAGGCTGGGTTTTATACTTTGAACTTCGGCTACTCTCTTCCCCTCCTGTAGGTGACCATGGCCGTACCGGCTGCTCTGATCCCACCAACTCCTCTGGTCCCACCGCCACCGATCTCGACTCCCTCCGCGACGACGTCCCCACCGTCGACAACTTCATCACCATCTCCATCCTTGGCCCCCCCATCCGGACCCGGACAGAACCTATTCAGATCAGAGCTCCTCGCCACCGGCAGCCCGGGCATCCCAAACGCGGCTCTACCCCCCGGCAAACCCGTGTACTCGACCCCGTCGCCTGTTGAAAACATACCGCAAAACAATGAGTGCAAGATGGTCGAGTTGCGCGGTGCCAAGGTGGCCTCTTTCACCGTGGACGGCTGCGAGCTCATCTGCCTTCCTCAGGCTTTCGACCTGTTCCTGAAGCACCTGGTCGGCGGACTGCACACGGTCTACACCAAGCTGAAGCGGCTGGAGATCACGCCGGTGGTGTGCAATGTGGAGCAGGTCCGCATCCTCAGAGGGCTCGGCGCCATCCAACCCGGGGTGAACCGCTGTAAACTCATCTCCAGAAAAGACTTCGAGACCCTGTACAACGACTGCACCAATGCGAGGTTAGTGGAGAGCTCTGTACGGCATTTTGGTTTAAATGTCTTTACGGACAGTCGTGCGTAAAGGCGCGGGAGCAAGGAAGGGGGAGACATTTTTCCTTTTGTAAAACAATGTGATGTTATCAGCCCAATTTAATAATCGGCTGTGGTGTGTGTGTAAGTGTGTGAATATGCCTGAGCATGGGGTTCAAACTTCATCCAAGCAATGTGCTCGTAGTTGTCTGTTGGGACGGGAAGTGGCCAGCGCGCAACATCAGTGAAAAAGTTTAGTGAAAGTTTTTAACACGTGCAGGGCAAAGCTGTGCCATGATGGATAGCCTGTCTGCATCAGAACAAATGAATCGATAATGTAGGCTACACCTCGGCTGAGTTTCACAATGCTGTTGAATAAACTTTAGGTGTAGAGCTGCCACTGCAACGACAATATCATAAACAAGAGCCCAGTCATCTTTTATGAGCCTTACTTTACTGTAATTCCTCTTAATTTAAGGAAACTTTTCGCTGAACTATATTTTTAAATGACTGGAATAAAACTAGGTTATGCCTTATTATGTGCCCTTGCCACAGGGGCACTACAATTTCAATTATGATAACTTTGATTTTCAGAAAGTAAACAAGTCAAATCCAGCTTATCATAATTAGATGACATGGAACATTTTTTGTAGTAATTGTTTTCTTAGTATTGACAGCCAGTACATTTCTTAAGGGTGTTACAGTACACTTACGGCTCCTGTTGAAAAATAGTGTATGAAGCCAGTTATTTTCTCATTCTAAATGCTAATGATAATTGTCACACACACACATACACATGAGAGTGTGCCTTAATCAAACATCCTTGTTTTCTATTAAACAAGGAAATCAATACAGTGAGTGAGGTAAACAACTACACACATGAAAATTAATGCATTAAGCCATATTACCAAATCAAATATTTTGAGCTTTATATGTTTTAATATGGAGTGATTTAAGTGGGGATCAATATTTGATTAAAAGCCATTTTTGCTGCCCTGTTGCTCCTAGCTGTGATGTATCGCTCAGTCTCGCAGGATGGTTCAGCCTGGTCAAATTTACCATCTTACCTGTCACTATGATTGATTCCATATTGATCTCCTACCCAGAAATGAGCTGGAAATGCAAATATGATGGAAAGGCTCACATCAGTGGGGAATAGCAATAAACACTTGAGTCACTTGGTTGTCTCAGTTTAAAAGCATACAGCCTTCTGGAAAATTATAGTGTGAGATTAAACTTAATTTTGACTTTCAGATGCACACGTGAAAATAGACCCAAACAAACATGCACACACATACATAATTTGCTGTGCGAACAAACTATTTTTATGTAACATTTTTGTACCATTAAAAAGATCCATATGTACGATGAGGTTGAATACATTTTAAGCCTCAAAGCATTTGCTTTAACTGCAAAGTGCACTATTAGGCCTGGTCACAAAAAGCAAAATCAAATAACTTGCAAAACGTTTTGAGAAAGACTTTGAGAGGCATATTATTAGAATGAAACATTTTTAATTCTAAATCTTTTTTCTCATTTAGTAGCCCACAATAAACACAGTTCTTCTTGTGCAGAACAGTCAGCCTCAAATATCTACATATAATATTTGGAGCATATAAATGTACTGCAGTTCCATATTCCAGTAGCAATCGTCTCAACAACTCACCTGTGCACTTTGGTGCTTAAGCATCATTTACATAAAGCATCAAGGGAGCAGACCCCCCCCTCCTTCTATAGAGAAAGACATACCGTGCGGTGATCCTCCTCTCAAGCCTGGCGTGGGGCTTCAGGTGACAAAGTATGTGGTTGAACTCTCCGGGTTGTCAATGGAGGGATGGCCAGCGATGGGGTTAAAGGATAATGCAGTGCCTCGCGTCGCTTTAATGACGCTAAAGTGCTGGGCTATTACGGGCACATGGACAGGACTGTAATTGTCTCTGAAAGCAGCCAGGTACTCCCGGTGCTGGGCTGAAATCAATCACTCAGACCCGGCCTGCCCGCCTGCCTGCCCCATTTGGAGAATTACATCATGGAACAGTGAGGCATCCGCTGGATAAAAGGCTTCTGTTACTTAGAAAGAGTTGATTTTATTTGCAGAGATGTGTGCTTTACACCGTCTGTCATTGAATTGCTGCTGACAAAATGATCAGTCTGAGTAAACAGGACACAGGTTGCCCTGTAGGTGAAAACGAGTTCCCTCTCCAAAGTCGATGTTCCGTTTTGCACCGACTTACTGTCAGTTAGAGTTCACTGGTTAACCCGCTCAGGTTACACAACAACAGCCTGCTGCCTGAGATAGTTTAGCTTTTCATCTCGCCCTATTACTACAATGTCACTACTCTTTTTATACAGCAGCAGAGTGGTAACAATGAAGTGAATGATACTCCTGTACAATGGGTCTTACTATTTCACATGCTGTTTTTCCCTCCCATGGCCTATTGTGTTAAAAGAACACTACTCTCATTTTGCACACAGTGTGAATGTGAATAGCATCACAGAGAACCGCTGCATCCCGCTGTTTTAGTTTTGATGTGGACACAAACAAGCTCCAACCAAATTGTTCCCTACTATGCTCACTTTAGCATAACACGTTTTGAACACATTAAATGGGAAACAGAAACGCAGTGTAGTGTTTTCTTTAGTGATGGATTAAAAAATTTGAATTTATAATGTAAAATTCCTTTTGCATACTTTTACTGTAAGTGTTTGAACTATGTGTACTTTGCCTAATAAGCGACACAGTATTTTAGTAATTACTGTCATCTTTAAAGATACTAGGAATATAGTAATTCTCGACCCCTTCATTTTCTTAAGGACTCTCGTGCCAGATTAGCAGTGTTCGCTCTCACTCCCAGACTGATCCAGGTTCAGTAATCTCTCCTACATTATGACTCTGGCCCTCCAGGAGCCCTCCAGGAGCCCTCTGTTCCAGCTACTTGTTTTCCTTTTCATTTTCCCTGTGGTGGGATGGAAAAGGTTCTTATTGCTGTGTGACACTTGAACTCTCTGAAAGGTTATTATAACACAGGGGGCGGTGCAGAGATATCGCATATCTCTCATTGGTCTGCTTTGTGGAGGCAGGCTATCCGATGCTGGGGCGCAGAAATGCAGCAGTTAATTGACAATCATTGTCTACCCTTGAAGGTTAACCACACGCCCCAGACAATGTCCCACCACTGGGAATGGGATGGCTTTTCACTTACATGCCCTTCTTAAATAGATTTTCCCCGGCTCGTTTCAGTCAAACAGATCTTACTCTGAAATGTGACAGGTCACAGTGAAAAGACTTTTTCTTTAATAGATATATTTAATTGATACTGATATGACAGAGAGTGTTATGAGAGCTATCACCTCTCTTGTTCCTATTTCAAGAGTGTTTATGCCTAAACACACATATTTGCAAATGACGGTAATTGTTTTGTTTAGCGCTCAGTGTGAGCTGCCACTGAGGGTGCCAGCTTGTCTCTCTCCCTCCTCTCCTCTGCTGAGCTCTCTTATAATATATTTGTTTTCTACAAGGCACGGATGTGTTTACAGGTACTCAGGGGAGATTTCTGGATTCCATTCAAATCATTCCCAGTCAGAGTGGGTGCTAAGATACCCGTCACCCAGCAACCACATCCAAGAGGGAGCTTGGGCGATAATAACTTCAAAAACAGAGTGACAGATGCCTGATTAGAGAGAGAGAGAGAGAGAGGGAAACAGAGAGAGAGAGAAAGAGAGAGAGAGGGAAAGAGAGAGAGAGAGAGAGAGAGAGAGGGAAAGAGAGAGAGAGAGAGAGAGAGAGAATGGTATACAAAGCTGTTTAAAATCCAAATCTATTCAAGTACTTTCTTGAAGTCAAATTGGCCCTCATATTGTGTGTTGTTTCTTTATTGAAGGGAAAAAAAGCATTTCAAGTTCTCTCTCTCTTTTTTTTTACATTTTTAATCCTTCAGTGGGGCTCTGCTAAATTTGATTAGGTACAGTACATGTGCTCAAGTCAACTGTGCAGTTGGCAGATGGCGGCAAGGTGTTTTGTTTTTTTTTTCAAACAAATAGTCTCCTTGAAAATCAGAATTGCTTTATTGACTTGACATTCATTCAGCTGGAACAAGTGCAAATTAAAACATTTTTTTAGAGAAATCCACAGACTAGCTCAGTTGACAAAAGTAATATTCATTTTCTTCATTTCGTTTAAGAAATGAAGTTTTTGTATCTTACAATGAAGCTGAGCCAGGACTGCCGAATCCACAGATTTCACTTATTAAAGAGGCTTTGTTTGACACTGTCTAATGTCATTTGTGGATTTAGAGGCTATTTGCATGGCAAAGAGGCCTGTATTGTTAATTTGCCTGTTGGATGCATTAGTCGTCCAAGCTCCTATCTTATTTGCATGCCTTTACTGGATCGGCGACAGCAATTGAATTACCAATTAATTCTTCTACCAAATGAAATGGTTTAAAATCACACATCGACATCAGGTCTTTCCACGGTGATCAGTATATTAAAATGACCTATTTTTACTACGTTCACCAACCATAAAGGAGTATTAGCTTTGATTTTTATAGACAACAGACGTAAGCTGTTTAAAATCTATCTGTCAATATGACTTATCTAGCATATTAAACTAGATTTGTTAGCAGTGATTTTACCTGATAATTTTGCACTTGAGACTGATTGCCTGACAGGCCAGCAATAGATTTTGGGTCACTCTGATTTCCGTTCTCCTCTTTCCCCAGTCACTGCTCCCTTGCTTGTCTTTACTCACGGGCTCCTTCACATTACAGCACATTTAGGGAGCATGGCGGAAGTCACTGACGCTGGTACCAGGATGTTAAATACTACTGACAGAAGTTAGAGGGAGCAGATGAGATTTCCTGATTGGAGAAGGAATGCAGGCCCTTGCCTTGCTCTGTCTAATATGGTCACATAGAGAAATTGATTTTCCTCAGAAATTAATTAATTTTTCATATAGCCCAAAGCTGGAGTTTAAAAAAGAGTGCACACTTGCTGGTTTCCTATTTTCCCCCTTTTTTAAAGAATTATTGCCTAATCATATTAATACTTTTGCCCCAAGGATGAAAAGATAATTGTACAAATGCATTTGGAAATATGTATCACTGAGTATTTATGATTAAATTATGCAAATAACTCCGCTCCCATCCTTCGTGGGCCCAGATTGTCTAATTAGGATTGATATGGCGAATAGATGTTGGGGAATCTGAATACAAGCATGTCCAAAGAGCAGAAAATTGAAAATGACAAGGCTGGAATCCTTAAAAAGTGTGTAGGTTTTTTTCCCCCCTCTCTGTCTAATTCAGCGTAACTGTATCAGGAGTTAATTTTCCCCGGCTTCATTTCTCGTCTGAGCTGACAGGAAAAGGAATCCATCAGGGAAGCAATCTCAGATGGGATTCCACAAATTTCCTCCACTTGTTTTTTCTCCCCCGCTTCATTTTCGTGGAGGCTATCAGGGATGAATCTTCTCCTGAGTAAACACGCAGATGTTATTCCTTCAGTGTCAATGTTTTTGGAGCTCTCTACTCAATACAAAGGACTCCTCCTAATAATTGAAGTATATTAAGAAAGGAATGTCATCCAACAAAAAGCCCTTTGTACTTTTGGAATTTCAGTGAAGTAATGCCCATCATATTAAGGTAGCACAACTTTTTTTCTTATTTTACTGAAAGTTGGGAAACACTCACAGATGTACCTTTCTTTATGTAAAGAGACTATTTATCCAATATCATGCATTTTGAATGACATCTTGTTTAAAGTTTAATATGACAGTGTTAGGACAGTATTGTGTTTATGGCAGGTGACTGCAGAGTAGATGCATGCATTTTTGTTAAAAACGTTTAATACCAAAATAATCAAATATATCAATTGATTTTCAAAATGTCTTCACTATATTGCAATTTATTTCTATTTAATAGACCCCACACTATAAATGTTTTCTAATTCTAGTTGGACCTGCCCAAACACAGACAGACAGACACACTGTACAATGTCACCAGTTTGAGCCAACAGTTACATGTAATTTAACAACAACCGTGTTCCTTGCTGGGCTCAGCGGCACATCACAGAAAAGAAATCAGGGAGGAAATGACATCGGTTTCCACTCTCTCTTCTTCTGTTGTTAGCTTCAGATGAACGGCGCAGCACAGGAACGGCTCCAGTGCCTCCAACAGTATCTATTAAAGGGCTGATTGTTATCTAATCTTTACCTGGCGCTAGCTGGAAAAGCCCTGAAGCTAATGACACTTGAGACTAGCAGCACATTCTATGGTGGTTCAAAGCATCTGCTCAGTCAATACCTTCTGATGAAAAACTAAGAAAACGGCCCCACAGCTATTTATGTGAAGTCTGAATTCACTTAGACACCAGAAACACTTTATGCAGTCAATTTGTTGCATTGAATTATAACTAACAATGTGCATAAAATGAGTTCCTGTTGAGCCAGCAGGCTAGACACTAAACTGCTCTCTTGTGTCTGGTTTTGGAGCTTCGGAGACTCTGGTGTTTGATTCAGGTTTTGGTGTATAACTATTTAGCGTTAAACTATTTTAAAAGTAAATACATTTAAAATAAAAAAAATTTTTTTAACTGAAGGTAAACTAAACCAGCAAACATAAACAATCATGATGACAACAATCAAAGTAAGTGATTTATATTCATTTTTCGCAGCAACATGCCTTTCTCCACTTTCGCAATATTTTGTACGATCAGTGCTCTGTAATTTCAGTGTGCCACAAATGCTAAAATACCAATTTAGATTGCTCTCTTACAACATGATCAGCAGATTGTTCCAGATCTGTCTTTCAAGTGATGAAAAAAATCACTATAACCTTGCTAAATCAGCTCAATCAAAATTCATTAATCAGTAAAGTCATTAATCTTAAGGTCATTGTCAGCTGACTATTTCTTAAATTAGAAAATCAAGAAAAAGTAACAAGCTATAATGTTCCCACTGTCAAATAAAAAAAGATCTGTCTTTTTTATTAGCTGATGTATTATCTTTTTTTAACAACCTGATCCAGTACTTATGTTCTTGAAAATTCAAATTAATAAAAAGAATACAAATGTTGAATACAATATTCTGTGCTGTGTATAAATGTATTATATGTACAGTAGCTCTATATTAAATACAGAATCATTTCAGTCGTCAGCAGTTCAAAGTGGACGAGGCAGCTCGTTCGGTGTACTGTAAAATGATAAGGTCTGCAATTTTGGCTGTTATCCATAGAGATAGCCACACCCAGAGCTGCTTCCTGACGGCATTGCACACCTGTAGAGGTTATGAGCGGGGTATCAATATCACCAGGTCAACACATTTTCATCTAACACTGACATCTCTCTTTGCCTTTCACTCTCTCTCTCTGCTTCTGTCTCCTTCCCTCTAAGCCTAGTGAGAATATTGGTGGGAGTCTTTATTGGTTGCAGCGCTTGGGTTTCTCTCCTCGTAGACTCAAATGTCACCGTCTCCCTGATGTTTCTTTAAAATCGCCTGTGCCACCACTTGCTGTGGCGCCCGGCTATTATTACCCTCCTCTTAAAGAGTGACAGTCGGGTCCTCAGAGATGTGACACAAACCTCTGTGGATGGAGCTGTGGTGCTGTGTCAAGCCAATGCTCCCAGCCAATCAGATAGCATGAAACAGACCACTGTACTGTACATCTGGTCTGCTACGAGGTTAGCAGACAAGTCAGGAGTCAGTTCAGTGCAGTTCAGTTTCATACATTAAAAACATGTCTTCTGCTTGCCTCTACTTAAAGATATAAAATCTATATCACAGACTGTTGTCAGACGAAAGAAAACACTCAGCAGAAAAATAACGTTTATATGGTAGGAATCACTTTAACTGTGATCTTAAGTCATCAAACTGCATTTCCATGCTGTGCTAATGCCTTGAAAGCAATGCGTTGTAACAGTTACTCGTGTATGTTCCTAGTAATTCAACAGTAGTGCAGAAAATGCAGTGAGACATGTTCTCTATGGAAATAAACATGGTTATGATAATAAAGCAGCCCTCGGCTGAAATGATTTGTCCATATACATTAACCCTCTGTAACTTTCACATTAGGACCGTGTGAGTATGTCTGCTTGTGTGCAAGTGTGTGTGTGAGATGCTCAGTGAGAGAGAGAGAGAGAGAGAGTGTGTGTGTGTGTGAGTGAGTGAGAGAGAGAGAGAGAGAGAGAGAGAGACAGGGAGAGTGTGAAAGAGAGAGAGAGACACCCTCGCACAACTTCACATATGAATGGTCTTGTGTGAAAAGGAGGATGAATTGAGTCAAGCTGACATAGCATGCCAATAAGCTTTGTCTCATTTCCAATGCTGTATTCATTTGTGCCACAGAGAGATTTATTGCATGATTGACAATTATGAGAGGGTGACCTAGTTCTTTGTGATGGAACAAAAATGGTTTTCATCAGTTGCCTTTGCTGTCTTATGCATTGTGTGTGTGTATGTGACGCTCCCTGGTAAAGAATAGGGATAGCCTCCGTGCAATGAAATACTTTTCCCCCCTTCAACTATTGAAACTCATGCATTTTTCTAGTAATGGCTTCATATATTTTGCATAGAATCACATCATCCACTATGTCTGTTCCACAGCAGAAAAAATGAATTTCCTACCCCATTAAGCAATGTGAGCTGTCCAAATGGATCACGTTAAAGTGACATTTTTACGAATGCTCTTCAATCTCTAACTTTGGTGAGGAAATAAAAAGAAAAGGAAGTCATTTTGCTGTCTGTGAATATATATATCTTCAGCACACGCTAAGCTATTTTTCTACCACTACTTACTGAACTGTATTACTGGCTGTATTATTGTGTACCTGATCACCCAAATCACAAATAGACTCATCCTTTTACTGTTGCGACTGTCAGTAAAGGACTTCATTTGTGCCTTACATTTCCTGATTCCTTTATTCCTTTATGGATCATTCTACCTGTCTATTAGCTGTGTGTTTTCTGTGTGTGTGTGAGTGTGTGCGCCCAGTCAAGCTTAGATTACTACGACTGTGAGGAGGAAGTCTCTGCTCCTCCTGGGACTCCTGCTTGACTGGCCCCACAAATGATACAAGCCAGGGTTTAGTTGGGAGTTAATATCCTGCAAAATTGTCCTGCACAGCCTCGGCAGAATGTGGATGATTAAATGACACAAGCATATCAAAAACATTTTTCTCAGACTAGTGGCTGTTAAGTGTTGCGCCGGTGCAGCCCGTCTCCCAAGGTTACCATTAAAAAGAAAGGAATATTCAGTGGGAAGTGGGTGTCATTGAGCTATGATTGTATGTGTGTGCGTGTTTGTGTGTGTGTGTGTTTTTGCATGTGTGCACCTGTATGAGCGTGTGCGTGGATGCTTTAGATGTTTTGTGTAATGCCCTGTTTGAGTGTTAATAATATCTCAATAGGATTTCAGGGTCTCATTGAGAGGTTTGGTAGAAGGTTGAGAGGACATATGCTAATTGTGCCTGAGAAGACTTGTCTCTCTCAGAAACACATCCCACTAGAGTTTTCCTTGTACACTAGATGCCGGACTTCCCCCAGTGACAAAAAAAAAGGCTTGAGGCTCCAAAGCGATCCATTTTATCCTTTCTTTTTCAAAGGATGCAATGCTTTGTTTTAACCTCTGCAGGAAAGGAGATGAAAGGCAGTGTAATGAAGCCAAAAGGTCTTTCTGTAGTTATCAAATGGCCTTTCACTCCTGACCTTTTAAGATGCCACAGTTGGAACTGGAAACAATGCTAGAAATACAGATCGGATTTCAGAGATCAAACACCTCTTTGTATAGTTTACTTGCATGGAGAAGAAAGAACAACCTTTCACAGCCCATCATTTGAACATAGGAAAAATAAAACCAAAAAAGTATTTGGAAAAGAATGAACTGCCTTGTCAGCGCCTGCACAGATCAAACACTTAAAAAGTTAAAGTAATGCAGCAGCGGATACATTTAGGTTCTGAGGCATTTCTTTATTTCTCCCTTTATCTGATAGGCTCTTTCCACATGCAATAGGCTTTGTATGGGGGCATTCATAGTCACCAGGGACTTGGCTGTTGAGTGCGTCTGTGTGTGTTCGTGTTTGCAGTAGTGTTTGCGTTGCTCTTTACATTATATGTCATTGACATATAATAGAAACGCATAATTAGAAAAGAATGGTAAAGCTTTAGATGAAATGGATGTGTGCCTGTAAGATTTCAAGTCCGCTGCACTTCTATTTATAGCACTCTGTTAATCTTAAGTTTCTGAGCACTTGATGTTCTCTGAAGTCTTACAGCTTCACTTACAGCTTCACTTTGCACATATAATCATTTTGCATTACTATGGTGACTGCAACACGATTTATAGTTGAAGGTTATATGTGTGACGTGGGAGGTTCAGGATCAGGTTCTCTCAAAGTGACAAGCTGCTGCATTGTAATGACAGGCCTACAATACCCAGCAGCCCATTTTTTCAATCACATCCATAGACGGCCTGACTACAGAGCGCGCTAATCATGCTCTTAGATGTAGAACGTTATCAGGATGCATGATGGCACCCAGCATTCCTGTCATTCTCGACATTCTACCGAGCGGCACTCGCAATCTGAGCTTCGAGTGTCGGTGCCTGTGGACCCTGAAGGGCTCCGTGTAAGAGGCCCAATCGGGGCCCTGCTGGGCCAGGCCTGTTGACAGTTCCTTGGCACTGTTGTCTCAGCAGGAAGACTTCAGTTGGAGCAACAGAGAGGCTGTGGATGGCCGCCTGGTCAGTAGAGAGAATGGAGTTGGAGAAGATTAGGCTTCACCCACGGGTCATTGTGTTCCCAGAGCAGGCCTGAGTCCGTCGGCCTCAGTATTGTTAAAGGGAAAGGTCAGGTCCAACGACCAGGCTAAGCCTATTAAACAACCCGCACCACTTCTTCCTGGAAACCTGACTGTGCTTTCTCTTAACTACCGAGTAGGGGAAAAATCAGCTTTGAACAGCTGAGGTCGGCCATATCCTGATGCGAATTGGAGACCACAGCTAATTGAAAAGAATATAACTGTATACACATATGAAAGCATTGCAATCATGCGTCTTTATAACACCGGGCAGCGATTTCATATCGCTTGTTTCATTTTTTAAAGTACCGCTAATTGTTTTACAGAGCCCTCAAGTTGGTATGCCATACAGCATGTGCGCTAGGCTACCGGAGGTTTGCTCTGACAGATCCTACCAGTGTCGAACAAATCCTCACATTTATATCCTCTCAGTACTAAATGCTTATGTACTGCATTCATAAGGTCGTCTGAGCCCCAACACACTCCCATAAGTCTCCTTTAGCTGTAGTGATGGCTGATGTCAGGGATGTCTGCTGAATGAAAGGAAACACAGGCAGATAGCGTTTGATCCGTGATGGAGATGAGTCCACATAGGAGTAGAGCTAGTGATTAATAATGGTGCATCTGGGTAAAAAGGATGTCATCCCCTGGACGTCTAATGAAAGCTCTTGAACATATCTGGGAGAGGCGATATGTTGACAGTGGATGATGCAAATGAGGCTAAATGTGAGAGGAAACCTGAAATGAATCACCCCGCTGTCTCTGTGGCGTTTGTGTGAGTGTGTGCGCGCGTGTGTATGTGCCCCGACTAGCAGTCAGCCGTTTACACCGTACAAAGCTCGGTGTGACACTCTCCCTCCTTTGTCTCAAACTGCTAACTGTATTTAATTTCACATCTTATCGGGCCGGGCTTTGTCTGTCTGTGAGTCTCTGCACAGTGGAGGCGACCCCCGGAGATAAACTCTGTCAGGCTCTGGGGTGATTTATTAAATTCTGATTTCTGTGAAGGACTTTAATGTCGAGGGGGTGGGAAGAGCGGGAGGGTGGACGGGGGTGTTGGCGGGGAGAGGGGGTGGTGGTGTGGGGGAGAAAATATGTCGCAGGTGTCTCTGCCAGCCCCGGGCACTGTTCTCTCTCCATTACCAGCATTGTTAGGTATAGAGAGGCAGGAGAAAAGAGAGAAGTAGGAATCTATGTTGAATTTCCTGTCTTTGTTGTGGCAGTGGGCTTGTTTTTTCCCTCTGTTCTAGGCCAGAACAGCGGTATCAAATCTCACTTGTTTGGACTGGAGATAGCGACTGGAGTGTGGAACGTGGGTTAGTTTCATGGAGGGCTCGACCCAGCTCGGTTTAACAGTTATATTTTAATGCTTCTCCTACTCTTCCTCATGACACCTGAATGGGGCTCTAACCCTCCATCCAAATCTATTAGGTAAATCCTTTGACCTTATCGGCCTCCTTATCCCCCTAAGACATTTGAGTAAAGCCTGATGTCAAGACATGTGTGACATTTTTTGACGAGTTCAGCAGATTTTACGGGCAGTTATTACAGCCTATCTGAACCCAGTGCTTCAATTTGAAATATTTTCTTGTTAAGCACACTTCGCAGGTCAATTGTGACTGTGGCGAAGCTCAACATGTTAATTTTAATATCATTTTATTCATCTCAAATGCACCAGCTCCTCCCCCTTGGAACCTATTTTACATTTCTCTTTCATATCACCTTAATCTAAATTGATGTGTTATCATACATGGATCTCAGAGGAGGGGATCAAATAATGACTGTCAGTGGTGCATGGTGAACTGTGTTTTTGAACATAATTTTGTCCTCTACATTATAAGATATGCTTTAAAGCTAAATCACAAGGTGCTTTTCATATGACCCTTTGCTTTGTGAGAATTGTTTTTTAAACAGAGAACAGAGCTGTAAAAGTGATGTGTTGCCTCCTCTGATATCTGTGAAGCAGTTTGATCAAAAGGTAATATTGGTGAGGGGCGCTGCTGGTTCTCGTCTCCTACACGTTACTTCCCAAAGGGCTCCTTTTCTGTGTGACACCTCAGTTCTCTAAAGCGATGAGTGGATGATAAAGAGTTGTGGATTCCATATATTTATTTATTGCTCGTATTGAAGAAGTTAATAGAAGACTGTGGGCTGTGATGCGTGAAGGGCTGCATGGGACAGGACTCCTTGTCTTAGATGCAGAACTATAGAAAGCCAGGCTGAACGCATACATCAAACCACACAGATGTGCGTGCACAACTACCCACACACACACATGCACCGATGCTCTATATCAAATAGTTTACCCCCTCTCTTTCTTTCTCTTCCCATTTTTCTTTTCAAACCAGGGCACATCCCGCTCTCTGGATAGCTATTAAATCATACCTAGAAGATGAGTTTGCAAAGCCAGAAACTCAATCCTACTTGTACTTCTACAAAACTAAACATTCAGAGCTCACCAGTCCCCCAAAAAATAGCTCAACAAGATCAGTTTAAATACACTTCCTCTCTTGCTGAAACAGAGTTTGTTTGACCTAGTATACAAACCCTGGTTAGCAGGTTTGATTGAGCGGAGCTGGGGATCTTAGGGCCGGCTCCTCTGATACCTACGTCTCCCTGTCTCCATTGTTCTCTGCAAGTCAGCATCTTTTGTCTTTGCCACTGATTTGTCTTTTGATCTGTGCGAGTGATTTATCTGCATGGAATCGTTTTTCTCTCTGTTCCCCCTCAGGAAATTTGGAATGAGGCTGGCCTAACCTTGCCAGGACCAAACAAAGCCCGAGAGCTGATCTCATGTATTTTGATGCTGTTTGTGAAAACGACACACACACAGCTCAGACTTTGAGAGGGCTGAAAAAAAGAGAGAAAAAAAGCACCCTGATGGTGTCCGTTGTTTTGTGTTTTCCTCCAACAGATGTAAGTACCTCCAGCTAAATTTCCATTTGGAAGTGACATGTTTTTCAAACTCGAAATTATTAAATGGTAGTAAGTGGATTTAAGTGGATACTTCTCATGCAGGCTACTAGACCGCTCCACACAGAGACCCTCTGGGAGTGTAAGCTCTGCTCGCTGTGGCTGAGATCACCAGGTAGGGCTAATGGAACGGGGACCCTGATGTCTTCAGACTGCAACAGTTTTCCCTCTGTTTGCCTGGTTAAAAAACGCCAGAGGTTGGGGGGATTGGAGTTGACAACCCTGAGGGGATTGGAGCTGTTTGCCTTGTGTGCTTTTTTTTTTCCACCCGCCCTCATGTGCAGCTGTTATAGCATCCTCCCTCCTCCTACCAGCTGCCAGAGAGAGAGCAAGACACCCATAGAAAGACAGAGAGAGAGAGAAAGGGAAAGAGAGCCTTAGTGAGAGTGAAGGGTAGGAAGGAGGCGGGGGGAGTAAACACAACCACTCAACACCTGCTGCCCGGTGAAGAGAAAAGGTGTGTGCAGGAGAGACGGGAGAGGGGGGAGACAGAGCTAGGTGGTTAGGGAGAGGCGACATGAGTACAAAAGCCTGAGAATGTGTTAATGTGGAAGTGAGGATTGTGAAAATACAAAGATTATAGGAGAGACAGGTGGGGGGATATGCAGGTAGGCTACAGTATCACACTCTAAACCTTTGGTATTCTAAATGCTCCCTCATGCGCACAGTCTGGTTATCTTTAGTGGCAATCTTGGAAAAATATAAATAGATATCTTTGTTCCAAAGGCTGGAGTCTCATTGCTCCAGATGTTTACGTGCTTTGATCAACATTGTTTTGGGGTTGAGGCCCAGCGTGTTTGTCTGAGATCTCCGCGAGAGGAAACTTTTCCTCAGCAACGCTAATTATTTTTCCATCACTCCGCCGTCACCAGTGTGAACTCTTCACGTCCACACCGCCTTCCAGGCAGCAAATAGAGCACGTAACACTAGGAAAGCACAAAGCTGTTGTGAGTGTGTTTGCACAATTAATGTTTCGGAGATAGCTTTCTTTCTTCAACAATTTACTTGTGAGTTTAACAAATACTATGGCGTGATACCATTCAGACATTAGCGATAAGATCAGCTAGAGAGTATGTGCCTGCGAAGGTATTTGATTCCTGTCCAAAATATGCATATGCATTTAAATCAAATGAAGTAAGCAATCTTTATAATCAGCCATTTTCTCTGTATCAGAGAAGTGCAGAGTTCCCCCCATGTTCCGTTTGGGACCGAATTGTCAATTGGCTGACATTATCTAAACAAGAAATATTAAAACTAATTAAAGAAATGTCTCTGTAAAATCTTGATAAGGCTAAGGTTATTTTTTTTTCTTTCTCTCTCTCTCCGACTGCTGCACTGTGCTCTGTTAGAAGACTTGCCACAGGCTTGTCTGAGCAGAGGAAGTTATGAAACTCCTACTGCCATATCATTTGCACAAGGAAGTTTCAGCCTGTTCCTCTGGCTCTGTTGACTGGAGTCCATAAAACAGCTTTATTAAAAATGACACCATTCCACTCTGTATTTGCTCAGTGGCTGCTCATCTAGATTAGGTCACATGTTGCTGTGTAGTGTGGCCAACAATAGCCAGAGTTTATGACAGATAGCAGCTGTCTGGGCTGACTGTGTTGTGATAACATATTGCATACAGTACATCTCTAAATCTGCTGCCTTCTCATCGAGATAATCTGCTTCTGTTTTCAACAGAAAACTGTCTCGACCACAATTCAAAAGCAAGTCAGCGCTGTTCCAATTTCCTGTAACCAACTGCACACGACAGTAAATCATGAAGCTGAAGTGACATGGCAAACGCTGTACCAACTACATAGAATTTGAGGCTTGTTTTGCAGAATTGATGTAACACTGTTACTTTGTATTGCACAAGTTGAACACTTAAATACTTCGATGAGGAAACAGCCCTGTGTTTCTCAACCAAAGCGCCGTTTCATCTTGATAAAAGGCCTAAAATCTGTACAATGAAGGTAACACAAAGCATATCGAGTGTCTGCAACATGCGTTTGTGTGCGCTTACAGGAGTGCTTGTGTGTGCATGCCCATGGATGTATAACATAACACCACAGAGGGAACACAGAAAGGGAGGGGTGAGCATTCAGAATTATGTTATGGCTGCCTCCTGTTTAGCTTTTCCCAGAGCCCCAGGCGACTGGAAGGCATCAAGGACACCTGGGTGCGACTTTATTAAAGTATGAAATGAGAGGTCAGTGACGCGACGGACCCACACATGACATCCTGCTGCTGGCCCTTTCTTCCCTGCCTCCTCCCCTCAGTCCAGGGCTCTGATGACTCCTCTATGAAAGTCTGTTTCATTAATCCCCCTGAGGGACCCCTCAACTGCTCTTTCTGCCGCTGATACAAATTTAATTCCTGATAGG
This sequence comes from Enoplosus armatus, assembly GCF_043641665.1. Taxonomy (NCBI): domain Eukaryota; kingdom Metazoa; phylum Chordata; class Actinopteri; order Centrarchiformes; family Enoplosidae; genus Enoplosus; species Enoplosus armatus. Next base: position 8,025,398 of record NC_092190.1, on the reverse strand, counting down.
TCTGTTAGATGGAAGCCGTGTCTATCAAGGCTTTTAATTAATGTGGCACTACTCTCGGTGTATCACAGTGTTTATCTGAAATTCATGACCAGGGCGAGGACGGACGGGATTGTTCAAAGATGGCTTGTTTTCCTTTTTTGGTTGAAATGTGAATTTTAATTAGACACGGTTGTTACTCTGAGGGGTTGTAAAAAGGGGCTCTGTGCTTGTTACAAGGAGGCATGTGTGTGCGCAAGGTAATTGCGAGCTTTATCTATTCACTTACTGTCACACCTTTCCATTGTGTTTATTTTTCTTTATCAATGCTCCAGTATTTTGAAGGAAAACAATGTTGTTAATAGGTTCAGGAAACTACCTACAAAAGTGCAGTTGACTAAATTCTTTGGGCTTCACTGTAAATCCAGAGCCTGACAATGGGCTGGCCCGACAACTGTTTGTATTGGCAGGCTATTTCCAGCCTAATAGCTGTACAGTATCATTGTCAGCCTCTTATCATGGCAGGCACAGCCCTTTCTGACACACTGACACCTCAATGGTGTGTGTGTGTGTATCTTTGTGTGTGTTTGCGCACTTGTTTGCATGCATACACACACCTATGTCTGCAAATTATTTTGATGTTTATATGTACTTTTCTGTTTATGTATATTGTCAAAATCTGTTCGTCAAAGAAAAAGGTGGAGTGGTTTTCTCCCCTCATTAGCAGGCGTGCCCCTCAGTGGGAAAAGAGAAAGTGTCACAGAGAAAGGAGAGATCATGAAAAGCAGCTGCATCTTCAGTCTCTTAATAGCGTGTACGATGACTTGAGATGGTTCTGATGGAAGATTATCATTTACGCAGCACACTTTTTAGTACCATCCTTGTCCCTGAGTCTAATACGTGCTGAGGCTAATTTGTATGCTGTCCTTAATGGTTGTGTTTGGGTTAGTTCTCAGTAGCACAAAGCCTTTAATTGTGAGGTTTAACATTTTGCAATTAAAATCTCCCCTCATTGCTCTGAGGAATGAATGAGCTGTCTTTGATGTGCTTTAATCAGCCTAGATGTATTGTAGTTTAAGAAGCATAAAGATGCCAGATACATTTCTGATTTTAAATTGACACACTCTTCCACCTTTGAAGATGATAGTCTTTTTTTTTTTTTTTTCCCCGCTGGCTTAAAGCAGCGAAAGCTCAGTCCCTTGAACCCCACTCTCAGATTCTGGGGCGCAGATCTCTATCTCCCATTCTAAAGTGGCCAAACAGGATTAGGAAGAGGAGCGCTTCTATTTCACCAGGACCAAGGAAGCGTACACAATGATTCACCAGAGCTTGACTAAAGATCTTAGATGCACACTGTGACTGTATCAGCTGTTATTTTCTCACCTGTTAGAAGGGCTTTTAGACATCCCCTGTAAGACATGCTGATGTGATCAAAAGAGCATTTTTTTAAAAAAAGCACACTCCAATACAAATTCTTGTTTAGATATTTTGATTTTCTTTCTGTTTTTTATTGCCATTTTCCGTTGCACCATTAGCAAATGCTTGGGAATTCCTTGTTTTGGTGTGTTTTTGTTGAACAAAAAACCTCATTAAGATCAGAGGGAAAAAAGAAAAATATTCTTATTGGAGAAAAAGAGGTGGCAGTTTGATGAAGGCTGATTGGGAGCATCTGGAGGCTGTTTTCAGAGGACACAGCCCTGAGTGAGCAACCCTGGCATTTAAGTACGGCCCGCTCCTAGAAACTAAAAATCTCCCAGCAAGCAAATTAACGGGAGCAGGGGTTTGGTAATAATGGAGCTTCTCGGCTTTTGTTTCACCGTGACAGATGGACAGTGTGTGCTCAAATTGAATTTAGCTTTAATTGCATTGTGGCGTTTATAATTTATCTGCTCCACAGATTTTGTTTACAGGTTTATGGGGTCTTGAAATGCGTGTTTGCTCTCTTTCTCTCTCTTCCACTTTTCTTCTATTTTCTCTGCCTCGTTCTGTGTGTGCGTGTCTGTGTGTACGTGTTGGCCAGATCCTTTTTCATCCTCCACTACAGCAGGATAAAGGACACTGTAATTCTCTGAGAGTGTGGTGTTCATTACCGTAGCAGTTTGCCCTCCAGGGTGAATGTGTTCAATAAGCGAGATTGTCTTTTTTCCAATATACACTTAAACGGTATAAGATTGCAAATGTAAGCTCCGTAGTGCCCGTCTGGTCCAATGCTCAATGTTCAAATCATTTGGATCACTTGGATAGGTGAACACAATATAATCAACTATCACTCCTTTTGAATAACTCCTGCACATGCACACAAGGACATGCATGTTAGCAGACAAGAGGGCACACTGGCACACACGAGCACATTTGTATGCACACAAACAGATCCATTCAGTTGCTTTGCACAAGAGAAAAAGAGCCTACTTGAGTTATTTTCTCATGGATGCCTAATTCTATGTATGTTGTTGAAGTACTTCCTCTGTATCCAGGTAGGCTGGGTGGTTGCTTCTATCCCTCTCATGCAAATAGAGGCAGACACTCGAGAAGTAGAAAAAGCACATTTCTATTTCTTCAGAGAAAGATACATGGCACAACTAAGCATAATATATCCAGTCCGACAAGCTAAGCTTGACAAGCTTCTCTTTGCGACACAGTGATTGCACAAATCTCATTCTGGACACGAACATAAAGCCAGTGCTTTGTCTCATTAATTTGTGCAATATTTTAGCTTTTCCTTTTTTCCTTTGGACAGACCTCCTGCAGCATCTCACAGTGGTGATAAAGATTATATGCTTGTCTCCTGTTCCATCTAGCTCTTCTCTCCTCTCCTTATCCTAGCCTCTGCCACCCTCTAATTGATGCACCCCTGCCAATTTACACTTCAGCCCTGGCTCTGACCCCTATTAACTACCTGGCCTCACTCTCCCAGGGAAAGCACTGTGTTCAGGGAGAGCCCCCCCCCCCTCAATCAACTCCTCTTAAGACTGCCGCTAAACACATTTTCATACTTAGCCAGCGAGAAAACTCCACTTCACGCCCTAGCCAACTTTTATCTGGATGAGTGAAAAGGATAAGCCAAGCTGTGCTGTTTCCCTAAACGCACGGTGTCCCACAACACAGCAGTTTATCATGGGCAAGCCTCACGGTCATTTGACAAAGGTTATGTATTTGTTTATTTATTTATTTTCAGATTACTGTCTCAGTAACACTGCACCAGCCACTTGTCATTGTCTGTTTTTCACTTGTCCTAGATTGGGAGTATTTTGAGGAATGTCCGCTCCGTTCTCTGTACCTGTCCCAGAAGTCAGCCCATGTGGGTTGTGAGAAAGAAAGTGAAAGTGGTCTGTGTGCTCCAGCAGCATTCGAGCCATGTGTCTCTATTAGCTATGGCTTATTTTTTGTGGGCTTAGCCATGGCATATATACTCCGGGTTTCACTTGACCTGATGTTATGTCATCATGAACGTTCTCCGGGGGTCCAGACTCTGTGCTGATTAGAGGACAGCAGATAATCATGTGTGTGTGCTTGTGTGTGTGTGTGTGTGTGTGTGTGTGCGCTGCTGATCGTCCAAGTTTATATTTAGATGGTATGGCCAACTGAAGTGGACATATTTAGAATAGGAATTGCTTGGATGGGAACCCTTCAGTGGGGTTGGTCACGTAGTTACATTTTTGCAGCAGACATGGTATGTGTACAGGGTAATGAAGTAGGGAATCATTCTGTGTTCTCGATTAACAGTAATCACAAAGCAATTGAAGCGTGAAAAATGAATTTGTTTCTTCCAATGCAGAACAGTTTCAGAACACACACAGCAAACTTATTAATTATACAGCGCTGTTGAGCTAGCAGAATAATATTTTTAAATGCTGTCATGTTTTGTCTGCTTAATTGTAAGGTATTGCACATGGTTTTTTCCCATTAAAGTTGAAGAGCGAAAGAAAACCCTGCAGTTAGTTTTAGACCCCCCCCCCAGCTCCACTGAGTAGCATTGCGGCTGTTTAGCCACTTTTCTCTGGGCAAATTGTTTTTGTGACCCATGGAATGTTAGAGGAAATGCTTCTTTCTCATTGCCGGTCCCCCGGGTGTGGAGGCCATGGCCCCTGTCATCGGCCCCAGAACACACACGCACGCAGACACTCACACGCACACACGGGATCACTCTTCGCTAGAGGTAAGCAATCCACCACAGGAGAGGGACCTCCAGGCCTTTTTATAGCACCAATACTTTCCCCCCAGACTCCCAGACGTGACATCACAACAATCAGAGATCATTTTCAGTGGTATCATCATAACCACACACACACACACACACACACACACACACACATTCTTTCTCTTGATTTCTTTCTGTATCTTCATTTACCATTTCCCTTTCTTTATTGTTTTGCTTTCAGTTTGCGTACAGTTATCATTAATTAACCCTTGCTTTGCACAAATAAACAGACACCAGACAGTGATGATTTTTTTTCACCCCTCCTTAAAGAGACGTTAAAAAGTAATCATGAATGGTCCCAATTCGAAAAGGATTTCCCTAGAATGTGCAGTGAAATGTGCTCCTCAGATCAATTAAGTGTTTACAGCCTGTAAGAATCAGCAGCACAATAGAGAAGCTGTCTCTTCTGGACCCCGGAGGCCACCGTAGCAATGTTTCATTAAGTGCACTCACTCCTGTGGCCCCCTATAAACACACATTAATTAAGGCACACAGAAACACAGACTCTGAGCTTGCACTATGGTAATGATGATATGACCCCAAAAGGAGAGGTGCACCAGGGGTCAGGGAATAAAAGCTGGGAGCGTTTAATGCCAGAGCTTGGCTGATCTGCAGAAACACGGTCTTAACTGGTCCAATTCAAATTAGGCCAAAATTTTCTTAACTGGCTAATTTAGATGTGCATGAATGTAGATTCATTTTCAGCAGTGAGTATGGCTAGGGTGTGTTTTTCTCCTCCCATAAAAATAATGATATGGGTCAAAATGACACTTTTCTCTATGTCAGCAGTCAATGCCTGATATAATCATTTCTACACACTGACAAAATGACCTAATGATAATTATGCAATAGTGTGTGTTGTATTGTCATATAAAAGTAGCCAAGTTTATTATGCACTGTTACATTGCCAAACATAGAAGTGATAATCACATAAGCACCAAACAGATCTCTCAGAAATTTAATAATAAGAAGAGGGGCTGAACATATGTTCTTTGACATGCTGCTACGTGTGATTGAAGATCTCCAGAACTGAGAGCTGTACTTTATACCCTAATACAAAACTTACCCTGTAGACATGCTGCAGCTGACCTAAGATCAGTGCTTGCTCATCCCTCAAATCACTCTAGTTTCAATAGCAGTCACCTCCCATAGACAATTTAGGTAGATTTGACAGTAGCAAATGGGTGTCATCAATATGATCCCAAACATTGACATTTTCTTTGGTGGGCTAAGTGGAAAGTCCCATCCCATCCTCTCAAGATCTGCAGCTAGAGGCCAGGGGGCTGGTATCCATCTTCGTAACAGTGACTATGTTGGAGGAGGAGGTGAAGGAAGAGGAGGCGAAGAGATGGAGGGGAGGGAGGCAGCATGTCAATGAGCCTGCCCAGTGTCACTGAGCACCACACAGAACAGCCATCTGGAGAATCAAAGACTCCTACCATCTGGCTGCCTCACCCACTCTCTACCCCCACAGAATAAGAATCAACCAGATAGTACTTTGCCATAACACTCCTTGGCCTTTTGGAAAAAAAAACTTAGGTAAAATGGCATTCAAGTTTTAAAAAAAAAAGGCCTGTCAACATTCATAAACATGGTAAAAGAAAACAGGCATTTGATTGGCCTGTGTGTACACCTCTTTTTTTAACCACTGGGAAGATGGAATTGACCCTCATCCATCAAGCCATCATATGTTAAACTCAGACTTTAAAATTAACATTGTACTGCCAAACCTGATATTTACTACTTCCACCTTTGTGTTACACTCTGACATCTGCTTGGAAAACACATTTTTTCATTTTTCAGATCTGCAGTATATATTTGAATTATGCATAGCATAAGTTTTGGAATAACCGTATTTAAGATCATCCTCATGCTTTATAACGAAGAATAACAGCATTTATTTTTTTCTAATCATATTTCAGTTTTGAAATTTCATATTAAATGCTAATTTAATATGAACGCTTGCCAAGTGTGCAGAATCGAAAGGATTGCTATCTGTAAATGACTCCAAGCGGCTCTAAAATTGTAGCCCCTGACTTCTCAGTGTATGATGTACAAGGGTTGACTGCAAACTCTGTCCTGTTTTCAATGATGGTTTTGTCTTTGATTCCTTGCAGATATTAAAGCTATCCGAGTCTCTGGTGAATCCAGAAGTTCTGCTTAAGGAGCTAGAAACTTAAAACTTGAAGGAGTTCTTTAACATTGAACCAGTCTTGCTGAGTGGACCTTCAAAGTCTTGATTTAAATTATGTATGCTCTGTAAGTATGTATTTGGCAGGAAAGAGTGGGGAGAGGAGGAGGGATGAACACTGAGAAGTCATCAGCCATATTCCAAAATGCCATTTCCGTGTTGCTGAGGTACCATTGTTTACAGGGCTTTGATGGAGAGGTGCCCTGATCGCCACTAGCTGTTTCTCTCCCTCTCTCTTTTTCTTCCCCCTCTTAGTTTGAGAGAAATCTCCTGACGCTGTAAAATGGGCAATGATGACATATGTGGATGCAGGCCTGTTCATATCTTTGTGGGGCCTTTAGGGAAATAAATATCTGAGAACATTCAGTGAAATGAAGCTCACTCAATAAATCACCATGACACAATAAACACTTCTGGCACATGAGCACCCCCCTTACCCACCATCCCCTGGTGCCCAGCCCCCTCACACTCATACACACAAACACACACACATACATACACACACATACACTCTCCTCTCAGACACCACCTACCTCTCCCCGCCTCTTCTTGTGCTACCAAATGGTGCCTCCCCACAGGCCAGTAAATCAAATCCCAGCACAAATACAGTGGGAATTTATTTGGAATGGGCTTTTGTTCTCTTTAATGCCTGATTGTTAGGCCGACTAGGTCGCATGATAAATTTCGAGCAGTTTGTTTCTGTGCAATAGCTGTGTGTTTCATGCCCCCTGTACCTTATGTGAATCATACTGCCTTTAAACTCCATACCTTTGGCCGTTTACACCCAATACAGAAAACAGCTTTTTCACAGGAGAAATGTAAAGGAAATGATCTTTCCGTCTCTTGAAAAGATTGTGGTGTTTTACATCAGTCATAAAGTTTTTCCATCCACCAGTTTTTATGTGCATTTTCATTTCTTTTCATGAATTAAACAAACGAAGCGGAAATGCTTGCAATTTGAAAAAAAGGCATAATATTGAAAAAAGTTCTTATGCTGGCCGTGGTGGAAACGGTGGATCAATAAAAGCAAAATGTGACAAAGTGCAATAGAAACATGAAACGTTTGACATAAACGTCCACTGAAGCTTCCGCTCCACGACAAGACATCAGATCTGTGTGGACCATTATGGAGATTGTAACCTTCCTTAAATGAATACATGAAAAAAAGTAGAAAAGTCATATTTCCATCACTTCTTTCCACACCTCTCTTTTAATTACGTCATCTCTTGCGCCCTCTTTTTCTGTGGTTCAGTGGTTCAATGATGATGATTTGATGTGTTCAACTCCTAATATTTGCATAACAATAGTGGATGAAAATGTTCCTTACTTTGCATTTTCTCTTGACAATATTGTCCATCTCAATTTGGATGGAAACCTGGCTGTAGACACAGGAAAAGTTATGGTTGAACTAGTCAAAAGGACAATACAGTACATGTAATGTTATTAACTCTTTCATAAAGTGAATTAGTAAATGGAAATAGAAAAGACTCTTTGGGTCTTGGCTGTGTTAACAACATGTCCAACACCTCCTGAGTGACACTGTGAGAGGGCTCAGCTTTTCCCTTGGCTCATAGACACCCAGTCAGTCTCCTATGGCAGCCGCTGTTTATGCAGAGGTAATATAAGCAGTAATATAACAGACTCTAATTGGTTTATCAGTATTTGCTATGGTGACCCACATGGAAACAGCCCCTTAAACAATTATATTTTTAAACTGCTGGCCAGGATATATTTTGCTTTATCTATGGGCACTGTGGATATGATTGCTCACTGTTATAAATGGCACATAGTTAGTACACGGAGAGAAAGACATTGTTTACACTAGGCCTCATGCGGTGAATCTGTCCAGTGTAAGGTAATCTGCAGTAATAAGCTCCATTTGTTTTGTTTAGCTTTTAAGCTGAGGGAGAGAGGAAGGGAGAGGGGAGAGCGAAAAAAAAAAATCTCATTTCAAATCCTACCCACCTTCTTATCTCTATTTGTTCAGTTGTTTTTAATGCCACATACTGAAAGAATTTCAATGGCTGTTTTGCCATGAAGTCATTTGTTATCCTTCAGCGGGCTTTCGTCTCCCTATTGTGTGACAGCCCCCGAGTGCTCGAATCCTCCAGATGGAGCAGGTCAGACACACACAGACTCACTCACTTACATACACAAAGATACACACACACACACACACACACACACACACACACACACACACTCACACACAGGTTCACACACTTTCTTTTCAATGGCTGACATAGATCTACTTGCCTTGTGACATATACGGAAATGATAATGTCATTTTTGGCAATTTGTCTTTCCCCTACTTTTCTGTTAGTTGGAAATGTGGCTGTTAAGAGCTGCCTGGTGGTTATACAGCTCATGTCATGTTTACAAACAGTCCAAATGAAAATGTTTCACAACAGTATTCTCATTTTACACATAGTGTCAGTTGGTCTGTTATTCACTTGCAGATTTTCCCTCCAAAAGAATTTGTAGACGCTTCACAGAACAGATGCATGTGCTTTGTTTTATTTGGCAATTACACTCATCTAAGGAGTCATGCCCAAAAAAAGCACAACACAATGTGAAACTCTTTATTCTAGAGATGAAACACATTATGGTTCCTCTCCTTCACTTAATAAATACAGTTAATAAGTTACCTTCTCCGAAAAATACGTTTCTTTTATCATTATACTAACTTTTTCTCTTGTTTGTTTCTCTTTTTCCATGTGGCGTCCTGCTCTATTCCTGTTTGGATCCTCTGATGTACAGGTTCGTAGTCTTTTACTACCAAAATGTAAAGCAGACCAAACTACACCTACACCTAGTCCTCTGATTAGGGCTGCCCCCAACCAAAGATTTTCCTAGTCGACTAGTAATCTTTAGTTCAAGCCATTAGTCCACTAGTCATAGCACGTTAATGATTAAATGTATAATTTTTCAGAAAATGGTTTGAGTTCCAGTGCTGAGGAAGAATGTTATGAGTAACACTGTTAACGCTGTGCTACATTGCAGAGAAATACAAAACCGTAATAATGAGCCTTTAAAACATAAACAAGCGCATGCACGAAGCGAGCCGTCAGTTAACAACAATGTTAACGGCAAAAGCGATTCTGAATGCGTTGGAACAACCAGGCTAGCATGATAAATGACACCTTCACTGATACTTAGCTTGCAGTCAGGTCTAACAGATGATATACATTTACAATCTTCAACAAATTACCTTAATCTCCTAAGACCCAAGCTCTATCTTAATTTCTCTTTGCTATTTGGGCTTATTGGGACCTGATAAGTATAAAAACTAAGCATCATCTGTTGACATGATGTGGTTCCGCATACAGGGACAATTTTGAATTTCCATATAAGCAGAATTAAGTATTATGGTATAACCCAAAATGTGATGTCCACGCATGTGGATGCCAGGTCTTAGGAGGTTAAAGACAGAAAACACTTTAATTTTGTATTTTTTACTTACCAAGTGAAAAATCTGTTTTACTACTGTAACTCGGCTCCAGACTCAATGACGGGGTCTTCTTCGCATGGACTTGATGGCATTTTCCTGTCTTCCATGTTACAAGAGAAAAGGTCCTTATTGCAACCTTCTCCTGATACTTTCGTCCTTGCTCTAACGGCAAGGAGTTTGAATTTCGTTTTTTTTTTTTTTTTTCAACCGACCAATGAAAACTTCTCATCGACTAACGATTTGGTTGATTACTAGGGGGCAGCCTTACCTCTGATATATTATTACTCTATTCAAAGATTTTCCATATTACACGTGACTTAATTTTAAAACGGACCACTTTTTCAATACTTTTTACTTTTTCATAAGCCTAAATAAGAGCTGCAATGAAAATAAACTCATTTTTGCATTATGATACTTTTTCTGACTGTTTGTAAGGGACAGATGGTTTGCACATTTCAGTTTCTCTGCATGAGAGACAATATAAAGCAGAGTTCCAGGAAAATTTACAATAACATTTTAACATGAAAACAACAGGTGCAATTCAGTGATCGTTCACTTTCACTTGCCAGTGATGGTAATAAAGGTAAGAGCAGGTTCCATAACAAGTAGAACGTAATAACTATAACAGCCATCCTTAAATGATTTGATTGACTCACGCAAGACCTCATCGCTTTATTTTAAACCTAATGGAGTCTGGATATAATTTGACCAAGCCTTGATTGACAGCCCCTTTCTCTATCTCAACAGTAACCCCTGACGACGTACATTAGAGTCGGATTAAGGCAAGGTGCTAACGCATATTAAAAAATTAAGCCAAGCCAGTGGACTGGCAAAGCTCCTTTTTTCTCCCCCCTTTTTTCTCTCCATTCCATGTACCTCCTTTTGGATGGTCTAACATTAAAATTTCAATGGCATCAAGTAGTGATAGGGACTTGTTAATACAGTCGCAGCTTGCCCTTGTGGAGGAAATCAAATGACACAGTGCAGCAGGCCACAGTGGAAAGACTGATAGGACATTATACCGCTTACATAGAGCCACAGAGCCTTGCAGTATAGAGGCAAGGATACAACATCAAATATAACAATGTAGCCTTCATAACTAGGTGCTTAATTTGTCAAAATGCCTCACTTTTGTCTAGGGCATATTTTACAGTGCCTCGAGCCCTTGGCATATTTAAGAGGACCATGGTAGTTTTTCCTGCGGCAGGATACCAGCCTTATTGTACTTCTTCAGCTGCTGTAAATAGTAGTAAATCTTTAGCGTTGCATTTATTCTAGCATGACACCAAAGCCTCCCACTCAGAATGATTGAATGTAACTTATTTGATTCTGCTTCCCTTCATTTGGGGATTTTGTGAAGAGTCTGGTTTGAAGACAATGAGCTAACAAAAGATTGTTTTAACAGCTGCATGTCTTTGATTACACGCTTCTTTGAAGTATCACTTTAACTTAGCCTTTGAACTTGGATAGAGATCAGAAATGAATCGAGCTTCTTTTTGATGTAAGAGGAGGGGATTTTATTGTTGAAATGTTCATAAACTGCTTCCAACCGTTTAGAGAACAAGTTCAGTGTTGATTTTTAAATTGAGGCAGGAGAAAGGGAGGGAGGCGCGGGGTTTGAGGAGAGGAAAGGAGGGAGGGTGCTGGTTTCATGTTCACGTGCACCCAGTGACAAGGAAAGGAAAACAGCGGCTTTTATTCCCCTCAGTATGGGAGAGTTCTTCGATACAGTCTTCAAGTTACTCCAAAGTCTCAAGCTCCACATTTGCTTGTGTGGCTCATTAGGATAATATGCCATCCATATGTTTCACTAAATGATCGTTATATTAGTTTTCCCACTTGTAAAAGACATGCACGTGCACAGAATCTGAGGAGTTAAACCTTCCTGTAACAGTTATACTTAATCTGCTTGTTGCTTTTGACAGCAGTAATAATGTGCATTTGAGATACTTTGTTGTTTTGGACAAACCTAAATTCTATTAAAGGATTAAGTAATTGAACACTAATCTAAAGGACTTGAGGTTTCTGTTCTTTGATAATGCCTTTAATCTTGGCACAGTTTTAGAAAAGGCAGTGAAGTACTGAGTCACTGAGGGAAAAGCAGATTAGTTCAATTTCATGTATTTTAGGGGAGAACTACACTAGCTTAGATGGATTACTGTTGAATCAGTGAATTGAAATGTAATGACGCAAAATGTGTCTATTTGCATAAACATGTAGCTGTGGCAACTTTCTCTTTGCAAATGTACAGCAAAAACTGAATCATGGGAATTACATCAGTTGCCTGTACTGTGTCACATGTAATGCTTTGAAAGTAGTACCCATGGTGATCCATTATATTGTTCAAAAACGAAATGTATGTTGTGTGCTGAATTCGGATCATGACATCCCCAAACCACAAATTTCACACAATGCCAAATTTAGAATCATAATACAATCAGCTGTCGGCCATTGTATCTTCTTTTTTTTCATCATTTCCAAATTAATCATGCTCCAGATCCACTCCTATTGTTCAATTTTACTGTTACCAGTAACAATAAAGAAACAAAAGTTGAAGAAATTGCTTGCCCTACATCTGTCATTGTCATTGAGAGACTGGCCATAATACTTTATTTATATTCTGCTCTGGAGATATGTGGTTTCTCTTGTAAATGTTCATTGATTCAAGGGCAGACAAATATACCCCCAACACCCTACATGACCCACATAGAGCAAGATGTGCAATTCACCATCCATTAAAATAACATGATAGACACAAATAAACTGTATTATACATTTCGTTACCCTTGCAGCTAACTCAAATTACATTTTGAATGTCGTCCACTCAATCTCCTCTCGTCTTTTGTGCTTTCTTTGATATAAATAGACAGACATTCAGGGGTCTGAAGAGTGGAAGTTAGAAGAATAAAAAAGGAAGAGGAAATTTAGATATTTTTAAATGATGTCCTACATTTTGTCAGCTAAAATCAGGATATTGCCTGAGCGGGGAGAAGCCATGTTCTTCAGTTGTCAAAAGGCAGTAAGTAATGATTAAAATAGCAGTGTGAAACGCGGGGAGATTAAAGTGATGCTAATGATAAGTGAGAGAAGAAAAGGGCAAGCTATATTTTAATTCCTGGGAGAATGGTTAATGACTTCTATTGCCTGAGATTAAACTAAACCTGTCTCATCAGCTTTTTCTGCTCGCTGAGGAAAAAAAGCCCCCTGCACTTTAATTTATTAAACTCTTTTAAGGAAGCACATTGATCTACATAGGTTAAACTTTCAAAATTTGGGCAAAAAGACGCCCCATAAAGCTGTCATGGAGGGCAAAGCTGTTGAGTTGCTCAAGGCACACTATAAAGAATTCATTATCTTCAAACTGCCACATTTAATCAGAAAATATCAATTATTTAAAAGGGGAGGTTTGCTCCTGTTTAGAGCATCAGGTTTTACTGACACACTGCATTATACTGACACGTTGAATATATTTTTCTGCGGTCACTGTGCTGGTGCTGTGAACTTTTCCATTTTCAACAGCCTGTTTTTATACCTTTGGCTGAGTAAATGTGCATTTGGCGACTGTAAATGGGTCCGTATAATCACATCAACAGTATAATATCATCCAACAAGTAAAATGTTTATCTCCTGTTTTCAGCTTGTTGGAGGGACTAAGACTTGTGCTGTGAAACATTTTCGCATGGCATTAACACAGAAGCACTGGTGACCTCTGTAATGAAATGTATGGTACTGTTGACATGGCATTACAGCGATTCAACACTGTTCATTAATCTTTGTTTTGCTAGAACCCTTCTGGCATGTCCTTCGCCAAGGTGCGGAGCAATGCCAGAAATTGTAAGGCTCACCACATATTTCTGATGGCAATTAGCATGCATTCCGATCCACTGAGCCCCTCGCATAACAGCCCAATCCTTACAGCGGCCAGAGTCTTTATCAGCACCCGGGTGATAGGAGTCATTGAACATTCTGCTGACAGCAGATTATTTTTGTTTTTATACAGATGTCAGGCTTGAGTAGGTGGTGTTTTCCACTCTTTCTGTGGGACTATGGGCTTCGTCGTACTCTCTTTTCATCTGCAGAGGACAGAGCAATACTAATATTTTTACCATTTCTCACTTCTTCTAGTCTCCCTATTTGCCTCTCCCTTTATCTCCTAACCTCTGTCATTTCAGGTCTGGAAATAGGTCTGATATTTAAAGTACTGGTAAAGACTAACTGTCATCCCTGCGAGGACAAATAACAACACTCCACCAGTGCTGAATCCTGCGTGCCTCTTAAATTCTCAGTGGATCTGTCAGCAGGAAGCAGGCATGCAATTAATAAGCCTTTTACCTCTAATATCACAGCCCTGGCAAATGGGAAAAACACAGAAGAGACATTCAAACAGATATAAGAGAAAATGTCCGCAATCTCTATCAGAAGAGGGAGAACATTTCCATAGTGCCAACTGGTGGCCCAAGTATAGTCGTAGTAGCCATGATTCTGATTGATATCTTCAATGGCTACTGCTGCCGTGCAGAATTTGATCCAGGAGTGTCATGCTAATGTTCACGCCTGTGTCAGACACAATGTAATCTCTTCTTTTGAATCAATGACACTTTTTTTTTTATGGTCTCATCGCTTTTGCAATGTAGATGGTAACACTATTCTTGAATCACATCATCTAAAGCCCAAAAGCTTTGAATATGCTGATAGCTGAGTTAACACTTTAATCAACAAGAAGGCCTCAACGGTCTCAAGATGTACATTAAAGAATTCAGATTTAAATCTCTAGATTTGCCTGGAGTCAGAAGAAAATGTGTGTTATTTTGTTGACATATTCAGGATGAAATGATTTTTCTGCCCCCACCCTCTCCTTGTTGCGTAAAGTAATATCTCTGTGTTTCTGGGGACACATTACAATAATGCATTAAGAAATCACATTAATAATGCACATATTTTGTCACATATTTATAACTATCCCCCAGACATCAACATGTCACAGTTGTTGTTAGATCCCCTTTGGTTTCAATTAAAATCTCGCTGAGGCAATAAAAATAGCCAATTAAATTGGAGCAGGCTTTTCAGAGGTACAATTGGTCTGATTAGATTAACCTTGAACATCAATTAGGGTTAAAAATAAGCTTAAATGTATTTTAATAACTGCCCACCATATTTGATTCTAAGCTATACTACACTTGTATCAGTCTTTTCCCCTGTATTGATTCTGTAAGTGTCATTATTTTCACTTGATTAGCCCGCATTATCATTTATTTTCTCTCATCCTTATTTGTAGCTTAATTATTTAGACCAGAGTATTTTTTTTACAGCGCTCTCATTGTGAAACATTGAGACTTCATTATCTAATTACAGGAGAGTGTTTTCCAAGTTACAATAGACAATAGAGATGTAATGATGTCTAACAGGCATCGTTCTACATATTAATCAACACGAGTGTTGAAAGCAGGGTCAGAATCCAGCTTTTATAGCTGTAAAAAACTTTTCTCTCTGTCACTTGCTCTCTTCTCTTTCACTTCTCTGTCACACACACGCATACAAATACACACTCACTTCTCTCTGATAGCTGTAGTGTGTCAAGCTTTTCTCACCACCGCTACTGCCTGGCTGCCTTCTGTGATCCCATCCCACCTGGTAACTAAGAGCTGAGCATCCAGACGCTAAAAATATGCCTCACGCTAATGTCACACCCCCCTGCCATTTCCAGCACCCGGTTCCCAAAACCCAGACTGGTGTGAAGGGAGGGAGCCGAGCAGACATCTTTGTAATTCTTTTAATAACATGTGTAAATGGGCAAGGGGCCTATCGGTCTTTATCAGGCCTGGCGAGCGGAGCAGAGCAGCTGATACCACCTAGGGGCTGGGAAATGCCTGATTCATCTAACAGCCCGTGAAGCTGATTAATTTCACTCTTCATTAAGAATGTGTTGTGGTGTCTTCTCTGGACACCAGCATATCTCTTCACCACCACACAGTCTCTTGGTCATCTTTTTGCTTCTTCTCCAGCCTTTTCCCTCACTCCAGCTCGCCTTCCCTCTTTCCTGGGCAGCGTTTGCAGCAGCGGCCACCCTCCTCCTCCTCTCTTTGCGCCCTTGGCAAATGAAAGGTCAAAGACGCTGCAGTGATTAATGAGCAGTAGACTCTGGGATCTCTGTGTCAACCCCCCGCCAGCCCCCCTCCCCTCCTGCCCTCCCAGCTCCATGCATTATTTCATCTGCTAATCTCACACAACACTACTTAGTTGGTAAAACAGTGTTGTGTGTCTCTGCCGAGCTGCGCAGACACCAACTCTGATGAACTTTTCTGTGAGGCATAAAAGAGAGGGAAGAGAGCATTATTGAGGAAGAGGAAGGGGAGGCGGGGGCAGCGCTCACAGAATGTTTTTGGGCCGAAGAAAAGGTGCTGTAGTGTAAATGGTGGGCTCTCCACTCAGCTTTTCATCTCAAGATGTTGCTACCAAGTCTAATGATTTAAGTAGTGTACTCTCAGCACAAAAAAGTCCACTTCAGAAGCTTGGCGGTTTTATGGTGTAATTGAATGTGAACGTCACCGTTCCTTTCACAGGATAGATGACACTTCATGGGCTCAGACCAACTGTTTATTTGAAAAAGTAATGAAATATTTACTCTCCGTTGCAGTACAGATTAGCAGCAGTAATTGACTGCAGCAGAGGTCTATGCACAAGTATGTGCGTGTTTTATAGTGAGAGAGAGAGAGAAAGAGAGAGAGAAAGAGTTAGAGGGCCCCTCATGTTTGAATGCAGATCTTCAGCACACAATAGGCCTGTTAGTGAGGCTGAGTTTCTGCCTGTCACTTTCTCTCCACATGTTGCTTTTTCTTTCAGAGATAAGTGGGCCTAATGCTGAACAAATAGTGGAAATCAGAAGCCACTGAGAATCATTTGCCTCTCCTTTTCCCATGGCTCCCAAATAGACACCCAGACTCGCAGACGGAGGGAGTGACGATGAGAGAGGGAGAGCGAGACGGAAAGGGGGGGAAACAGAAGAAGAAAGAAAAACTCAATGAGCAAAACAATTTTGTCACCACAAGCAGATCCAATTGAAAAGTCTCCTGGATGGGGAAGAGCTGGAGTTGTCAGATCAGGCCATGGCAATGAATAGATCCAAGCGGGCTAAATTGGCATCAGGTGTGGGCTTCCCCTGGCCGGTGATAGGCTCCCACATTGTGCTGGCTAGACATTTGGCCATTTTCAAATATAATGGGAGAAATGAATGCAAATGAGTGAGTGGACTGAAATGTATTTAAATGCAGATTGAATGGGGGGCTCTGCGTAGCGCCTGATAACAAGTTGCTTTAGGAGAAGGGCCACATTGTGTTGGATCATCCCTCCAACCCCCACCGCTCCGGTCCCCACACCAGCAGTCCTGTTCTCTCTCCCTCTGTTGCACTTGTGTCTCATAAGGGGCCATTGTTCACTGGGTAAACTCTCTCAAAACTATTTACATTACTCATTTATTTGAATTTCAAATATTTTGGGTTCTTTCTTCCTCCTATATATAGCAGACACACATGCTGCCTGCCGCCTTGGGCTATCCAGTAAAACAGTAATTGCAAAAGGACAGAGGGCTGTGGCAGAAAAAGGAAAAAAAAATGAAGAGAAAGCCGGAAAAGGAGGGGTTCAATCATTAATGATAATGTTGCTTATGTCCATAGTCTCATTAGAGGCAGTATAGCAGCTAGTAGCATGTGTTTCACAAACAAGTTCCCCCTGCCCACTGCCGGTCGACCGCTAGCCCACGGCAATCCATCTTCTCAAACGTCTCCTTCCCATATTTAAGGAGCTCTCGTTACAGCCTTTCCCAGACCTGTGAATTTATGGTGCACTCCAAGCGGTTAGCATAATCGCTGGGAATGCAGTCATTTCAGCGGGAATGTGGGAATTAGGGCAGGAGAGAAAAGGAAAGCTGTTGGTGTGTTAATTGAATTTCATAAGAATCTTTTGCAGCAGCTTTGCCTTGTTCACAGGGTAGCGTGGACATGTGGGACTCTGAATTGAATTCTCCCTCACTATTTATTTGTTAATTTTTTTGTTGTTGTTGAATAGAATTACGAATAGAAAACAATCAAGTACTTCTCTAAACCTTAATATTAGACAGCAGCTACTCACTGATCTCAGCAAATAGAACAAGGGAAGAGTAACAAGAGTGTGCGTTCTCCTCTTCAAAAAAAACAGCTTTTTATTTTTTCCCCTCATCTGCATTTAAAATACAATTTACATGCAATTAAATTTGATTAATTAGAGACACTAACCTCTGCCCGTCCTGTGTGCACATAATGTATCATGCATTTCAATGTCAACTAACTCATGTTTAGTTCAAATTTTTGTTTATCAAGAGCCATCATTATGTTTAGTTTCCACAAAGGCGTAATTTGAGTCATTTAAAGAAATAGATTTTAGAAAGTTTGACATATTGAACCCTTCAAGATAATGACGAGTTATCTGAATTGTTGGAGTTGGATAAACAAGCTGTTTGTGACTTTGTTCACAGGCCTTTAAAATAATGCAAGATCATTTTCAGAATGCCAGTTATTTAAAGTTGGCCTTGTTAGCATAGGGGGCAGCTGGGGCAGCGACTGCAGAGATGTTTCAGTGTCCAGAAGTTTCCATGTGGTGATTAATAGGAGGGGTAATGTAGTGGGGAAATGAGTAAACACTCCCTTGCTCCTGGCTTTGTGCTTCAACGGCTTGATGACAAGGGCAGAGCAAGGTGAGAATTAAACAGACCCGCAGAAGAAGAGAAAAAGAAAAAAAAAGAAAAAAAAAAAGGGAGCAACGGGTTGGAGGGAGGAGTGAAGCATGACAGACCTGGGCAGTGAGTGGGAGTGAGGAAAGGGCGACTGGGAAGAAAGAAGGCCGCCCTGACAAAAGTGGAAGTGGAAGTTTCTCCTGAAGAAGAATAATTAAAAGCGCTCAAGGGAGGGCAGTTTTAATTTCACATGTAAGGGGCTAAAGATTTCATTTAAAGGCGCGGCGAGCGGAGAGGAGGTTAATAAGATGAACAAAGCAGGGAATGTGAGAACATACAGTGTGAGGAAGCGCGTTGGACTTTCACCTGACACGTTTTTAATTATTGAACCTCTGATATTTCTCTGTTGAAGAGAGGGGGTAAAAAGAGAAGATTAACTGATTAATGGCCATGGTAACCAATTACTCACTCATGGGGAAATAGATGTAACTTCACCCAGAAACACTTCTCTTCAGCGCTAAACGTCACAGGCTGTAGCGGCGCTTCCAACACCAAAGCTAAAAGCATACTCTTGGTTGTGCTGGCGGTCTCAGTAGCTGCCTACTGGGAACACAAGCGGAGCATTGCATAATAACTCCTTCTAAAAAAGTGAACTTGCTTCTACAGTCGAATATGTGCTCTTGATCACTGAAATCTCACTCCATTAGTGCTATCTGAAGTTGATGTATCCCAATTATCATAATAAGATCAGCTTGGTCCCATACTCCATGGGACTCCAAACTCTCTTACTGCCACAAAATGATCAAAAGAACTTTGTGAACTAGACCCAGAGTCCCAGCTGTGGGCTGATTTGTTCAGTAGTGGTGAAAAAAGAACTTTAATTGAATATGATGTATTTCTTTTTCTTGTACTTTTGGACTCAGTCTGCTAGAAGAGAACAACAGAGATATGCCAGCTTGTCTCATCTTGGCTAGATATCGACCCAAAAATACGTTTCTTTACTCAGATCAGCATTCAGGACTATAATACAACTCAGTGTTTGCCAAGCTGCACCCTAGTTATAGACTTCCTCTCTGTGATGCCAACAGCATGCTCCACAGGTCTTGATGTGTCCCCCGCACTCCTCCCTCTTTGTGAAATCATTAATATTGTCAGTGTAGAGCATGGGAATGACTGTAGTACTGCAATCCCAAAATCCTGTTCCCCTCCCGCCGCTGCATCGCACTGCACACACACTGTTTGACATTTATGTATTATATGTTTATCAGTCTCTAATGAAACACTGACAAGTTCCCTGCACAAGGGATACTGTGTTCCATTAATAGCCCTTAAGGAACCTTGGGCACTCACAAAAAGGCTGGTCCTATTGCAGCTGACAGCAGAGGGGCCCTCAGCCCTGGCCCCCTGGAGAGAGAAGATATTAAGCATTAGCAACGTCTGCACTCTCTCCTTCAGTCTCTCTGTCATTCCTTCTCTCTCTCTCTCTCTCTCTCTCTCTCTCTCTCTCTCCCTATATGCATCTGTCTCCCTTGGAAGTAAAAGGTGTCTCATTCTATTTCTGCAGGCACACGTTACTTGACCACGTTGTTTCGCACGGAGCTTGACAAAGAGAATTGTGTCAGTTAATTTGTCAGCGAGTGTTTGTGATTGATTTATTCATCCAGGGCTCAACAAATGTTTGTACTGTGATGAATCCCCTGAACCATAATTTACTGCAAATTAAACTCAGTCCTCTAATGACACACACGCACACAGATATGTATGTACCATTTCATTAAAAAAACAGTTTACTTGGACTTAAGATTTATTAAGCACAAAAGTTGTAATCACACCAAAAGCCATAAAAGAAATCATTTAGAATTTGTTTTACCCTATTTTTTTCTTTTTTTTTTAATAATTGTGGACCTAATTAGTTTCACTGTTTTTGTTTTAAAAGAAAAGTGAAATTCCTGTATGAACATATTCACTCACATTGATATTGTACCTGATGTGAAATGGTGGTAGTTACTGATATCTGCAGCAAATATTCAAACTTTTACTGTTTGTGTGACTATGTGGTTCTCATGTTTTTCTTTTCAAATGTGAGAAACCCTTTTTGCCTCAGCTTTCCTTTCAAAAGCTGCCGCATCTCCCACATGAGACCCGTGATCTCTCTATTAGAATGTGACGAAACATTTGTTCTCACTAGAAATAATGGTCTGTAACATCCTCTAATGTGATTCACAGTTTATTTGCAAGTCCATCGCCGCGCTGAACAAGGGGTTATGGGTGCGTCACACATATGGATAATTTTAAGCAGATGCATCTGGCGTGGCTACCATGCTATGATTAGTTTCCAGAGCATTTGTGAGTGTGTAAACCATTGCCGACATGGATGAAATATAGCCTAGGTTCACTGGGAGTGCAGAGAGAAGAAATGTACCCCATCTGTAATACACTGTGTAGACTAATATCAGCTCCTTTTCTCTGATATTGCAGTGAGATATCGATCTGGTAAAATTGTCCCATATTGGAGCTGTCTGTTGTGATATTCATCATGCTGTCACCTCTCCCCAACACCTACGCGTTATTAGAAACCCGGGTTTGAAGAGGTTGAAGGGTTTTAGTCTCCGAGATGTAGCAAACAATTCATCATGAGAGAGAGAGAAAGAGAGAGAGGGGGAGAAAAGAATTCAGGTGAGGTGATGCTTGGGTAAGATTTATGTCTAGTCAGGCTGTACATTAAGAATTATATCATCAAGCAAGAGGACACCAGCAGCTTCACTGCTATCTGCTGAGCAGGCCTATTTGCTCTCCTGCCAGGCTTAAATGGAGTTTTTTTTTTCTATCTCTTATGAAGCTTTTAAGAGAAATCTGAAGTCTCAAGGAAAGTAGTATCTCACCCAAACTGAGTTATTTGCGAAACGCACCGCAGCTTGTCGAAGGCAATTGTTATTTATGTGGGGATTTCAGTGAGCCTGACATTATGTTTTGTGCTCAGTGCCAGTCACTCATCAGGAATAAAGCCTGTAACTGGTACGTGCCACCTTCAATTTGCCCCACTTCAGGGTGGGACTCTAGTTTGAGTTCCTGTTATTTCCTCTCTTTGCTTGTAGTCAGAGATTCTTCCGGGAGGATCACAGAGATGTACACAGACGGAATCCAATTCTTCCGTGTCTTGCAGAGGAGTCGGACTTTGATTCGTCTTTAACTCAGTACAAATGCTCGTCTGGGAATGTGCAGGCCGGGGGCTCCCTCTGAAGTTGTCTCTCTCTCTCTCTCTCTCTCTCTCTCTCCCTCTCTCTCTCTCTGGGAAGTGTGCTTGCACGCTAGGCTCTGCTCTGTTAGCCGCAATGTTATTGTTGTAAACAGCATTTAAAGCACAGCTGGCCAAATTGATCAGGGCTTGCGTTGGAGTGAACTTGAGCAGCAGAGAGTGGGGCTGCATAAACAGGACTGCTTGTATCTAAATATGCAAACACTCTCACAGCAGTCGACACTCGGGGGAACAGACACTGTTACTTCTGATGGGGAAACAGTGAGAAACAGGCTCGAGCCCTAACCTTTCCATGTATACAGAGAGAGGGAGAGAGAGAGAGAAGACAGGAACATTTTTCCTGATTATGTAAACACTTCTTTTCCTCCCTAGATCATTTTTGGACTCCTCCAAGTATTTACTTTTCATTAATTATTGAAAAAAAAAAAAGAAAATCAGGAGAAAAAAAAAAGTGAATAAACAGTAGATAATTTTTGTTTAATGTTTCACACAGGATTCCAATCCTCAGTGCAATTAATGCTAATCACCATGGTCTTCCTGTTTAGCTTGAACTTGGAGTGTGTTTGTGAGTCGTTGCTGTCTCTCTGTCTACATCTCTCCTCCCTTATGCTCTGTCTCTCTTTTTCTCTGCTTTGTCTTCCTCCTCCACCTCTGCTGTTAGTCACTGTGACTCCTCACGTTATGATTACATCACCCTTTCTGTCTGTTGTGTCCATTTAGACCTGAAATTAATCATATCCGACAATCTGGTGGTGCTATTCCCAAAGTTCAAAAGCTTTAGTGGTGAGAGAGTGATAGAGAGAGAGAGGGAGAGAGCTGGAGGGACAGACCGAGCGAGATGGAGTGCATCAAGCATGTTGGAGGTACTTACCATTTGTAGAGTACAGTATATTAATTGCTTATCGGTTTTTGATTTCAGAGTCATTTAGAGTCAATCGAACGCATTATTTTCACAGCTATTGTTCTTTGGGGTTTGTTAATTGTCACCCCACTGGCAGAATTAAAAGCAAATTAAAAGCCTTAACTATTGACTCTATCTGAAGTCACTCTCCACAACAATTTCACAAAACAATGGGGAGGATTAATGAAAATGCAGCTTGATTTCTGTTCTCCAAAGCTTTTGCTATGGGGAACCAATTAACTACCCTTCAGGATGACTTTCACTTCTAACTGCCGGTCTGTTCCACTGCCAGAAACTGGGATTAATTCTCAATTAATCCCTCTACCAGAACAACTCTGCCTTTGTCTGCTGGGGAGGACATGAGCATACAACACCGAGGTTACCCCAAGCCTGTTTGGTGGAGGAACTCCACCCCTCCTAAGATTGATACACCCTGTAGACTAGCTCTTCTCAAGCTGAAAATAAGAGCCATTAAAAGGGAATGGTTGACAATGATTTTTGTTTTAGGATTTTGAGCTTTATTAGCCATGCATATTAATGAGTCAATTAATTCCATTCGTCCTCGCGAGTGGTCTGTTTGTTTTTGCCTGACCTTTTATCTTAGATGCGTTCACGCTTCGCTTGATTTAAGCACTTACTCCATACTGTGTTTCCCATAGCCTCACGTCCAAAAAGGGAGTTTTTATGTGTTTAGCACTAAGATTCTCCCCCTCTCTTTTGTTTTCTCTCTGCAACTCTCTCTCTCTCATCCGTCCACCCTCCCCCCTATCTTTTTCTCGCTCTTTCTCCCTCTGTCAGAATGCCTGCTGGATGTGTTCCTCTCTAAATGTGACAGGAAATATGCTATTATAGCATGCAGAATATTTGCCTGATGGGATTTGCAATAAAATTACTACATTTCCTTTCCATTAGGATCTCTAAAACCCCTCTCTCTAATTTATGATTACCCTGGCAAAAAGACATGTTATATACATAAAGACTAAAGTAGCCCCCAGTCCACATTTAGCCTGTCCTGCTTTCAAAGTTAGTTGAGAGGACAGGAGAAATAATTGAAAAGTGCAGCTGGACTGTGTACAATCTTGTAAGGGATGCCTAGAAAATGAGATTAATCAGTGCACAGACATTGTGGGGAAAAGTTTGCAGTGAATGCCTGACAGTCGTGCTCTTTCTCTCATTTCAAATGTTGGCAGGCTAGCAGGCAGCTCCAAGGGAAATGCGCTCCTTTCATACTTGAGTAATTGATGAATTGTATGCAATATGCAAATGAGAATCCATAAATCTTATGAATGACAGCTTAATTTATGTGAGCCTTAATGAATGCAGGATTAGATTTTAATTAAATATCCTCAAAGGCACCCTGACTGGGTAAGTTTTTAAAGCCTTGTTTTGAAGACTTGTTTCATATGCATCGCAGTTCATGAAAAAGAGAGATCAGTGAGAGTGGTTAGATGAAATTTCCTCGCAGTTTGAAGATAAGACCTGTTCTGTTTTGCTAACCAAAGGCACTTGCAATTAATAAATATTGGAGCAAAATCATATCTACCAATCTCATTTAGGCTTTCCTGGAACTGCTCATTCTCATACATTTGATTAACTGCATTTACTTTAAGCGCTATCTGATTTCTAACATTTGGTACAGTATCTTTTTAATTAAGGGAATCATCCATTAGGCATGGAAAAGTCAACCAATTAGGCTTTCCTCATCAGTTCCCGTGGTGTAGGAAGTCTGCTTACTCATTATCACAGTCTGTTGATGTGATACTAAACAATCCTGGACTCTGTAGTTACGGGACATACAATTATGAAATCAGCTTTTAACATTAATGATGCATGGGAATAATCAGCAATTTATCGTGTTTTAGATCTTTTTTAGATTCTATTTCACAGCTGAGAGGCTTCAAACACCTCTAATAGAATGTGATTACAAGGGTAAGCTCTTTGTAGCTACTGTAACAGTGGATTTCTCCTGGAGTCTGGCTGTGGTTTTTTGACACAGGCTTGAGGACAGGGGAAGGGGAAGGAGAGTGACTGGCTCCAAGTTCCTCCGTGCCATCAGACTGTGTGATGGTCTCACCCAGCGTGGTTCTAATCAGGCCTGAGCCCAGACAAAGGCACCAGGAAGACACCCACTCTCCCAACTACTACTGATCTCAACCCTACACATTAGTCCACACAGGGATCAGAGCACAGACAGCACTTTAAAAGGGGTTTTAGTGGGATTGATGCTAACTCTCTCCCGCCTTTGATTTCACACCATTTGATCTGTGATATATTGTTCCGTAACAAAGGTTCACAGTTTGCAGGCGGATGCAGCTGTTCCTACCCCTAATAAATAAAAGTGCGTTTTTTTTTTTTCTCTCCTCGCACTCACAAACTCGCTGTAATCCAGCTATCTAGATCAGATAAGCGCGATGTGGCTACCTGTGCGAGGCGGTGTTTGACAGGTGCAAGGGGAAGCTGATTGAGATAATCCAAGAATAGGTTCAATGCAAATACAGATACAAGATGAGGGTGAGGATAGATGGATGCATGAAAAAGATGGATGAGTGAATACATTCCCATGTATCACACTGTGACTCTGAGATTATGATCATCACAACCAATAGACTGCCAAGGTCAGCAGGAAATATAAATCACCCCCCCTCCTTTTTGTTGAAGGCAACATATATTCCTGTCATTTTCTGTGGCTTTGTTTTGTCAAAGTATTATGACTGTTATGTCACATTGCTATTATCAATTAATCTGACAATTATTTTTAAAAAATAATTTATTAATTGTTTGGTCTAGAAGAAAAGTGAAAAATGGCTTTTGTCCATCCAGACTAAAACCCACATAAAATATTTGGTTTTCATTCATACAAAAACTGGAAAGCAGCAAATGTGACCATTTAGGATGCAAAACCAGAGAATGCTTGACATTTTTGCTTGATTAAGTTCTTAAATGATTAATCAATTATAAAATGGTTGCTGATTAGTTTTTAAATAATGTTTAATGTTAGATGTTTCGAGTTTAAAAAAGGATATCCTCTTCAAATGGAAACATGTAGATGATTAATAAAATACTTGTTGGTTCCTCATCTGATAGTTTGCATAGGCAGGGATGTTATCTGTGCTTCTGTGCTAACATTATTGTTAAAGGCTGCTGGTCAAGGTGGGAACCAGAGAACTGAGACCACATTCAAATCAGCCTACAATTAATTAGACATATATGTTATCACCACAAACCCACAGTGGGAAATCAGCGTTTGTTCCTTTTTGACTCTACACTGTAGCTTGAATAAAAGTTTAATGCTTGCATGTCAATCTTGCTTTTATTGCCATAAGGCAGCTTTTTCTTCAAAGCGGAGAAAACAAACAGCAGAGCTTGTTTCTAAAATAACTGATTTCTAGAATTAAAATTAAACATTTCGTCTTTTCGCCTCGACCGACCCTGTTATCTTATCTGTGGGGATTTTAAATTGGTAGTAATACACCACAGCCATGTTATCCCTGTCTTTCAACAAACATAGTTAACCTCTCATGGGAGTTGCGTGCATATTGTTAAACTGTTTGATTGAACCAAATAAAAAAAAACCTCAGCATATTCAGGCCCCTGATGGTCTGAGGCCTCTGAATTTCTGCCTGACCTGGCACTTAAAAGGTAAGGAGCTGCTTTGTTTTATCAATAAGACCTTGTTTTCATGGCTGGTCACCACCCCAGCAAACCAATCAATGGGGCATGCTCTGCTATCGCTGTGAGAGAAATGAAAAATAAACCCCAGATAATCCTTCAGTTAAAAGGTTACTCGGGGCGATAAAAGCTATTTTGTTAATTTATTTACTCTCTGCACTGGAGAGATAAAGAAAAGGAACAATTAGGGAATTCTAGGTGAGAGATTTTAAAAGGGCAATGACATTGGGTTAATATTTTATAAGGCCTGATTGGCAGAGACCTGGAGAGGCCTTTTGTTTACACAAGCCCCAGACGGAATGATTCACTCGCTTGTTTTGGCCGACTGGGCGGAAATGGAATAAATATCTTCATCCTTACCTTTTAGAAACGTCAAACAAAAGACTGAGATAAAAGGTTAATGGCTCAATCATAACCACCAGGAAATAATATTATGCTCTTTCTCTGCAAACTGGAGTCACTATTGACATAATCAGGTTGAATTCCTAAAGATATCCGAAGATGGGAGGAGCAGACGACTTTTGTGCGTAACTAAATCCACTAAGGGAGTGTGCTCACTTGGGCTAAACATTACATTTGTGGTTTCAATTGATTTATAACAGATCATAATCGCTGCATTAACGGCGTTCTGGGTAATAAGATCTCAGTCACTGCTTCCGTCGACAGAAAAGAGTCTGATAGTGAGATGTCAGAATTTTGCCATGAGATCAAAAACCGTCCTGATATCTCATGCGATATTATACCTCTTATTATGCCTATCACCCTGTGTTGGCTTCCTGTAAACGGGGTGAGAACGTGAATTTAATTATTGTGCTTTTATTGCATTGTAGCGCTGAAATTGGACTCGTGTGGAGTGTATTGTTGGGCCCTGTGTAATCTGATTGCCTGCACAGCGTAGTGTGTTGGATAGTATCAGGTTCCAGCCGACTCTGCTGGGTCAACACACGGCCGGGCCATTAAAGGAAGTCTGGTTCAGGGAAAGTTCACCGCTATTTTCTTTTCACCATGGTAGCGAAACAAAAAAGAGAGAATAGATGTGTAAC
Source organism: Enoplosus armatus (assembly GCF_043641665.1). Lineage (NCBI taxonomy): Eukaryota > Metazoa > Chordata > Actinopteri > Centrarchiformes > Enoplosidae > Enoplosus > Enoplosus armatus. Next base: position 7,998,009 of record NC_092190.1, on the reverse strand, counting down.
ATATTTGTGGCCCCAGCCCAAAGCTGGTGGGGCCTATTTTGTTTCCTTAATTGAAGCCAGAGATATGAGGGCCCTGAATATCTTTAGTATAAATATAAATAAAGCAGGGAATAAAATTCTTTCATGATTGACCTCCAATACAGAAATAATATTGTCCAAATAAGTCCAATTTTAAGCCCAGAGGTTCTTATTTTTACATTTTAAAGTAGAGAAGAGAAAATGAAAAGACGGCAAGAAAGATTAGAAAAGAAAACAGCGTAAAAGACATGAGAAGTACCAAAAATTCCAATCATAAATCCAGTTGTGCTATCTTTTTTTTTTTTTTGCAATAATGGCCTAGTTTGGAGCAGTTTCTGTGCCAGGCTATTTAGGGAATCAGCATCTGCTGCTTGATAAATAGCCTGGCTCTTTTGTTTGAGGCCAGGTTGGGTTCCTCTCTGGACCCAGCGTATTAGCCTGGATGGCTCTGACCATAGCAGATCTGCACTGATGTTAGCATGCATGCCTCAGCTGTGGCGTTTCATACAACATTACATATTATTAAGAAACATTACGCAAAACGACGTGAATCACAAGGCTGTGAAAGCGTTGAATAAAAGAGGAAAATAGTCATGACTCACTCTATAATGAAGTGTATGCTGTTTTTGTACATTTATACACCTAAATGTACATTTATGCACCTAAATGTCATAAGAAAAGCAGACGATAACCTTAACTTCTGAGAGGCTTTCCTGTAGCTCGGAGGTTCCTCAGTTCAAAGCTCCTTTTCAGTTGGTGTATTGCTTTCATGGCCAGCCAGTGTTATTGGTGTGCAGAGAGTAACTGAAATGTTATCCCTTCAAACACACAGACAGATTCTCTTGCGGCCTATCTAAACATTACCTTTACTTAACTGGGTCTTTGTACCTGGGTTCACATCCTTTGACATGATCTAAGGTTGATGTGACATTTTTTTGTCCATTTGAGGGCCTTTTTGCTTTTAGTATTGTTGGTAAAAAAGCCTTTTACCCATCACATACCCTCTATTGAGGTCTTTCATAAATAATTCAGCCAGAGTACAAGTGAAAGTGATGACAGCAAAACTGTGTGCGATCTCTCCCTCTCATAAGATCAAAGAGGTGCTTCTATAGAAATAGGAATTACATTTCCAGACGTTCCTAGGTTGAGCGGGCACTCATTTCTCTTTCTGCCCCTCTCTCTCTCTCCCTCTCTACCTCCCTCTCACTTTCTGTCGTTCGCTCCCCCTCTCGCTACTTCTTTCTATCACTTGTATTTTCCCTCCAAAGGGACACAGTTGGGTGAAGGTCTGCTTTTAGTCCTAAAACCTCCAGAGCCGGCATATGAGAGAGTCAGCACATTCAGACAGATAGAGCGAGTGCACTCTATTAGCAGGACTGAGGTAAATAAACCTCACAAGGCACGGCTGAATAAATTCGACTACTAAGGCTGTGTGGTATCAGAACTAAAACACTGCATCACTCTGTAGATACTGCCTTTGGGAAATGTAGTGAAATGTACTGTAACATGAACAGCTTCATATACTGTAGTGGTTGTTAAGTCCAGAATGAGACATCGTTGTTAAAAAAACACAGCTCATGAGTTGGTTACATTGATTTGTTTGATTTTAAATCTTTGTTGGTTATAAACAGCTCCTAAAAAAAAAACAAACATAAGTCAGTAATCATGCCAAAGATTCAAAACCAGACAAAGTAATAAACAAGTAAACAGTAAATTAATTCTTGTGATTACAGTAATGTATCATCAAAATAATTAGTACCTAGTAAGATATATTTGTGGAGAGATTTTTCTCGGGATTAGACAAAATAAATTACACCTTATAAGAAACTTGACAATCGCATTACTGTGTAAGGATGTTGGCACACCCCTTCAAACCTTATTAATAGAATAAAATGAACTTGAATGCACTCCTCTAAAAGGGCCGGACAGAAGCTCAGCCAACACGTCCCAGGTTTGATTTCCTGCCCTGTCCCGTCTTTGTGAAATTTACTCCTGTTTGTCCAGGTTTCCTCTCACAGTTACATCACGCTACGGAAACCCTTTGGTGTTTTAAAGATGGATTAAACTCAGTTCACATTAGAGAGGACTTAGTATCCTGGTAAAGCTTGAAAATAGACTATTGTATGTGAAATAATGTATGAAGCCAATATGTCACCTGTGTCAAGTCACCATAATTCATCTTCAGCTGAGACATCCAGCTCCTTGTTCATAAAGAATATACCTCTATACACTCCCTCATTATATGCTCATTGCGTTTTTTTTTTTCACCCTATAGGCTTTTCTTTGTAACTATGAGCCAACAAAGTAGGTATTGATTGCAACTCGAAGCTGTATTAATAAGTGAATGAGTAAGATGTGTGGAAAGTCAGAGGTGTATCTGCTTTGAAGGCCTTTTCTCCTCCACAGTAAGGTGGCACAGTCATTTATCACGGCTGGATCTGTGCCCCTCGTTTGGTGTAATAAAACTCCCCCATCAGAACCGTCCAACAGGTCTGAATCACTCTGTCATACCACCTTCCAGCTAAGGCACGCATTAAATCAAGCAAGCAGAACATTTCCTAAGGCAGCCATTGCCTTTTAATTTCCTGAAGAACCTTAAAATATCATTCATTACCAGAACTACACATATTTGGTTTTTAAAAGTCTCATAAATCAATAGTGGCCTGACTGCAATAATTATAACAAGTTAACATGTAATTTCCAGGCCGAGGGCCGCGCGCTGGATTTTAGCATATGCAAACGAGGCAATTCAAATAGTGTGGGGATATTAATACGGAGGAACAGGTAACGAGGTACGGGTTATGAATTATGCATCAAAAAGTGGTTGATCTTCAATAAAGGAAATGAATTCACCGTGTAATCTAATTAGTTATGGAAGTCTATTATGTTGAGCTGCAGAAAGCAACTGTCCTTGAAAAGAAATTTATTTACAGTACATGTTAGCTATTTGGAATGGAATTGCATTCTGGAGTGCACCAAATGTTAACACCCCCCCGCCGCTGCCACCACCACCACCCACACAACCCCTCCTCCTCCCCCTGCCAGTCTCCTCCTCGTCTCTCACCCACGTTCTCCTCCTTGTCTGCCCGGTGTTTTAGCTCCAGACCCGGTCGGCCTCCGAAGAGGACCCAGAGTGTGACATCGCCGGAGAACCCCCACATCATGCCCCACTCAGTCCCTGGCCTCATGTCCCCTGGCATGATCCCACCCACAGGTATGGTCTGGTCTTAGTCTGTAGCGCTCTGTCATTGTTGCTAAGACTCACTGACTCACATTCACTCTGTCTGGGTCTTTTCTATCCCTCTCTTTCTTTCTGTCACACACACACACACTCATTTACACACATACACAACCTCCCTACCAGTGGCCTCCCCGCAGCTTGTCCTCGAAATGGCAACCAGTCCAATGTGACACATGCACCCAACCACCAGACACCAGCCGCTCACTCGTTTACCAAAAACAGATCCTGTGCTCAACCCCCGGAAACCAAGAGGGGGAGAATAAATTGGAGTGGAGATCTTTTCTCTCAGATTATTCCAGTAGATGTTGCATTTTGCCTTGAGTGCATTCTAATTAGTGCGATTAAATCCACTCCACTGGTATATGTACATAGGCGGTGGTGATGCTAAAGCAAGCTTATCGCCACAAGAATCAACAACAACCGTTTGTGCCCTAACTTACCCCTGGGCCAAGTCTTATTGCAACTAATGCTTTTGTTCTATTTGTGGCTGGCTTCATTGTGACTGCTTTGATGTTGGTGGCTGTAAGTGCTCTGATTTGCATATTTTGCTCTCCTTCTTGATATGTCTTTAATGATATTGTACTGTTGAACGGAGCTTCAGTGTACAGTACACATTGTATTTAACCAACTATTAACTGTAGTACTTTGCAAAGAGATTAAACACCACAGCTGGTTTTCCACAGTAATCTTTGGTGTATAACAATTTTAACAGACTTGTAATTATCCTAATCTGTAAAAACAGTCTGGAAGTGTTTTTTTTTCCTTCTCTTTCTCCAAGAGGCAGCAATGCAGCGTCTGTGAGGTGTTTGAAGTTCAATATTAAACACAGATTGGGCCATCCTCGTGATTCAGTACAATGGAGGCTCACAGGCTAGTGCTTTGAACTCTGGGAATAGGGTGAGGTCACTGGCTATCTGCGCCATGGTATAGAAGGCGAACTTAAAGGCCGGAGTGAACACAGAGAAGGACAATGATGAGAAAGACCCGTGTTATTTAGTGGAACATAAAGCAACAGAAAAGCCTTTTGATATCATCCCCTTTAAGCCCAGAGGGACTCTATGATCTTGACATTTAGTCAGGGTATTCAGGGGGCAGAGATAAAGTAATTGAGGTTTTTGGTCTTCTCATAACTGCCTTAAGCTTCCTAACTGTGGCGAGACAGAACTTTTCCGTCAGTTTCTGTGTTATGATTAAATCATTTATTGTTTTGATTATAGTATTAAGCATTAAATGTCAAGGAAGTTACATATTTTGACAGATTGATAATTAAGTATAATTGACCACACATAAGTCAGCATCTGAGTAGGCGACTAATTGATCTCCCTGTCATGTTCAAATATACTGATTGATGATAAAAAACCGACATTGAGAAACTGTCTTAAATAGTTACACTATCATGTCATGTCATATTAGTTCATTTTTCAGATGAGTTAACGCCTGCACACACAGACAGAATGTGGGCCGACGGCTTTTCCTGAGGCTTCACCAATACTCCCAAGACGCAGCGAAAAAGCCACTGCACCGTTTAATTTGGGCTACAGAGAAAGAGCGAAGCACTCCATGAAATGTTTTGTTCACAGTAGCATGTCATTTCTCTACAGTGTTACATTTGCAAATGCACTATGCTGGTGCTTCCTCCCCAGCTCCTTATCACTCAGGAGTGGCTGACTGGAGCTCAAATTTTGAAAAAGGTCTCACTTTATTGTAGATACAGGACGTTTTTCATTGATCTAATCTCGTAGCCATAGAAGTCAGTACGACATGAACCAACCTGGACCAATGTGGCGTTCTCAATTGACTGTTGTAGGTTTGCTGTGATTTCTTCCTGCAAACAGCAATCAGCCAATGTCTTTTTTTAGATATTAGACATAGACATTAGACACAGACTCAAATCATATTAGATTCAAATCAATGACCATATTCAACACAGTGGAAAGATGTCTTCTTCACACTCTAACAGGACCAGAAAGGCCTATGTGAAACACATTGTTAACATATGTATCTTTGCCCTTGACACCAGTTCCATTTAGGAAAGGACATCTTAATATGCTTAGGTTTCCATTTAAGGAAATACCCTCATATGTGTGTGAAAGCCCAAGTGTGGATGCATGAGTGTCTGAAGGCGTGCATGCTTGCGTTCATGCCCCCGAGGGGTGGGGGTGGGGGGGGTGCGCTGGAGCCTTTCCAGTTGCTGATGCATTACAGGCAGATTGGCCCCCAAATCGGATTATTTGCTGTGGACTGACACCACACTGAGATGACATCTCCTTTAAAGTGGAGGGCCTCCACTCACACTCTGGCCAGTACTTAAGCAGCAGCTTCAATATAATTCATTTATGTCCTAGATATGGCTTCAACCTTTTGAATAAGGCAAGAGTACTGCATTTACCATTAGAGGAATGAATGTCACCTACATCTTACCAGGCTGCATCCTGTACTTTACTGATAAAAAACAATATTTTCTAATGCTGCCTGGCTCTGCCTTACTGCAAGTCTGTGTGTGGATTCCAGTGCCTCGGAGAGCTGGTTCTTCATGCAAGCACTGTAGGTGGAGACATATGTAATATTTATGTTCTTTTGATGTACAATTAGTACGTCAGCTCCTAGAGTGGATCATCTAATCCGGTGCCACTTCAAGCTGCTTTAAAATAGATCCAGTATGCACCAGGTAATTTAGTGTCAGTTCTTTGTGTCTCTACCCCTCCTCTTTCAGTCCGCTGCTTGTCATAAGGTTAGCGCGCTGTGTAATTGATACTAAATTTGTCATGATGTGGATAGCACAGTTCAAGTGGTGCAGTGTACCTAAGAGTCGCGTTGTTCCCAACCCCAGTTTGTCATTGCTGTGCTGCCACCAGTCCATGCATAAAATTAGGCGGCCATGCTCATTGACATGGAGTGTCTCTCTTCCCTACTTATCCTGCTTGCCCGATAAATAAAGTGTGTTTTCATTGTTGCCCATGCTGCAGTCCCTAACAGAGACAGAACAGAAACACAACAGATAAGCTCTGGTTATTTTCTTTTTTTAATCACTGCTAGAGAAAGTCGTAAAAGTCAGTCTTTTGTGTACTGATGTGAAGTTAATCTGATTTTAATTTAATTATACGAGTTAGTTGCGGAGGGCACAGGCATTGGGGTGTTTGTTGTAAGAATGTTCTGACATTGGCGCAGGTATGGGGCAGCTAGCATGTTAATTAATGATGAAGATCCTGACAATATGCAGAGGCATGACAGCGTTAAGCCAGTCGGCTGCTGCTTCCTTTGCATATTAATAGATCCTTCATTATTATTTAATATGACAGCTGCTCCAAGGGCTACCATCAGACCTTGTCTCTGTTATTTGCTGTTTTGTGCTCCCCATGTGACAGTGCCATGCTATTCTCTATTTGTTGAAATGTTCCCTTTTCTGTTCTCTCACTGGCGTGGCTCTCTACATGCGGCTGTGATGCGCTGTTTGTTTTGTGCTCAGGAGAATTCTGACTTGCCCGTGTGCCCATATGAGAAAAGTGTCTGAATCTAAAGGTGACTTTGAAAGAATATATGAGGCAGGATTGTTTTGTTTGCATAGTAATGAATGCAGATTAGCACTGAGTGGGATTGGTCTTGTTGACGTTTAGACTTTCTAGTGGCTTAATAGACTTGTTGCTGGGCGCCAACATCTCCCTGGCTTCCTCATTACATCCACTGTATTGAGGTGTGTGTTATGAGGATATGACAATTGATCTGGTGAAATGAAACAATTATCAGAACAAAGTTTTCGATTTATGGAGTGTGTCACTTAGTCAAAGACGGGGTGGAGGTTGGAGCAGAATGATAAATGAAAAATGGAAAAGTGATCATTCCATCTGTTTCACAATAGTACAAATCAATCTCTTAGTCTTTATTTACTCAGTACACATATGATCAAAACCTGTCACCCTCTTCTTCAGGGGTGGATCATTTCCTTTTTTTTTCTCTTTGTTTTGTTGTTCTTACAATGTAGTCCAGTTTCCTTTAGAAAAAGAAATGGTGAGGCTGCAGTGCAATAAACCACAGTGTTCTCACAGCCAAAGTTAGAGAGCATCAGAAAGCACCGCTGCGGCACTGCTTTGAGCGGCACCTGATTTGTGGGGGGAATTTATCACACAAACAGCCCAGAGGTGATTTCAATATTTACTCGGCAGTCTGTTCTGCATACGTCTCATTTGGAAAACAGTTGACTCTTGCCCATTATACACAAATGAAGGCTGACCTTCAGACTGGGCAGAGGCCACATTCATTATGTGGAGAAGTATCACCTTCTTATGAGGCAGTGGCTTTTTTCCCCTGCTCTGCCTATGCATATTGAACAGCAGCCAGGGCCCATTGCAAACGAGAGGGCCCTCGCTGACATGATGTATACTGTACGTCAATATGGTACTGATGTATTTTAAGATGCAAACAAGGCTTTAAATTATATGCACCTCCATGTCAGTGGCTCAGAGTGACTCTCGCCATCTGCCTATCAGCTGGGGGATGAGAAGAGAGGGTGCCCAGGCCGGTATGTTCTTGTGTTTGTCAGTGTGTGTTTGTGTCTGTGGGTGCGCATGCTCGCATGTATCTATTAGAGCCACATGTTCGATTTCTACCTCTCCTTGTACTTGTGTCTCCCCTCAGATGCATGGCTAATAGCTGCTCTTGAGTCCCATCATGGAGACGTGACAGCTTAGTGATGATAAACGCAGACGTTGCCTTGTTCTGTGTCAAACGTAAGGCAAACCTGCATATCCAGTATAAGCAGCGTCTGTAAAAAAGCAGGTGATATACCGTATTGTGGATATGAGTGATTCCACTAATAGGTACATATCTTTTTCTCGCCGTACATCTTTTGATTTTGTTGCTGGGGTTGGCAAGAGGAGTGGTGGAACTCTCCTGAGACACGGCAGGCCTAGAGGAGCTTTAGCACTATCTGTCCCTGCTGTTTGAGACCAGCCTCATGAATAAAGATTTCAGTCACGTTCAATACACCAGAACCCTGGAAATACTACAATGACAAACCAGTGCTTTATGATCTCTGCAGTGTGCTCAGCATATGTATGTGAATAATCTCAGACGCACTATATCAATCATATCAGGTCCATTTTGATCGAGGTGGACGACCATGTCCAATATTGCTATTCCAGTATATATTCAGAGATGGCAGTGGAAATCTGAATGATCATTTAAAATGTGATGTCAATAGTCATTTAGTGTGCTCATGAAAACAGCAGCCTCCTGCCTGAGGGGAATCCATGTGAGATTCTCAAAGATATTTGGCATTTTTCAAGTGATATGCAGACTAAAGAGTGTATTATAATTGGTGTATTGTAAGATTGAAGTTACCATAAAACAGTATGATCATCTGAGCAGCCTATATTACAGAGGCAAGACTGTAAGAGTACAAATATGTACTTTTTATATTTACATATATATATTTTTTTATTCAAATCTGCCTCAAAGGTCCTGAGTATGTTGAGGTTCTTTTGAGAATGTAATAGAGATCATATTGAATTTCAAACATTCCTTCATGTTTTTTGCGGAGCATATTCTTTAATTCATTTTCACACATGGCCCATAAGTATTGAACACACTCAAAGCCATTAACAAGTGTTAAAGAATAAAAGAAAAAACTTGAATCCTTGGTACATTGTTTATAGTTTTCCATTCTGCTTGATGACTGGCCTTGACACTCAGAAGAGCCCTGTTATTATGAGACACTACAGTATATAGCCGTGAAGAATTTGAATACCAATGTTAGGCATTATTCAGGGCGATTAGATCTGTTGAATACATTAGAAGGTATCACTGAAGTACCCTCGATAAAAAGATTTTTAAAGCACAGTTCTCTCAATGTATTTGTTCACATATTGAACCTGCCTCAATTTTTCTCTCCCTGAAACCTCCCATGTCACACTGTATCACAGTGCCTCTATTATATATACACATACTTTGTGTATTAAAAGTTGTACAGACAAAATGCTTGCATCATGCACTGTTATCTTGACTGCATCTGTTCCCATCAAGGTACAAATACATCAATCTAGTGGCGAGGACTACCGGAGTCTGTGAAACATTCATAAAAATCATATGCTGCCACACACACAGCGATCCATCCCATCAGCATGATAACCTGCTGTGAAGATATCCCCTGTCAGAAGATGAAAAACCAAGCTGTGATCTCATAGGCGCTTATTCCCCATAGTGTATAAAATTATTCATTGTTTTATTATTTCAAAAGTCCTTTTTCTTTGGGGGTTTTTTATTCTCCAGAGCAGGTTTCTAAAAGGTTTTGCAGGTGCAGTGGCTCAGCCCCAGCAGACATGTAGCGGTCTGTAAGCGCTCTGTCTCTTCTGCCTCCTCTCTCCAGGCCTGACAGCAGCGGCGGCAGCAGCTGCCAACGCAGCCATCGCAGAGGCCATGAAGGTCAAGAAGATCAAGCTGGAGGCGATGAGCAGCTACCACAGCAACGCCAACCACCATGGGGCCGACGGAGAGAATGGAGACCTCAGCTCCAGCGTCGGTGAGGATGCCCTTCACACGCACTGTCACAAACACAAACACATTCGCACTCACGTAAGCGGAAGACAAACGCATGCTTCTATTTTATGTTCTTGTACGCAAGTCCACAAATCATCTCTGTGCTAATTTGAAAACAGAAAAATAAATGTTAAGACACTTATGAATCTGCAGCTAGATCTGCATCAAAATACACATATGGATTCAAAATAATGCAGAATGATTTGCTGATTTTTGAAGAAATCTTAAATCATGTCCAAAAATTAGGGGTTTGTAGAGGAATTAATTTCAAGTGAGACAGACTCATGACTTATGAGTTGTGACCATTTGAAGTTTCGTTAGCGCCACCTATGGGCAGAATACTATAAATGTATGCAGGATAGCTAGGAGTAAATGTGTGTTTGTTGTGTTGAAGGGTTAATGCAGTTTCTGTTAATTAGGCCGCTCACAAGAAGTTGGCAACCGATTATTGGAAAATGGTAGGGCGTATCATAAAACCAATAAATAACATTTCTTTTCAGAACTCATGCAAATGTTTAATGCACCAACTTTGGTGAAGAGGTGATGAAACATCTTCTAGGAGTATGGGAAAAGCTGCTTTTTCAAAAATTTAAAATAGGGACAATCTGTTTAGGCTGAAAAGGGTGTGGCCTATACTTATAGACTCCCAAAAAATAAATAACATTACTTTCCATGCTTCCATGAGGCAATAGCCAGAGGTAATAGATAATCCTATATATACAGCTTGATTTAAACCAAATAAGTCACCTTGGTGAGGAAAGACTTGTTTTCTCTTGAAGTGTTACACTGAACACTGTTGAAAGAAAAAAAATCTTCTGAAACGCTAAGTGAAACTGTGAGCGCAGTTTCCCAAAGCTATCAGCTTTTTATAAGGTCTAATTGAATTGCTGGGAGAGCATTGCTTTTTCACTATGTGCCATTTCAATTAATTATTAGCCCTAAAATGCAGAAGGATTTATGTAATATCACACAGAACCACTTAGTGTATTAAATAGAATGATAATGTATGTTAGTGCGGATCCATGAGCCCATTCCAAATTATAAACCAAATGTAATCCCTGTAGCTTTGGTTGCTAAATGGAGGTTTTGATTCACTTACTGTAATAAATGGCTTGACTCCTGAATACATTTCATCAGTAATACTTGACACCATGGAGCTTATGGTGTGCGAGATGAAAACAGGATGTGTTTCTAAGCAGATTTAACAATGCAAAATGCATAAAGTGTGAGGTCATCACTCCAAGAGAATGGAGTATGTAAAAAAAAAAAAAAAACGAGCCTACGAGGTCACGGAAATAAAGATAAATGTGAGTACCAACAGCAAGGCTATGGCAATGGAGCTAATAAGAAACTGTTTTATCTTTTTACAATTTAAATTGTAACCTTGAGCCCACAGCCAGCCACACAGGCTCCCGGTAGAATCATAATTCTGGCAAGGGGGAGCAGCTCTAGGTGTGGGTGCATGGGCCACAGCATTAGCTCTCTGAGTGAAATATATGGCAGTGACGCCTCTCGGCCCCATCCACAATCAATTGGATTCTTTTCCTTTAATATTTACTCGCAGCGATGAGATGCTCGTCTGCATGGTGATGAACAGTCTGCCACTGGCGTTTGAAGGTGACCTGTCAGTGAGTATGGACAAATCTCTCGCTCGCAGAAATGTAGAAAATAAATCATTAGGGGCAGGCAGTCAGACAGGGGCCTCTCTCTCTCCCTCACTCTCCTCGGATTTAAATCAGCTCAGATTTATGATTTGAATTAATGCTTCGTTTGGTCAAAGGAATGGTCGCAGAGACAAATGATGTTTGGTACTGAAACCATCCTAATATTGATTACTGGGTGTCGCAGCAATCTCTTGTTTATATCAAGCACTCTTCTGTGACAGGGTGGCCAGCAGGAGTCATCCTGATAATACGTGGGAGAAATATGGCCTGCTTGGCACCGCGGGGCCATGAAACACAGCTAGCAGCATGCTGTCTTTTTCATCTAGCCTCAGGCTTCCACTCACATGTTTATTTTTAATAAAAGCATTTTGTAATTTCACAAGAATATGAACTGACTTACAAGAAAACGTGATTACAGAATTATTTAACATTCCAAAAGTGTCTCACTATGGCCTGCTTTCACAAGCTATTTTGGAGTGTGAATGCCTAATATGTCTAGCTCTCAAGCCCATTATCCAATACAATCCAAGCTTATAAATCACTTGACTGATATAGCATGAAGTGGGCAGAGGGGGAACTGTATTTGGCTGTAGCTTTATTGGGACTGTGTTGTTCACAGTACTGACTGAGGGTATGACTTCATTCTGTTTTTAAGAGACTCAGACCACAGCTGCTCTGAGGAAATGGACTGGAATTTTATAATCATCCAGCTTAAACTAAGACGCACACAAACGGATGCGTTTACTTACACAAATTATGTTACCTACCGTGATAGGAATTGATATGATAATGAGCATGCTTCAGATTATACCACTAAGGACAGGGACCCATTTAATCAGAAAGAGCTACTACATAAACCCATTAAAAAAAATCCTCCTTGGGCTAAAATACAGGTGCCTCATCTCAGTGTTTGTGTGAAGCAGATCTTTGTGAAGCGCTTAAAGCAAAGCACAGCAGAGACAGCCAGTGAAGGACGCTCTGTTCTGTTTGTAGAGTTGGATTGCCCGTCGTTGTCTTTGTGTTGATGTAAATTGAACAGGCTAATATTTCTCCCTCGCATTAAATATTCATCACAATTAGACCTTCCTGTTTGCATCAATGTTATTAATTATAAGGAAAAAACAGCTCAGTTCGACTCTCAGCCGAAATAACCAAACATCCTGAGTGAGAGAGGGAGAGACAGATAAAAGGACATGATGATGGAGGGACATGAAAATAAATGTAAAGAGAGATAGAGTGAGAGGTGTGTGTGTGTGTGTGGGGGTGTCTTTCTTTGATTTTCTCTCACACTCTTTAGTTGGGCAGAGGGAGCCCTCTCAAAGCACAATGTGGATTGTTCCTGCGCCTCTCAGGAAATGCCACAATTACAGATCACAGACCAAGCAAAACACGTGTGGCGCTGGGCCTTGAGGGGGATAAACAGCCTGCCGTTCCCTCCCAGTGCATTGACCCCAGCCACAACCTTCATTACTGGGAGAGAAAATATTGTCAGCTGCCCACTAACAAACACCTGCCAATTTCAAGAGAAGGAATTGCTTTTTTCAGCCGCGGAAGGAAAATAAAGTGTTTCTTAGACCTGCAGAAAAGGAGTGGGAAGAAAAGATAAGGCAGCGTTCACCCTTGTCCTCTTTTCTCTGTCTCACTTACTTCTCTGTCTTCCACCCTCTGTCTCTCTTTGGCCACTGGGTGCTGCCCTGCCACTCATCTGACTCCTCACCACACAACTCTAATGGAGCCGAAATCCTGTTTGTAATTAGATATGGGAATTCCACTGTCATCAGCCAGATGATGCCACGACCAAATAACTAGCCGACAGACAGAGCCGCAGTGAAAAGGGAACTGCTAACTTTCACATTTTACTGTACATTTTAAATCGATCCTAAAGCTGTAACGCCACATCTAAGCTGTACAAGCACTACTTCAAAACCTGAAAGCCCTTTGTCTCACATCTGTGGCTTCGGTCCAGGCTGCCTGCTCCCAACAGGGAGTGGAGAGCCACATGCTAGGCTGGAGCTGGACGGATGGTGACAGGTACCTGGAGTGTTGCCTGACTGAGAGTTGAGAGAAGAGGTTCTGGGTGAGATGATGAGGAAGCATCATTCTCTCTTCCCAGGGTCATCAGGCTAATTTCTGCAGGCCCCACCCTCATGCTTGTGTTTGTATGTGCGTATGCGTGTTAGTGTGTATGCGTGTGTGCATGCTCGCGTGAGAGAGAAAGAGGGGGCCTTGGCCCCTGAGAGCGCTCTGTGAGGAGACCACAGCTGTACACTCCCAGCAGCTAATTGGTCCTTATCTAGCTGTCCCATTCATCTTCATTTTTTACCAATTACTGAGCATTATCTGTGTTCTCAGTTGGGTATGGGACTTAATCCTTTTTGGTTAAGCTGGTGCTACAGCTTGCAAATTTCAAATGGAGAAGGGGGGGTTGAGGGGGGAGAGAAAGGAGGGAAAGGTGGTGGGGAAGGGGAGGGGGGGCAAAAGTCATAGCAAAAACAAACTCTGAAACTTCCCATCATCCCTCACTGGCAGGAAGCAATCAATAAACAATGACATCACACGAAGGAGAGAGGAAAAAATGGAAGAGATCAATTATTGGCGTTATAATTCAAGTCCTTGTTTGCAAACGTTGCAGCCTCATTGATTAGGCTGTTCTTGTTGCACTCACCATTATTGACTTGTTAAACCATATTTTCTCATCATCAGTGGTTTTACGTTTGCGGTCACACAGATAACAGCGCTTTAAGGGAGCATCATTAATTATTCAAGATGTATTCATTTTAAAGCACAGCGAGTCCAAATCATCCTGTTTACTCTACAAACAATACAAGTATAGTACATTGCTCATCCAGAAGGTACATCAAGACGCTGCAATCTGGGGCAGTTAGCCTTAATTTTCTAAGATCAATGCATAACTAGGCTCCTCTCTATATGGGGTCCACGCTTGGCCATGCTGCAGAGCTGAGTGGAGTCAGCCTGGAGACCACGCACTAATTACTGGAGTGTTTACTGCTCTGCTGGATAGCATTTGTACCATTTTGGATCATATCAGTGAGTCAATGTGCTCTGCGCTAGACAGATAAATAAGACATTAAGATGATGGTGTGTATGAATGAAATTACAGTGGAAAAAATGATCGTCATCAATTATAAAATAAAAACGAGTCTAAAATGGGTCAAATTAACAGCCACACACGGATGTATACCTACAAAACATACAGGCATGCGTGTCAGTGGACGGTCGTGCACACAAAAGCAGGACACATATAGCGACACTGCTCCTGCACTTTGATAGGGATCTGTTTGGTCACACTCTCTGCGCCAGCTGTCAGCCCAGCTCCACTGCTGCGATTTAATTAGTCTGTTTATGTCCTTTCTAATAATAAAGCTCTCTGGGTGGAAGGACACATCCAACTAGCTAGCTGAGCGCTCCAACCTGCTAGCTGCAAAAGTGCTGGTGGCCCAGCGCAGCTAAATGTGGGCCATGATGGAGGATGGTGGCTACTTCCTGCTCCTGTAGACAGAACAATGGCCCTCAGGCTCAGATCTAGTATCACCCCCTACTCAATCCTAACCTTAACCATTAGGGGATAAAGCACATACTGACCTGATATGAGTGTCTAGGGGCAACTTCATCCATCTTCCTCTCTAGCTCTCTTGTGGGAGCCTTTGTCAGCCGAAGCTCTTGAGAGAGACTAGATTGTAGCCATAGGCTGAATAGAATTCATTTCACGATCATATCATAACACCTCTTTCACTGCCACAGAGTATTGTCTTGTCTGATTTATGCAATTACAATGCGGTTTGTTTTTGATTTTCTTTATTCTGATATCAAGGCGGCACCGGACAAAATAGGGTCCGTTTAAGCTGCAAGTGTTGGGGAAAAGGGGGAGTAGTGTTAGTAACTGAGTCAGACACACTGAGCTAGACAGAGTGGCAGAATAGACAGACAGCCTTCCAGCCTGAGTAAAGAGCTTGATGGGTCTCTGTCTCTCTCTTGGGCTTTGGCCCTCACCATCTCTCTATTAGTCTGCCAGGCTCATGGGAGCCAGGTGACAGATAAGTGAAGAACGACACACACATTTTAATAGACATTTCAAAAGATAAACCTGATAATCATTTCTCTTTTTAATGAAGTCTAATGTCCTCGTTCTAATTCCAGTTGCGTCGGCTGTTAAGCATCAGCGTAATACTTGAATATGCATGATTGGGAAATTGTGAGGCACACGGATGTAGCTACTAAAATACACAAGCGCAGACAACTGCAAAAATACATTACAATAACAGGGGGAATTGATTAAACATTATTTCCGTAATGATCCATATCAAGTTCTATCATCTTTTGAGTGGCAGCGGAGTTATAGAGAGGAATAGACACAAGGAGAGACAACACGCTAGACAAACCTCGTGTCATGGAAATATTTGTTCGATTGTCTCTTGTGGTTAGTTCACAATAGCAGGAGCAGAGCTATAAAAAACAACTGACCAGTCGAGTTGTCATCCCTCATCAACATTAGGCCTCATTCTTCATTAATTGGATAGATTAATTTGGAGTGCTTTGATGCGGGGGTGATGCATGCGTTCGGCTGTCCCCTCCTCACTATTCTCTGTCAGGTTGAATTTAGCCAGGGAAGGGGCTGACCTTTGAAAGTGAAGAGATCAACACAATTTGAAAAGACAATGTCACTTGGTGTAAATGTGATACGTGTAATAAATGACATTCAACCTTTCAGTGATGATGAGCTTTCGCAGGTTGGAGAAATGTGAAATATGCTCAGCGTGTAATTGCGTAGAATGTGGAGCAGTTTTCACATACACAGCTAAGATGGTGCAGCATTAGAGGCTGGATATCGTGCTCTCATTTCACTATGATTATGTCTAAGAGGAAACATTAGCATAGAGTAATAATATTACTGTGTACACAATAACAGTAATGACAATACAGCGATGACAACAACAAAATGACAATCTCTTTTACTGTGATTACCCAATAAAGATGTTGCCGCAATCAGGGGGAGAATCAAAGAGCATTTGAAATAGTTGGTTCTGTTCCACAAAAGCACTCTGTTGGTTGCCTGAACCGAAAAGGTGTTTCTTCTCAATTATGATATGGGAACCCTCATCCAAATACAGCTATCAGCCATACTGAGCCCAGACATCTTCACCATCACACAGCCTCTCCTCTGGGACCAAGATAAAGAGGGAGAGAGTGAGCAAGTTCAAACAATGTTAAGGAATTTCACAATCTCAGCATGTCCTTCACAGTGTGAACAAACACAGGAAGGTATTTCTTGATAAATTGTGTTTAGAAGCCCTAACAAAATAGTCATTCCAACAAAATAATTGAAATAACCTCAACATAATGTTAGTTGTTATTCTATCTGTGTACTTAAATGTGATTAAATCCAAACAAACAACATTTTTTTGGACTGCAGGGATATAAAATTCACATGTTACAGTCAGTTCACCTTGAACTCATTTGCACTGCTGTAATCTGTAAACTATACACTGCATTACTGATTTTCTCTCATGAGGTGATTGTAATGGAGGAAGTGAGAGCACAGGAGGTAGTGATGCTAATTTTGTAATTAAAACGGATGATCTGATGACCACATGCAAACCGATCCCCCCTTTTCCACCAAAGAGATATGACGGCAGAGTGGGCCGTGATTGATAACGCTCGTCAATATATTTCATTTCAGAAGCCTTAGTCAAATGACAACTGGTTGTCATTGACTGAAAGCAATCTTTTTAAAAGGGGAGCCTTTGCTAAGTATCAGATGAAAATGATTCCTCTGTCTGCTTGGGTGTCACTGTCTGTAGGAGCTTTATTGATTGGGCTTGAATATATTGCACCCGCAGTAGTAACAGCTGCTTGTAATATCTCTCCTCTCCTTCTGCTCTGCTCTTCTGCTCACCGCACTTTCTCTGCCACGGCTTATTGTCAGCGATCAGATGTTGGCGCTCTCGTGCCGATGTTGCGTATTTATCAGGAGTGATGTGTGACAAATGTAAAGTGAGCCTGGTTCCGACCCAAATTAGAGAAGCGAACGGTGTTCGCTAATGTGCCCTGAAGTCCTGGCTGTCCTGGCCACCCCCGGCCATGTGCATGATTGCGTTAACTAAACCCACCATTGTCTCCCTCACTCTATACGCTCTGTGTTATCAAGCACAAGGATGTTGGCATTGGTTGGTAAAGGTCATTTACTGTAATGAGATTTGCCACATGCAAGCATATGGCTTGATTATTGCCCTGTTCGTTAACATTTTCAGCAAAGAGACAAATAGACAGCTAAAATAGGGGCTGGTGTGGGTGGGGCAACGGCGAAACGTGTTTAGCATTTTCTCTTCAAAGATAGGAAGAACTTTTTTCACAACAGATCTGCCACAGAGATGATTGATCTTTCAATTTTCATAAGGAATGCGTGCCATTAGAGCCAAGGATTTAAATTATCCCATAAAAGTTGCCTGCCTTAGATTTTATACCCTTAAAGGACAAACACCTCTGTCTGTCTCCTTGATAATTTCTACCACATGTTACACTCCAGTGGTTTGGGTAGGAAAGCAATTATGTTACCTCATCAAACCAGAAATGTTTTCTTATCATACTTTCTCTTACATTACATTACATTAGGCATCTTGGCAGGAAATCTTTGCCCACCTGAATCATTGTGTATCTCTTTATCTTGGCACGCTAAACACATTTGGTTTGTTGATGTGAATTAGCTTCAAATGTGTCCAATCATCATGGCTTTTGGAATGTAAAGAATATTCTTTGCATGTGTTTTTAATGTCTGGCGGGCTCCATGCGTACATGTACCTATACACGATTATCTCTCCTGCATCGTTGTCTGAGTGTGTACCCGTACGTTTTCATGTTTACCTCTCCTTGTTACTGTGAGATGTATTCTTTTCCTTGTGTGTGTGTGTGTGTGTGTGTGTGTGCGCGTGTGCGTGTGTGTGTGTGTGTGTGTGCATATGTGAGTGTACAGCAGGTATTTAACAAAGGCAAGATGTTTGCTTTATTATCAACATTAACTGCGTAAACACAAAAGGCTTCAAAGTTTCATTCAATGACACTGAGGGGCTGTGGGTGGCTACATCAAAGCTCAATACCTTCCTCTCTCCCCCCATTTTAATGAGAAACAGGACTCACCAGCCTTGACTGAACCTGCCATCTGTGTGTGTCTGTTTTTTCTTGTTTGCATGTGTGTGTGTGTGTGTGTGTGTGTGTGTGTGTGTGTGTGTGTGTGTATGTGTGTGCGTGCGCTTGTGTGTGAATGCGGGATGTGTTTCTGTGCATATGTAAGCATACGCTTGTGTTGTGTAAAGTGGCACCACGATGCCAGACAACATATTTATGGAGGCTGTGTCTTATGTTTGATCTAATGGCTATAAGGCTCCCTCCATCTCACATGGCAGGGCTTCTGATTTTACAGGAGATTAACAGTTATAGTATAGATGAATAGCTGATTAGTGCTATGGAGAGACCTCTAAATGACAGACACTTTGTCATGAGCCATTCATTTCCTTTTGGGACTGGTGTGCAAATCCTTGATACGACCACAACAAAGACTCTCCGTGTGTGCACTGCCGTCTCACCTTTGTTGGAAAAATACATACACGACATGGGGGCATTTTACAAGCACAATTAGGAGGAAAACGGAGATTGTTTTGTAGCGGCAGACTGCATATGCATTGTGCAGTGAGTCAGTTCATTTAGTTGCTTGACTGGAATGGTCCTGTTCAGTTTGACAGATCAGAGGAGGAAAAAATATCTCAACGCCATGAAAACCAAAGGCTTAGCGCTGAGCAAATCAGCCCTTTGTCTTGTTCAATTCAAATCAAAGGATAACCAGGAATGTTTGTTTGACAACAGCATTTACAATGCATTGTTCTGAAGCCCAGAGCCTCCCAAACAAAGACAGATAGGCTTTAAACAAGTCATTTAATTAGCACCGGATCCCCAGCTTTGGCTGCGCCAACCAATTATACATTCCTGAGGCATGTGCAGGTCCTATTTCACGGGAAGGAGAGGCAGATCCTCTCCAGCCCTGTCTCTTACAGTACATCTCTCCCCTTCCATTTAAGAGAAGGTAAATAGCCCAGACAGACAGCTTCATTAGCCAGCGTCTGAAGAGCGCGGGGCCGATTGTCGCTTAAATAGTGCGCTTTTACTGCAGGCCCAGCCGGCGACCTCCGATCAATTACAGCTGACATTATTGTTTGTCGGGAGCTTTTTTCCTGGACAGAGGGAGTAAAAAACGAGATCAGGCCTGAGCTTTGGCTGGAAATGTAATCTTCCCCCTCTCTTTGGTTCTTTCGCTCCACAAACAATAAATCATTCAGTTGAAGAGATAATAAAGTGCCAAGTAGGAGCTAGTTTAATTTTTGTCAGGGGAAATCTGTCCACAACAGAGTTAAGGGTAAGGGGCTGGCTGCTACCTCCATACCATTTTCAATGACAACGGGCTTAGTTTCTTTTTTCTTATTTTCCTCTGTAGGGTTGGACGGCCAGAACGGCTGAAAGTCCTGTTTAGATGAAGATTAACTGCTGCACAAATCACTGCAGGTTATCATTTCTGTCATCAAAATAAATTACTGCTCTCTTCCTAATCATTTTAAAACATTCAGCATTCAATCTTCTTTCATTGTGATTCTTTTGAGTATCGGACCTACCGTCAGCTGAGCGGCTTGGTTCTGATGTAACAGCTTTTTAATCATATTGTTACTGAGGGCTGTTTTAATTCATTCAATTCATCCTCCGCGATTCAGATCTTTGCTTATCCATGTGTGAACTCCCAAGCACTGCACGACATAATAGCTGAGCTGTTTATATTGGTATTAAGTGATTTGTAGTTTTAATGATGGTAAATAGGAGTTCACCTTTGCAGGTCCCTCAGGCTTACTTCAGGTAAATTACTCCAAATGCATTGTTTATGCCCTTCAGGAGAGAGGGGGAGCTTGTGGGAATTCACCTCTCATCAGGTCTGAACTTCTGTATCGGAGATAAACACTAACTGACAAATATGTTTCTAACGGTTTGCCCACTGGAATATATACACAATATCGAGGTGATTAATGAGTCTAACTAATGCGTGTTGATTCTGTTTTTGGAGGAGGAATTAGACAGAAATCCCTGCATATTATTATTACCAACTTAGAAATTCTTCAGGACTATTTACTGTAGTTGCTTGTGGTCCTTTTATTTAGCAAGAATAAATCTAGCAAATGGGAAGAAATACATATGAATGAAACAAGGACACTTGCAAAAATGCCAGATTCCTTGAATAAACCAATATCCTCCTCACCTGGCTCCTTTCAGCTACAAATAAAGGGATTTGGTGGACCCTCGTTGGTCTGTGGCACATTCCCCTACAGTGGCCTGAATGGGCCTTTATGGGAGAAACACCGCTTTAGGATGGGGTGACATGAAAGGGGCTGGACAGGCTCTGAAAGCGAGACTAATACCACTTACAGCGAACAGAGGTCCAGTGTTTCCCCACCAGGCTGTCTTGTCAGGTGGAGACACATCATCAAAATTCATATACCATCAAGTACAAGATATAACAAAGATACAAGCAGAAGAATTCGCCACGTTTTCTTAGTTTATTGATTTGGTGAAAATTTGGCTGCTGAAGTCCATGTGTCTCTGTGCGTGTAGCTGCGTTTGATTGAATGGGTGTAATGTATCCACCTCAAAGGCAAAATAAGTCTCTTCACTCTGGCCCTTGAGTGGCCTTGAAAGGCTGATAGGTAGCCTAAACCTCTCCATGTTGTCCTACAGTAAGTACCCCTGCAATCAGGCCCTCTGTGGTGTTTTTTAATTGAGCTTAGCCTGCTGAGTGGTAATTGATTCAGTCTGAGCTACAGCAGAGGCGCTGATACAAGGTGCTGCTTGGCTTCCGCCTTTCTTTAATCTCTGCTGCTTTATATTGTTTGGGAATACTCGCCACTGAGAAACTGCATGCCATCTTTCTTATGGAAATCAATGCTTCTTTTGGAAGGAGGAGAATGACAGAGAGGAGTACTTCTCATGTCCTTTCATTTTCAACCAGTGTCCTTCTCTTTAGAGGCTTCGCCATGCAGATCTCCTTGCCCTTTGGCTACTGATGTTTTGTCAGAAAAGAAGAGTGGAGTTGTTTTGTGGATCAGCTTTCTGTAGTGCAGTATCTTTTTTTCCCTCTTTCTCTCACGCAGCTTTTTTACCTTGAACCGGGCTGCCAAGAAAAAGAGAGAAAAAAGGAGTGAAAAATCAACAGAGAGGCTCAATCAGATCCAATAGTGTCTATGAGGTTTTCTTTAAAGGATTTGAGGAAAAGCATCTGAGTGGCGGAGGAATGAGACCAAACTGTTCCCAGTCACTTTTGATCCTACCAGTTCAAAGTCCCCATAGAGCAGAGGGGGAGGGAGGGGGTGCCGTGGTTGGGGGGGGGGGGGGTACAGACACCTAGCTTTGACCTTCTCTCTGCGCTCATGTCCTTTGAAAGTTGGCTTGTTTTCATTAAGCCATTCAGAAGCACAGTGCAGAACCACAGTTTGACTAACTACTAACCCCCTATGGTATCTTTATTAGACATTCTTTACATTTTCGGACTACTAATGGTTACATTTTCCCAATTAGGCGTCTATTGCTAGACAGCAATTGAATAATTGAAAACATTTGTAAGATAGCTCTGATGTTGTAATGGAATAATTTGTGTGCATATAAAAGAGAAAGAAATGAAAATCCCATTATTGTGTGAGCTGAAAGTGACTTTACTCGTTTTGGTCTCGCTCTCTTCTTCTCTCTCTTGTCTAGAATATAGGCTGCTATAATTAGCCTAAAGTCATTGCCATACTGTGGTCTGATGGTACTTGTTTGTCATTAGCACATTTAACTAGTCATTTGGGTAATGGCTTTCAAGATTGCCTTTGTTTTTACAGATATTTTTTATATGTAAATATTGAGACAATTTCCATAATGTGCCCTTTTTATTCATCATAGAATAATTGATGCATCTTTATTGCTGTGTAAACTTTGGTCTTTGAATGACTGTGTATATAGTTATCATCCCCGCTTTCTTTATTATTATTGCAGTATTATCTATTATTAACGTATGTTGTAAAACATTTATGTGTATTATGTTAACATGGAAAGATACCCGAGAAGCGATTAATATGAATTATTCCACTTTTTCTCTAATGGATGGCAGTGTAAAGCTTTAGTGTTATTGGACACCACTTTTAAAGGGTATCTCAGTGGTGGGAATTCCTGATTGCTGAATTAACAGCAGCAGGTTTTGAGTTTTTCGGCCAGAGCCTCAGAAGTTTCCCCTGTGAATATCTCACTCATAATATGCATCATTGAGTAACCAACGACCTCTTCATGTGTCTCAGGCCTGGAACTCCCCTTCATGATGATGCCACACCCCCTGATCCCAGTCAGCCTGCCCCCAGCCTCTGTCACCATGGCGATGAGCCAGATGAACCACCTCAGCACCATCGCAAACATGGCCGCCGCAGCACAGGGCCAGAGTCTGCCCTCCAGAATGGTCACCTCTGTTATAAAGGTAAATTTATAAACTGAACGCAGCCATGCCACAATACTGCATGGTTTAATGCTAACTTCCTCCTTCCTGTGGTGTGATGGTTCAGTCTATATTGTATATTTATTTTGTGTGTGTGGGTTTTTTGTCGCTGCTGGGGTTCCAGGAACGTGTGCCGGACAGTCCCTCCCCTGCGCCCTCCTTAGAAGACAACAGGAGGCCAGGCAGTCACCCATCGTCCCACCGCAGCAGCAGTGTGTCCAGCTCCCCAGCCCACACAGAAAGCTCCTCAGACAGGATACGTACGTCTCTTTATAAGAGAACACAGATAAATGGTGAAGAAAAAAAGCCAAATGTGCTGTCCAGACAGTTGTCGTTTTATCTAATGTACAAAGATGGAGTAGAAACATGTCTTCTTAGTAATGTTCCTAACGCCACTCCTGCTTTGTCCCCCTCTCTCCAGCGGCACACCACAATGGCTTGTCCATGAACCACGCCCTCCTAGGCCTGTCCCCCAACATGCCGCCTGGGCCTAAAGAGGGAGACCTGGCCCACGACATGAGCCATGAAGTAAAGAGGATGCATACTGACAAAGGTGGGTCAGGTTTCATTTTAAAGAAAGAAGTTTGAGTGGTATAGTCTACATGATACGCTGTATGCTGTCAAGGATTTTCAGAATTCCTGCTACAGAAATGATTATGTTCTCTTTTTTAAACATACAATATCACAAAATCTTATTTGAAGGGACTTAAAATGTAGCTTTTAGTTCCTTCTTTGCGATGTTCACAATGTATGAAAATGACAGATGTTAAGAGAAACAAGTGACTGAATACTACATTTGTACATACTACTTGTACTGGACAGGCTCTAGGAGCCTATAATATAACAACATATATGACAACCTCTTCCAATAAAAATCAATAGATAAAGCGCATTGTTTTTAACAATTTTCTGCAAAAAAAACAGAAACAAAACTGCATATTTTGAAAGGCTCAGATCACTTTCAACTAATTTTCAAAAGTTACAATGCACATGTCCTCTGCTGTACATTAATCGGATAGGACTGTTCACTGCAGTTACAGTGAACAGGCGTGGACAGCTCAGAACAGGAAGAAAAAAGAAAGATCGTGTAGAAATGTAAAAGAGCTGCTCTGAGTTGTCTTAAGTAATTATAAAAACATTAACATAAACAGTGCGTCTACTGAATCTTAGAAATAGGTTTTGTATTATCAGATTTTACATCATTAATTTTTTTAAATCAGAATTTTACCATTTTTCTTATATACCAAATTAATACTGATACGTTTACAGAAATGTGAGAAATAAGGAGCCCTTTGTATGAAGCAGTAGACTTGCTCACATGTTACATTTCCTATCATCCCCATTAACTCTGAACTTCGAAATTAAATATTCAAAATTCTGAGCCTGTCATGAGTAAATGTTTTTATTATTAATTGCTGGCATAATTTCATTTGAATGTTGCTGTGCTGTTAAAAAAAAAAGAAAAAAGATAGAAATCTACTAAGCGTGGCGGATTAGATACAAAATAAGGCAAATAATAGATTTTAGTATTCTCTGTTGGTTTTGAGCAGAGCAGGGGCGGGCGATGCTGTGCTGTGCTGGGCTGGGTGATACAGGGTGGGGTGAAGCTGATAATGATATTAAAACCACTATGGAAATCATTGGGCTGTATGTTCCCTGTTGGCTAGGCTGACGTGAAGATCAGTGTTAGACCTTCACTCACAGGGTGTGAAGCAGTGAATAGTAATAATTAGCGGGATCATGAGCTGAATTTATGGGTCACAAACTGTCTAACTGTCTATGCACGTGTCTGAGTGCATGTGTGTGTGTGTGTGTGTGTGTGATAAAAAGAGAGTCAGGCAAATAGAGCAACACAAATAGAGAAAGGAGGAGATTTAACCAAGTATCCACATAATAAATCAACTGAATGTTTCCTCAGTAGCAGAAATCTTACTTCTTAACTGAAGTGCCTCCTCCATACTCAGATAATCAACACAAATGGACTGTAATTTCTTCGCAATATTAGAGGAGAAAGCAAATGACCCAGCAATCCACACCAATTCTAGCTAGTTGACCCACACACATCTACCCGCAAACACGCGCCGTATTATCTTTGAGATTGTCAATTCCTAATATGTCACTGGACTTGATTAGGATTCTGAGCTCTCCAGTGTGTGCACCAGAGGTCTCGGGCTGTGGAAAACATTTTTATAAAATAACCCATTAATGCAGAGGAGTGCAACTAAATTAGTTACCAATTTGCTGAGCATGAATTAATGAAGAGAGCTTCTCCCGGCTCCCACAGTTGTAATTTTCATAATAACCCCAGACCTTTATTTGGCAGGTTGTTTAGTTTTTTCGTTTGAAGGTTTTCATTAGTCTAATGAGGACTGTGCAAGGGCGAGCAGTCAGCACAATTTACATGAGGAAGCTATCATAATAAATGAGGCAATTTGAATAACATGCACAGGTTTATGCAGCGAGATAAGAGAGATTGTAGCAGCCAGATTCAGAGGTAACCAATACATTAGAACCAACTAATAACCAAAGTAATTCCAATAAAAGCTTTAAGTGAAGGGAATAAAATTAATGATAGATATATTGAACTGTAATGATATGATACATGATGCATTAGATTAATAAAATAAATGTGTTCCATTGTTAAGGAGGGGAGAGGCCTCACCATCCAAAGCTTTGTTTATGGTGAGCTTTTTAATTAGGCTTGTTCATCGCATCAGTTTGTTTAGATAAATGAGATAACATTCCAATGGTTTAATGATATCTCTCCACTTGTTTGATCTTTATGATCCTGGCAGAGCATTAAATTAATCTCTTGCAATGCAGTCTTAGGAAAGAGCATGGTGGGCGCAGAGGAAGGATGCAGTGCCCTGGCTCATATGGAGGCTATTTAAATAGCCAGACACCTCAGAGACAGCCACTATAATGTCACATCACTCATATCCTATGAACATTTTCTCATCTTTTTCATGTCATCTCTGCTGATGAAGGACAAAGGCTGTTTGTTGTTGTCTAAAAAAGACTGTTTCCAAAGTTGTGTCACCCAGTGCAGAATAACCAGATGGTTACTTTTTTGTGTGCGTGTGTGTGTGTGTGTGTGTGGGGGGGGGGGGGGTTGTTTGAACTTGATTCTTTTTTGTCCAAATTCTGTCTGAGAAAAAAAGGGGAGATTAGATGATGTGTAAGAAAAAAGGCTAGTAGAAAGCTAAGTGTTATCTCGCATGTGACTAATTGAATTGCTTCAAACAGAAAGTCTGTGGCGATAGCTTCCGACAAGCCTCTGTCTCGTGAAACAGCAGGTAGCTGACAAACAAGGGGAAATTTGAAAGGTACGGAAGCCTTTGGCTGTAAACTCACTTTGGACATCAAACACTTGACATCATTTTATTTCCTTGGGGGAAAAGGTGTTTGAAACACAAGCCATATGTATGTACGTTGAAGTATAAGAGTTTTCTGTAAATACCATGTGGCAGTTTAAGCATTTTGCCAACAACAAATTTCACCACTTTACCTCAGCCCTCCCACTGCAGTTAAACATGCCACATCTCTTTTACACTGAGCTGAAATGCCTGACTGGAGAGTCAGAGGCAACTACAGTATGTAAACTGATTCTGTAAACCATATTTTAAAAGTGGGTAATTCACTGGTAATATGATATTGGCACTTCCCTGGTAAACGTTATATATCCGTGTTGACACAACAGGAGATGCACTCATAATGTCCTCCCAAGCACAAATGGATGCTTGTGGTGTATTATGTCACCTAGAGGTGCATCCTTTCATGCTTGCTATCAACTGGGCAATCATTGATGTATCCAGCACTGGTGTGACCACAATGGACAAAGCTGATTTGCCACGCCTTTTCTTTGTCAGGATGCTGCCTAGATGTCCGGTTGATGTGCTTGGGGCTGGTGCACTGTGCACTGTCTGCAGTCCCAGTTTACTGCCTGAATGATGAAGCGGAGCAGGTCCCAGTGTCACAGTCTATTACACACAGCTGCTTTGGGCAAGGACCTGTGGACGCTGATTGGCTCATGTAGAGAGAGGGATATAGTTTGAAAAAAAGATGAAAAAGACAAATGATTTCTAGCCTTTGTAGTCTTTGTTCTGTTCCTTCTTTGCATAAGCATTTGCAATGATAAAAAGGAAGTTAGGGGACTTTGGGTCAGGCAAAAGTTTCGGCATCCATTTTATGCTCTTTTTGCGGTGTAAATATTTCACTGACATTGATGGTATCCCCGTACAGTATCATTAAAAGTTCGATATGTTCAGTGTAAGCTCCTTCTCTTCATCTTTCTGACTTTAATGCATAGTGTTTTGTTCAGTCCTCCCGATGTCCTTGGCGTTGCAAGCTTCAAACACATGCTGACTACCTGACTTTCCCTAAGTCAGGAGGCAAGATCATTAGCCATCACAACCCTGAAATGTGACTTGGCAGACAATAATGCTTTATGATCAAACAACTTGTCAGTGCGTCCTGTTGAAATGAAAGAGTGCAAAAAAATAATTCAATAGAGGATCAATCAAATTTCCCCAGCCCATGTGAGAGAGATTGCTGATGGTGCAGAGAGGGGCTATTCCTCGAGGACATGGGAGTTCATTTGGATATTTGTTCTCCCCCTCATGAATGTTCCATTGCGTGACACCATCTCCTGCTAATCACATTTCACTGAAAAGGGGGGAAGCTTTTAGGGACGTTGAAAAGAGAGAGGTTCTTTTTAATCTTTGAAATGCCTCAAAAGTGACAGAATGCTTTCTCCTGCCAAGACGTGAGCCTCGGATGGGGAGATAAATATGCTGTGGTCAGCTAAGTGTATCTAGTGAGCAGAGAGGCAAATTTAATAATGCATTATCATTCACTGGCGAAGGTGAAATCTCCCTGTCCATCAGAAGGCTGAGGCCTGTTTCATGTTACCCTTCACTGCAAATGAACAAGTGCTTTACTCAGCCATACCAGAGATGCACAGTAGGCACCAGTGCTCTACTATATATGCTTCTCTGGACTGTCAGGGAAACAGGTCTGTAATCAAAGCAATCATCTATCGGTCTTGACTGGACACATTAATGATCATAGTCCTTATTCCTGATAAAACAGTTTTGAACAATAACCTTTTTTTTTTTTTTAGTTCTTCCTCTCTGAGAACACAAGGTGCGTTTTACATATCTGAGCATCTGCTATTATGCAGATTATGTGAACATATTTACCCGAATGCCCTTGGACAACAGCATTAAACAATTATGAAGATTATGTACAATGCAGAAAATTTGTGATTCAAAACAATTCATAGCTTAGCAGTGGCAACTGTTGCAGACAGATAAGGTTGACCCTGAATATGTATTTCTGTACTTTTGGAGACATTCTGTGAGGTTGTTTGTATAATTTAATATTTGCATGTAAACAGTAATTAAGTGATGCTACCGACATGCCAGGGCCAGGCTCTGCCAAGGTAAACACCAGCCCTAGTAGTTTGCCACAGTCCATCATGTTTACAGACTTGCGGAGCCGAGTGCTGTTTGTGTGCTCTTCCTTGGCAAAGCCCATAAAACACAACCAATTGGATGCCGAGTGTTGAACACAGTCACTCTTATCGTCTGGCAGTATACTCGCTGACTTGAGGACATTGTGAGTCAAACCTTTAAATTTTCACTCTGCGATAATTACGCTGCTATACTTGAGCTTTTATATCCTTTCACTGAGAAAGTAAATCATTCCTAATAAAGAGAGGAAGAATAGGGGGCGGAGGGAAAAGTGCTTGAGGACTAATTCTCTTCACTCCCTCTCTCTCTCTCTGCTCTCCATTCTGCTTTTTGAAAGCCTTTCTCTGAGTATTCCAGTCACCTTGACTTTGCAGCTGCAGCCTTATAGTCTGTTGCTTATCCTGCCTAACCCCAGCCTGTCAATTAGGTGTTTAAAAATTAATCTCTTTAACTGGAAATACCATGCCAGCTTTCTTCCGTCTGTAAATGAAGTGTTATTAATTCACACAGCGCAAAGCCAGTGTTATGAATAATGTTATCAAAACAGATTTCCACACGTTTAACACGTTGCTCCTATTAAAACCCCTTAAGTATTTTTATAACTGTGAAACCAGGACTACTAATGGATTTGCATCCATTTTTGAGCTTCTACGCCAGGCAGCACAGAGCAAGTGCTCCTAAGCCAGGCCTTTTAAAGTTTACATTTCCCACTTCCTCTTTTGTTCTTTCATCTTCATTTAAAAGCAGCTCAGTATATCCAGTCTGGATTAGCGCCAGCCATCGTCGACGCTCGTTCAGCAGCAACAGAACGGCATCGCCTCTCCCTGTAGGATTGCAATGCCAGGCAATGACACCAATGTGTCTCCCTGCCCCCCCCCCCCTCTCCCAAAAACAGCGAAGCTCTGATCTAGCAGCAAGCTATCTGGCCAACCACACCAAGCTAATACTTGTTCCATTAAAACCCGGTGATTATGGGGGATTTCCTCTCTGTTTGTTTGTTTGAATGCTTAATTATCAATATGTAATTGGCATGTGTATTGTGATGTTGGGTGCGTATTCGGTGGCATATTTTACTGGAATGCACATTGCTATCGGGTAGAAACAGGACTCCCC
This sequence comes from Enoplosus armatus, assembly GCF_043641665.1. Taxonomy (NCBI): domain Eukaryota; kingdom Metazoa; phylum Chordata; class Actinopteri; order Centrarchiformes; family Enoplosidae; genus Enoplosus; species Enoplosus armatus. Next base: position 7,968,402 of record NC_092190.1, on the reverse strand, counting down.
AGTCACTGTCTAAGTTAAGCTGCATGAGAAGTCGCTCTAATGAATTAATAAATGCTAAACAAAGGAGAACTAAACAAAGAGTGAGAAAATAAATGGCTTGATGATTAGTGGGTCAGAGAGATTAGTGGGGTATACAGTACAAATGATCCCCCTCTGAAATGAGAATGATTCAGGCAAAATACCCAATCAATAGTTTAGGCCAATTTAATCTCTGGGATTCTTCTGTCAATAAGTGGACCCGGCCAACGGAGGTCAATATGCAAAGACAATCTAAACACCTTCAAAGTGCCTCACTATAATGTCCTTCTTCGAGTATCTTCCTGACAGTTTGGGCTCATAGTCAATAGATGAATTCCAGAAATCTATTCATGTCTGCCTGGCTGTCATTTTCTTTTCAGAGCCACAAGTTTATTTTCGCTCCTCCAACCTGAGCTTTACCCTCCTGGTTTGACTAAAAACTAAGGTCATGGATTTAGCGCTGTGATCGCTAACCTTAAATCACCATGGCCCGCTCAGTTTCGACCATTCTAACTGTGATCGTCGCTCTACAAAATGCCATTTTGTCTCCACTCCTGTTCGCTTTAAGAGCTCATTTGAAGGTGCGCGCTGGCAGAAACAAAAGTCCTGTATGCTTTTATGCAGTCATCACAGTCAGCCAAGCCTGTAATCCTCAGAGGTCCGATAATGACATAGCCCCTGCATTTATTACATGGAGGAGAGGAGAGAGGGAAAACGCTGACTTTGAACAAATGAACACTCTGACCTTTATGCAATAAATATGACATGGGCCGCATAAAAAGACAAGATATCTTCCTCCTGAATGGAAGTCAACACGGATTCTGCTCCCTTGCCTCCTGCTCTCTCTCTGTTTCCCTTTCTCCTTCCCTCGCTCCCTTGCTGTTTTTTTTCTCTCCCTCCTTTTTCCAGCTAACAGTTAAACAAATGATGAAATTGATTTTAATTGTTTGCACCAAAATAGTGCAATCTATGCTCCAAAGGCACAATTTGTAGTTCATAATGTACACTGCAGAATATTATGGATAATCACCTGTTTTCGAATCTTAATGCATGATTAGATTCTTACATTTAATCATTAGCGAGTGTTTCCTCAGCAAGGAAAGCAGTAAAAAATATCCTTATATATCTTTATCCACACCATTTTAACAGAGAGAATCAACCTTTTACTGTCTTTTGTAATCTCGGTGTGATCCCAATTGAGCATCGCAATTGTCTTCTTTTGTCACCTCAGACCGCCTCTCTGACAGTAAAGGATTTATGGTTATTTCCTCCATGCAGCCTGTCCATCTGTGGCTCTATCTTCATATGGCCTTGAGAATACGATTCAATTTATTAAGGCAAAGCAATGGACTCATTACTTTAAAAAGGTGGCAAGAGAGAGAGTGAGAAAGAGGGAGAAGTGACACACTGAATTGGTTATTAATGGAAAGGCACAGCCATAGGGCAGTTGAAATTTAATGATATCCAACAAGAAAATATGAGGGTGTCACTCTCCAAAAAGTCATGCTAAATGTCAACATTTTAAGGTCCCGGCGCTAATTTTATGCCTGTGCACAGTAATGTTTTGGAGAGCATTTAGGAAACACGGCCCAGTGGCCAGCCTGATTATCCCGCTCACCTTCTCTCCTCTCTCCAAATGGGTTTGTGCAGCAAGCGATTTCATCTCTAAGTGAAGGGAACATTAGGGAGGGAGAAAGAGAGAGCGATAGAGGAAAACACGCGGTTTGATTTTCATGCTGTGATAAGAGAGTGGGAGCCAAATGTTACCTGTTAATCTAGCCCAAACCGACCGGGGCTCTTGACTTTGTCCCCCAGCAGGGATGGGGCAAACACTCATTTTCCTCTCTCCGTGATGAAAAGGAAATTAGCTTAAATGTGATGAGGGCACATTAGTGTGTGTGCCGTGCGTGTGTGTAACGAGTGTGTATGTGTTTGAGGGTGAGCATGCATGTGTGTGTTTTCTCTTTCTTCACTGTGTATACAGTACATTACACACACATATGCACAACATATGCAAGTGATAGTCATTCTAAAGGAATTTGTCTTGTATGGATCATCACACACATTCTCACAGTAGGTCCTGCAGCTTCCTACTTTAAGAAAAGTGTGCCTACAAGTCATCTAACCCTCCAGTAGTTAGATTATGTACTATCATAATTTTTCTGTCTAGATGATGTGAATAAATTAATTTCAACCGTTGTTAACACTTGGAAACCTACTTTTACAAGTGTACCGAGATTACAATTTAAAAACAAGAGACATACAATAATAGCTACAGTTTTAAGCCTATAAGATATTACAGTACTTTTTTTTAAACTATCATACAGTTAAAGCTGAATTTATCTTCCAGAGTGCAGACATCACTTGCAAGATAAGCTAGGCTCATGTTTTTTTTAAGTGCCTAAATTGCGTGCAACTACTTTTTTTTGCCCAGCTCTGCATGACTGCATGTGTTCCAGAAGACAGATATTTCCCTTGACAAGATTTTCCAAATCCAGCGCTTTAAGTGCAGGTGGAATAATGCTGTGTTGGCTGCTAATGGCTGTCCGAGAGGTCATAACTACTCCATTTGAAGGAGGCTGGTTTTTCCGCAGCCCTGGCAGGTCAAATCCAATGTAATTGTGCAGTGAAAAGCAGTGCCTTGCTTTGTGTTGGCTGTGCTGACAACCTCCAGGTTTAGCCTTCAGTTCTCCTGCTGGGAGGAACACAGGTTTGCAAGGACAAAGGCTTCACCTGTCAATATATCACACTGACTGGCCAGCCAAATGTACCTCTGCTCTCCCTCTCTCTTTCCCCCTCTCTCTCCTATCTCTCTTCCTCTCTGTCAGTCTTTCATTCTCTGCACACCCATTCTATCCCAGCCTCCTCTTCCTCAGACTCTGCCTCACCTATCTATCCATCCATCCATCTTCTGTCTTCAACCATCTATCTCTCATTCCTGGCATCCTTCTCGCCCTCTTTCTCTCTCTCTCTCTCTCCCTCTCTCTCTTTGTGTGTCTTTCTGTATCTTCCTCTCCTCCCGCTGCCTTCGTGTGAGGACTCAGCTGAAATGTCCTGAGGGACCCAGTTTCAAACACAGGAACCAGAAACATATGGCACATTTTCAACTCCCAAGGTCAATTACAGCTATTTATCCAGAGATTGCAGCTAAATTTCCCAAGGTTTCTTCTAGATTTACCACAGATTGCAATGTGTGTCTGTCACATTTTAAATCAGGCCAGTTTCCTCTGCTTCTCTCCGCTCCCTGTGACTTTCCATCAAGTATTTCAAAGGCTTTCAAGTGGGTTTTAGACATGTTTTATCTCTGGTTATCATGTGCCCCATCTTTTTTGCCTCAGCTTTGCTAGGTCCAAGTGCCGCTTGCAACACAAATCTAATAACATGTAAATTGGAGATAAGCCCAGATCCCTCCAAGTGATATTTTTTACATTCATAGTTTGTCAAGTCAATTCCTGGGCCCCTGTTTTAGCAGCACAACACATGAGGAGTGAGAAAATTAACTGGATAGGTGATTCATCATTGCTAGCACACTGTCAAGGACTCCCTCTGCAGCTATTGAGAGCAGGGTGGAGGAGGAGGACGGAGAGGGGGGGGGCGTTGTTTTAAATTATGGCATTTCATTCAGAATGCATTGTATTTACAGCGTCCCATTTTTATTTGTGGCTCCTATTATCCGCCGAAACAGTTGTGCATGAAATGTTATTTGTGACAGGGGTGACCTGCGAGTGTTTTTCCACACAGTATTTCATAGTCGGGGGCCTTAACTGTACCTTTACCGTACGGTAAGCACAAGAGGCTGTCACAGCTGCTGTTGGCAGCCTTGCTAGTGGAGAAATATCACCTGGAAACAGAGTACTCCATTCCACCGGCCCCCATCACTCCAACGCCTGTCGCTGTAATTAAGTTGAAGTCAATGATTCTGGAGCGATGGTGAGAAATAAACATGCAAACACATGCCAGCATTTGCAGGCAGGCACAGAGAAAAAGGGGGGGGGGGGGCGGGGGGCAATAACATTAGAAGCACAGAAACCACAGATCTAGATCGTGTTCTGCTGGAATTTACATTTGAGTTTCATTAAGTCTGTTTTGATTATATTGATTAAATTAGTCACCTATTAGCTTCCCATTACTTTTTTTTGAAAACGCCTGTATTTATGCATAGCTCCTGGTGGAAATGTTATCTGACAAGGGGTGCTGTACGGTAGTTGGAGTCTGTCGAACAAAACACGCTGTTTGCTTTTCCCAGAGCATGACAGGTTGTTTCCCCTGCAACAAAGCCATCAAATATTCTGTGTGATCCAACATTGTGTTGGAGGGGAGGCCTGCTGAGTGGGAAGCCGGAGTTTGTTAAAGCAATGATTTATGATTAATGCCAACACTAAATAAGGGACAAAGTGCCTACAGTACAAATCAATTACAAAGCTACAACAGCAGACCTTTCCCCGAGGTCTACTAACGTCTCTAGTTGTTATGGTGATTTTATTGGAGGTGGGTGATGCATGCATATAATGCATGCAATACATCTATATCAACCTGAGCTGGAGCCAACTGTAATGCTTTTGATCTTTGATTAGTTATTTTATTGAGATAAAATGGGACTTTCATGTTGTGCCACTGTATAAGGGGAGTGCATTTTATATCTCCACCTAGACGCCCACCTCAAAATGCAGACAGGACTGCACCAAACAAAACAAATTACCACAGGAGTGGCTTCTTAAAAGTAGGCAATTCATTATTTTTATGAAGTCAAATTATAAACAAATTTTAATCCATTAGGCAACCATCCATTCTAATTAATCAACAGGAGTGAACTCCATCTGAAAAAGGAGAAAGGTTGTTTACTCTCTCTCCACGGACCAGCGGTGCATATTTCTCCATCTTCCCCTCTCAGAAAAAAAAGAAAATGTTCTTCAAATTACAAACCTAAACTGTGAATCCTAACACTCGACTTTTGGCGCAGAGATGTTTCCAGGGCATTTGCAGATGCTTGAAATAATCTCCAATGTTTTTGCTCAATCTGCTCTGAGGATGGGTGAAATAAATACTTTAAACTAATTAATGTAAGACCAGCTGTTCCCAGCACTTGGCTAGCGTTGGTGAATATTGATGGGAGGGAGAGGCAGGGCTGTTCAGCTCCACTCGCTGTTTGTACAAGATTCAGCCTGCCACATAAACAGATATGAATACTGGATGAGAGCAGAGAGGTGCTGTGCACAACACAGCCAGGGCTCCACATTACAAATAAAACTTTTCCCCCCTTTTATTAAATTAACAATTAACCAGCTGATGGTGCAGACTTCCTGTGGAGACCTTTTTAGACTGGGTGTGTTTAATAAACTGTCTCTCTGCAAGATGGTAGCACTTACAAATTGTTGGCTTGATAAAAGCTCACTGGACAAAAACATGTGTCAGATCTGCAACAAACGGCAGTGTCCATACTGTTTTAGTTTGACCAGGCTGCATCTGTGTCTGCTGGTTTTCCTCCTGCTTTCCCTCCCTCCCTCTTCTGCTCCTCTTCCCTCCTCCGAGGCCTGGTGGAGAGGCTGGACAGCAGATGGCAGGGCCCTACCCCTCTGCCGGTGATGAATGGAGGATGATGTCATCTTAGGTTTGACAGGCACCCGTGCGTGCATACACAAAGGAAGCCCGAGCCTCTGGGGTCGAACTGTGGGCCTGCTTCTGATTTTGGAGTCCACATGACATCTCTTAAATGGGGGAAGCTGGATTAATGTCGTGCTTGATATTGTTTAACCCCACACTCGGACCTTGAGAAGAAGCAACACAAAGGAATCTCCAAGGGACCAGTCGGTCCACTATATTTGTGAGAGGAGGGGAGAGCTGGGATTGGCTGCTGGAGATCAATACAGACCAAGTCATTGCTACTAGTCAGTTCAAGGCAGGATCAATATGTGTCAGCATCACCAAAAACGACTCCCGTGTTCCACCACTTAGCTTGTTTTCAAGTTTCACAAATGGTATTCCATGAATGATTAATCAATTTCAAATCAATGTCATTATTTGTCTTTGCAGAGGATAACATAATGTGCACCCCAACAGCAAGAGATAGCTACGAGAGGTTGTCATTGGCTGGACAGGCCCTGCCTCCTGGCTTCCCCTCACCATTTCTCTTCCCAGATGGCTTGTCGTCAATAGAGACTCTCCTCACCAACATACAGGTACTGCCTACTGCCCTCTGAGTCGCGCAGAGTTAACAGATTTTGATGCAACTGTTAGGAGCAGTAACTTCAGCATCTTCTGATGGTTTATACAGTAAAGGATCTCTGCACTGTGCCTTTAGCCTCACCTAGCCAAGCCATTTCACTAACATTGATTGTTTCAAGCTGCTGTGTGTGACATTTTAATGTGATTGGGGCATATTTGAAATTATTCTGAGAAGTGCTTGGTATAGAACAAGGAGACAATCCTGGTTCATCCTGTGTCTGCCACAATGTTTTGCTTTAACTACCACTTGAGGGCGCCAAAGTAGAACATTATTACATTCCTTAAGCTTTTTTAAGAAATATATTGTCGAAATACTTCAGATCGATCGGATAGTACGATTGTTGAGGTTGGTTGCTAATTGGGCCTGCAGAGTATTTGACTTTGATGATAGAGACCTGTGTATGTCCCGTCTCCTACCGAACTTTACATTAATGTAACTATGACCGACATTTTTTCCAAATATAACCCAAGAAGGGCATGAAAGTTCATTCTAGACCTTGAAAAAAGTGCTTTGACGAAAATATCTTAACTCAAGGTCGACTAACTAGCTTTTCTGAAGCGTTCAACTGCTGTTGTCCTACGCAGTTGAGCAAACTCCATCTGCTGGAAAATACTTTGAGATGCATTTTAAAGCTCTGGAAATAGCTAGCAAGGCAATGTTAATATAAGATTTTAACCTAGTAGTATTAGTTTCCTCAACTAACCGCACCATCACCGTCAGTTTGGCAGAGCCTAAAACGCTCATATGGGTCATTTTGAAATCCACTGACAAACAATCTAATTTGTTGTCAATGACTGAGACTAAATCAGTAGAAAAAAAGACTGAGCAGGTGTTTTTACAGCCAGTGCTTTCCACTCATTATATCTAAATATTTTGTATGCTATTTTTGCCAGATCTCTAGGAGCTTAATGACTCATATAACACTACCGTAGTTTCTCCACAATGTATGGCTTTTCATCCTAAATCATGTTGGTAAAAGTCATTGGCATGTTGCAGGCTCATTTTTAGTTTAAAAAAAAAAAAGGTGGCCGTCATCCACATCCTCCTTCAAATATATATGAACATTAGGAATACAGATACACTCATGTGTAAATCTGCATACCTTAACAATACCCATCTACTCAGAGTGCCATTTAGGCTTCAGCTCAAACACCCTCAGTCAGAAAGATGAATGTATTTGCCTTCTGTCTGAGTGTAATGATGTGTGTACACTGCTGCCCTTCTCATTGCACTTGTACGGTTGGCATCAGAGTCCTGCTTCTCCTTTGGCTCCGTGTGGTAATTAGAAAGCCAGAAGTAAACCCGTCGCGAGCTCCCAACACTCCACTAAGTCATCTTTGATAATGATCTTCACGTTGAATATTTATATACAAATCAACAAAATGAAACCAAGCAGAAAATTAAGATAAAGCAACTTAGAATAAATTGGGGTCAGAAGAATCAACAATTAGTAAGATATAGCCCAGTGCATTTGATATAATTGCATGTGGATGGGGAATAATTGTGATGAAAATGGCTGCGGTACTGTACAGCTTTCACGTGAGAACGCAGTATCTTTCAATTCGGGGCTGTCAGGAGTATATTTGAGATGGCAGTAATATAATTGATACATGATAAGATACTTGGCATTCATGTTATTCATTCCTGCGGTGCTGTGTGAGGAGCTTGAAAATGTGCCACAGAGACTAATACTGTATATTTACACCAATCCCGTTACAGTTGTCAGCTGTGTAGTTAAATGGGAAGATGTAAGAGAAGTATAGAAAGAAACATAAAGATATAAAGAGTCTGTGGAGTAATGCTGACCTTGCCTATAAACCTTCACCTCTGCTTAGTAGAACTGGAGCTTTGACCAAGAGGGGAGCTCTTTCTTAACCCTTGGTGGTGTTTTCTCCTTCAACCGTCTCAATCAGGCGAATGTCTCTCTGGTTCGGTGAGAAAGTGAAACATCTATCTACGCTTGTATTTCACAGCTTTGACCAAAAGGGGTCAGACGTACTCAGCACTCTCACATCAGCTATCATTATTTGAAAAAATGATCAGTACAAAAACGGGTAGATCTATGTTCATGTTTCTAGATCTTGTGGGAGCAGCTGAACGATAATGACGTCTTTGCAGATAAAAGGACCAGCAAGGTGGTAATACGTGTAATACGTGCCTGAAAGGAATCATGTAGCAGCAGTCAGCTTTTGGCCCTGTGTTCTGCTTCACTACTGTGGGCAGCACAAAGAACTGCTGTGACATACTTTCAGTGTGGTTTGCTGTCACTTCATCTTGAAGCTCTTAAATAGCCCACATCACTCTCTCTTTCCCTGCCCCCCCCTCTCTCCTGTTTTTCTGTATGTCTCCAAGTGTATATATTCATGTGTGTGTGTGTGTGTGTGTGTTTGTACAGGGCCTGCTCAAAGTGGCAATTGACAATGCGCGGGCTCAAGAGAAGCAGGTGCAGCTGGAGAAGACGGAGCTGAAGATGGAGCTGTTCAGAGAGAGAGAGCTGAGGGAGACTCTGGAGAAGCAGCTCGCCATGGAGCAGAAGAACAGAGGTACTGCCTGACGACTACCTGGCGCTGAATCCTCCTGTCAGCCGTGTGTGTGTGTGTGTGTGTGTGTGTGTGTGTGTGTGTGTGTGTGTGTGGGCACGCGTAAATGTGTGTGTTTTCTCAGCGGCTCAGACTTCACAGGCCTGTGCTCATGTAGACGTGATAGCTCCTGATTGTACATACACAGTTCCGCGTGTATGTTTCTCGTTGAAACACTGACATACAGTAAGCGGCTATGTTTCTTTGGTTACACGTACAGTGATCTGCTTAGCGCCGGGTTTTCCTGCTCTTAGTCAGTTAACGTAATTGGTAATACACATTAACTTAGAGAAATTCACTCTCAGTCTCATGTTAAATGCATCAGCTTCATACGCTAACTGTGTCGTTTATGTTTAATGAGAGAAATTCATGAAAAATATCCCAATACATTTTTCAATTTGCTTTGATTCCCTCTAGCAGTTTGTTAAGTCGCAGTCAGTATTTTCTTTTATTAAGGAAGGTCTTTATATATTATAAAATATTTAGGTTTAATTGATTTCCCTTTTAAAAATGACGTTATTATCTTTTCCTGCAAGAATGCAGTAGCTACGATAATCAGATTTCAGTTGCCCCATTGCTCATTTATTGTCACTGTGGTCTTTTCCCCTTCTTAGCAATCATTCAGAAGCGTCTGAAGAAGGAGAAGAAGGCCAAGAGGAAACTCCAAGAAGCTCTGGAGTATGAATCCAAGAGGAGAGAGCAGGTTGAGCAGACCCTGAAGCAGCCCTCGCCCTCTGACAGCATGCGTTCACTCAACGGTCAGACGCTCCACAGTGAGACACTCCTACTGAACATTTCACTTCCACAGTTTCTAGTGGGACAAATGAGGGGAGAAAAGCAAATGTGTCAATCCAAAATGTTAGATTTTCAGGAGATAAACCCAAAGCAAATATTGTGATCTCAAACTCTAAAACATAATATATATATATTATGTATATATATGTATATAATATTATATACATAATAATGCTGTTTCACTCAAAATATGAATACTATCTTATCTAAAGTGCAACTTTTTTACGTTTGCTTTCCATTCCCATTATTTCATATGAAGTTTTGCATGCTGTGCGCAATGACTGCATCTTATGATTATTTTCATTTTATATTAATGTCTCCATTATGTTCTTGATTAATCATTTAGTCTGTGAAATGTCTAATGGTGATGTCGTCACATGCCTTGTTTTGCCCAACCAACAGTCCAAAACCCTCAAATGTTCAGTTTACAATGATAGGAAACCGAGAAAAGCAGCAAAGCCTCACAATTTAGAAGCTGGATTCAAATGTTTGCTTGACAAATTAACTGATTATCAAAATAGCTGCAGATTAATCAGTGCTACTGTGCCCTGAGTACACACAGCAAAACATAAAAATGTCTCATCCAGAGTTAAATCATGTAATTCATATTTACAGGACATTTCAGTTATTGTAACTAACCACATATATTCAAGCACTAAACTTAAATACAGTTATTGTTCATTGCTTGTGTCTGACAGGAGTTACTAGCTGGTTTGCAGAGTTTAGGTTTTGCATACAAAACACGATGAGCTCATAAAATATGATTTAATGTCCGAGTTTAAAGTCGCCAGTGTGTCAGAAGATTTCATATTAATATGCCAGTGAGTGATGCAGATATTTTTCATACATAAAGTCAAATCTGAGTACATTTTCACCTTTGACACACGCTACCAACACATCTTGGCTTTTATTTAAGCAAACGTTTGAATGCAGGCTCACACCTTTAGTAGATAATTATTCCAAAGTGTTGAATCGAGGATTGCAGCACTTTTTTTTTTCCCACCACTGATAATAAGCACACAGAGAATCATAATTCATCCAGTACACTCATACAGTTCTGGAGATATGGCTTGAAGGCTTAGCCCTCTTGTTTTGAATGACCGATGCTGTGAAACTGGCATTGTGATAGGTGGATGTCAGGGATGTTTAACGGCGGTGATCCCTCTCTTCTCTCAGACTCTCTGACCCCTGAGATGGAGAGTGACCGCAGCAGTGGAAGAACAGATGCTGAAAGGACAATACAAGGTACAGGGGCTCAGATGAGACAATAAATCTCTCTCTCTTTCTCTGGCTCTCACTCTTGCTCTCTTTCTCTCTGCCCCCCCCCCCCCCCCCACACACACACACACCACTTCCTCTCTCACTCCCTCACACACACACACTGCTTCAGCTTATGAACATTAGTGTTTCTGTGCCTGCTGTTCAGGCATACAGCTCACCATCTGGGCCACAGCACTAGGTCAAGATCATTGGTTTTCTGTAGAAATAATATTGTTCTTTTGCTTGACTTTTAGTGGCTGTGATGCTTTAAGGAAACAGATCCTTGTTTGATCAAAACTCTGTACAATACAGTAGATAAAATAGTGACACAACAAACCTAGAAGGTCGCTGGGAAAGAATGAAAGAAGTGGTTTGTTTACAGCTCAGGAAGCATTAATGAGTCATAAAACCACAAAAAGCAGTGGAATCCCCCCTTTGATAGTAATAAACGGGGCAAATCAATCCATTTTATGAATAAGCCTTGTACATTTTTAATGGTTTGTTTGTTTGTTAGCCTTGGGGGTGCAGTATGTGTTTGGGGAAGGGCGCTCCAGTGATAACCTCTGTAGACTGTCTGCTATCTGTGTTTACCCAGATACAAGACACCTTGCAGAGGTTGAATATCCTCATTATTACTCGAACGTCTTCCTTTAATACGCCTCAGCTGCGTCTGCTCAGAAGCGCCCTTATCAGTGGGAGAGGTCCCAATTTATCCGGAAAAATGCTCCATGTAATTTGCTGTGAAAAGTGGAAAATATTCATCTTTGTGTGCAAGAATAAGTTGGGTCCCTTTTAACTCTTTAATGTTTGATTAGTCTACTTGAACTGATATTTTGTGAAAGGGCAAAAAGAAAGAAAATGTACTGAGAGAAGTGATGACTCCTCCGTAATTAAATGTCATTCAGTCACTGCAGGGATCTGAAACAGTTTGATGTCCCAAAAAAGGAAATCCATATGTCATCATTTAAATATAAAGATAACTTCTAGATACAGCGTAATTATAGCCCCCTATTTCATACCAAATTAGTATATTTAGCCACTTTAATTTCTTTACACTTATATGAAGAGCTGGCCCTTTTGTAGTGTAATTGTTTCAAATTAAATGTGTTAAAGCTTTACACTTATAGCGACAGCAGCCGCTTAAATCTATAATCTAAGTTGAAATGAAACAGAATTAGATTTTATTTCTTTTTTTAATGTTTTTTCTTTTTTTTTTTTATAAAATCCCTGTTAGGAGCAGTGTGATGCAGCCATAGAGCGTATCATTTTTTTGCTTTCTCTCAATCACTCTGATCCTTGCCTTGAAGAGTGGCATGAAGGAGGAAACTGAATAACAGGCTGCATTTTGTGTTTTCGTTCAATTAGAGAAGCATTTGTCTGCCACCCATGTCTCCTCTGCTCTACTCTGCGAGCCTCGCTGTATAATTAACCTCAAATGGCAAAAAATGATGTTGATAAATTACACAAGCAGAAGGGGAAAAAACGAGCCTATCACTCGCATGAAAGCCGAGAGAAATGTGTGGGTATATTCACAACTCCAAACTGAGGGAGGCGAATGGAGGGAGAGAGGGAGAGGGAAAAAAATAATGAGGGCATAATTTTAGAGAACTAATTATTTCTATTTGTCTTTTGTCACACTTCTCTAATTCTGCGATATTAACACAGTCTGTGTTTATTAATTGCTTTTACAGTGTTTTGAATCGGGTCCAAGTGGGAACGTGGCTCTTTTCACAGGCAGGCGAGCTACTGGGACTGTACCTTGCCAGTACTGCCTGGCAACGGTGCACATGTGAATATCTTCCCCCAGTATCTTCTCTGGTTCCCTGCTGCTTCCCACTCGATGTGTTCGGCAAGTTTACACGACCCTGTGCGCAGAGATAAAGTTCTTTGTTGCAAGATTAAACATCAAAACAGTTAAAGTGAAATTAAAATTAAATGAATGAATGTCACTGAAGCAAAAAAGACTGTAATTAATGGATCCCTTAATTGTCTTCATAAAATATTTGCATGGGCATAATTTGCATAATTTACATGTATTAATTAATCTTTCAAAGGAATTTTATGCTGAGAGAAGCCAAAAATTCCCTTTGTTTTATTTAGCATCTAATGAAATATTTATTCTCTTTAATGAACTTTTCATCTTGATTTGAATATAAAAATACTAAAGTTTTAACATATTTTAATGAGACTGCCTTTCATAGAACAACATGCCAAGACGTCACCAATTTTTTCTCGTCATGTGTGAAAAGCAGATGTTTCAACATTTGCACTAATATCGCGCCCTGATTTGAAAACGAATTTGAATTAGTGCAATTTGGTTATCAGACCCCCCCCCCCCCACACACACACACACACACACACTCCCCTGTCTTTCGTGATAATCGTCATCTATCAGAGGTAAAATGCTGCAATATCTAACCTGCTCTCGACGACGTATTAAATGTCATCATCCGTCAAATAATCAAATCGTCTTCGGTTTCATTAACACCCCTATAAACTCGGGGGGGTGGGGGTGGGGGGGGCAGGTAGACAGACTGTGAGGTGAGCGTGTGATGTTTCATCTGCTGTTGTTATGAAAGGCGTGTTTGTGTGTATCAAGTTGTGTATCCCGGCCCACACTCTTAACACTCACCGGCCCCCTCCTTGGCTGTCTGCTCTTCGTAGCGCTGCATTCATGCTGTAATGACTTTTACACTGAACTCGGTGGTTGCTGCTTGAATAAAGGCAGCCAGAGTGCAATGCCTTTGAGACCTACGGCAGTGCTGGGTAATTAGCCTGTGTGTTTGTACACCACCCAACCACCCCCAACCCCCCCAACACACACATACTGTACACACACACACACACAACAAGCCTTTGTTGTCTCCACTCTTCACGACAATACATAAAACACCGGCTAAAAGGGACAACAGGCCTAATTGATAGAATATTGATAACGTAATGAGTACAGATTTTAAATGTGGCTGAATTCTCGGTGGTGAAATAAGCAAAAAGTATCTTTTTAATTATAGAAAATAACCTGATGCTTAAAGCGTGATTCCCAGCTGAGGCAAAAGCACTTTCAGACATTGTAACCAGGTGTATTCTCTACGTCTCTGCAGAATAAGAGTCAAGCATTGTCTCCGATGTCCTGCGCGGCTGGTGTCATGTCCAACAACTTGCGCTGCTAAATGTCTTTGTGTGCGTTTGTCTTTAACGTTGAATTATTTAGGCGAGCTGCCATAGAGACGTGTGGATCTTTTAAAGGCATTACTGTAGCATTCTCCGGCGGAGGAATTGTGAAGGTAATAAACGTCAAACATGCTCCTGAGCTGTGCCTAACAGATGCTTTTACCAGCTCGGCGTCGAAGCAGCACTGCTCGCTCAGGCGAACACTCAGACAAGAGTGTTCACTGGAAATGGACAAAGCTCGTTAGGTTGAAGGTGTCTGGAGATAACGCAGCAGAGGAATGTCTGCCGTTTTCAATAAACACTATTTCCATGCAGGAAATGTCACTTAGAGAGCGCTTTACATCGTGAGTGCAGTACTATGTTCAAACAAGCGTATCAGTAGAGATGTCTTAAACACATGTGGCAAACAATTCTGATGCTTCCAGTGTGGTTATCAGAGCTGCTTTTGCCGTGTGTGCTTTGTTGGTAATGAAATATGCATGTAACAGTGTAATTATATTTGTGCGTCCTGACTGATGTGCTGTATGTGATCTTAAATACAAAGGGTAAAGTATTTTGGTTATTTTCTTTCTACCTGACACCAACAAGGTGCTCCAATAAATGACACAAATATTTGTTGCAAGTAATAAAGTAAATTACTGCACATGATATTTAATCATATTTGTCACGGTTGCTAACTTAATCTTATCCTTAAATCAGTTTCTGAATCCATAGTAACACTGCTGAAATTGAAAGACCAGAGGGCAACATTTTGAAGTTACGTTTCATCAACAATCACATCCTGAATAGTGCATTTGCGTCAGCAGGATGTTCGCTGTTGGCTAATCCTTGGCTCCTGTGTGTCCTCTGTTGCAGATGGAAGACTGTTCCTGAAAACCACAGTGATGTACTGATAAGGCCGCGAGGAGCTGGAGGAAATAAAAATTTCAGAAAAAAAGGAAGAAAAAAAAAAAAAAGAAAGAAAAGAAAACCCATGAAGATTCTCAAGAGCCCTTAACCAGGCTGATTTAGTAGAGGAAAGAAGTCAAGCTGCTTGTAGGAGTTCAATGGAAATGCTGTATTCACTCAAATGCTTGAGGAGGTTGTGTCTGAATGTAGAATAAGAAGTCTTTTTCTCACAGAGGCCGACATTAAATAGTTTGATGAAGCAGGTTTTGACGTAGCAGCTTGGCCAGCGTGAAGGATAAACATATATATCGAGCACAGTAAAAATGTACCCATGGTACACTGTTGGTAATAACTCATAAATTCTCAGCACTGAAGATTTTTATACTGTATCTCAGCCAGCGAGAAAGCTTCGAAAAAGAAATTCGACTGAAGTTTTGTTTTTGTATTTCAAATTGAATTTTGAGAAGCTAAAAATGACACGTGGAGATGAACCTTGTCAGAGGAAATAAAAAATGTGAATCTATCCATGTGTTCATCAAAAAGAGAAGACTGATGTTTGATTCTCATGTTTTCTAAATTAGATGACAATACAATCAAGTTTCCTTTTTACCATTTGTGTATATACAAGATCTGATGATAATGATAGGAAAACTCTATCGAACCCGAGCGGATTGATAAGGTATGTGTATATAACGTTAAGAGGTATTGTGTATGCAGTAGAGCTATTAGGCAAACGATACCACCATTTATATAAACCTACAGTTTTGTTTTGTTCTATTTCTGAGCCATCATTCTTTCCTATAGCTGCCATTTTGGTGAGAAAGCATGCAGGCATGTAAATGTTTGTCCTGGAATTATGATATTTAATAAATCCTATATTGTGCTGAACAAATACTAGGGTTGACTCACTCAAGCCCAGATGATTTTGAAAACATAATTATCAAACATTTCACTTTCAAAATGAAGACTTTTGCTGTCAATAGTACTGTAATCTTTGTAACAGAGGTAATATTTCTTGGAATTTACTGTACATTTTTGTCATGAGACACACTCAAAATCAGCACCTCTCAATGCTTTTTTAAAAAAGGAAAAAACAAACATCCAGACTAATTCTGATCACGTGTCAGCTTGAGAAACAATCAGTCATGACACAACTTTTTTCAAAAAACTGAATGCGATTTATTTACGTTGCTCAAATCCCTGTTGAACCAACACAAACACACTTTTCTTTTTTGAGTGTTTCATGATATCCTGATGAAAAAAAAGAAAGAAAACAAAGTCATAATAAGTTATAATTTTCCTGTTACTTTCCCTGAAGACTTTTGGATTTCGGTGCTGAAACACCTGTGTATATTCTCTAGACATAAGTTGATGTCAGTCCTTTAACTGCAAAACAGTTTAGACCTTATGTGTTACAATCAGGAGAGGAGGAGGAGTGTCCCATGTTCACGATGTGTTTGTTCTTTTTGTTCTGAGTGTCTAGGTCTGTTGTCACTGATAACTTATATAGCTTCTCGAATCATCTCTTCATTGTACTTCAAATTCAAATAAAGTTAACATGTTGATGATAAACTGTGTTGCCCGAGGTCTTGAACACGCTTCTCTGTCGCTCTGTCTGTCAGAAGTCACACACTGGTTTAACACGCCAGACGCAGCTGGACACAGGAAAGGCCACCAACACATAAACATGTAGATCATCGCCACGGAGACGGCCAAACATATCAGTTCAAGATGATCTGGTACAAATGTAAGCAAGCGTTGAGGGCAGCTCCTTTTCTTATATATTTTTTTTGCGATGCTGAATCATTGTTGTGTTTTTCCGTATTCGTTTTTAAGACCTTTACAATCAGCCCTCAGTCTTTTAACTCGTTTCTGTGTATTATGTATTGCCTAAAAAAAACACACTGCAGGTAAACTGTACTGTAGAAAAATAAATGAGCATATTGTTCTTCACTTTGTATAGCAGTAAAAAAAACATGTATGAGTAATCAAATGAAATGATGAGAATGTCTTGTGTAAGTTTTCCTTTCTTTTCACTGTGTGTGAATGCGAGTGTGTGTGTGTGTGTGTGTGCCCTTTGACTTGCATGTGTGAGTGTGTTTTTTTTTTAAAGAAATGCACAGGCTAATCCTAGACAAACTATGTAAATGAGGGTGTGACCAAGCTCACTGTAAATAAATTATTTCATGTGTACTTTCAAGTGTATGACACTAATTCACAGTATATCACCATAGAATACACAACAGTCACTGCAGGGTCGCGCATCCTAATATTCACTTCATATAACACTTAAGCTTTGAGGCCGCTGTTGGGAAATGATGAAGCTTCTCCGTTAATGTTGCAGTTGTCAAATTATTCTGTTTTGCAAATGTGACAGTTTTTATTCATGCATTTTTCTTTGTGTGTGTTTTTAATTATAATTTGTTCTGACTGTTCTTGAGTGACATTATTTGTTTTGCTCTCGAGACACAATAGTTATCCACAGGGATCATTTCAGAACGACAATAACAGGTACAGCTCTTAAAACAGCATCAAAAAAAATATGAAATCGACATTGAGAGACAAATTTCTCCAGTAAGCAGTTCTGAGTGAAATGTGTTGACACAGCATGCTTGGCCCGTACCCATTTTGCATGCTTTTTAAAGCATGGCCGTAACGCAGCCACAGAGATGAATAATTGACTGATTGCTGCATAATTCAATGCTGCATTGTAAAAATCCAAGGCCTGAAATATTTCAAGCTTTTCTTCTTTTTTATTAAAAATGAGGTTAAAGTTTCAATCAACCTTGAAAGAACAATATGACACACAATGGGCGATCAATCATGAAACCACGCTCCTCGTCGAGTTCAGACTCGGAACTTGAGCTCACTCTGGAGTGAAAGAAACTCTGACATCACGTCCACTTTATCCATTTAATGACTCAATCGTTCCCTCTTTTTGCTGCAGCGAAAGATTCACTCCACTCGCCTCCAATAAGCTTGTGAGACGTGGGCTGTTCACAGCTATTACTCAGATATTCTGTTTATTTCTCTATCTGATGCCTTTTTTCTCTGCATTGGCGTCTGAGCGAAGAGGCCCCGCAGCTACATGTTTCATATCACTGCACATTTTGTAATAAATTCAATTCAGTACAAATATGACCATGAGGCACGAAGGCTTTAAATACCAAATGTGCATTATAGCTGTGTTGTTGCATTTGACTTGGCTGTGGTGTAGAAAGCACAGCGCTGATTGTATATTCACAGCATTCAGAGCCGTGTGAGCGGTGTGCTTTATTTACTTGGTTTGACTTGGAGATGTGCTCATGAAGACATCATCCAGACATGATTATTCCGCATGATCCCGCCTCTTATTTCACTGTTGGTTTGCCTAACGTCACATTGCACAATTTGTTGTTGCTTTTGCGCTTGCTTGACCAGCTGAAGCAACGTGTTTCTCCTGACACTGCTGACGGATGTTTTTTTTATCTAAGGATAAAAAAGTTTCACAAGAGAGAAACAAAGTTGTATTTATACTTCAGCATATTGTCAACTGCATTGTCAACCCCTGACTGAGCTAACTCCTTGCTCATCAGCACGAGCAGGAGATGGCCATTTAGTGAAAGCAGTAACATCGCATGTCTCTTGATAACTCAGTGGTGCCCTGAGTCTGCAGAGACACATTAGGAAGGTGCAGGCTGATCGTCTGAAAGATGGGACTAATGTCACCTAATCAGATAGACCATTATGTATTAGCGAAACTACAAAACAGTTTTATCTGACAAGGGCCAGGCCACATTACCTAAATTAACATTTTGCAAGCGTGAACATGGAAGACCACAGAGGCGAGGGGAGGGCTAGGACTGCGGCCTGCGCTTAGACATTCGGCAGTAATTATTAATTTATGATTGTCTCTGGTCTTAATGAAAATGAAAGCCAGGAAAGAGAACAGGGAGGGATAATGTGGCGTGAAATTGAGTTTCATTTGTACAGGGTCCACCTTTTAACTCTGCGCTTCTTAGGCGGAAATGGAGCCGAGCGCTTCCCTCTCTCTCTCTCTCTCTCTCTCTCTCTCTCTAGAGAATGTATTTCAGTGGGGTTTTTTGTTTTTTTTATCATGCTCTCTCTCCTTTCAGTCTTTCAGTCAAAGCATGTTCATATCCTCTCATCCTTTTGTGATATTTGGGGCCAACACGCCCTTTAACATCTCCATTACTCTCGTAAGGCCTTTTCAAAATGGCACAAGGCTCTTTGATGTCTGATAACTATGTCAACAAGTTTCTTGAATGGAAATGTCTCCGCGCAGTGCTTCTTTAATGTCAACAAGGCAGCGCAGAAAGGTCTCGGACCAGTTTGGCACAAGAGGGGTCGAAAGAAAGGCAGATTGATTTGCAACATTTTTTTTTTTAATGCAGACAACGTTGATCCCTGTGGATTGTGACGTGCCAATTTAAGGCTTACTGAAGTGATAATGGTCAAACAGCAGGAATGACGGAGGTGATGTCTTTGCACAAGCAGAGATGAGATTCGATAATTTATATATTATTTTGTAATGATTTTAATTAACAACTATCCAATTAGCTTGTTCATTACAACTATTTCAACTAGTTCATGTGTAAACCAACGCACAGGTACATGTTCCGCTTTTAATGACTACCAGAAACTTTAAGACAAGTCATAATACATCACTTCTGTCTATTCTATTCTATTTTTTTTTTTTTGATGTGTCACTCGGCCATGTTGGATAATCACTTACAGCTACAGAATTGCGCACAGTGTAATACCTGCAATAACCAATATTTTTGGCCACTAGGAGGCAGAGAAAACAAGCTGTAAACACAACATTGACGTACGGTAGTATCACCTTTCAAGTTGAATATTACACGTCAAACAGACACGGAGCAACATTAGCATTCATTTAAAGTCTTGTATCTGACCATCTGACAAATTCAAGTCCAGTATTCTCTCTCTTTTAGCTCTGCTTTTGGTCATCACCAACTCCTGAAGGCAATGCTGGGTAGGCAGCATACAGTGGGTTTTTCAAGCTTTTTCGCTGACTAAGCTGCCTTTAGTTGCCTTTAGTTGCCAAAACGATGTGAAGAAGAGTGAACCAAAACAGTACAGTTACGCGCCGTAAAACCCAATGAGCTGAAAGATGCTCTACAATGCTCAGAAATTAAATTAGCTGCAACCACAAAGCTTACTGTAGAATTTTTAAACACCCACTTTATGTCATGATACATCAATACAATATTAGACTTTGAATACGCTTCAGATCTGAAGTGGCATCTGTAAGCTTCCACAAAATTACTCACAGCCGGAGTATCCAAATCACCAGGGTTTCTTATATTAAGTCAATTACATTTTTACAATTGTGAGAGAGGGGTGGTTAATTTAGTTTGACCCAAGAGCCCCCCGACACTCCCCCAGATAGCAGATGGATGAGGCGAGTGACCACAGGCGTGAGGGAGTGTGTGTCTGAGTGTGTGTGAGCCCACTGGATTAGTCTTCATTTGGTGCCTCTGTCATAAGGGAGGGGGAGACTGAACACTGTGTGGCAGAGCAAAGAAAACACACAGGGTCAGTCGAACACACACAAACACACAAGCCTGCGCTATTAACCCCCCCCCAGCTCATCAACTTTATTTTGCAATCTTCCCTCAGAACCATTAGAATACCCTGAAGAAATGACTTTCCAATTAAAGGGGATCTAGAAGAAGAAGGTTTTTTTCTTTTTTTTTTATCTCTGGCTCCTGGAGTACTTTATTCCAATAATTTAAATTGGAATTGATTTTTCAATTTACCCGCTGACTGCTACGGACACAGAGCACAGGGCCAAATAGAGCTACGTTCCCAGAATATTTGTCATGACAGCGCGCTACATGTAAATTTGCACAGGCCACCTAAATAGTAATATATGAGAGAACAATCAGGCAGGACAACACATTTAGGCCTTGTGTGATATAGCATCAGGTGTTATCTCTCACTTTATGTGGTGTTTTGTGAAAATGTTATTTTGATATCCCTCTAACAGGTCCACACTAATTAGCAAAGGGAACCATTTTATTCATTTATGAAAACAAACATGTACCATCACGTTGAGAAGTCTGTTTATAAGACAGACTGCTTTAGTATTTATGGGGTT
Organism: Enoplosus armatus; assembly: GCF_043641665.1. Lineage (NCBI taxonomy): Eukaryota > Metazoa > Chordata > Actinopteri > Centrarchiformes > Enoplosidae > Enoplosus > Enoplosus armatus. The sequence continues at coordinate 7,947,344 of NC_092190.1, read as the reverse complement.
CTCAAAGCCATCACTCAGGCCAAACTTTACTATTACACTGCATTTCCCACATGCTCTCAGAGCAGGAGGAAACAGTAGTCTGTCCCGGGCAGGCAGCGAGAGCCTCACATGTTTAAGTTTGACAAACTATGCCTATGAACTTCGCAACAACAGCAGCTCCAGCTGCGTTCTAATGAGCATTTATTGTGTCTCCAGTACGGCGAGCGCTTTGCTGAGACCGGCTTCAAAGCCAACCAGATTCTACTCTGAGCTGTTTTACAGATGCGTCTAGAAATCCGAGGCCGTTCTTCTGTGGACGAATGGTTCTGTCTTTTGCTCCTGACAGCTGCGCGGGCTTGTTGTTCACTCTCTCCTGAGTTGTTTTAATAAAGTTGTGCTGCAGGAGTAGTGAGAGAAGATTAATGGACGCACAGGAAGTGTGGCAGTTGTGAGAGGATGCAGGACAGAGCGGGCCAGCAGCCATCTGTTCCCTCTCCTTTACAGCTCTCTTAATGGAGAAGCAAACCAAACAACATGGATCTGAGCCCTGCAGACAGACACACACTCACACACACTCACACACACACACACACACACACGCACGCACGCACGCACGCACGCACGCACACCTCAGTTGCACACAGCTAAACACAAAACATCACTTTATGTGACAGAGATGAGAGCTGGGCTTTTGTCATTGTATTCCCCCTTGTTGGATGTGTGCGCATGCTTGTGTGTGTGTACACATATGTGTGTGTGTGTGCTTTCTTTTTTTCTACCTTTCAGCGAAATAAAGTTGGGTGTGAGCCACGGCTGTGAGATTTAGATGAAAGACACAGTCTGGATGGAACGTGATTAAGAGATATGTTCTTGAGGCAAAACAGGACTTGGCATTTGCTGAGACAAAACCTAATCAAATTAAAGCAAAACATGGCCATTGTTGTGGAGTGTGTTCTCTGCTTGTGTCACGTTTGAAATGAAACAGTGTAAAATAGATATGGGCTTGTGTCTGCGCAGCATCACAGACACCGTGGTTTTATTCACATTTACACACAGGCACTGACTAATGACGGTTGTGCCCAATGATGCCTAAAGCACTTTATGGAGCTGTCTGGGTTATAAAAAATGTTTACTATGATGGAGCGGAATGGCTCACTGAAAGAGTATTATTGTTTACAAGTTATTGTTTTAGATTAATTCACTCAGCAGAATTGTTAAATTCTCTATCCAACAGGCATGGCCACCTCCAGTTCATTCCTCCGTCAGTTAAGTATTTACCGGTCCTCCTCCCTTGAGTTCCCTCTCTTTACTGGTGCTCCATATTTATTATTAGCCTATAATGAAATCTATAGTCCAACTGTTTCTCATTTTGTTTGTTTTGAATGAACGCAGACCATGTCACGTTAAATGACAACATGCATCGTCTCCCTCTTTCTCCCGGTGAAGACATCTGTACGACATGATGAAGTTTCCTCTCTGAGTATCAATCCTGTAATTGAGCTCAGGGAGAGGAGACGTGATGTGCACACAGAGGAAGTGAAAGGCCTCTCTCGCTCTCCCCTCCATCCCTCCTTCTCTCACTCTTTCCCTACCCTCCATCCCTCTCTAACACACACACAAACACAGACCACAGGCTACCGCTGTGTCCTCCTTTTTCTTCCCAGGCACACGCACAACTCTTCCTCTCTACCTGCTTTTACATTAAATTTGTCAGTCAGCTCTCTTTAGATGCACATCAGCTGAAACGAGTGCATTAGCATTAGCTGCCATAATATCACTCACTGTTCAGGGCACACTGCACGCCGGCAGAGAGGAGAGACACAAGTGGAATCTCCTAATAGTGTCTTCACAAGCTTTTCACAACACTACATCCTGAGTGACACAGCGTCCTGGAGCTACAATGTCTCTTTATCCATCTTGTAATGTTGCTTTCTCATTGTGCCCTTACGATACAGTGGATCATGAGGAAACAGAAGTGAGGTCGGATTAAATATTAACACAATCTGACACAGTCCCCACCGGAGCTCCTATTCCACTTCACATGATACAATTAAAAACATTCCCACATGCATTGAGCGGAACACTTGTCAAGAACATGCTGCTATACAGACTTAAAATAAATCTTATACTAATCTATGGAGAACCTGACAAGGAGGAGGCCAAGGTTTCCATGCAGGCACTTAGCAGAGTAGAGAGTTGGAAAAAAAATTAACAGAGAGAGATGAGGGCCTTACATTATTTATACGTGCTAATGGTGGCTGTCTGTGTGTGTGAATCAGCAACAGAACAATCTGCTAAAATAGATACACAGCTGTAATCAAGGCCATACATTTCCTCTCCTTCTCCTGTTCTCTGCTAACTGCAGGGTCAATTGGAGTCAGTTTAGTAGCATTTGAAACTCTTGCAGTAGATTATCTCCTTTTAATGGAGACGAAAGACAATGCAGGAGTAGATTGCGATTGCCGAAGGAAAAGATTACCTCTGCAAAGCTATCCTGGCTAAATACGTGCACTAAAGGAATACCTCACACAGTTCCCACTGTACGTAAGATATCATTGTACATCTACCACCGATAAGAACAATAGCTCGTGTGCTTAACCTAGTTTTGTCCGCAAAAGGAATCCATTAGTCTTATTGTGCAGCCCTAAAGCTCAGCATCACAGGGGGGAACCCACTGTTGCGCCGCTACATCCACACACATGTGCCTCTCATTTCCTATGGCAGTCCAGAAGTATCCTTCAACATCCTATTGTAAAGTTTACCAGGGGAGAGGTTCAGTGTATTAAAGTGCCCTGAGAGAAACGCTAAATGATGTAAATGCAGGCAGCTGCTTGTTGCTAATGCCGTACAGTAGACGAGGAGGCCCAGGCGAGGCTGGATGTGTACAGTATCTATATAACATTATAGGCTCTCTTTCATGTCCTCGTGCTCTCTAATGGGAACAATATGAAGACTGATGGTATAGTAAAAGTGTAGGGAACAGTGCTCCAAACCAAACCATATTCTGTCTCTGTGTCAAACACAACAACACATTGGAGTGGCAAAAACTGTTGTGTGTTTTTGAGGTTGTACTATAAATGTGTGGGCCAAATTTGGTCACATAGATATATGTATATATTACAATGGCTTAAACCATTACTGATATTTAATAGTATCGTGGTAACATATGACTTTTGGCAGTACGGTATACTGCTGACTGGTGCTTCCCTACCTTTTTTTACTGACATATCTCCACCGGCCCTAACTCAAGGACCCCTCCAATGACACTACTCGTTATGTTCCAAATATGTTCATTTGAATTGATTTTGAACTAACTATTTCAACCATTAACCATTACTGTTAGTAACTAACTATTTCAACCATTTTATTAGCTAGCTATTTCAATTAGGCTAATCCATTACTTTTAGCTTACTATTACTATTTCAACTAGCCTATTAATCCATTACTGTTTGCTATCTATTGCAACCATTTATTCATTAGCTAACTATTTCAATTAGGCTAATTCTAGTTAACTATCTCAACCATTAATCCATTACTTTTAGCTAACTATTTCAACTAGCCTATTAATCCATTACTGTTTGCTATCTATTGCAACCATTTATTCATTAGCTAACTATTTCAGTTAGGCTAATTCTAGTTAACTATCTCAACCATTAATCCATTACTTTTAGCTAACTATTTCAACTAGCCTATTAATCCATTTCTGTTTGCTAACTATTTCAACCATTTATCCACTACTTTTAGGCTTTTCACTATTTATCCAATACTTCTTATTGTTTAACCATTACTTTTAGATGTCTATTTTAACCATTCATCTGTTACTTTAAGCTAACTATTTGAACTGTTTATTCATTACTTCTAGTTATCTATTTTAACCATTTATCCATTCATTTTAGCTAACTGTTTAGACTCTGCTCGCACCTCCTGGCAAATGCATAAGTACCCCAGGGTTACAATTACCCCTAGTTGGGAATTGCTGCTGTTGGCTGTTTACTGCTGTACCATATTTCTTTTTTCATATTCAGAGGGGTCATTTGTCCCAAATCTGTTTCAACATTCAAAATAGCATGTAACAGAAATGTACGTGTAAGATACAAACTCTTGAGAAACACTTTTAATCATGGTAAAGATAAATAGTCCAACCCAAAGTGCTATTTAGAAAAACAAATACAGCAACACTGTCTCTGATCATCATTTGATAGTGTGCTGACACGCAAACTCTATTAAGCTGTCTTCAAATATGCAAAAATGATATGATTTTACAATGATTACATATTCACTTCCCCAGCTGGCTGGCTCCAAGCGTCTCCATTTGTCATCGACTATTGTGTCCAATTATATGATTAGCTTTGAACACTCCAGCACTTCGAGAGCTCTCGTGTGTTCTGCCGCGCAGAGTGATTCACAAACAAAGTCATTACAACATGTATTCACACATATCAAATAACAAAACAGATGGCCACTGTGCTCGCCGCCTGATTTGTTTTCCACACGAGTGGTAGGGGGAAAAAAAGTATTTTGTGTGCGCTGTGTTTAATGCTGACTGTTTTTATTCCCAAAGAAGAGCAGCTGGCTGTCGCGCTGTTAGATCAGCTCCTATGAAAGACAATCTTGTTTTCATTAATTTCTCTACAACAAAGGCACTTGTTGGGAAGATTTAGAATTACAGCGGGTAAAGCTTCCGGATAATTCATCACAGGGACTTGACAGGAAACTTAATTGTTTTAAATGCCAGTTGCTGTGAGCAGCGTGCCTGTTTTTTCTTTGATGTCTAACAGGTGGGACAGATAGACGATCCTCTGATGTTTCATTTGACCTTTGACCTCTTGGTTATAAATCCACTTGTAGTCCACTGGCCAATAAACCTATCATCGTGTGATGAACTGCAGTTCCCAGAATTCCATGTGAGATGGAAATCTTGTAGTCTGCCTCCTCTTATTAAACACTGTGTAAATCTAGGCTGTCTATATCCAACAGATTGGCCACTTCTTGACCTATGAATACTGTACAAACCAACCAAGAACCATATGGACTCCCAGTGCAGTTTATCCTTTTACCACCGTATTACACTCATTTATCTCCGTGAGAATTTAACTGTGCTTGTTTGTGAAGATGCAACCAGCATCCCTTTAAGGAATTACACAGTATAACACAGTTTATTTAGTTGTGTTTGCAATTGATCAGCCGTACGATAGCCATTCCGAGAATTGCCAAGGTACATGTGGTTACACCACAGGGTGCCTTGACTGTCTAATTGCATGAGACACTACATAGTTACTCAGCTACACTGACTCACTGTCTAATCTAGTTAGGACAGTGTAGGTGTAGCAGACACACTAACTTGATTATTTTAGCAACTGGCAAATCAATTCTTAGCTCGCGTGGTGTTTGTGCAGGACACCTATCAAATACTGTCACATTCAAACCTGAGTTTTGTCCTTCATTTAAATTAAACAGTCTCTTCACAGAGATAGGACTGTCACACATTCTGTGCACTCTACCTCATCACTTGTCTGTCATTTGAGGAATAAATTGAGGATAAATTGCAGGATCTTGCATCGTGGTGCTTGTACTCACAGCAGAGACCTGACATTAAAGTATCCCTGTGCAGAAAAGGTTTTCTCTTTTAAGGTTAAGGTTGCTTTAAATCTAGTAAATAGCCTCGCTGATATCTCTTGAGTATGTTACTGTAAATGCACTTCAAGTGACTGAATCATTTAACATCCAATCAATACGATTCGCGTTGCACCATAAACACACTTTAAGTCTGATTCGTGGTTGAGGAAGCTGTTATGACTGTAGTTAACAACTTCTCTGTGATGAGGTGGAATGGTTATATATAGAATGAAAACTGAGATATTTGCATTTATAAGGCCTATTAAAATGTAATAAAAATGCAGAAACAAAAGAAAAGTATAAAGAACTTTAAAACAGAGAATCAAAAATCCTGCCAAGTAAAGAAAGCACTGTTTTGTATTTACTCTGGGAGGTAGATGGGATCTACCTGTGCCATGCTGCCATCACCTGGCCAATATGTTTACAGCAACTTTCAGGGTCCTTGTGGTGAGTGTTATAATAATGTCCAGTTTCAAGTGGTTGGACTTATGAATATATAATAAATATAATATTAAATATTACAAGGTGAAGTGACACCAGTCAAGCAATCTTAGTTTATTTGGACCTCGTGTGCATGACATCATTCAGCACTGATGGTTATATTTAGTCATGATGAGGTCTTACAAATATGGTGCGAAACACCAAACAAAAGAAAAGCTGCTACCTTCACAAACCCACCATCGTTTCCTGTTGGTTTCCCCTTGTGGAGGCAGTCAGGCGTTATAGTTATAGTTATATAAGGCTGAGAAGAGTTTCAGTGTTTCTACATAATAACAAAGCAAACACTGAGATACTGTGGGCTATGTTTTTTAATGATTATAAGCTTTATTTTTGCCTGCATGTATTACACCTGAGCCACAGATACTTGTGCTTTGTCTGTCGGAGCAAAGACGCACAGAAAACATCTCAAGTCTCATGGGTGAGTCAATCAGCTCCGAACACAGATGTTTTTGCCACAACAGCAGCACTCCCATACTGTGAGTGTAAATTACACCTTGGAAATTAATTGCAAGTTTTGATCCTTTCGATAATGAACCATGTACACAGTGATGCATTCAGTGTTACATTGTGCCAAAGCGTGCAACAGTACATGTCAGTGTGCTGTTTGACATGAAAGTTTGATGCTTGTTTCATATCATTGCGCTGGTCAGGTTGCTCATTGATCGGATGCTGCCTGTGTGCGTGTGCCTGCTCTTCCGTCGCACACTTCGCAGATAGTTCCTGTACAGGATCACGCTGATCACCCTGTCCTGGAACTGCTTGGAAACAATGTAGTACAGAATGATGTCTAGCACTGTGCTCATGTTCATCAGGAACGTGGTGAAGACTGCCCATGTGCTAAATCCCCCATCTTTGCCTGTCCCCAGCAACCGGAGCACTAAAGACACATGGAAAGGCACAAAACACACCAACACTTGGATGATCAGTGTGATTATGATCCGGATGGACTTCTGCTTCACTTTAGGTTTGAGCTTAGAGGTGCGGCCGTGGATCAGATTATCCACAATGACAATATAGCAGCCAATCATTATACAAATGGGAACCAGGAAGAAGAAGATGAGTCGCACAAAGTTGACGGGGTTGTCATTGCGCATGTAGATGATGTCTTGCATCTTGATGCAGGTGGTGAAGTTGGAGATGCGATCGGGGTCGTCCTCAGAGAAGAGCAGGGGTACAGTGCAGCCCAGAGTCATTAGCCACACCCCCAAACTCCCTACCACGGCCTTAGGGACATTCCTCAGTTCTTTGCCGTGCTTGGGCTGGACGATGGCCATGTAACGGTCAGCGCTGATCAGAGAAAACAGCCACAGAGCCATGCAGGGGTAGAAGATGGTGAGAGCTGAACTGATTCTGCAGAAAAGATCTCCAAAGGGCCAATAGTCCTGGTGGTGGTAAACCATTCTGAAGGGAAGCAGCAGGATGAAGGTGAGGTCCACCAAAGCCACATTTATCATGTAGACAGTGACAGAGTTCCTCTTCTTGGTTGTGAGGGCAAACACCCATAAAGCAGTGAGATTGACTATGACTCCTATGATGAAGATGAAGCTGTAGAAGATCAGGCCTACCAATCGGTACTCCACCGGTCCCTGCTCCGGCCTTACAGCACCAGACTCCACAGACATTTTGGAGAAGTTTAGATTTAGCTTCATTCTGAAACTTACAGAATACAGCAAGATACTGGTGTTTATTTCCATTGAACAATTCCTTTATCATATTTTTTTGCCCATTTTTTTTCATGATTGGAGTTGAAGTCCTGTTAATTCATTTACGTTGAAAGGTCATGTGCTTCTAGCAGAGCCTTAATAAGGAAAAGGGGATATTTTGGCCAATGTGGCATCTCTCAATTATGAAATTGATCAAATCTAAGATAACCAAAGTCCTTTGATTTACTATCAGCTACAAAAACAGTACAGCCAAGTCATGTTAAGAGACATGTTTACTGATTGCAATTTTGAATAAGATTTTAAGTTTCAAATGATCCGAGGAGCAAAACCTGGTAATGCAACTTACTTTTGAACATTATGTAGAAGTAATCCTCATTAGTCCAGTCATTAGTTTGAAATCTAAGAAAAAAACAAACAAACAAAAGCACAATATAAACACATTCAAGCACTGTGTTTGAGAGAAAAAAAAGAGTATGAAACAATTAGGTTTCCAGAAGAAACAGTGGGGTTGAATTAGCTAGAGGCTGCTTCTAAATATGTACATATCTGTGTTTTACAGTTTGCAGAACCTGATGCCTGATAATTTGAATACTTATTTTTCCAAGCTGTGCAGCTGCACTGCGAGAAAAAAAGAGAAAGAGAAACCATGTCTGTCTAGATGTGTAATTCCATAATGTATACATATGTATACATTATATACATTACACTGTAGAAACAAAACTGTAACTGTGGTGAGCAGCAGAGTACAATGTGGAAGTGAAATCTTTATCCCTGTGAACTTGATGTGTCTTGATAATAAATCATGTGACTTCCGCCTTTCACCTTTAAGTAAGTATATTCTTTCTACTGTACTGTCTGTTGTGTATATTGTGAATCGTGGGTGATCATTAAGAATCAGAAAACCAATGAATGTAAAGCTGCAGAATGAAACTAGCTAAATAAATTAAATAAGCTGAGTGATTTAAATCAGTTTGTCCCAAAACTGAGCAACAAAACACACATACAGAAATAAAACATGTCAGCCAAAATGACTTTTCCCATCCATCTTAAAGGTCAGACAGATCAAGTAGTCTTGCCTGAACAATAAAAAGACTGCACTTACCACAGAAATTACACAAACATCCTGACAAGCTTGCGCCAACAGGTTTATGAAGCAGCACGGCGACTTATCTGAGCACTCGGTCAAAACAGGGAAGTGAATGCTTTCTCAAAGGGTAATGTGATGGAATGGTGGCGAGACTGAGCACAGTGTAAACCCCCATCACTTCCTGTGTTGACTGTGAGCTGTAGTTTCTGTACTTTAGATTCCTTTACAGTATCTACGTAGTTGGAACACAAAGGGCCACAGCTTTCCACAGTCTGCAATTACACCCCCTTAAAGAAAATGATGTGCCATTAGAAGTGGGAGTGTGTTTGGCAGGCAGAGAGATGGCAGATTTAGGGCGAGTTATTGATTGGAAAAGTGGGGTCTGTCACAGCACATTAGTTCTCAGGGGAGTAATCCACAGCAGGTTGCTGTGAGAAGCATCTGCTGCTGGAGAGAAGTAATTAAAAACAGGATGTTGAGGCAGTTGCCATATAAACAGGAAATAAGAAGGTGGTAATAGACACTTCACGCTGATGCTGTGAGATGGTTTTACACCGCGTTGTCTTAATGGATGCAAAGCGCATACCTCAGGTGAAAAGCTCAAGGTCAGTCTGGACCCGGACTGAATACAGATTAATGTGTGTGATTAATGTGTGTGTGTGAGCTGATAACAACTATGAATTAGGACATTTGACTCAAAGAACATTGTGCAATCAAAACATCCCCTGATTTCCTAACTGCTACTTTCCATTCCCATTACACAAAATAGAGAGCAAAGCATACTTTCACACGATTTACAGCATTTCCTCCTTTGTGCCGTCTGACTGCTTTGATGCTGAACTTCTTTCCATGCTCACTATGTTATTTTTCATCACAGGGTTTATAATTCTTATTCCTGGGAAATAATTATCTTTCGGCTTGTCCCCTCGATGTGTCTTAAAAATCTCATACCAGATGGTACTTTGTGTTCATTGCAATATGTTGTTATGACAACAGTCTGTGTGATGTTTTCCTCTCTTTGATACTTGTCATGTGGTTGCCTCAGCGAGTCCTCCACTCCTTAATAAATCCTTGGTCTTTATTATTCACCTGTGTAATAGACTATATAAGTGCAATTTCACTATCTAGACTACATCATGTTCTTTCTTTTTGTACTTCCCTTAAATTGTTTTATTTTATTTTATACTTATTATATACTTATATGAAAGAAAATGGTCAAATAAAATTAAAGATAAATTGATACTCTTGTTACATCTGTCAATATTCAGATTAGCTATAAGGTGCCTGTAAAAAGCCCATTTAACTTCCTTTACTGTCACCTCTTTAGCCTGTTCTACACTGTCCTCTAGAGGCCAAAAACAATCACTACAAGACTGAGGTTTAGGTAGCAGTCTGTGCCTAATAATTAATTTAGTCTTAGAGTAATCAATTTCTTATTTGTGCAAGTAAGACTAGGCTTTTGTAATATAATGTATTAGATGACATTTCATCTGTGGCAATTAATGCAAAATGACTTAACAGACCTTTAAGCTACAAAGCAAAAAAGTCTTAGTGAGATCATTGTTACATTTTAAGCTTTTCCAAACTTTTATTATACAAAATATAATACGGTTGTATCTTAATGATGATTTTATGTATTGTTCTGTTGCTCTGTCTCCTTTTCTTCACCTGTCCCTCTTTCTTTTTAGGTCTTCTGTCTTTTTCCTTTTCTCCATCACTGATCAGAGTTGGTAGCTGAAGTTGGCTGCTTTAATTCAAACATTAAAGACCCCCTCCAGACATTTTTAAGAGATATGGAAATACTCTTCTTTGAATGATAATCCGTGTGTGATATGGCTTTTCCACAAAAGAAAAAGTTCAATTACCGTGTCGAGAGTTCTCAAAATTACATCTTCTCCTTCTCCCCCCTGAAAAATCCAGAATACGCAAATATTGTTCATTTCAAAAGTTGGACAAGAGTTCAAAACTGAACACGAGATGTCTCCTACTTCTTCTCCTTGTTAAGTTCTCTGATGCCTTCAGCCCATCCCTTTAAAACGAACACTGTCCTTATTCCCCAAAGAAATCCGGTGGGGAGTGATAAAGCAGATGGCAATTATATGTGTGAAATACAATGTTCGTTGCAATACAAGTAGCTAGACTATCAGCAAGGGACATGTTTCAGTAACATAAAATAAAAAAATGTATAAGTTGTAAATACAGCACATTAAGAGGTCGAGATGCAAATAAACATCTAATGATACCCTGTAGTGTTTTATGGTTGATTGCCATGAATAGTATATCTTAGTTTACTGTGTTAATTTGCCCAGATACAGAAAGGGATTAAAGGTTTAAAAGTGTGTGTGTGTGTGTGTGTGTGTGTGTGTGTGTGTGTCAACAGTTCCTGGAATTAATTCATTACATTATTTGGTTAATGACCTTCTTGTCATAAGATTGTTATGCAACAACAAAAAATACATTAAAGTCAAGTTTATTTCATTATTTATTAGGAAAAATAATTTGTATTGTTAAGTTCAAACATTTACAAACAGGAAGCCCACTGCAGGCACATGTTTTGCTCTGTGGTTTTGTTTGAGCCTTGGCAGTAGCTTTGCTGGTTGCCATCAACATGATGAAATGAACTTTGTTGAACTTTTCTTGCTTATTTCTCTTGCCTCTATCTTAACCTGTGTCTTGTTTCAGAGCCATCTGATGCTGAGGCCTTCCGGATGTATGAGTGTGATGATTCATAAAGAATGGTTGAGATGCATATTGTTTCAGAACTGAGGGAACGATGTCCTTCCTATAACTCACACAAGCCAAGCTTTTGTCACAGTTTGCTAACCCAGTGGTCTGTTATATTACATGTACATGTGTTTGAATCTCTGGGTCTTGACAACAACCTGAATTTTAAAAGAAATTACTTTAAGTACTAATTGAACTTTCATGAAGGGAAGAAAAACAATATAATTATCTCCTGCTATTTAGGAAAAATCACTGGAGAATCACCATATGCAACACCCAAATCTAAAAGCAAACACTAAAAATAAAATGTAAATACAGTTTCTTTCTACAGACAATCTGACTGTTTAACAGGTCACACACATTCACACATCTTCACACACACACACACACACATGCTATGTGTTACTGACTACATCACACTTATTGAGCATCCGGAGGATTTTGTTCATAACGGATGTTTCTGCAGTTCATGATTTAGACCTGGTGCAAGTGACTGTGCAGGAAGCAGTGTGGCCTTTGTCTATCTGTATCTATCTAAGTGTAAAGTAAAGTTGTGGATTTAGTAACTAAATCAGGATTGGCCCATCTAGTCTCATTACAGGGCCTGCTCAGCTAATTCTGGGAATTGTTGGTACATTTGGTTTTCTTGAGCACAAATGGTGTGAAGATATATAATATTTTCTCCCTTACAAGAAACATGCATACACCTCAAGCATGTGTGTACATTGCATTAACACAGAATGTTAACATCACTTTTATTTTAACCTTTTATTTTATTTGCTCCACAGGACCCCTTTAAATTAAATGACATCATAGACCACACCCACCTTTATCATGAGGAAATGAATGTTAAAGCAGACAAATATGCTTTACCAAACAGTTAAGGTTAATTCACTTTACAAGCAGTTGAAATAATGAGTGTACAGTTTGTCAATTTTTCCTGAGATATTACATCTGTATGCTGAACTGAAACTTAAAAAAACAAACAAACCTGAGATTGTGAGTCTGATTTCATTTTGGAATGAAATTCATATCTACTTCTTCTTTAATATCTCAGTTCATAAAAGTAACACTGTGAGGAGGAGATCAGATGTGAGGTCATTGTCCGGTTGCAAATATTAAAATTCAAACATGTTTTTTTCACTTGAGTATACATTTAGCAATATAACTCTTCACATACTATACATGAACACACTTAATGTCAACTCATAGATGTTCTCTTTCCGCTCTCTGATCAGTTGACTGTCCACTTTCAACGTGCTCTACCTCATCAGCGCTCAGTCTACGGGCAGGAGACAAGCAGGCTTTATAAAAAAGTATCCTCCTTTCTTTCCTTAGCTGCAATAATCTCTGCTTTCCTGAGTAATTTATTGATCTCAAGAAAAAAGAGAAAATATGTAAATTCCTGAAATTCTGAATCATTCTGTTGATGTTTAACCCCCCCCCCCCCCCTTGTGTAAATTAATTTGGTCAAAAACAGCTGAATTTCTTTGGATCCAGATGCTGAGTAGCTGCGTAGAGTCCCTGATGGCATGAGTGAGTCACATTATTTGACTGGTTGTGATTAAAGTATGCCCACGCATAAAAGGTCCTCTCATCTTGCATAACTCTTGGTGCAGTGCCTCAGTTCTCTCATTCACTCAAGATGCTGTAATCTCCTTTCTGTGAGTCTCTCACTGGTTGTTCCTGCAGTACAGCTGTTGAGTTGGATCTTGTTGCCATCAATAAAATCCTTGGAGGAGCCTTCAGGTGATGTCCTCACTACACTGGAGAAGGACATGCTGACCTGTAGCTTCAGCAGCCTCAGAAGTTTCCTCTTGTAGCCCTTACAGGCAAAGAAGTAGATAAAAGGGTCCAAACAGGAGTTGAGGTTCATCAGACACACGGTGACGTGCAGCGACACCTGAAAGGCTGTGAGATCAGCACAATCGGGGCTCGACACCAGCTTGCGGATCATGTACTGCAGAAGGTCAATGTGATAGGGGCTGTAGCAGACAACAAACACCAGGGATACACAGCAAATCACACCGATGGCCTTGCGGCTCCGGCCAGACTTGTCTGTCAAATGGTTGTTCTTGGCTGTGAAGTGGAGTTTAGAGCACAAGACGGAGTAACTCACAAGGATGGTCACCACAGGGATGACATAACCAATGAAGACAGCGCCAATCAGTATAGTTGCAACATGCTCCATCTCCTCAAAGATGGGGTATTCCATGCAGGTGATGAAGCCATCAGGTTCCTCGTTGGTCATACGACTGCCCAGGAGGGGGAGGGTCTGTGCCAGGACCAGCAGCCACACACCAACACAAATGTAACGCACGTTACTGACCTTTCTGAGTCGGGCAAAGCGCAGAGGCAGGACTACAGCGATGAAGCGGTCCACGCTGAGGCAGGTCATGAAATTGACCCCTGCGTAGGTGTTGATGTAGAAGATGAAGCCTGAGATCTTGCAAAGCGCCTCACCCAGAGGCCAGTGGAAGCCCAGAGCATAGTAGGCAATCCTCACAGGCAGAGAGAGGGTGAAGAGGATGTCAGAAATGACCAAGTTGAGAGAGTATAAGGTGGTGGAGTTGATCTTCTTCAGATTGGGACGAATGACGTGGAGGGCGAGGCAGTTACCCAGCAGTCCCACAAAGAACACAATGCTGTAGACAAGAGGCATGAGGACCCTGGCATATTCTCGGTGGGCGTACAGGGTGTCACAGGTAGAATTATTAGAGGCATTGTTGGTGGATGAGGATGTCAGGGTCACAGGCACAGTGGTAGAACCCATCTTGATATTTTAGGAACCAGTACCTGTAAAAAATAAAATAAAATGTGTTAATGCTTTTGTTTAACTCAGAGATTTCATTGTGCATTTTCTTATCTTTTCTCTTCTCATTTTCTTTCTCCTCTGATCCAAAAAACACAATACAGAAAATGTGTATTTAAAGGAAACAAAACCAGACATGTGTCAGTTTGAAAAAAAGCCCCCAAAAAAACAAGTCCCTGCCTATGTTGAAATGAAACCCTGGCACAGGTTTGCAAATATAAGAACTTGCTTTCAAAAAGGAAGTAAAAGAAGTTAACAGTATTTCTAACTTACTGGCAATTTCATCAAACCCCCCCCCCCCCCCCCCCCAAAAAAAAAACCTGACAATGTCTGCCTGAACTGTAATAAATTGTAAAATAATGTAGAAAAAAGCTAAACAAATCATGATTTTGATGATTTCACCATATTTTGAGGGCTCTCAAAAAGAACAAATGAATGCACAGAGTTTGTTTGCTTGGGTTTCGAGCAGGTGGACTCTCTGCTGATTTATCATCAGTAACTGACAGTCATGTACTGAGACACAACCTGTCCTGTTGATTTTGTGGTTTCTAGTGCCACCATGTGGTTGTTTTTGAGCAAAGCCCGGCAGAGACAAAACTCTACCTTCACGTTTCACCTCATTTTCACTAACCTAAAGACTTTGCACTTCCTAAAGCCTTTACATTTCTTAAAACAAAAGGTGAAAGTACAATTCAAGACTAAAAACAAAAGGTACAATTCAGATCTGATATGCTCTGGTGTCTGACTCAAGCTGGAAAGCACCTATGTTGACACTTATCACTATCAATACATTTTTATCTTTTCATTCTGTAATTTGACATGTGAAAATAAAGCGTATTATTTGAGCAGCAAAGCATAATTAAAGATGACAATTAAGGAGTTAGGAGAGACATATTAACCGTCCTTCACAACCTTTAGTCCATTCAACCACTAAACTATGTATTTGACTTACAGGACATAGCTGTTTTTTTTTGTTTGAGGTTAAAAGTGACATGACGGAAGTCTGTGAACAATAACGTGCCTTTACTGTGATTCTGAATGCAGCTGTAGCACTCTCACACACTGCCAAAAATGTGTTGAGAGACAGACTTGTACATGAGGAAGTCAGCTTCCCCAGGGCGCTCAGCCTCAGAATGGTAGGCATTTGGAAAGTCATATTGTTTGAGCCAAAGTTATAACCCACCCTAGCTGTGGCTATCAGCTCAAGCACATGGTGCAGAGGAGAAACTTGTTTCCTGGCCCATTAAGACAAGTTAAGGGGTATTTGGGGGTGAACATGCAGCAGTATTTGTCAAATTATTATTAAAATCAAATGATTAAAATTAAATTATACACATACATTTAGTCATTTGACATCAAATCTGTGTTTCATGTCAAGAATATACTTTGTACTTTTCCAGTAACACTCAGACTGTTGTGAAAGTGGTTTTCTTCTAACTCTGAGTGTTGTAACTGTAATTGATTGCTCAATCTGATATAAATGTGTATTTTTCACACTGAATTTCCCTCAAAGAAGACCAACATTATTTCATAATCCAGTATTCCTTCTGTTTAAACTATAGAGAACATAGTTTGTAAAGGTGTGATGATTTGCCATTTGAAAATTCCATGCTGTAGTTTAAATGCAAATTTAGTTTGTCCTTCGTTTTGCAAGAGTAGGTTTCAGACGTTTGCTTGTGGTAGATATCTGACTGTGGAATACCGCACTTTCTTCACAACGTAAATCCATTACAAGCTCAACTGCAAACTGAAACAGTTATATACATTATCCAAATGCATTCCCCATGCGATAACCCATCTATGTCACCATGCAGGATTCACCCTGACCCTAAAAAAGATACAGTTTGGAAACGAAGCTTACCTCACAGATGGAATATGTTTTTCTTGAGATTTATTGAAGTCACATTAATCCAGAAGACATGACCCTTTTTTTGCCAAGTTCATCTCAATTATAAGGGCTGTCCTGACAGCACTACAACCACGCTGGCCTGAATGAGAACAGCATGACACACAGAAATCAAGATCCGTATCTGCTGCCAGTAACCATAGTGACAAAATATCCTGTTGTAGCTCTCTCTCTCTCTCTCTCTCTCTCTCTTCCTATGTGTGTGTGCGTGTCTCTCTATCTCTCTCACTAAAACTTTCAAATGTTCTATCAGCACACACTTTTGAAACACCTACTGATTGCACCCAAAAGGTTTCCAACGTCATGTGACAATAACCTGATGTATGTAATACTTAATTTGAATGTGGCCTTTGTGATTGATAGAGCTGTGGGGGTTGAGCCATCTGTGACATATTTTGGGAAAGAAAAATCTAGGTTTCATACTGGGGTGTACTCTTGGGAGGATGTGGCTTCAGCTGCACAGATGAGGCCATCCAGAGTTGTTTTTATTAGACACCTAGCTTGTTGTATTGGTATTAAGACACTTTTACTAATGCCAAAAGCTGTGCTTTATTGTACATTAATTACATCACATTTCTCTCTGATAACCCCTGTTACTCAAATTCACTCTTTCTCAGTTTCAGACCAGTTTCCCTTTAGACTATGCAAATGAGTGACAGCAAAATGCACAAAATTAACTTCCTCTTTGCTGCAACCACACCTTTGTTTTGATGTTTTGAGTTCAGAATGACTTTTAGAAAAGAAGAGCAACACGACTCAACAATTATTTCTTTTGAAGGCTTTGAAACAATTGATCATTTGCTTTCAAGCACTGAGTATCTTGTGTGTCATCAGTTGTGAATGCAGGTATGACTTTTCTGCCTGAAAGTCAACAATGCCTTCCTGCGGTGAGAGCATACTGATGCCACATAGGTCATAAAGGCCTTAGCAAACAAGTAAAGGCTGTGATTTCAGATGTAGGAGTAGCATCACACTGAAAAAACATAGATGTGCTTTGGAGTGAGAGATCAGAGACCATTTTAAATGTAAGATGTGGTCAAGAGAAAGAAAGTGTATGTGACTCCAACAGTGACCAGCTACACTTTCAAAATGAGAGGATTTTTAGAAAATGTTCCATTATGTTAAGTTAAACAATAAGTGTAATTGTGTACCCAAAAGCAGTAGACTCAGAGGTTGCCGAACACGTACTTAAGTTTGCTGCACTAACTGTTATCCTGCGGTTTTCACACCTTTGTATCACTCCTGCTCACCTCTGCTTTCTACTACAACACGTTTTCAGCTACAGGATATGAACTACAATCGTGCATGCATGATGGTATGTATAAACATTTACCTGCACATCTGATTTTTCTAATCAATCAACTGATTTCTTTGGAAAAATCTTACTACACGCAGAAAAGAAAAAAGAATAGTGCTCAGTATTGACTTCTTGTCCTTTGCAAGATAACGCAACAGCTCAAGAAACATGTGACGGTATGGGGAATGTGAAGAACTGTGTTGATAGTTAACTGCTGCTGAATACAAATAAAATCTAAAATCTACAAGAATAATTTTCTGTTTCTTATTGACCACAGCCTTCCTTTGTTCAAAACAAGTCCGGTGGCGAGGCAGAGGAAGCTGTTCAACTTCCTCACGGCCTTGCCATGTGGGTCTGACTCACTGGGCTTCAGACAGCCAGCTCACACCCATCGCCGACAGACAACAGACATGGTGTTCTGCCATGGCTATTCATAGAAGACAATGGGGCAGAATACCAAAGAAAAGTCTCTTTACACTCTGTTCTTGTTGTTGTTGGGATCTTATTTTCAAATAAAGATATAAACCAATGGTTATGGTCAGGATGCCATGGATGAATGCAATGAGTCTAGAATAACGATGACCAGTTCAGAAGTGCTGTGTGTGTTAGTGCTTTAGCATATCCCTAGCATTTTTCAGTGTATTTAGAGGTTCTCTTCTTATATGGCTATGATTTCACAGTTTGATCACTGTGTGACAGTGCTGGCTGGAGTGAATATATTTCAGCATTGCTTTTGCGCTGTGGTACCAAGATGAAAATATGTGGTTCTTAACGTGTATCCATGTATCTGTCATATTTCATGAATGCAGTTTAATGGCTATAATGTATTGACATTGTACCATTGGTACCAAACATGTGACAAAATTGTTTTTACTACATGGTGTCAATAGTGTGATAGTGGGCCTCTCAGCTGTCTGGATAACACGTGGTTGAGATAAGATTGCAAAAGTTGTACAGGAAACTTCTGTGGCTTCTTCCGAAAAAATACATTGGTTGGGTAACTACATTTACATCAGACTGCTATCTGATGACATTTCACAGCACTCGATTTTATTGATAGTATTTGAATGTAGCATTTAATGACGAAGAGTAGTCAACTAAAGAGTTACAATAATGTATTATTTATTGAAACCGAATACTTAAATTTTATGGTTGCTCTCACACACTGTGGAGTGCTTCTACATTTTTACATCCATCAAATTATAGTAAATAACTTTTCCCACAATACTTTCTGTTTATATTTGACTTTCAGTCTAGTAAGCAGCAGATTTGGACTAAAATTCTGAGCAAATTATGCATTATTTGTGTAATATACAGTAAGTTGAGAATGTTTAGGGCAGTGACACAGTTTTGTTGTGTTGGCTCTGCACTCCAGCACATTTGATTTAAAACAAAACAATATTCAAGTCTGTCTACATCCTCATGTGATGGACTGAGTAGAAATTGTGGCCCTTTTTATATAAAGTCCCACAATGCCAAAAGAGGTCCCCCAAGGGTTAAAAGGGCTATGAGTGCTGCACTGACACCCTTAAACACCTTTAAAAGTTCAAGTCAGTGACCTGATCATTGGGAAAGAGCTCCAGTTACAAAAGAGGACGTGTTTTAATGATTATGCTGTAGACTTTTATTAGGCCTCTCTCTATTCTGAAGGCCATTCTTCCACTTACTGCTGCTGTGCTGTGCCACAGTAATTTGTTCAATAACTGTATTTGGTTATCAAGTCATATATCATTTCTAATAATAAGCCCAGAAGAAAGAATTTGGAGTACATTTAAAATACCACATGGCCAAAAATAGCACATTTTCCTCTATGCACAATATATAACATTTTAAGTCATATTATAAAACCAGGCACATCTTCTCAGATGAATAGCGCACTGTGGCTGATGAGTTTCAGATCATGTTGGGTTCACAGTGGGTACAGTGGGTTTGACCCACTTGACACCTGTTTACAGTACACTAAAACTTGTGCTATAACTTCAGTAAGTCACAGGATGGCAGCAATGTCTTTACTGCTGTGTCAGGCAACTTCTCCAAATAAATTCAAGACATTGTTGCAGGCAAAAGTTACAGCCTCATAGATGTTCTGCCACTGTTACCTGACTATAACCACAGCTAATTACTTGTGATTAAAACAGATACTGTAGATTGAAAGTCCATGGTTATCATCTGAAACAAAATGTAATATTACATTAATTGGAAGTCATACTACATATGCACATCTAAACTCCAAAAAACTTCATTTATAAAATTGAATATCATAAGAAAAGGAAAGAATAGAACATTGTGTGATATATATTTATATAAACTAAATAAATATATAATGACTAGTAGTTGTATGTTAACAACAGCATTGTTTATCTGACGTAATTAGCCTATTGGTTAGCTTGGCTTACTGAAAGTAACAAGTAACAGCTTCAAACCAAAAACCACAAAAAAAGAAACACTCTTCATGCTTTTTTAAACTATTAAATAATAATGAATTATTTTCTTCTGACCCATTTTATGCTGCAAATATGTCAATATCTCCTTCTTCAGTAAGTGGTCTACAATGTAATTTATATTTACGCAAATATGACCCTGGATCTCCTCTTAAGTTTCTTCTTTGAACCACAATCTTGTCTCTGTCCCACCACAACAACCCCATCTCAGTCTGCACCTGTCTGCTGCGTCTCCATTGACATGTTAGAGATATAGAGACTACAACAATGATTACATTTCTAAAGATACAGTGTCAAAGAAACTGCACTGTTGGTTTTAATGTTTTTATATGATTTGTCGACCATAAGAAAAATACAGAATAACAATCAGTTAATATGTTTGACTGTGAGTTTCTGGTCCCATTGACCAGCAGTTAATGTTGGCTTTTTAAAAAAAAAACACGAGGGGGGTATTATGAAAATCAAGATTTGTCTCATCTTGGGGTGGATTTAGTGATCAGTGATGTTATCTAAATACTGTTAATGCATGAAGTAATTTTTCTCACTCCTACTAAACTTTGACTCAATGGAAACTTTTTGATGTGACGATAACTTTTGAACAACCAGTCTGAACTGCCTCTCTGCGTGATGTATCAAATAGAAACAAATACAGACAGATGTCTTCTTTGGATACAATATGTCTTGGGCTAGTTGTGGTGGTTGATGAATAATACTACAATAATGTTAATAAACCTCTAACAGACTGTTTCCTGTTGGAAACCGAACGACTTTTAGAGTGAACAAACAACCTGAGAAATGTCACCATTGTGCTTTACAACCACACAGTAATCATAGCTACTGTATGGATATTTATACCAATGTGTCACAAAAATGTATGTCTCACTTTAATCAAGTGGTAAAGTTTACGAACGTAAATCATACCTTAATGTAGATGTCATGTGTGGATATTAAATTACTGAGCATTGAGCATTCAAAAATGTTGACATAGATAATGGATAATTCTGTCATTGTGATGACAATATTGATTCCAATACTCTGTTTGGTGAATGAGTCACTGCATTAATGTAAATGATTTGTACTAAATGGGCTGAAACATGCAAAACATCAGTATGGTCCTTTGGGACAACCTACCTTTAAACATACCTTAAAAATACCAATATAATTTCTCAGTTTACAATATTTGATTTGCAGAGTCCCTCAATGCCAACATTCTTGTCTAGCAAGATGGTTCTGTCAAAAGAGAATTATCACCCGACTTTGCAGTTCCCCTCAGCTTGACAGAGCTTTTTTAGCATCTCTTACACAATTGTTTTGGTTTTAGGATCCACAGCTTTACTCTTTTGACTCATTACTTTTGTCAGTGTTGTTTTCAGCCACAGCTGGCAGCCGTTGTCGGCAAAGAACCTGTAAAACCCCTCTGTATGCTACCTGCCCAGCACCAAACAGCAGACAGACTAAGTTAGCTGGTAAACATGGTGGAGTATTTAGCAGCTAAAGAGCCAGATATTTCTCTCAGGAGTTGGCGAAACAGAGATAGGTGAAGAGTCATAAGGTGCACACAAACACAAATCCAAATGAATGTTAATGTTGCTCTGTGTTTGCTCGATATGTAAAGGAGCCACTGTTTGCTAACATGTTAACCATCATCTATGTCTGTTAAGCCATCAAAACTCTATTAATATAGGTTTAAAGCTCCTTTTTACAGACAAAAAGATTTATCCAACATCACCAAATTTTCCCTCATGAAAGAAAATTTTCAGCCAGTCACGTTGTTTATCTTCTCAACGTACTACTTGCATTTTCAATCCCATTTTAGCAATTAGTTTTGTAGGCTACTTACCTTTTTTGGATTCTTTAATGCCGCAGAATAACTAACTCTCCTGTTGCTCCATGCCCTTTGCCTTCAAATACATCATTATCAAACCTCTCTACATAAAAACCACTTCCTTTTTGTCTCCAAAATACTGAACAAAAGAACTGTGCAACCTAGTATTAATTCTCACCAAAGGTGGTGAAGGGAATGCTTTGCAAACTATAAGGATACTATACTAAGTAGAACATAGAGTTAATTAACAATAATACCATCTCAAACTGTAATCATATCTAATCTGCGGTACATAAAAAGCTCTGTTAGGTCCATTGTTTTCCTCCTTTTGAATGTTTCCACTTGGCAATATTCACCCTGAATAAGGTCATCTTGCATCTTTATACAGATGATACCCGAATTTACATCTCTGTCTCTCCAGATTATCTTGCTTACTATTCTACTATTGAACACTCTTTATATGATATGCTTGCAACAAATACCTGCTTTTACACAAAGAAACAGTACACAGTAACACTTCTTCTTTGTGTGAATTACTTTCTATGTAAAATCATAGGGCAGCTTTTCCAAAAACCCAGGAAATGTTAAAAGTTAAATTTAGATATGGTACTCTGCACTACAAACAGACAACGTGCACCTGCTTAAATTTGTAAGACACACACACACACACACACACACACACACAGCAACCCCACCACAAGATGTGGGACCCAGCAGGAATGAGGCCTGTGAGGGGGAGCAGGAAAGGTGGGTGAGGAAGTGGTGATGGTATTCATCTACCCACTCCTGCACAGAACTCAGATGTGGGTGTGAAAGTTTGACATGTTCTCAGTTTGCCATACCCAAAGTTCTTGCATAATGTAAAATACGAAATACTGTTGAGAGCATTGGAATTATATTTTTGATAGTAGGAGAGCACACATTACGGGTTTTCCAGTGTGCAATAATAAACTAATCACATCCACTTACACACTTTGCTAGATTCACTTTGC
The DNA here is from genome assembly GCF_043641665.1 of Enoplosus armatus. Lineage (NCBI taxonomy): Eukaryota > Metazoa > Chordata > Actinopteri > Centrarchiformes > Enoplosidae > Enoplosus > Enoplosus armatus. Next base: position 7,924,500 of record NC_092190.1, on the reverse strand, counting down.
ATGTGTTTCTCTACCAAAAGGAAGTGAAAGTTGCTGTTGTACTGCGTTAATGACCACAATATTTTTTACATTATTGAAAAACAAAGCTTTGCTTATTTATCTAGGTTTCCTTCACCCTGCACACACACACGATCAAAGGAAGCGCCCTCAAGTACACAAACATTTATTTTGACACAACTGTATGACACTACTGTTACTGGCACGCACATGTTAACAAGAAAGGCAATAAGAATAAGAAAGATAATAAGATTCACCATCATGTAAAAAGAAAAATATAATAGATATGGAACAATTCATTTTCTACAGTATTCTCAAACAAACATGATTGTGCTCAACACTTTAACAAGGTGAAGATAATTTTTTGGGTGGTGTGGAAATTAGTCAATTAGATCTTTCCTGCATTTGAATGGACATCTACTGCATATATACATACACAATTGTCACAACATCTTAGGGGAAAGACTTGTTTGTCATCTCCAAAGAGAGCATCAACACAAGAGACAAGTCGGTCTTTTTGAGTTTAACAGAGTAAACTAGGTCTTCTCTGTGACACTGGTTGTTGGTATAACTCCTGTAAGCTCAGCTGTGGTTTCTCTCAGGTGTTGCTGCTGCTGTTCTCAGCTGTCATTTTGGAGGAGGCACCAGATGTATACAGATAGTCCTTAAACAGGCTCAAAACCTGCTTCTTGTAAGTCTTTATGGCAAAGAAGTAGATGACCGGGTCCAAGCAGCAGTTGACGTTCATTAGTGAAACTGTAATCTGAAGATAGAAGACAGATTATGAAAAGGAAAATTTATGGGGATGTGTTTGAAATCAAATGAACAAATACAGTTCCTACCTGTAAGGACACCTTAAAGGCTCTCAGTTCCTCGCAGGTTGGCTGGTGGTGTATCTTTCTGGACATAAACTGCATAACATTGAGGTGGTAAGGGCTGAAGCATACGATAAAGGTGAGGAGGATGAGGAGAATAATGGTGTTGGCCTGATGATTCCTCCTTGATCGACCAGTTACAGAGTTCTCCTTGGCTGCAGCTCGCAGCTTCAGGTTGATCTTGGCATAGCAGCCCATGATGATGATGAGTGGACAGCAGAAGGAGACGGCGCAGGCCAGAAGCAGGAGATAAGGGGTGAAGCGGGAGCCCTCAAAATTGAAGTACTCCATACAGGTTTTTCTTTCCTGGTGCTCGTGCAGCATGCTGCGAAACAGCAGAGGAGCTGTCTGCAGGGATACCAGAGCCCACACCAGGCAGCAGACCCTGCGAACCACCCTCACACTCCGCAAACACTGCAGCCGGTGTGGATGCACCATGGCCAGATATCGGTCCAGACTGATACAGGTCATGAAGCCAATACCTGGTGGAAATATAATGAATATGCAATACAGTTTGTGCTTTACACATACAGAACAAAATGGCAAAACAAAAGAATAATTTCACAGATGACAACCAAAGGTAGAGATCGTGAATAGGCAACAAGCTTTTTATACTTCATATACAATGTGTATGAAGGTTTGATGCAATTTGAAATGTACTCTTAAGCTTATACTGTTTTGTTGTCCTATGGAAATGCTGACATCTCTCGCACATAGAGTTCAGAATGAAAAATAAAGTTATCTGCACCTGATGTGGAGATATAGTTGCATATGTGCAGATGCATGTAAAGACACACTCAAAGATGGGGTATTGGCTACAGAAGCACTAATATTACCTGCATAGGTATTAGCAAAGAAAAGAACTGTGGTCAGTCTGCAGAGAAGGTCACCAAAGGGCCAGTCAAAGTGGCGGATGTAGTAAGTAATTCTGCCAGGCAGCGTCAGTGTGAACAGGGTATCAGATAGCGCTAGGTTGACCAGATAGATAGAAGTGGAGTTGAACTTCTGCTTCTTCTGGCAGATCACATAGAGAACCAAGCTGTTGCCGCATGCACTGATGATGAAAACCACAGAGTAGAAAATAGGGAAGAGGACCACTGCAGCTCTTTGGTAGACAAACACATCACAGCTACTCTGGTTTGGAGAGTTTTCGGCTGAGTCCAGGGTGATGTTTTCAACAGCCATCCCACCTGTCATTTTGAGAAAAGGATCACAATGTAAATGTAAAGTCATGACAGGTACATAAGCAAAGGAACAAGAGACCACTGAGCCATAGTTAAAGAACATCATAGTATATCATCAGCATCAGAGTACTTACAAAAAGGGTTCCCAAGTAAATTTGCTCCTGAGTCTGATGGTTGTGGTTGTAAATTCAGCTGCATTTCTTGAAATATCTCATATATGCAGTGCTCAAATCCCTCCTCTCCTTTTTGACATCATATGTCTGTCAAACTTTGTCATCCTGTAACCTCAGTAGTCGGTTGATGCCCTGTGCACAGTCAACTGTTTTCTAGCTTTTCAATGACATGTAATTCATGATATATTCATATAAATGAATACAAAAATATGAGAAAATTCGTAAAAATGTTCATTTTCTTTCTTTTCTTCATGAAGCATTAGCTTCCAATTTGTAGTGCCTTATTATTGACTTGTCCATAATCTGTAAAGGACACTGAATTGCACTAACCTCTATGAAAACTCCTATACAAATACAAGTTGACATTACATACATGTACTGTATATGGCAACATTTACATGGATACTATATCATACTGGGCGCCATGGTGGTGCAATGGTTATCACTGTCGCACGGGAACCCATATTCTCACATTTGATGATGTTGCTGACACCTTTCTTCATGATAAGAACAACTCACATGTACACACACAGCCAAGTTACTTAGGAGGTCAATGGGCAACACTAACCCTAACTCTAACCAGAAAACTAAATATTAATGGTTAACCTTATGGGTACTAATGTTTTGTTCCAAAATAGGAGATGAGTCCCCATGTTGAGACTGTGAGAACAAACCTCACAGTCCCCACAATGTGGTTAATACAGGAATGCTATAGAGTGCTTGTGTGTGAGAGAGAGAAAGAGAGACAGAAAGATAGTGATGGGGAGATTAAGCAAATACCGATTTGTTAATGTTGCCTCTCTGCATGCATCAAGTATCCATTTCATTGTGGTTGCTGTTTCAAACATGTTTCAAATGCACAAATTCTAAGTTGCTTTGGACAAAAGCATCTGTAATGTGATATGTACCGTGTCTACAGTTTAATAAAACAGTGTATGTATTTGCACTACTGCTTGCAGTAGGTGCAGCATGTTTTGAGAAAGGTTAGATGTGTGAAGTGATAAAGTGTGAGGTTTTTATATTATGTTCCTGCCTCTGAGGTTTCTCAAGTTTGTACTCTATATAGCTGAGGTGAAGGCAGGCGGGCCTGAGGTGGAGCCGATGGGAGATATAGAAGGAAGCTCAAGTATTGCTGGCGCTTGTAAAAAACTGTCACAATCCTATGATGTGTGGATGAATCACTAACAGTTTGAAGAAAGTCACATCTACATATATCTCAACCACCAACCCCCCCAAAAGATTAAAAGTATGTGAACAATGTTAACTGAAAAAAAAAACATGGTGTTAAATTCTGAGAATAGTCATGGTGGTAAAAATGTAGCAACGTCGGTCTGCTTCAGCAGAGGAAAATGCTGCAGCTTCACTTCATCAAACAAATCCAACTCAGTTTGCAAATTATTAACTTATTTGTTATTTCAGTGATGGCCAACACACTCATCAGTTGATATTTTATATAAAAGACAGATTTCTCAGCAGAGTTCACATTGGCATGACCCTTCAAACAACATAATAACCATTAATGCTTTATTATTATCACTTAAAACCTCAAAACCTCAAATTTGATACAACACACGTTCCAGCAGTGTGCTAAATCATATCAAAGTATTGTAAAACTAGCAGTACAGTACAGTGGCCAAGCTAACCATAGAAGTACAGTAGAAACACACTGGCTACAGTACCTCATCTCGCTCACTCACCAAAGCTCTCCAGGTTGGTGTAATTGAAATGGATGGCTGCTGGATAGGCAAAAGGTCACTAATTGTCATCAGTCAAATGCGGTTATAATACAGCTCACTTAGGTCACAATAAGAGCTTCATGTAGACAATGTCACCTGCAGGTTAGGAGCCTGCTGCACTTCAGGCCTACATTTCATGCTCCATTAATTTTGTGAGCAGAGTTAAACATCTCGTACCATCTGAACGCCGCTCTGGAAAAGGAAAAGACAGTCGTTTGTTGAGTGCTCACTAGGTGTCCTGAGGGTCTGTTGGTGTTAAATACTACAGGAACACAGGAGGACATGGAAATAAGGAGATGATCACTTCTGCTCATGCATGCCCTTTACATTTTCACTACCCACAGCAAGCAATGTAAACCCATAGAGATTTTAACTGAATATTAAGAAAGAGATACATCAATAACTTTTACTTCCCTATTCACCTCAAACATAATACATATTGTACACAGTATCTGTGGATGTTGTAAATCTGCTCCTGATGACGGTTTTAAAGTAAAACCAAAAGCTTGAAATTGCAACAATGCCTCTGTTCTTTTTTAGAGTGACTCTACACTCACATAAATACCTAAATGTAATCCATTCAAAAGAACTCCTTAGAATACATCACATTTTATTCAACAGTATTGAATTTTATATATCATACCAGCGCCATGAAAATGGTGCACATGGTAGTGTGAAGCAGTGTGTTTGCAGTTTTCAGGGTTGATGGGTGTGTGACATGAAAGGTCTTAGGAAATTGAAAGTGACGACCCAGCATGGAACATGCATGGAAGTCACTTCTCAGAAATGTGACCTTTTTCTGGTTGTTAAGTCAGGGGTGGGCTAAAAAAAAGGGGAGGGGAGGGGGGGGGGGACAAACTGATTCGAAGAGAATTATACAATAGTCAATGGTGCAACTGCAGCCCATAAAAGAACACCCCAGAAGGCATATCGTTTTAAAGGCACCCTCATGGTGGAGGGGGACCAGTGGTGTGTTGGTGAGGCAAACTGGGAATGACTTCTGGTGCCCACAACATGTGTGGAATAGCCAGCATGGTTCCACAAACGGTGCCTAACCAAATTTGGGATGTTTTTTGCTGCCAAAATGAATTGTGTATGAAACTTCCCCCACACACTTTGAATTTGAGTCTGGTTTATCAAACTAACTTCACCGTGCTGCTGGCGACCTGTTCGACAGCCAAATAACAGCAATGTTGGTGTATATTGATGGACATGAACTTTTTAGGAATGGTGATTTTTACACATATACATAGACATGCAAGAAAACACTGTATATGTGTGTATACAGCTGCTATGCAGGCTTCCAGAGTTAATTGCTATAAAACCTAACACCACTAGAGGGGGTGCAATCATTACGAATCAGAAACAGAAAATAATACAGTGGCATTCATAGAGAAGAACAAAATTAACTTGAGCAAAATGTTTCCGGTTTTAAACTTTTTTTTAACTTTTTTGTGTATTTGTAATCTAATATTTTTATTCCAAAGTCAGTGCAGTAGTGTTAAAATTGCGTGCCTATGTGCAGGCGTGCATTTCTGGATCTGTGTGTGTGTGAGTGTGCGTGCTTAAGTAGACTGCTGGACATACCGCAGGGGACTCCTGCATTGTCAGGGGGCCTCATGTGGCTCGTGTCTGTTCTCATCATCACCATCTCCACCCCCCCATGCATCAGCCGCCGCCTGCCCTGCTCAGGCCCTGTCCCCTGCTCCACCACGCTCGCGTGAAGACTCTTCGTTCACACTTTGCTTCACGCTTGTCACCTTTACCACTGATGAGCTGTTTGTTGTTTTTTCAGCCATCACTTTTAAGCCCTTTGCTTCACAGAGAATGGTACACTGCTCCACTGTACATGCCTTATTTGGTGTGAGAGTAAATCGTGAGCAATAGGATGAAGAGAAGTGTTCTTGTGCTGATTGTGGCTGCGTGAGTGTGAACGGCCATAATTATATGCTGTCACAGGTGTTTACGGAGGGCATCTTAAAGAATGTCTAAAATCCCTTTTATTCACAGTGAGCCTTTCTTAATCTAACATGTCACAGTGTTGGCACTAGTGTAGCTGGTTGTGAAAAACACACACCAGCTCCTTGTGCCTGGTGTCCTTTTGAACTGCTCATGACTTCACACCCATGAACATGCTGTGAATTCCACCTTTCTCCCACATTTAGGAAAGTCTCATGGTACATAAACTCATCTTTTTAATGGGCCCTTCACACACATACACAACTCACAGGAGCACCCACAGATGGTAAGCTCTGATTGGCCTCTACACATTGAGGGATTCAGTGTTTTCTTAATTGTTAAGACTTGAAAAAGAATTGCGTCTGATCATTGGTGCCAGAGACATCATTTTTAGTACCTCAGACGTTGCTCCTGAGTTTTGGGCATTTTATCAAAAACATTGTGACAGAAGAAAGCTTTGATGTAGCTTCAGACTAAAAACGATGCAGCACAATAAAACACACATTAAGATTTTAAGGCCCAATTCTGGACAGAAAGCATTTAAGGTTACACCACTGCTGGAAACCAAGACATGGTTTTATTGTTATTCAGTTACATTGTATATAGCTTTAAAGTACATAAATAGCAGTATATGGCAAAAACAGTGTTGAAAAGTTATTTGGTAAAGCCTTCGATTTTGTTTTTACTAATCATGTTGCTTACTTTCAAAGTGCAGTGGGCATAATCTCTTTGCTTTTGATTTCTAAGGAATTACTGGTAAGTGCACTGAAATTGATCAAAACTGAAAAAGATCAGTTCAGGGGTTTGCTTCAAATAAAACATGAAAAAAAAACATGTTCAATCAGACATTTCTTATGAACAAATTTTCCAAAAACATCTTTCTTGACTTGACAAATCCTAAACAATATCCTTTACACAAGTATTTTAGATGAGTTGTATGCTGAGCACTTTTATTTGATCTACATAACATCCATAGAGCTACAGCAGCCGGGAATATTTAGTGTGAAACAAAAGTGTTGATATTGCAAAACAAAATAATTAGAATCCTTCACGCACAGTTAATTTACAGTGTTTAGTAAACAAATGAACAAATGCAGTGTGAACACGTGCATATGCAATGGTGTATTTTGAGTTGATGAATACTGAATAATGAATACAGACAAACAACAAACACATGTTGCAGACACAGACACACAACTTTTTGAAGTTTGATTGACTTTATCAGTTTTAGATTACTTTGTTATTAAAAATAGTGTGATACATTATTGATCCTCATGCCAATTAACCCATTCCCCTCCTTAGGTGAATCGGAGGTCAGAGGTCAGCTTCAGTACAGCACCCCTGGGGCTGGCCAGGGCCTTTGTAAGCAGCCTGGATACTTTTGCCAATATAGGATCTGAAACCAGTTGACGGGAGGCCTCGCAAAACTATGCTTTCGATGCAGTGTGATTTTGTGTGTATTGTATACTTCTGCTAAAATTATTATTAAAAACCTGAAAAGAGAAGAAAGAAAAATGCAGCTGAGCAGCACCATCTTCAGGATCTGCAGCAAAACAATCCTTCCAGCTCCTTCCTGGCCTCTGCTATTTCCTTGTCTAATGGTGGTTTTTATTTGTATTTATATGTATTGTCTCTGATTTGATTGATTGGTGTTCAAGGTAATCTTTAAAAAATCATATTAAATGTAAGCTCAAAGTGCAGCAAATTCTTAGATCAAAACTCATGAGCATAAGGTCAAACAAAAGATGTCCCAACAAATGCTGTATTTTTCACTGATATTACCCCAACATGTATATACTGTACTTCACCACTAAACAAAGCCTGTATTCATCTGTGGCCAGTGACTCAGGCTGGGTCTGAAGACGTGGCCTTGTTCCACGGTCCGTGCGGTGGCAGGTTTTCAGGTCATCTCAGGCGATGTGCATATTTTGGATGTCATCTCGGCTGTTGTATTATTGTTTTATTCACAGGGCATGGACTAATTATTTCAACAGCTCTCTTCATTGGGGAGCAGACTGACAGTTGCCGTCATTGGAGTGATCAGTCTGTTTCTTGGACTCGGCTGAGGCTATTTGATGTATATTAACAATAATTGGTGCCACCGCCACAATGATGTTTAGTAAACCTTTGTGCTATTTTCCAGGAGGATGCCCACAAGGAATTTGTGAGTAGCTGCTCGGTCTACAGAGACGCCTTCAGAGTCAGGACAGATGGGAGGACTGCTGTCCTCTGCAGATCAGAGACACCACGACCTAATCATCATTATCACATACAGGACATACAGTCTTTCTCATTGTCTTGTTGTCTCTTCTGATCAACAGACAGGCTAATATCTACCACATACACTCCAATTCCATTACTGTAACATTTCATCCACTGAATCATATAGAGCGAGTCAAGAACAATGTGGCATTTGTTATCATAAACACACGTAAGATACCTACGGGGTATCATTTAAGTGAGAATTTACCCGTCATGCATATGTGACATGTGAGAAAGTCATGTACAAATTAAGTTTGATGACTATGTGGGTCATAAAAAAGACAATGATTTAAGAAAAATATGTGTTGTATGTAAGGAATAATATGCTTTAAGCAAACAAATGCCAGTAAATACATGTAAAATGTGTTAGAAACCTTTTTGAATATATTAGTAATAGCAGTTTGAGAAGTTTGCTAATCAAGACAAACAATATAATGTTGTTATTTAGTTACAATATTATGTTCCGATTAAAAGTGCTGTTGTTCTTTTACTGCTTGTCAACTATAGCAATTCTTGTTATGCCTCGTCATCTAGGTGGATGGCATGACGAGACATGACTCTGTGTTGTTATGTTTGATTCTGTGGTACAAGTACAAGTTATTTAGTTGGGTTCCTTGTATACTGGCAACTGGGGCTGATGCAGTGAGGTGGCGGTGTCTCGAGTTCCAGCATCTAGCAGTGACTCCAGCAGGTTTTGAGTCTGCCAGATTCTACAAGTGAATGAGAGGCAGATGTGTGGTGACAGCACTACGCTCATTAGGCTGAATCAGTGTCACACTGTGACAACTGGCCAACTTGAGGCTTCTCTCATCACTCAGTACTTACTCCATTCAGTCAAGACCAGCTTGGACTCTCCCAGACCTCATTTCAAACCATTAACTGTTCTGGCTTCTCTCTTTTGCCTAAAATAGAACCTTTTAGGATAGATAAACTGATAAACACCATTTCTTCTATCCCTTGAATATAACATCCCCAGCCACAATATCTTGAAACAACCTTTTCTCCACATCTATCTTTGATCCCAGTGGTATCCCTGCCTCTGACCACTGGTCTACCCCTGCTCCACAATCCCAGCTGTGTGGTCAGCTCTGGCCCCTGAGGGCCTCCGTCCCTGGGCTGAAGTTGTGATATCTATTTCAGTCCACTAGAGACCAGACAGCCGCCACTGTGGCTCCAGAGAATTCCCTGTCCAGCTATTACTGATGGTTGCACTCCGCTCATATGCTTTAGCATCTCCTGTGTCCAAACTGCTTAGCATCTGATGGGTCGCTCTAAGCCATTAAGGCCAGTTTGCAATTATAGATGTGTGGCTGCTGGACACAGAAACAGATGTGCTTTGATCTATTTACGGTAGGGTGGACGGGGGGGTCATAACAGCTTACTTCCATGCGTGGGTCAGCTCACGCACCTCTGACATCCCTTGTCTTTCAGTTCACTTGACGTGCACTTGTGTTTTTCAATCAGCAAAAAGTTTAGTGATGAATGGGCATTAAGAGAGAACAGCGATAGCAGCTGCTGTGTGTGTGTGTGTGTGTGTGTGTGTGTGTGTCAGCACACATGCATAATCAAGCATGTGTGAATGTACTGTGTGTGTGTTAATGCGTTTAATCTGCATGTGCCAACCACAACCATGCATGTGTGGAGGTGAGAGCTTGTTGAATGGAAATTCGGACAATCCTGTTGCACTAAATAAAAGGGAACCAATTCAAGCCCCATCTGTTTAAGTATCAAAATTCACCAAGGGGCAAAATAGTTAGTGTTGCGGTACATTTTTAACGCCTTGTCTCCTTTTTTCCCCCCTCAGCTTGAAGTGCTTTGGGTGGTGAAAAATGGAAAACAAATGTTCTGTTGACAGCTTTCCTATGCCCAGGGTGTGTGAGTATTTATATCATAAAGGTGCCAACACATCCTGGTTTTACAGGCTGACCATCGCTCGGGGGGGGCAAAGGGGGGTTATCCTGTAGCTCATTCTGGTAATTACTAGATCTGTGATGAATAGGTCTTGATAAGCCTGTGACAAATTAGCTTACAACTAAGTCTGCTGCGGTGTGAAATTCTTATTCATTTTAAAAGAATTTAGCTTTTTAATCAAAATAGGACATCTACAAATTGAACCTGCTGATTGCATGTTGGGTCCTGGTGTGACTACAGTATATTCTGGACCTGGACTGCATTAAGATTGAGGGCATGACTGAATGTGCTGTGTGCTCCGCCACTGCCCAGGGCACAGTAATAACAGGACTCGGCCCTGAGTTTTAAGCAGAGCATGCCTCAGTAATATTCAGTTCCACAGTCATTTTTCTTCCTTGTCACTTGTCTTATTGTCACCACTTTGCTTGTATTAAAAATTCACGGGTCACTTGTATGGCATTTAGTGCTTGTCTCCAGTGTACTGCATGCCCCTGCTAACTAGTCAATTGTGACCACTTTTCACAGCAGCAGCAACGCCTTGGGCGAACTGTGATTTCATAATGTTTATGGTGTCAGTGGCAAGCCTGACGGGAAAATGGTAATAACTCCACTACCAATATGAATAATGAATGAACTCATATCATTTCATAAATCAGATGGGATGTACAACATATGGAGATAAGCAGGCATATTCTTGCCACTGGGTTTCACTGTTAAATAAAAGCACCACATTTTAAGCTGCTTTTACTGCTGTAATGCTGTATCCTGTATGATATAGCCCGCAGCATGCTATGGGAACACTGTCTACTGTACCATCACAGAGGTGCATTCAACAGAGTGCACAGGGGGAGTCCAACATTGACATTGTGCTGCAAGCAGGTCTGTCCTGAGGTGAACCATGTGTACACAGCTTTAGGTCCTCTCTGATGTAGGTGTTTCTCGGTCCGCCAGTGTCGTGTTGCGAGGCCACCATCTCACTGTGTTTGTTCCGTGTCAGTGTGCTGAGAGGAGTAGTATGGGAACGTTCATTCATAAGCTTACACCCAGCAAACCCCTGCCCACACTAGAAGTCATACCTCTTAAAGATTAAAAACAAGTGTTGTGTTGGGATTTTCATCTTCAGCCAAAACTTTCTTACAGCTCATGTTTTGCCCACTGAAGTCTTTGAGAGTGACATGAATGTAAAGGTAACCAAAGTAAACATGTTTATTTATTGTAAAATTATCTCCATGATCACTGAACAACAAAAATTCAATCCCTCAACAAAATAACGGGTGCCCAAGAAGTTAATATTCTGAGGTCTGGCTGGACCTGCTCATTAATTCAGTTAAATGAAGTGAGAGAGGGGGAATCAGAGTGAACCGAACGGGAAAAAAGCCCTTAAAACCATTTCCTGTGATTTGGGTAACGTGCAGAAAAGTCAGAGGCTGAGTATTTGTCTTTGCCTCCCCTGTTCTCTGCCTTTTCTCTCTATGTGAATGCGTATTCATCTTATTTTTCTCATTTTGGTTTTCCCCAACGTGTTTCTCTCCCATATAGCGTCGCCGCTTCCCATCTCTCTCTCTGTTTCTCTCTTGATTGCTGGGTCAGTAACTTGGCGGTGGATTGGGTCAGGGGGCACAGTCTGGTTTTGTGCACCAGCTTTGGGCTGTGAAGGCTAATGCCTCCTGACACTCTCAGCTCCATCAGTCCTGGCCGCATCATTCTAGTAATGCAGAAGTCATCAGGGCCTGGGATTGCGTGAGGGCTCTCATCTGGAAACCCAAACAACCTTAACCTCATTGAATTCCTGTTGAAGAATGCAAAAATTAATGAATGGATTAAGTTGCTACTTTGTCTCATTGGATTACACCATATTGTTTGGGATTGATGTGTTTTGGAGAAATATCTCTCAGATGTTCCCATATAGTGTTCTGGTATTGTAAGGAGAGATAAGGAATAGTATTTGTACATGTTAAAGTCCATAAACATACACTTCTGAAAGTGTAGAAGGGATGTTATAATATTTGTTCAAAGGCCAAGGTTTAATCTGGATTGTGTGGCCTCTTTAGCTGGTGTGCTGGTCTTTTCCAACCATACTCCACTTCCTTTACAGGCACTCAACTGAATTGTTGCTTAACCTGCGCAGTGACCCTGCCACATGCTATCTGCATCCTTCTATTCCAGATCCACCACTACACTATTCCCCTTGTGGGCAAGGGTTTTGCTATGCGTCAACCAGAGCCACAGACTCGCGAAGGGAAATCCATAAACCTTGTGTTAGGGCAGAGAAAAAAAGTCAGCACCAGTGCTTACTCATCTGTTAAAAACGGAGTGATCTGCAAAGTTTGTATGAGAGGGTTTTTGACGGTGCCCTGCTGCTTTGTCAGTGCAGCACATGCTGCAGGCACTGGCATCCCCTATTGCCTTCCAGGTCATTGGCCAGGCTCAGCAGGAGGTGGGCTTCTAGCCCCATGACACATCCCTGATTCACAGCTGGATCCGTAACAAGGTATCATAGCAAATGAGTCGGTAAAACATCACTGGTTTGAAGAGCGTGAAAAATTGTCATGATATCATTTGTAATTCCTGATCTGGACTGCCATTGGTAGGAGAAAGTGAGAGAGAGAGATCTGGTAATGAAGGGGTTTTATTCCTCTTCACCATCTCCACCAGTCTCGGCCCCTTCTCTTCCCCACCACCCCACAGCCTGACCCCCAAACTGAAGCCTGAGGGAGGAGATCCAAGCTAATGTAAGGAGGCAATAATTAAACATCTCGTGATCCTCAGCCAAGTGGCTTAAAGGTGTTGCACTCTTAACATGAGAGCTTTATGACACATTGTCCTGTTCTTGAATGTGGCTTTTGCTCCTCATTACACATGACTTATGAGCGGTCGTGATGTGTCAGATTGGGCATGTCCTGGTGTGTTGTGGTGAAGGTGGTGATGTTTGGGGAGGTTGTACAGGGTAATTTAGGAGTTTGGTTGATCTCAAAAATAGTATAGCTGCTGAGTATGTAATTCAGTGCATGGTGCTTGTAACAATATAAAAGTACTAAAGTGCCAAAATGTCAACATACAGTATAGTGTTACTACTTTCATTATACATTTTTTAAATCTTTTTTTGTAATAAAAACACCTTTAAAGGAAGATGTTCTTGTTTAAAGTAACTGCCAGTTACTAGAAAACATTTCAGGATATCCATTATTTTATTGCTAAATTGTGTAATTATTAACCACAATATTTATTTGTGCATTGGTCATACATGAGGTAAAATAAAAAAGAAGAAATAATTCAAATATTGTATGTTGTGTAATAATATTCAGGAAGGAAAATAAAAAAAATGATATAAACCACACTATGTATTATGCAATAAAATTAGATACATAAACCCTTATGATCTTTAACCTTTCTGTGTTTAGAGTACAGTTGGCTGTGAGGCTGTGTGCGGGTTTGATGGATGCAAAGAATGGACAAACATCAGCTCCCTCTAAAACCACAATGGAGACCTTGGATCTAAATGTCATGGTTTCATAACGGATACACTGACATTTGTGTGATGGGATTTAGCCATGGGTTAATATAGCCATTGCTGGCACACTGCATTGATGTTCATCTCACTCGGGCTGTGAAGTCTATCGCACCATTTTTTTTTGGTGCCCTCACAGAAGTTTCTTTCAAAGGGATGAATTGGATTCTATGCTGGTTAAAGCCAATTATTTTATCAGAAAAAAAACTGTTTGATATGTAGGTTTGTTTTATATGATGTTAATGTGCCTCAGGAGCTGTTCAGATCATTCTTTTTTGGTGAGTGTTGGGCTAAGGGTGGGGGCTGTTGGGGAAGGCAGGCGATCAGCATTGAAATCAGAGCCATGTAAATCTAATCAATTATACAGTTTTTCAGATAAAATGTTGGTAAATCAAAACACATTTTCCAAAAGTCACAGTATAATGAGAAATTTAAATTGGAAACAGAAACCATTTGTTTATTATAAATGCCAGGGTGAGGTGGTGACTTGCCATCCATAAATTTCGTTATCCTTTCATATTCCTTTTATCTATGACTACAGCTTTGGCACTCATTCAAGATTTTAATGAACCCAGACTTCTGAGGCATCAAGGCCTAGTGATGCATTGTCCATTTGGATCAGGGTGTACAGAGGGGGGGACAAAGGCAAAAAGCTTTTGCCTTTGACATAATATTTTATATTCTATTGCCTTACAGGGGGGTCATTAGGTGATTGCAACATTTAACAACATAACAGATTGACAAGAATAAACACATATTCAGCATATATCTGGAATTAACAACCAGACTGATGATCTTGTATGCATGTTTGTGTGTGTGTGTGTGTGTGTGTGTGTGTGTGTGCATGTGACAAGGGGTGACTTGAATCAAAAAATAATTTTCTGTGCTCTATGAGGATACAGAGAACCCCCCTGCTCTGGCGCGACCTGGTGTCGGCTGCTTTCTTGGGCTCAGAGGTTCCTAGGGGAGACCAGAATGGAAGTTGAGCATCTTGCTGTGATCCAAAGAAAGTGTGCCAAATGCTATCAAAACTGGATTAGTAGACAACAATTGTGTTCGATGAACGGGAGGGGGAGGGAAAGGAGTAGTTTCCAAGTTACCCATGGATGGAATTTTCCAACTCCATTGCATTTTTATCCCATGTAGGACTGGATGTGCACATAAGCCCCCTTTGTTTAGGGATAAAATATATATAAAATAATATAAAAATATAAAAGTTTTCTTACCTGATCATGGATGAGATGTATTTCTGATTTACTTAACCAATTACCTATTTAAGTGTATAGGTTATTTCAGATACTGTGAGGTAGGAGGATCACTCACGTCTCTGTCATTTGTATTGAAATTTGTTTTACATGTGTTATCAGCCTTATGTCTATGAGTTGCGAGCAGTTCAACAGACCAATTGTTTAAATTCACTCATTTTTAGAGGCCACTTACAAGTAATTCAGCAAACAGCAAACACAAATGTCTGAAAAAATAAAAATACTCCACTGAATTAAATCAAAAGTTTATGCCGTGAATGTAATTGAAAGTGGGAAAACCACAGTTGCTTTTAATATATATATACACATACATATACGTATATGTATATATATATCTCTATATATAGATATAGAGATATATATTTGCTTTGTTATGATCTATGATTGCAAGGCAGGAAATGTGTCATCAAAAAATGGTCATCATGGACTTTACACTTTTCCTCTATTTCAACTGAAGGTCTGCCACCAAAATACATTTGGCTCTAGAACCTTGATAAAGTAAAGTAAGTCCAGCAGCACATTCACATTTAAATACACCCCCAGCCCAATGGCTGTCCTCTGAATGCTGACA
Source organism: Enoplosus armatus (assembly GCF_043641665.1). Lineage (NCBI taxonomy): Eukaryota > Metazoa > Chordata > Actinopteri > Centrarchiformes > Enoplosidae > Enoplosus > Enoplosus armatus. The sequence continues at coordinate 7,909,059 of NC_092190.1, read as the reverse complement.
TTTGGAGCAAATCCCCTGCTGACTTAATCATGGCAAATATTGCGTGTCATTTGTGCACCACACTTGGACCTGGCTGATGATAGTGGTAGTAATTCACCACTGCTGTGAGAGAGAACTCCTGGGGTGACGTGCCTTGTGCTCAAATCTCTCTTTCCTTTTATTCCTCCCCTGTTTCTCTCCGTTTCAAGCTTCAGCCTGTCTCTGTCCCTTCTGTCTCATAGAGCAGAAGGACACCAGAGTTATTGTACGTCTGTCTCATAGAGCAGAAGGACACCAGTGTTATGGTAGACAGAGACCATCTGTGAGGCATGTAGGCAATCGAGGTGAGGACTTATAACCGAGCAACCACACAGAATATCACTGTTTACCAACGGTAACTTTCACTTTAAGTCCTTCCTACTACTTCTTTTGAATTATCTTGTACAATAAATTACATTTTATCGTAATTGTTAATTAACAGTAATTTCCCTGTTTCATCCTCTGCCGTTCCTCCCCTCTCCACAACAGCACCATCCCACTGCCGCTGTTTACCTTCCCATGTGCTGGGAGTCCTCCAGAGCCCGCCCCTCTCCATGCTGTGGCCAACCACACAGCTCGGGCCACACAAGGGAACTACTTCTGTAGCCAATTGCTGCTTGCTCTTTTGGCGCGTCATCGAAGGCAACATGGCGGCGCACATAACCAGAGCTGTGAAACGACTTGTTCCACAGTAAGTCAGTTTATGTTTTTTATTCCTCCTTCTTCCAAATGTGCTCTGTCCCGCGAAGAGAAACTCGCAAGGCAAAATTTGGCGCTACTTTTGCCTGATAAGTTTCTCTCCATATCACGGCAGCAGCTGTTTGTCAAATGCCTCTTGATGTATAGGTTGTGGAGCAGTACACCAGTTGGCAACAGTGTTTCCAACATTATATTCGTTTGTCATTTGAGCCAAAATGGCGACTTGCTTGTAGCTACTTGTTTCTTACTTCTTGAATGAGTTTAGAAAAGCTGGGAATGTGCACAGAGCTTGTATTGAAGACGTCTGCCTCAGAATATAAACACTACTGTGTCCTGTGCTCCAGTGGCTGTTTGAATGAAGAGAATATGCTTAATAACGTTATTGATACCAAAAACACACCCAAAGCAGGCAGCTGTAAGAGAAAAGTACAAGCCTAGCTGCTGGGGTAAGTGTTAGCTTTTCATTCTGGCGATGTCACCTTATAAGGTGCAGATTTGATGGTGTTACTGTGATGCTGTTGCTGTGCAGCAGAATGTCTTATCTACTGAACTGTTAAGGTATATAATATATTTTCTGCTCTTGTGTAGTCTGATGTTGAGGTAGGTGTTTAATTTTGCATTCAGTTGTGTTTCCATGTTTCTAACTTTTTTGGTTGTTTTTTTTTTTTTTTTTTTTACCATCAAGGGCCATGATGGAAAAGTTTTAAACTTTCTTTTGACTCGTGATAAATATTACTAACTAATCTGGTAGTGTCAATCTAAAGCAGAGTGTAGCGGGCAGGCCTGATCTGCGGTAGCCAAGAGAGGTCAACACACTGCAACTTAGTAAATTTTTTTTTGGAAATACACTTATTTGCTTTCTCTCAGAGTTGGATGAGAGGAGCGATGGCACGGTCATGTGTGTGTCTGTGTGAGGTGGTTAGCCTAGCTTTAGCGTAAAGACTGGAAGCAGGGGGGAAACAGCTAGCCCGGCTCTCTCCAGAATTAACAAATACTCCACCAGTACCTCCTAAAGCTCAAACTAGCTACAATGTGAATTAGTCACACGTTGTATCTAGTTTGTTTAATCTATACACAAACAGAAACTAACATAAAAAAGGGCAATTTGTGGTTTTGGGGGGAGTTCTGTAACTATTTATTTTCCATCCGCCCAGTACTTCTGTGCAGAGTGTCTAACCCTGTAGTGATGGTTGCCTGGGAACCTCACTGTGATGACAAGAGTCCAGGAAGTCACTGCACCTGGCTTTTTTTTGGCTATATGATTATAGCGACACCTTATGTTAGCCTTTTACTGATTACCAGTGTTTTCATCAGTTTTTAGTGTCCTCCCTTAAACTGTCTTCTGTATGACTGGTGTGGATTCAACTTTATGGTCATTTGGAGCTTGTAGTTTTCGGTGCTGTTGAGTTGTATGGCTTTATACTACTGTAAATGATGTTTCAAATATTTAACCTCACTGAAGTGCTTATTGTGAAGAATTGTCCTTTTCAAAGTGATACATTATAAAAGCTATTGACAGGATCCTCAGATTAACATGTTCCTTACAGATGAATAAACAGTGGTTTGTATCATCATATGTTTGGTTATGATCATATCAGAAAGTACCGGCAGTATCTCATGGCAGCCAATCGTTGTTATTCCAGTATAGAGCCCTTCTCATGCACTGTGTACACCCACGCATTTCCTGCCATCTACACTGGAAGAATTGTGGTCACAATCTTTCATATCAGCAGTATCTAATGTTTAAGTAACTTAACAAAAACTTAATTGAATTATGATAATGAAGGCTATTTGTATCGCTTATATGTCTGACTTTGAGCCAAAGCAAAAATTAAACAAATTTAACAATTAAGCCAGACATTTACTATTATATGCTAACATGCTGATGTTTAGCAGGTATTGCTGTAAAACATGGTACGTAATGGCCTAATACAGTTTGAGAATTTAAGAGTTAGTTACTATAAACGGTGCATGAAACTCTTTTACGGTTGACACATTTCTATTGTCTCACAGTATATTTCATTAAATGTAGGATTCAGTGTTTTTGGAGCTTGACTGATAGTAATGACTGAAAGTCAGGATATGTGCTGACTTTCTTGTACGTCCTCCAACTTTATGGAGGCGCAATACTGAATTGCTGGAGTAATCCTTTAAATACACCAACAAATACAAACACGTACATGCATAGTAGTCTTGTGTACATTTCTGCAACATTACATCATTCAGATTCAGTGACAGATGGTTAGCAGACAAAGTTGCATAGTACTCTTCTATCTTTTGTAAATTTTCTTGTGAATCTCATAGGAGGCATAATGAGAAACTTCAGTTTAAACGCCAGTTACAAAGAATTTAAGTGGCTTTAATATGGTAGTAATGTGTCTGTACTGGTCAACTACATTGTGACATGTGGCCCTAATTCAAGGCGCATGAATTTCCAGAGGCACAAAGCTGATGATCCTGCCAAATTAGAGTGTGAAGTGACTGTCACGCCAGTCTTGTGTGTGAGTGTGTGTGTGTGTGTGTCTTTGTCTGCTTGTGCTGGTGGTGATAGCCTGAACAGATTATAAATAAAATATTTATATATACTTAGCATCTCACATTTTTCCTGTAGTAATTTAAATTGATTTATAAAATTAAAGTATTTTTCTGGATATTTTACAAGATTTTTATGATATGTGACGTGTAGACGTGCGTACAGCACAAGCATATTAAAAAGTCTACCTTCCTAATAGGATTCATATTGAATTTTGGCTGGTGTTTCTGGAAAGCAGTACCTACATGGTTAAATGCAGCCCTCTCAGATGGCTGGAACTAGGAGAGGAATGTGTGTGCTTGTTTTATGGACAGCCTAGAGCCCTCGCCCTGGCATTGGCGGCAGACTGCTCTTTGTCACAAACACCCTCGTGTCAAAGATGCAACAGCATCCTGGAGGAAGCATTGACTGCCGCTATGAAGTCGACAAGTGATGAAAGTAGCCTAGAGGTTGTCAATTAAGAGAGCCAAGGCCTGGACCTTATAAGTTAATGGGCAGTTTCCCCTCTCATGGCCTGCTAGGGCTTTATAGCACAGCTTATAAAAACCCCAAGTGTAATGCACCCCTATAACGTTTTCAATTAAGAGAAGGGGCATAAAGCAGTGCATACACTTGGCAGTCATGCTAGAATGTTTATAAAGTGGCATTTGGCATAAATTGGGAGGGGAATTTTCAATTGCCCCAGTTGTTTTAAAGCAGCAGCTACTGTGCAGAATTTTATTTTGATGGCACTTCATGCTGATTGGAAGCATTACTGACTTCCTGGTGTCTTCCCATTACCAGTTCTTTTAGCTTGGTCATATGGACGCACAGCCTGAAGTTTAAGAGCCCCATCTTCTCAGTTGTAAAAGAGATTAGAGATAAGACAAGACAGAATTTTAATATACACTTGTAATATTATACACTCTTAATAGTAGCACAAAGTGACATCATAAATGCATTTGTCATTTCACAGTCAATTGGCAAATTTCTGTTTAAAACTGTCCTATAATATGAGAGGAATTTACATGTAATGCATTTTAAGAGAAAAGATTATTTGTATGAACATAGTTAGCACTTTTACACCACAAACTCCTTGTTTGTAATGCTATAAGAAATCATTCTAAATGCTCAAAGAAAATCCCTTCAATCAGCTGGTGTCTTCTGTGGTTGAGCTAGAGTAGAAAAATAAATGAGTGTTGAATAAACACTAGTGTGTTGACACCTCATTTCCTCATTGATTGGTGGTGGAAGCTGAGCTTGAGTTGTGTGGCCATAATCCAATCAAGCAAGAAAACAACCATGGGGACTGTGTAACCAAATTCTTAAGCTAGAGAGGGCGAGCAGGTTGACCAAGTAACCCCAAACCCCACGCTCTGCCTTGTTATTGAACTATTTAATGGTTTATCCAATTGTTTACTAGACACGTTCTTGGCCATTGCCTCATGGTAACAAAGTTTGCCTGAAATTCTTGAAAAATATGTGAGCCACTTTAAAAGCCTTCTCTTTCCCCTTTTATATTATGTGTAAGTCGGTCAGTCTCGCAGTCAGGCAGGAGACTATTTGTTTTGTCAAGCTGAATTACACAACAACATGATGTGGTTAAAGTAAACTAAATCTACACCCTGACATCACTGCCTGTGGATGTATTCACCAGAGCCTACAGAGGCCCTTTTTTTTTTCTTTTTTTTTTTTACACATTGCCTTTTTTGAGCCAATGAATCAATAAATCGCTCTATTACCTGTTGTTGACCCAGCTAGTCTTGTCTTTGAAATCTGTTACAGAGCATTAAGTAACACATGTTGCTCTGTGAAAACAAATCTCTGGCGGCTGGTGTGGTGACCAGCTGAGTAAACGTGGTCGAGGGAGTAGTGTGAGATGGCAGAGAAGAGAGGCCTACACTTGTCCCAGCTCCAACCAAGGTGGATCCATGCGGCCAACAGATGGATCTGTTACCCTGTATCCCCATAGAAAAAAAAACAACCAAAACAAGTGTCTCTGCTCTCGCACTGAAGCCTTTGATCAACAGCACATCTTTGGCTACAGAGAAGGACGTCTTTGGACCCCAGAGCACACATGGAATCGCATCTGTATAAACACGGCCAGGGAGGAATGTGTGAACAATGCAACAAAAGAATTTTGTTCTAGAAACGTGGGGTTGGCTAATGAGTGGTTTGTGTGGTTTAGAGTTTGAGCGTGGTGGTCGGATTGAATGAGAAGCTGGGGAAATATTCTCTGTTTTTAATGATAACACGAGGGGGAAACTTTTTACAGATGTGAGCCAATACAAGTGCTGTGCTGAAATTATCCTTTTTTTAAGACGAGTGCAAGGTGTCAAAAACTTGTGACACAGCGATGTATAGGTGTTGGTAACTATAGGCATTTTTTATTATAATCTTTGATGAAATTTGCATTTAAATCAATTACCTTTCTACTGTGTTTTTTACACAAACTGCTGCAAAAATCGTTCTTGCTGTGGTCATAGTCTATAGTAATCTATTAAATGTTATAATCATAATTATTTTTGGTCGGTGTATAGCCATCAAATTATTTTAGATATTACACACAGACCTCCTTAGAGAGACCACCCAATGTCCTCTTGATTGTCATGACGCGTTGAAGCCTGTGTTGATCCATTTATTGAACTGTATGAAAGTATTTACTGTAGGCATGACTAACAATTTCTAATAAAGAGTGTGTTGGCCTGGTACAGTTTACCTCATGTAGCATTAATAGGGTAGCAGTCACAGTTGTGTGTGTGGGCAGGATATTGCTTCCAGATTTGGAGTCAGCTCCACTGTCAAAAGGGCAAAGGGGTTCTTTTGGCTATTAAATAGATACAGATTTGGGTTCAATTTACACCCCAGAAACCTGTGGGAGTACATTTGCATCACTGACATTAGATCATTTTTATCAGTAATTAGGGGAAAATGCGTCTTGTCCTCCCCCCTTTTCCTCTGCCACGATGGTGTTTTGGTCTTCTCACGGCACGGAGGTTGGCTCATTGCCATGGTGATGGTCGGCTAGTTCCAGGGTGATGAGGTGTAATTTACCCAGCATTTCCTGTCTGATACACAGCACCCTAATGAGTAAGAGGCCTGCTTTTATAGCAGAGTGTTTGTTAACCAGGCACAGCAGGTGGGGGTTGTGTGTGTGTATGTGTGCGTGTGTGTGGTTCTCTGTGCCATTCTGCCTTAACATGTTTGTTTAAGTGTATATACACCTATAGGTGGGACTATCTGTAATAGTACATGGGTCCATGCTGTGGCCACATGACTGCAATTCTTGGACGAACCCCTCGGTGTCAGTATTGACAGTGTGCTTTGTGATGAGGACATTGAGAGCAACTTGTGATGTTTTGTTCTAGTACCAAGTGAAGTTTCATCTCATGAATTTCCCTCATTAGATAGTCCCACACTGGTGAGTTACCATCCATGAAACTTTATCATGCAGACACAGTTGTTGATATTCCAAATGAAGTTGTGCTGCCCTTTTTTCCTCTTTGAAGAGACCTCCAGGAAAAAAGTAGTATTGGTACTATGTGCCTTTTTAGTAGTAGTACAACTAGTAGCAAAATGTAGTAGTATTGTTACAGTAAAGTAAAATTAACCTAACAAAAGTAAACTAAAGTGAGTCACAAAGGCTAAAAACTACTGCTTTACTTTAATTACATTTAATGCTTAAAAATCAGTTAAGTAATTGATGAATCAATGAGTGACACATTTGATAACCAGTTAATTTTTTAAGTCTTTATTAGGTACAGTACCACAGCGGCTCAGATGTAAATTAAACGTCTATGAGACTGAGCAATTGTAAAACATGGGCAGCCATGATGGGCATCTTGTCATTTTACAGACTTGACATGATCAGGGTAAATTAGTATTCATCAGCTGCAGCCCTTATTGGCTTGAGCTTAATTCAATAGACACGTAACATTCAGTACCTGTTGTAATTATATAATTTCTGTTGTCACAAACAGGGTTGTGATTTGATGATGCACGAAGTTAATTTAGTGGGCCAATGTACATACAATATTCAAGATATCTAAGCAACTGGACTCTTGTAACACAAATAATGAGATTTCCTATGCTGAGAGGGATGCAAAGGTATGGTATTCCTGGATCGGACCTATGGACAAATACTGTAGTATTTCAGTACCACAAAGTGTATTAAATTTGTGTTTTATAAGTATAAGTAATCCATTAGCCCTAAAGAGAAATCACTACAATATCTGTATAGTTTTATAGTGTAATTGGTCGTGCGCTTGACATTATATTTCTCAATGGACTCCACAGTTTTTCGTAGCTCCTGTAAAATAAGAAAACGTCTCTCCTCGATCAGTCCATATTGAACAGCTATATGAGCATAAACACACAAAACCCTCCAGTGAAAATCAGGACAACAGTCATGTGACTGTCTCTCTGAATTGATAGAAAATAGGAAAATTCCTATTTCTGATTTATCTGGGCATGCAGAGAAGAATTGGCTGGTTTCTTTTGGTATTTTGCCCTATTTGGAACTGGCTTATAACTTCTCATCACATCACTGGCACAAGTTGCAGACAGACAGCCTCCTGTTAGCACTGTACTTCATTAGAACCAGGTTTCAGTAGTACCACACACATTCAAACAGCAGGGCCATCTCCCAAGCATCAAAGGAGATTTTATACAAAGGGTTGTCTCTGTGTCTGTCTTCCCATCAGTGTCTGCTAATGATGCATGCTGCACACGTTTTTAGCATTGACACCCTCCTCTATCAGTCATTCACACTCTCAATCTCTGCTTCCATTTCTCCCCCCCCTCGTCCTCTCTCTCTCTCTCTCTCTCTCTCTCTCTCTCTCTCCCTCTGCCTTCGTGGTGTTTGTTTGGCTGCTGGGTTTTGTTTGTTTATTGTTTCCAGATGGCAGACGCAGACTTCATTTGTGTGGCTTTCAAGTTCCCAGAGAGCTTTTTACTGCCTTGGCTCAAGCGCTTATCCTGTTTCCTCTAGCCGGGCTTTATGATGGGCCCTTTATATGTAGCAACTGGAAACAACTGTCACTACCAGTCTGCATCGGGGAAAGCAGGAGAAAGGCCAGAGAAAGTGTCTCTTTTTCTGCGCACTCTCCATCTGAACATCTTCAGCAGTGACGGGGCAGTCAATCCACAGAAGAAGATGATGTTTCTTTTCCTTCAGAGGGTGAACTTAACTGGCTTCGTAGAATAAGAGAATACCCTCTAACTGCATCATCAGCAGTCTCACAGAGAAATCTGATACAATGTGCAAAACTCATTCTTTTGTTGACATGACAGTTAGGCAACATGCTCATAGTACTGATGAAGCTGGTAGTGTGTTTTTTGTTTTTCAGGACCTTGCTGAGTCTAGCCTGGGCATCATTAAGCGCTGTGACATCACTTATTTACAGGAACCCAGGAGGGCGACTTGCCCAGTAAATGTGGGGGAGGACCAGTGCATGTCTTTACTCATCGGATGCGGTTTTTAAGACGGAGCAGTAATCAAAGCTCTCGGCTATATAAAACCCACCCCTTCTCCTTAAGGAGGCCTTTTCTCCTGGCTGCTGCTGAATGAGTGATTACCCTGGCATTCCAACCTGCCTAATCCCATTTTTTAGCAGTGATTTAACAAAGAGTAGCAGTGGCCAAGGCACTGCATTCACTGACCTACCCCGAAAAAAACTAGTCACTGGAAGGAAATGTCAACCTGACTTGGCTCCTTTTTGTTTTTGTATTTTCTCATGTAAAAGTCATCATGTGCAAGATTTCAGGAAGCCAGCTGTGCCACTGTCATAGCATGTGTCTCAGATGACGTCAGCTCTAATCACAGGATAATTATGTGCTTGCTAAGGATCTATCAAGGTCCATGGTGTGTGCAAAGATGGACGCAGTAGTGCCATATAAGTTGGGTATGCCGGAACGGTCATCATACTAACCCGCTCGTGACCCTGCACAAGGGGATCCGAGCTGAAGTGTGAGGGGATCTGACTTTAATGTTCACGTAATCAGTGGTGTTTGTGTTTTACCACCACTGAGCTCCTGGCTGGCCGGCTAATCTCATCAGGGTTTGGGCTCTGGTGCTGGGGTGAGGGAGAGGACAGCCTAGCATGACCCATATCTCCGTGCCAGGATGGCTACAACAATCCGGCTCTACTGTGCAGTTCCATCAGAGTTTACTACGAGGCCCTTTGCAAAGGGTAAACAAGGCAAGCCAGGGTGTTTACTACTGAACTGTCTGGCACAACAAGATAATGCCGGTACTAATGCCCTCTAAGGACACAGCCACTCTCACTAAGGAGGGTCTGCTCTTTTTCATCATGCCAGACTCTTTGCAACTACATAATGTAGTGGAGTAATAATGGGGTATAGACTGGGTTTACATTGTATCAGGTTAATAGTGTTAATAGGTAGTAATATTCTGTCCCCTTAATACATGCACATAGGGGTGGACAAACTAAGTACTGTCAGAAGGAAATGGTAATAGCGAGATCGATATGTTTCATTCAGAAAATAGTGTGCTAGGTTACACAGTCCTTGAGAAAGCTTCACTTCACGTTGCATTTCTTCTATTTGGTATTTGGCAGTCTATAAAAACTGAGTTCTTTCTGTGCAGTCAATTACACAACAGCTTCTTACCATTTTACTTGTGTTTCACTGTTTTGTGACTGCACGGTGGCATATGCTGACTTATGAGTGTGGAGTAAAAGAATGTGACTGTGTGTGCAGTGTGACATCAATTGCATACCTTTATTCCCTCTACACTATCCCTAACTGCGGTTTCACAAGTGATTTATAGAGTTGGCTTAACATCTGACAGTGTGAACCAAGGTTGAACATTAGAAGCTCCTCAAAGATAAGATTTATTGCAGAGAAGTTGGACTCCATTTAATTGTACAGGTGTACCTAATGAACTGGTAACTAGGTGTAAAATAGTATTTCCTCTACCCTGGAAGTTAGTGAGCAGGCGCCCAGTAATCTCAACCAAGTGGCCACTAATCCCCATCAACAATCAACCAACATGACTAAGGTCGTGTTCAAGCCGACTTTAGCCCTGTTTGAAAAAAGTATTTCTACTGTTTGCCTTGTGATCATTGCAACAGAAGATAGATTAATAATTGCTGGTGTGATAACTTTCCAAAGTTGTAAAATCCTGTTTCTGAGTATTATAATCTAGTATGCAGTGTTTTGGCGTCTGGGAAGCTTTCAAACTCATGGATGTGTTACTCAAACTGGACTTCCTGGATCGTATTTCAAGTCCCATAGGTACCCACACCACAGTGATAAGTAATGGAAGAAGTAATGATTTTACACCATAGATGGCAAAATTGTGGATAAAGTAAATGCTGTTTGCTGACTTTGTCAAATGCCTTACAGAACTCTTTTCGTTCATTGTGTTTTCATTTGATTGACTAGTTTTTTTGTTTTTTTTAGGACACCCTGTTTTTTCAAACTTTACACACAGATTATTATTATAATTATTGTTACATGAGAGTAGGTTAATTTACTGTTAGCAGGTTGTATAAAGGCTTGTTTGTGGTTCTCCATTGTGAAATACCCTCTGTTGCACACATTGTTGTTTTAGTGAACCCTACACCATTGCACTCACTCTGCTGCACCCATGGGAGGTCAGAAACCTGCTCAGCCCTCTCCCTTGACTCACCATCCAACCTCTGTACACACACTCACACACACAGGAAACAAATCAGCAGCTGACTGTTTGATGGTCTAATTTAAACCAGTGGATATTTTTGAGCCATTTCAATCCCCTGACGTCTGTGCGTGTGTGTGCATGTGGACACAGGGGCATAATAAAGGAAGTTCCTTTATGCGAGGGATGGATAGTTTTCCTATTTTCCTGTTAAGATGTATTCTAAATATTTAGTTTTCCATTTTATAACAAGGATAGTCATTGATATGGATGCCAGGAATGGTTGCACCACCCTTTTTATGAGTACCTCTTGATCACATGTGCATTTACCGATGTTTCATCCGCCTCGCTGGGCTCCAAGTAAAGCACACAGTCAATATCTATTCACACCAAAACTCCGATCCACACCTTATGGTAAGACATGCATGCTTTGTTAGATTGCAGATTCAGACATGTCTGTCACTGCATTTTTATATTTGTGTTCAGTCGGTGGTGCGCAGAACAGCTTATTAAACCATGAGATTCAGTTTTGCTCAGGCTTCATTGGCCTTTTAATTTGCAATAATAATTAATGCAGATACTCAGACATCCATCTGGGAACACATGTTCAGATCAAACAAACCATTTAAAAGAGTAAAATTTCTCGCCTAATTATCACCTAATAGCTGATGTGGCAACAAACAAGTAATAATTATCTCTTTTGCTTCTATTAGCCCAGCCCATCAAAGGAGACACCTCTGTGTATGGTAATAATGGTTTAGTGTTTATGAAAATTGACTCTGGGTGCGAAATGCTTGAAGATTTAATTTGGTATTCAAGTTGATCCTTCCTAACTTCAGATTTTTAGTCTAGCATTTGCTGTATTTTATCTCCCATATTCAGGTGTGTGTGCGCCTGTGTGAACTGTACATGCAGATGCCTGCGTGATAAAGCATATGAGATATTATTAGACAAAGAACTTATGTTAATGAAAATTCATGAATTGTTTTTCACAGAAAGTAAGGTTATCATCTACTGTAAATTCCATTAGCTATTCATCAAACACATACCAAGTTTTTAGACTGAAGATGTGTCACCTCACGACGTGTTTAGCCAACAGTCTGCTACCAAAGCTTATTAAATCAATAGATTAAAAACATGCCTTGCTGTGATGTTAAAGACTAGAATACAGACATGCACACATAGACACACAAACACAAGCAGCATGGTAAGTTGGTTTATCTTTGATGTATCCCGATTGACAAAGAGACTCCCTCCTATCAAAGGATTACAAATAAACTCCAATGAAAAGACTGATGCACAAAAGGTGGCCTATGTTCCTTCTGTTTGTTTATTTGAAATAAAGTCTGTTATGAATTAGTAGTTTGTGTTTCTGCTTTTGATCTAAATGTACCATGTGATGCCATGTCCTTTTTATAGTGGAATTTGTTTAAAGATGTCCTCCCAGTTTAAGTTTGCATTATAAGAGGAGTGTTTGTGTTTTGGCCGTATTCACCATGAAAAGCAGACTATGCACTGAATCAGACGTCGGTATAGGCCAGACCACAAGCAAATTGCCATGCCTTTTAGTCCCATCTTCGATGATGCGGTACTTCCTCAGGCTTTTGTCTCCAGTTTGGGGCACAGCTGTCAGGCTAGGTGCTATCCACGTCCCCTCCCAAAAACCTCAGGCCACGCGCCGCTGCACCCCAAACACTAAATAGGAGCATTAGACACACCATGTTAAGGGCTGCTGGTGTTTGAGCTGTGGCTGTGGATGCGTGTCTTGTCCCATAGCCAGAGACATGCGCATTATCACAAACACACACACACACACACAGCTGCACACCACGCTGCAAAAGTTATCCTGCTCCGTATCCGTTTATAAGACAATAGATTTATTCTTTTGTGTTTAAATGTCCCATTGTCCTGTTGACTTCTGTTTTGTCTGTTGCCCGTTGACCCCACTCTCTGCTTTTAGTTTACCCCCGCCCAGCTACAGATCTGCACTGTGAAAATACCCACAAGGCCTATCTACCCATATGTAGTGTTGCAGATTTTGATTATGCGCCACCGGCATCACACCCCAGCAGGGTATATCCAAACATGAAAATTAATTCACAGCTAAATGCTGCTATATGCAGTCTGAGAGGGAGAGGAGAGGAGAAATCAAACACAGGTTTACACTAGTGAGCAGCCCTAGTATTAAGAAAGAGAGCCTAAAGGCAGGCAGAGATGGCAGTGTTCATTAATGTGCAAAGCAAATGTAACAGTTACATCCCCCCTGCCCCTTTATACAACACACATGTCCACACACACATAAATGCAATGGTCATTTCAATAGACGGAATTGCGGGGGAGTTCAAAGGACATAAAAAAAAAAAACACCTAAATGAAATAGATTCATTCAGAAATAGAATGAAATAAATATTCCCAGAGCTGCTGAAAAATCAAGTTAATGAAAAAGGAGAATAAAATCAGCATAATGAGCTGTGATTGTAAACAGAGCTGAGAGCTACATTGATCAGTCTGAAATGAGAAAGTCTGTGTCAAGCTGCTCTGTGTTTATAAAGCAAACTTGTTACCTCAAAGCTTGGGGATGTTGTCCACCAATATACCTCAGATTTTCAAGTTTTCTTTTCTTTCTCTAAATACTTTTAAATCATGAGCTATATAAAGAAAAAACATTTTCTCCATTTGATATGTTTTCTCAAGTTGAAGGTATTGGTGACTTTTTAGCTGCAGCTATAGCGTCATTTTAGACTGTCTGTTATGAACTTTAGCATGAAAGAACTTGGGCATGACTTTGTCTCAGAGCAATGCAAATGGAATTGCCCCCCGATGGTTTGGAATGCACCCAGCTGGCCTTTAAAAGGTGATAATTGGAAAATACAGGATGAAGCCACAGTCAAAGTGGGGACCTTGTGTTAGACTGAGTTAGCCGTAGCAAGGGTGGAGGAGAGAGAACAGGAGAAATGTAGGAAGAAAACATGGAGAGGAAGAATCAAATGCATACATTTCAAATGTCTTTTTATTTTATGTTTTCGCTTTGTATTTTGATTCCAATGTGCAAAATGCAAACAGAATCCAAGCTATGTAAATACACTAGAAAGGAGGTGCACGTGGGATAAGAAATAGTTTGCAATTAGACATAAAGACCAAATAGTCAAAAAGTCAATTGCAAATTGACATAGTACACATTCCTGCTTCGCCTGTCCCTATTTCAAGTTCAGGTTAATTTATAAGATGCTTTTAAAGACAAAACAAGTCTTTAGATCATCATATCCTTGCTGTGTACTGACTTTTTAAATAATAGCACCATTTTAAACAATCTTCTTTCGACGAACTTAAAGTTAAACTAACTAATTTACAGTGTTATTTGACGTCAACTATTCAGTGTGAGCAGGTCTGCAAGTTGCTGTACTGGTTCAATTTGTGTGTGATTTAATACTCTTTTATTCTATTAAAGTAGTAATCCTTAAGATTTCAGTCCTGGTTGATTTGATGACTCCTGTGGTTACTGGTGGTACTGGCCGGTGTGTTTTTAAATAATGCAGATCTTAGAGTTCCCATCGAAATGCCAATGGATTGACCACTGGGGGCAGCAAACTTGTCCTAAGCAGTAACTCTTTCAAAAAGGAAAAAGAAGAAGTGCAACTTGTGCATCTGTTTGCGGTGCACCCAAACAACCTGTGGATTGAGAGGAGTCATCGTGTCAGGTTGTTTTAATTGAGAACACTGAAGGAGACAATGTCATCTGTCAAAATACTGAACTCCTGATCACAATTTGTCATCCGCATTAAGTAACGTGTGCATGCACCAGCTTTTGTCCTCCGTTTCAAGCAGTTACAGAACACCTCCTGAAAAAAGGCTTCATAAATGGTATCAAAAATGGGGTTTCATATAATGAAAATCTTCCAGATTATAACTTAATCACATCATAGCAACCACTGGGAAGATGATGTCCAACTAAACGCTTTGATTGGAAAATTCGCTTTAGAATTTCCTAAGGGAGCTACTGAGAGAAAGCTAAAAAGCACATCCTTACTAATTTATAAAACCTGACACAGCATTCCTTTACTTCTCAGGAAGGAAGTGTAGTGGGGAGGTCAGGGGGCCTATACAGGAGCTCTTCCCTTTTACAAGGCAACATTCAAAGCATTTCTTCACTCCTCTCCTTGTGTTAGCCCAACCTAGTGTAAGCCTGCCCATCCGGTCTCCATTGCTGTGTTCTCTTCCAAGAGAATGTGACGGTGATAAGGCTCTTTTGAAGTCCAGCTTTACTACAGGACCTCTAGAGAGGGAGAGAGCCAGCTGCTAAACTGGAGAGAAAACGAAGCCAGCTATCTTTTACTTTTTTTGAGATTCAAATTTGAGGTTTAGTTCACATTTCTAGTCAAAGATTTTTTGATATGTTCGGGATATCTTTTACCTTTATGATTCAGAATCTCTCCCTCTGTTTGCAGTTGAATAAGAACAAAGGTATCAAGGGTGATTTATTGTCATGAGATCATATATACAAACATTTACATATGTGTATACACCCAAACAGTATGTTTAGTATGTGCAATGTCAGTGTAAAGTTTCATGTGTGCAGAGTGCAGAGGATGATTTGAGGAGTCTGACAGCAGGAAAGAAGCTCTGTAGTCTGGTGGTACAGCAGCAGACACTTCTGTATTCATGAAATGACCATGTTTTTGTGTGGATTGATAAAAGAAATTCCATATCATAACATTTCAAAAACATTTTGGTCATTAGGCTATACTCCAGTTAAAACAGTCAACGGTCATGCCCTGTGTCAATCAGCAGACATTTCCAGCAAGAGTATGCCGACACCCTTTCTGCACTCTGTTCAGGAAACTTTTTACTAACTCCAAATGGAATCTTCTTAATGACTTCCTGTACCTGATGCCTGTAATTGCTGTCTGGATTCCAGCAACGTACAGGTTTGGCTGTACTCCCGACTTCTGACCTTGACATTGCCCTTCTGTTGTTCAGGAATCGCCATTGAGAATAATGTCTATGTCAAGCGCTCAAGTCATATTACAGGAGAATGAACATTTGACTCTTTATACACACTTCAGTCATGGACAAATACTCACCATTCACACAAGCACATCAGCTGTACTTCCATAGGGCATACACTATCACTGTTATATCATAGAATTACACAAGACTTGCACGACTTTAGGCCCCATTAAAGGAAAAATTAGCAATCAGCCAGATTGGTTGAATAATTGTATAATTTCCCCTCTGGGATCAATAAAGTATTTCTGATTCTGATTCTGGTTAGGCATTGTTGTAATTCCATAGTCCAATAATGCTGTAGTCATGTCCTGTTATAGCAAAACCATTCAGCACTACATTCAGGTTTTCCTATCTTTGTAGTGTGGATAAAGTATGGTAAGTGATCTTCTTAAATGCTAATATGTTCTAGTAGGGGAAAAAATATGTACCTCTAACTCTTTCACACTTACAGCCTGGAAAAACCTGTATTTGACAATTGAAAGAGCCTGTGATGGCTTTACTATGAAAGGGTGAACGGGATGGTAAGATACGGTAACTACATAGTTACTATAACAACCCACCGGTAGGCATTAGCAGTTAGTCCTGGCCCTTTCAGCCATAATTTTCATTACACTCAATCACAAATATATATGGCCATTATTGTAAAGTGGAACTTGTTCCCCTGACTTCCACATAAGAATAAATAAATAAATAAAATCCAATAATGTTTCTGCACATTCTGTCCCATTTTGTGGAAAAGGCAACCATTTTTAATGATATCCCCTTCATCTTGTGTGATCTATACTGAAAGGTCTTCATTGCCAAGCTAGTCACAAAATATTATGTGCTTTTAATACATGGTTTCAGCCAAACATGTTGAAAATGTGACGTTGAGTTTCCATGATCCTCCCAGTAAGGGAAGGAAGAGGCACTGGTTATTGCCCACCCCCACCCACACCACACCTTTTAATGGAGAAATAGGCCAAGGTAGGGTCCTGCTCTTTCCCTGTCACTTTCCACATTGTGGATGGGTCTGTGTTTATGTTTCTGAATGTTTCATCTGCTAACACAGCATTATTAGCTTTGCTACATGGGTCATTACAGCCAGTATGACAACGTAAGACCCTCAGTTCACCATTAGACCAACATTCGTCAACCTTTGTCTCTTTCTAGAACTATCACACTGTAGTGCATGGAGTGGAGTCTCATTGTCCGTAGTGTGGAAGAGTAAAAGTGTTGGCATCTTGCTGTAGTTTTCGGTTTTGCATGATATTGACGTGTGGAATCTCTGTCACACTATGAAGACTCAGGGCTTCAGGGCAGTTTGTCTGAAATTTGCTTTGACTTGGCAATTTACTAAAATCAGGTGTTGAGCCAAAGAGGCAGGTGCCAAAAGTGTCATTATTCAAAGATGTGTACTTCCTCCCCCAAACCTTAGACCTACATACGCTCCAAACAAATCATCCTTTTGATCTTACAATAAGGTTTTATAACAACTTTGTCAGCTACTAAAAAAAAGTCTTGTCACACGTTGATTTTTATTTTGCATATAATCTATATTAACGGTACATTAACATTATCAAACAGTTCTGGTCCTTTGGAATACTGCAACGCCGTAAAACGAAAGCAGTGTTTGTGGGGCTCTTGCACTTTCATGGGGCTCACTGACTCATCAGCGGCTGTGTTGCAGGGAAAGTCTGTACAAGAATTCTCTCCATGTGGTGCACAACACCCGCAGCACACAGGGCTCTGACAATCTGACGATCCCAGCTTCCTATTTGCATCACAGCTTTTGCTACAGGAAATGTGTTGTTGATTTAATGATGTGGTGGTGAGTAGGCCTGTTGTTGTGGAGGACACGTTTTTCTGTATTTTTTTTTTCTTATGTATTTGACGTAATAGAGCCATAACGCCATAACGTTAGATGTGAGGATTAAACTTGGATACAACTAGCTTTACATTATCAAATAATTTAATTACTGTTGTCAGGCCATTTTTTGGTATAGTTCCTACCAGCTTATTTCTTATAATGTGTGTAGTTATTGCAAAAATGTGTAATAATTCATGTAGACAAGAGACAAGCCAGATGTAGTAGCTAAGTGTTAATGCAGAATGTGTAGGCATACCTCAATCATGTAAGGTCCCATGGACCGTCTAGAAGGGCTTTCAGCTTACAATCCTTTTTTATGTGGGGTGTGGGGAGGGGCTTTGGGCTGCAATGGGGGGTTGTGGCCTATATAATACTTCCATGGTTTTGGCAGTCAGATTTTCAAGAAACTTCCTGGTGTGTCAGGATCAATCGGGCCTAAGCCAGTCTTAATTAAAGGCTTGGGGCTGGGCAGAAGTCGAGGGCAAAAGGCATCCCTGTTGGTTAAAAGAATGAAGCGTCTGTCATTACAACACCATAGGGAGCATCAGCTTTATTACTTAAAATTCCTGTTTTAAAAATTCTTACCATTCAATGAAAATGATGGTTTACGTATATATCTTTTCCCCAGTAGAAATTAGGGGGTGAAGCAGCACCATGGTAAAAAAGGCACCTCATATTTTGATTGTTTTGTGGTTATTTTATTTACAACAAAGAAGTGACAAAACGGAACAACACCTGTAAAGACAAGAAAAGTGATGTATTCAAGATTTATGAAAGAAGTGTAATGCTCAGTCCTTTGTGGGAAATATCCACTCTTCTCTATTAACAGCATTTTTAAGCATACTTGAGTAATGGAAAGATGTTTATTACAAAAAGAAGGATTTTTGCAGTACACCGTCTTGAAGCCCTTCCTTATTTATCGTCACGTCCTCTCATTGCTTGTTAAATAGTACAATGGTACAAGAGTGTTAGAAGCTGAAGCTTAAAAGTAAAGTTCACAGTAAATGAGTGAGTTTCCAATGATCTTGGCTACTGAAGCAGTTGTTTCCAAAGTTTAAAATATTTTCAGTTGCAAAGCAGATGCAGTTATAATTTTCAACCACTTGGGGGCACAGGCAACTTACATGGAAGAGATGAGGAGCTCTGAGCTGGAGTGTGAGTGTTGTATGTGTGGTAGGGTTCATTAATTAAATGGAATATGATCCAAAAGACTCTGCTCACTCATGACACATCATGTCCCACAAGAGAGGAAATAAGATAAATGCCACAGATGTCCCCTTTTCTCTGTCCTGTTTTTCTCTGGTTGTTGTTTCCCTCCAAATCCAAACGTCAGACAGACAGCGCCTTAGTATGTTTTGGTCTCCTGAGTGGATCTTTCCAGTACACCCATCTGTCAGACTTTTTTCCGAGGTCCGAGGAGGGGTACGGGGGCGTGTTTGTCTGGGCCGGGGCGGGTGGATGGGTGGGGGCAAGAGATCAGACGCAGTACATATCACATCGTAGGCCAAATATCCTAATAGTCTGATGTACCATCTGATCTACTGTCCCAGTCATATCCATATGCAGGGCTTATCCAGGCACAACCAAGCCCAGATTGTCCCATCTAGTGCAAGTTGAAAGACATTTTTTTTAGCTTGCCCCTGCAACTACGCTTGTCCATTTCTTGCTTTCTCCCTGTTTCTCTACTTCAGACTCAACCAGTGCATCTGCTTTATCCTTCATCAACACCCCTTCATTCTCATCCACCTTCCCTTCCCATTGATTTGTCTTCCCCACCAGAGCACCCTTGACACCTGTAGAGTCAACCAGGCATCGTCTCTTCTGCTTCAACTCTAAATCCTAGTTGAGTTGACTTGCGCACAAGTGAAAGTGACTTCAAAATGAGCAAATACTTTTTATTGTATCCTGTTTAGATGCTCTTCCATGACAGTCAGCTTTGAGGGTGTATCAGCAGTTGTTTTATCTTTTTAGATAATGAACTTTGACATCCAGCAGCAACATCATTTATTATGCAAATTTGAGGCTGTACCATTTGTGAGCAGTGAGAAGTGTCCTCACCCGCAGAACTAATACTGTTAATGCATTCATATCATGGAGGGTTATGTAACTGTGCTAGCTGAGATGGAAAGTGCAGCCACCTCGCCAGTCTTAATGCATTCAAGCTCCACAGTGTCAGATGGCCCCAGTGATCCAGGGGGCTCAAGATGGCAATGCTGTTTTACAGTCCGGATATGTGTGTCTGTGTGCGGACCAGAATGTGTGTGTGCTGCAGTGTTTGTTAGATTAGGCGCGGATGTGTGTATCCATATGGTTCGGTGGTGACACATTTGAATCGTTCGGCCCTGTGCCAAATATATGTAACAGACATAAGTGTGTGTGTGTGTGTGTGTCACACTGTCTTTATACTGAACCCTTTCCAACCTTGTGTGTGTTTTTGATGGGCGTTTATTGTTTATATCCAAGTAGGCCTATTTAGGTCATGTGACCTGTGTATAGTCATGTGACAGAGTCTGTATCAAGCAACCAACCCAATAGGTGGGGGGTGGATTAGTTAACCCATGTGTCAAGGGAAGCTAGTCCCAGTGCATGCTGGACTCTTTGCTTTGCCATTGGTTGAGAGGCTGCTTAAAAGTAAACGGCAATCAATCCTCCCTGGCTCCCTGTCTCTCTCCCTCTCTTTCTGTCGTTGCAGACAGACCCGGTGACATGAGTTGTGGGGAAAGCTCCCCACCTCTACTCCGCCTCTTTTCTCCCATGCACTGTAATCCTGACACCGAAAACCGCCCCTCAGAGAAGAAGTGTCAGCCTCAGAATAGAGCGTGCAGTCGGCTCCCCCCCTTTTCCCCCTCTGGTTAGCATGTTAGAGAGTGCTAATGTTGATGGAGGTGACAATTAACTATACAATGATCACAGTGATGGCGCTTGTACTGCTGCCTCACAGCCTTGCTAAAGAGATAAGTGACTGATCTCAACACGACTGGGACTGGGCAGATGACAGATAAGCACATAAAGGGACAGTTACTTTTGGTGAACATAGTGTAAGCTTGCCTACCAGATGTTCTGCAAGCTTTCTATTCTGCATATTTGACTTGCTAATATCAGCAGCCTATTTATAGTTCTCGTTGAAGCTTTGAGGTGATGACTTCACATCATATATGTATATAAGATGAATCGCTATGTTAAATGTTGCTCTTTGAAAACAAGATTTCAACCGTTAACCTGAGAAAGGGCTCAAATTCCATTCAATGCAAGTCAGTAGGGAAATGCCACAAGCTGCGTCCCGAAGAATAGGGACTTGCTTTATTTGTGCCATAGACTGGTAAGCACACAAGTGCACACATTCGCTGCCACTGCTGCTAACTTCTTTGCCAGGCACCCGTGGCTGACTCTGAAAAACAGGGGAAATGTTTTGGAGACACAACCTGAGATATTGACCACCTCTCAGCCCCCACTGTCAGGTTGTGAAACAGCCCAAAGATATTTGCATGAAATAAATGAGAATCTCTCTCACGTCCAGCTCTGCC
Organism: Enoplosus armatus; assembly: GCF_043641665.1. Classification (NCBI taxonomy): domain Eukaryota; kingdom Metazoa; phylum Chordata; class Actinopteri; order Centrarchiformes; family Enoplosidae; genus Enoplosus; species Enoplosus armatus. Next base: position 7,887,808 of record NC_092190.1, on the reverse strand, counting down.
CCGGCCAAAGGTTTACTGTCGCAGATGCATGCTCCATCTGGCCCTGCTCTCCTCATCTCCAGTCTATAACTGTTCAGATACACCATCATGGTTCTTGCTTGATTATGGATGATATTTGTTAGAGGACTCAAATTATAATCTTTTAACTTTAGCACCTTGTGTTAAATGCAGCAGGGCATATATTCCAATTAATTAGGATGAAGTATGAAGCTGGATACCAAAGTTAAACAAGTGTGAGCTATCATAGCATCTCCAAAGTGAGTCATACCTCTTTGTTTGTCCTGCCTTGGATTTGGAGTAATACAAGGTTGAAGGGGGTCAAGTGGTCCTCTATCCTGAGCAAACATGGACATGGTGACAGCCGTTGGGACAACAAACCTCCACGAGAACCAGGCTGTCCTGCCAACATTCTCCCCGCCTCTCCACTACCAGCACGACTCCCCTCACCCCTCAGCCCAGGGCTGTGATCCTGCATAGCCAGCATAATGAAGCCATATAAGCCTGTTATTTGCTGCTTTATGGCTTGTTTTATGAAGGTGAGCTGACAAGCAGCTCCCAGAATGGTTCCTGTCACTTTAACAGACAGCATTACCAAGAGAAAAGGAGCGTTGGGGAGGGAGGGCAGGGCAGGCTGGAGAATGGGCCAGGGCCTTTATGTTAGCCCTGCCAGGGCTTTGATGGGTAGAGGTCTGGCTGCAGGCTATCACTGGTACATTTTACGTCTTCCACCTTTTGTCAGGAAGACATTATTGACGTTTGACCTATGTTCTTATTCCCACCTCCTCTTCACTAATCAATTACCACATCGATCCATTAATCAGACAGGGTGATAGCCAGTGAAAGGGCCCGTGGGTATGTGTGAAGAATTGTGGGTTGGCCTCAGGCTATCGTGGAGGAGGGCCTTCACTGGTGGAGTGCACTGTTCAGCATTTGGCATACAACAAGTAGTCCTAGCCCTTACTTTAGAGGCATGTGTAGGTTCTTATTCACATATACAATGCATGAAATCCGTATGTGTGTTTGTGTGAAAAGTGATTTATTAATGTAAGCTAAATGAATCTGATTTTCTAAACTGCCATCTTTTCACACAAATTCCTCTCCTGGGTGCACGGAACGTCATGGATGAATTTCAAATTAGGCCTAGCCATTCATTTAAGATATTGCACACTCAAATTCCCACATAGCTGTGTGTGTGCGTCCCCTTTACTGAAAAAATATTTATTTCCTGCAATGGGAAATAAAGAAAACACAGTTGTTCCCAGTCTAGAAGCCAACCGGGTGAAAATCGGCAGGAAGTGTTCTTATTAACGAAGCGTTATTTAGTATGACTTCTGAAACATTGGCTCGAATATCAGCAGCCATTACACTGTGTTCCTTAAAACAAGGATGCTTTTTGAATGAGCGCAAACATGTTTTTGTCCATCTGACTGTTTCCATGGAGGTTAGGCAGTAGCATAATTGTGGTTAGGGCACACAGAAACAGATCAGACACACAGACAGCCAACAGATCAAAACGGAAGCTGCGGGAGCGGAACCCACCACGTTTTGATTAGGTTTGGTTTCGGTTTGGTGTGTGCAGACTAAAGCCATCACCCCAGTCCATCTCTGCCCTTGCCAAGTTGTTTGCCAAAACAGGGAAAGATTTGGGAAAGAAAGTTAGAGAGAGAAAAGCTGTGGGCTGTTATAGTCCACCCCCCTCAGGCTTACCAGGGTCCAGCCGACAGTCACCCAGCTCTTGTGGGTTTAGTGAATTGAGAAGACACTACTTGTGTGGATTTTTCAATTCTTCAACATGTCATTTGGCCGGGAGTGCTATTGTCCCCTGCTCCTTTTCTCCCTGCTCCTTCTGCCGAGACGAGTCGTGTCATCCCCTCGTGATCAGCACTTTTGTTGCCTTTGTTTTTGGCCCTACCTCAGAAGTCCATCTTGTCTTTTATGTCCCTGCCTTTCATGCATAAGGGAACAGTTGTGGCCTGTTGTGGGGCTGTTCCACTGCATTTCCACCAGTGGGGTTTCCTTTCATTCTCTTTAAAGTACTACAATGGGGCTCTGACGGCCTGAATGGCCAATGCAGAGTGCACAATCCTACAGAGCCCGCTCATTTTGTTTTGCCAGAGTCAATAAAAATGCTAAGTTAAAAGCTAACCCCCTTATGCCCTCCTCGAATGGAGCGACTTGTTTGACCTTTTTAAGCTCCCCTCTCAATTAACTTTTAATGATAAATTCATTGATTTTTTACTGTCATCTATTATTCTACACACATGCAATGTTGCATTGTGTTATTAATTTCTTTATTTCAAATTAATTTAGCCTATACTGTATATACAGCATGAATTACTCAATGATCAATACTGACTTGAATGGATTTATCATGTTGTCTATGATAGCCAGAGAGAGAGAGGGCTCGACAGACGACTACCATCAAAACTGTCATCAAAACCAGCTTGTAACTCTTGCAAATGATAGCTCTGGTGTCCTTTTGATTGTCCTGATGACTTTTCCCTGTCCTGAGACCTAGATAGAGACATCCCCGTTCTTCTCAGGAGGAGTGGGATTTAACTAGTTTTATGTTGAGGGATGAGAAAAGAGAAGAAAAAAGTCTGCTGTCGTCTCTGGGCATTACGGCAAAGGCCTTGCATAAAAGCATTGTGTGCCGATTTGTGAGCTGGGAGAAAGCCGGGGACTTTGAGAAGGATTACAGGTAGGCAGACATTGGCTGCTGAAGATAACCGCCATGACTTCATCCTCATTGTGTAGATTAAGGCATAAAACCCAAACTAATGAGACCGGAAAGGGGGAGAAGACATGGATGGGAGGAGGTGTAAGGGGTATTGTTGATTGTGACGGACATTGTCACTGGAATTAGCTTTTTAAAGTGAGAAGAGGAAGATGTGGGCCCAGTGGTGTTATAATCTGAGGAAGAGAGATTTTAAAAAATGGACGCTCCAATCTCTGCGCCAAACATGACATGCTAAATTTAGTTGGCTGAAGACTTGGGTTAGAGTAGGGTAAAACATGATCTCTTCTGCATGTAAGAGTAAGGTATTGCATTTTTATGATGCCAGTGGAACAGCATGTGTTGCTTTCTCAGAGCATATTGAGTATCTGGTGTTGGTTCTTTTAAATCAGTTGTTCGTTTGGTAACACAATACTACAGTACAGTCAATTCAGTCATCAACAAAATGTTCCAGTGTGCTTTTGTCTGAGAGACCAGCCCCCAGTAAACTCTGTAGCCCCCAGTTGATCTTATCTGGAGGGGGACGGATTGCTCATCCCAAACTCCAATTTGCTGGAGGGCAAGCAAAGAAAGCAGGGGGGAGAAAAGAGAAAAAGTAGAGGAAAAGTGTCTGACTCTTTTTCCTTTCCCTGTCTTGGGTGTCACTGCTTAATTTTTCAGCATTTCTCTGCCATCCAATTGTGTCTTCAGACCTGAGGCAGTGTGAAAATAAAAAACCCCACTCATACAGCATCATGCTGGGAGGAGGGCCATGTGTGAGGAATGCTTCTGCTCTCTTTTTCATTCTAAAAAACAAAAAGTGTCAGACAGGCAGGTGGACACTAAGCTAGGTAAATATTGATGACTTTTTGACCATTTTATTTCCCACCCGCAGACAGCTTTCTGCAGACGGAGAGCCTGTTTATGCTTCAGACACATCGATTTCCTCCCTACTCTTTATTCATCTTTATTTTCACCAAATTTAATCTGGAATCTTAAGCACCACCGACCTCAAAATGTAGTTTGCATATTAAGAAGTAGTTGATTATTGTGGGGTAGAAACACAGATCTTTAATTTTGAGCATTTTAGACACAGCTTCTGTCTGCACCACCATGCTGAAGATAATTGTGGAAATCTACATATTGAGAGGGAGGCTGTCGCCAGGGTCTGTTTTGGAGTGGGCCTCTTGTTATCTGCTGTAATTCATGTGGTAGGATGAATATTACCACCTGAATTAGGCTATTATGCTGCCAGGTGGAGGCCAGTAGAGTTACAGGAAATGGTGATCATCACGTCATGATAATGAAGCAATTACTACAGGCTATTCATAATACAATACAACACAATAGTGGCTACATATTATGTCATAGATCTTATGTCAAGTTAAATATTTATTAAGATCTAATATACTCTTCCTTCCTGTTTCTATAGGCCAGAGTGTGGCATGCTGCAGCTGAAGAGGCCTAGTCTTTGACAGTTAATTAGTTAGTTGTTTTATTAAAAATTCATCCCAAAAAAGGGTTCCCCTCCTAGAACTCATCAGAAATTTGTATTTTGCTGAACTCATCATATAATAAGTAATAAAACATGAATTACGCTGAGCATCATGAATATTTCACTTTAACCTGTTTTGAGAAATAAAAAGTAAATGAAACATTATAAAATAAAGATTTCATCTAATACTAGAGGGTGTCATATGTTGTATAGACTATAAAGCCCCCTGAGGTAAATTTGTGATTTGCGATATTGGGCTATATAAATAAAATTGACTTGACTTGACATCTCACTAACCCAAATCCATGCAAAATGTCGAATACTTCCTCCAAATAATAGGACAAAATACGCTGATTGTAATTAACATTAACGTTTTCTGATCTGATGCCTCTAAAACCATTACAAATCACTGGAATGGTTGTAAATAAATCTGTTTAACTACAGCCGCTAGAGGTCTTTGTCACTTAAACATAAACAAATATTGTACTTGGGTGTTTGCTGAAATGACTGATACTGTTGCTTTTCGGTCTCAAAATGTCCCAGTTAAATATCTTTCGAGTGAGCCGCTGTTAAAGCACATTCACAAGTATTTTCCAAAGTCTGCATCCTCTCTCTTGCATGTCAAATGTTTGGAGGTTCCCATCCTGTATCACCACTGATGGCCGAAACTGGTGTAAACGTCTGGACTCCTAGAAATGTAACATAGCTCTGTGATGAGCTCTTTTTTTTTTTACATTTGACACATTCATGGAACCCCCAAATGCCAAAAGCATAATCTGAAACAGGACTCACAAGACTCACACAGTTATGTGGAAGTGTGAAATCTCAGGTCCAGGTTTGACATTTCTTATTGAGATGACCTGTTACCTTGAGAAATATTGGTGCATCTGTCTGGATTACATGACAAGGGATTTCAGAGATAAGGAGATGAAACTGGGGAACAGGAGCTGAATATGACAAACGTGTACATCAGTGACGGAGTTGTCTGACAGTGGTGGAGATAAGATGTGTAGTTCAAGGATATGTGGTTCAAGGTGCATTTTTTGTAGTCGGACACTACAGAGACCCTTACAGTGAGTGTCAGATCATCAGAAGCTATTCTGTTGGATTGAAGATCAGTTGATGGTTCTATACCAGGGAACGGCTTTGTCCAAGACACTCTCTGTTGTGTGTTGGGGGAAGGCAAACACAAATCTGCATATAAAATGCTGCTCAGCCAGAATGGAGAGGTGCCAAATATTGTAGAGGAAAATAAGCCTGAAAGTTTGTAAGAACAGTGTTTTTTTTTTTGTTTTTTTTTTGGCTGTTGATAATAATTACTTGCTAGACAGCAGGTTCAAATATGACATACTGTACTGCTGGGTCTTCAAAACTCATGTACATGCCTCAGGAAGGCCCATGTCTAGTCTAACATGGAGCTCACCACCCTCTTACTGCATTCCACCTCCCTATCCTCCCCTCAACCTCCCCCCTTTAGTGCCACATTGGGCCTGGGTCTACTGCTGCCTCTCTGCTAATGAGAACCAGTCCCATCCAGCACCATATAAACCCACGAACACACACTTACCTCTGATCTCAGACCAGTAAACGTAGTCACTGTGGCCAGGTCTCACCACTTTACAGCTGCTAATTTAGCCACACAGCCCCGTGTTATCATAACCTTTCATGTAAAAAAGAAAGGAAAAGAGGGGAGAGGAAAAGAAATTGGTAACGTAGGTGCATATGGTACTTTGGGGACTGTTAAATATATAGAACACAACTATGTAGTCATCTAATAATGGGAAATGTGCACCAGATGTGAGATGGTGTAAATAAAAATATCCAGATTGCGTGTAATATATGGAAGTGATTGGTGCCTAAATCCCCTTTGGTTACAGCTCTGCTCAAATCTATCTGTGATGTTTATGGCCACCTGATGTTATAAGCAGCTCCTTTGGGGTTTTTATGGGAAATTTGAAATGTTTAATATTACATTTATGACCATAATGTAAAAACAGCACCAGATTAAAGTAAATCAATTAATTAAAAGAATTGCAAATAAGCTGCTTATAGATGTGGTCACATTTGAGTTATATTGACCAGACATATACGCCACACGGATGTTTCTTTTTTAAGTTTGGTGGTTGTCATTGGCTTGGTCATTCTCAGGGTATGTAAAAGCAAATCTTAATTGATTTAGGTGTATGCTACTTACCATATTGTTGACAATACTTTCCTTTGTTTTCTGTCTGCACAATTTTTGGGCCAAGATTTTTTGGGGACAGAAAAGAATTAAGGTTTGCCATGTTTCCTAGATTTTTGCAACAGTGGACCACAGCAATATTACAAAAAGGTAAAGGAATTGTAGGCTCTGAACAGAAAGTTGAAAAAGATTGGTAGGCAAGACCACCTTTCTGAGAGGATGCCATTAAGTTTGTTCATAGTCTCTGATGGAACTGGTGTCTGTTAACAGAAGAGAGTGAAATTCAGCTTGCATATAACATCATCTGTCATGTAAAGCTCAGCTACATCACCTTTTGGGTGGTGGACTGAAGACGTTAACATGGGCTCTGGGAAATTATACTGGGTATTTTTCACCACTTTCTGATATGTTCTAATGTATGGGACTCCATAAGCCTCGCTGCTACTTCCTGTCCGCCTGCCTACATATCATCTCTTTAGATAGTTATTTTTTTAAGGAGAACCAAACATGTTGTAGTTATTTCCGTGTCAGGGTGAAAAAAAGTGAAATTACCTGCCTTCTTCACCCCTTAGTTACCAATTTATTGTAAAATGAGAGCTCCTGCGAGCTATGAAAGAGCAGAAAGAGGTAGCACAGTAGAATTAAGGGAAAAAATGGCTGATTTTGGTCTCTGTTATTGACCTCTGCTTCTCTTGTCTTGTCTGTAGCCAACATCAAGGCACCTCCATTCCCTTCCCCCGTTCTCAGTTTTCTTCCTTCATAATGAAACCTGCTCTTAAATTACAGCCACCATCTTTTTGTACTTCACTTATATTATAATATATTTGCCTTTTAAGTGGGCTCTTAGTATGGCTCTTTAACATTTCCCCTGGAGCTGTATGCACAGAATAGACTGATTTAATTTAGGTCTCAACAGCCCCCTCTTGCCCCCTACCACTCAGCACACCTCTGTCCTCTCATCCACTAGTTTCTTTTTTAATTTTACTGTTTGCTTTTTTTTCTCTCTTCCCTAACAATTTGGGCCCTGTAGCTTTTTTCCCCGGAAATAACTGTGAGCTCTGCTGATTTTCACTGGTCCACAATTCGCATGGTGGTGTGCCGGAGTCCTCCCGCCAACGTTTTCTATATTTTCTCTCCAAGCCTTTTGTGACTACTGTTCCCAGTCTGAATAGGCTCTATGTACCTGGAAGCAGTAAAATACTGGAAACAACCTGAATTGGTTTTAACTGCCTGCTACAACCGCAACATCTCAGTGTAGATTAGGCCTGATTGGGACTGGAGGGCATGTGGAAGCGTAGTTGACAGGATTAAGTGGCTATTGAAGTGACTTCAGCTCCTTTAGAGAGCAAAAGACAAGAAAAGAGAATAATTCAGCCCCCTTTTTCAACATAAGGAATACCCCCCTTCTCTTCCTCTTTTTCTCTTGTCTTGCTTAGGCAAAGGACACTATCTCCCAATATGATCCCTCGAAGGGCTTCTGATACCCAGCAAGAGTTAGTGGAGGAAGAAGCTGTTTCTCGCTGTAATTAGATATATCTGATCCTAAACATTTAGCTATTCATTAGGGACAATTGTTTCACGGGCCAGATTGACGGAACAAATAATTAAGACGTGTGTGCAGTGATTATGGTTATTGCTGTGCACAGTTGTGTGGGTGTGTGCGTGCGTGTATGTGATGGGAGAGGGAGGGGGACACAAGCCACTATAGCTGTGTGTGTTTGGGACTTTGTTTGTGAACCCTCGACACATTTGAGTGTGCATGTTGAGGTGGGACAACTGGTCAACCTGGTATTTCACTGTGTGGCAATCCAAGTAAATCATTTATATTTTCATGTTGTTAAGCTGGAAAACATGAATAACTTGATGCACGTTTTCCCCCTCGTTGTGCTGCAGCACAGTCGCTCAGTCAGTGCTGCTTAAAACATGAAATGCTTCTAAAAATAAAATAGCCACCAAAAACGGTTTGTTGCATGTTTTTCTAAACGTGTAAGAAGCATCCTCTGAAGAGCAAAGACACTGCAGAACATTTGAGAGAAGCCCAAAATGAAAAGAATAATGTACATGCTGTCAAGAGGTAACAGATACTATGTGGCTTTACTTAGAGAGGAGTTGTTTTGAACACACTTCAACAAAAACGTTTTTTTTTTTCTTTTGTAGATTTTAGTAATTAGTTGACTCTTCATCATCATTTATTTCTAAAAACCGCTTTCACAACTGCATTTACAATGCTGTACTGTACTTACTCTTGAACGTTTAAATGTATTTCACGTGTGACTGAAAGTTGTGCATAGCTGATTTATCTTTTAAAACTACATTTCTCTCTCGAAAGGTGTGCTAGCTCGGCAATATTAAATAATGTACCACTATTTTACTGATGTTCAATAAATATTGCAATGCAGCATTTTGTGATTGACATTGCAAATCACAATAGCATCTTAAAGTACCTGTACTTTTGATGATGTTTATCCATTTCGTCACTAATAGAGTAGAATTGTCTATAAAGTAGGTTATGCACCTACAGAATTCATAGTAGTAACAAAGATACAGAATTTAGCCTTCTGGGTTCCCCAAACTTCCATTTTTCCATGACTCAGCTCCAACCACCACTGACACCCCCCTACTCATTCACTCTCTGCCCTGCCTAGATATTCAGCAGTGTGGCATCATTAGCATATGACTGGCTCAGTGTTTGGGTGAGTTTGTTCTCCACAAAGAGAGCCAAAGCACAGGTCAGCGTCTCTCATCCACTTCAATGGACAGCTGAAGGGCAAACAGAACTCCCAAAATGAAACGTTTCCAGACTTTCACTCTAGTCTGGAGGAAGAAGCCTCCTTCTGGATCTTCACGTATAATATAAACACTGTAGATATTATGAAGATGAATGCAGCAACAACCTTTAATTATTCATTGCCCTTAGCCCTGTATTGATACTGTGTGTGCTCATGAGTAATGTATGCACCAAAGACATGCATTAGTGCATTCATATTACTACGGAGTGTTGTGTACGCAAACACATGTATATGTCTGTGTGCTGGCTGTGTGCTTAGGTATGTATATATTTTTGTTGACAGGGAGAGCGGTTGGCTCCTGCCCGCAGCCTGGCAGTTGTGTACCGAAGCATGGCGTCATCACCATCACTCGGCAGGCCCCTCGCTGCGCTACACACCCCGCAGGGCGGTTCTCTACTGCCCTGGCAATGATGAGCGAAAATTGAGGAAACTAGCCTCGCTGGAGGTCGACTGTGCCGTCTTGGACTGTGAGGATGGTGTAGCCCTCAGCAAAAAGGTACATAAATACACAGATGCTCATGTGTAAATGAAATGCAGCTTCGTATGAATGGGTCAGCAAGGAGCACACAAACCCCTTGCGTACAGCTGTGTGATCCTGAATGATTTTAATTCCATCTCTCTCCTTCAGACAGGTGCTCGGTCTTTATCACTGAAAGGAAAACTACCTAAGTGAGATGTTTAAAACAAGAACATTTCACCCTATTATGATGGTATAAAGGCAGTGGTGCCCCCCTATCAGGGTCCTTTTAAAACAAGGTGACCATGTCCCACTGGGTGAGCAGCGGGAAAGCGCCAGATGCAGCAGGTTAAAAGCATTCTCTTCCCGCCCACACGACCTCCCCATTGGTCCTGCTGAACTGCCCATGAAATTGTGATTGGAGAGTAGGATAAAGAAGGGGCCCGGGTAGTAAGTTAACTAACAAAGGTTTTTAAGTCATGATAATAAAGATGATTGATATGGCTGGAGGCTGTTCCTGTAGTAGATAAAGACAATAAGATGATGGCCTGTGTGACTGACAGGCTAAAACTGTGACCCTACGATGGTGTTGGTGGATGTCAGAGCTTCTGTCTTTATTAGAGGGGGAAATGTGGAGAGGAATGCAGCACTGAAGCAGCCATTCAGGCTTGAGGAGAATTCAGACTCTGGATTCTTGAGCTGTCAGCATGTGACTGCTCCATGTCTCTATTTTATTTCAACAAAAGTATCCTGCTACAACCCACTTATTTCTTTCACCAATCCACTCATTCCACATAAATCATTTGACAATATTTCTGACTTTATCTGAGTTTTGAATAGGATATGATTTAAAAAAAAAATCCTTTTCTCTGTTAGCAATTAGCTGGTGGGTTGTACAAGTAGAGAATAGCATTAGGCCCTGGTGTATGCTGTTAAAAACAAAGGGGAAAATGGATGGCATTAACTACAGGGCAGTTCCATTCCCTTAACATGCAGAATCAAGTCCCTCAGCAGGCTTGCCTCTCAGTCTTCCACTAACAGCACTCTGAGTAATGCACATCAAAATACCAGTACTGTACCTCAATTGTTCCCTGCCTAATAATCTCATTACTTTCTCCCTCTCTGATTTGGCTACATTAGCACCGCACAGTACAAAGCATGACATCAGGACAGATTTCAGCCATTTTTTGACACCATAGGTCCATGTTAACTTTAAAAGAGTCTGACACAGTGTACAAAAATCCTATAACCTATTATGTGTTTGCTAGGTTGCACTGTGTAATATAAAAATTAGTAATTTACTCAATAACAAAATGCGCCTTTCCTACTGGCATCCTTTCTTCACTTCCCACACTCTCAGCTTCTTTCTCCACTTTGGCAATTGGAAATCCATGGGGGTTGTTGTGTAGTTATACCTTCGCTTAAGATGATATTTTTTCCTGTTGGATTAACAGTGTGTGTGTGTGTGTGTGTGTGTGTGTGTGTGTGTGTGTGTGTGTGTGTGTGTGTGTGTGTGTGTGTGCGCGCACTGGAAGGAACACCACTAGGACATTTGTTGTGGATATTAATTTCCATGTTTTGAAATCGATTTGGCATAATCATTGTCATCACTTTTTCACTAGGTGTTCAAAAATTCAGTTTTAAAAAATGTTTTGTTTTTATTTGTCTTCTTTATTACATAAAAGGCCGCACTAAGGAAGTCATGCAATATATTTCTTAGGATGTTCCTGTTAAGAGATGCAAATTGTGGAGTTAGAAAATTGAAATTCAAACAAATAGCTGCTGCACCTGATTTAATCATTGTTGAGTGCATTTAACATCAACATAATATCTGAGTAAAGAAAATGTAAAGGCTTGTCTACACAGGAGGTGTTTCAGCCACGTTTACAGGTTGTCCTTCTCACACCAGTCTGACAGAACGGGTACACTTTTATTTTAATTTATACAGCTGTGTTATGGCTTTTAAAGTTTATTTTCTTAAATATGTCTTGTGTATTGGGATCGCAGCGCTGCCAAAATGTAAGTGACCTATGCAACAGCACTGCGCTTGAACGCATCCTGTGTAGACATTGATGGCGTACTGAAGCTGTTGCTGCTGCACTGCTAACGTGCTGCGCTGTCAACGTGCTGCTCACTGCCCTCCATGTGTAGACATGACGTAAAATCTGCGGGAACAGTTTTATTGGACACAGAGAGACTGTTGCCTGGTCAAAGCTGTGACCGAGTGCTTTGTCCTTCAGCTGTTTTGGTGGCTTGACCTCTGTCTTTGCTGTAGTGATGTAGAAGTGTACTCCAGGGTGTGTCTGTACACCGTGATATCACCTCATGCTAGCACAAGGTCATTCTTGTCATCCTTAAAAGAAATCTCTCAGCACTGGCCACTGGCCTTTGAAACCGTTTAAACTGTTTATTTGGACTGGTTGCACTGACATCTGGCTCATGTTACTTTTGAGTTTTGATTATTTCAAGTTGCTTTGGACAAAAGCATCTGCCAAGATTTAAGATCTTAAATGGCGGCACTCGGATGCACATGTTGTTGGACACCTTTACATCTGCTTGTTCTGTTCTGTTAGATTAAGATTAGATTATTAGATCTGCTCTGGGACCAGCTGAATCGTAAATAAATGAGAGATTTAGCTTTTGCGTTATGAGTGTGTTTGCACTGACAATTTCTACAGTGTATACCATAGCTGCGATTATATTCACCATGACAACCGCACAGTCGGCATTGTGTGTTTGCCAGGAGATGCCAGGCCTCAACAATGGTCTCGTAATGCATGTCTGTTTTTTTCCTGGGAAGCGATAATGGGAGCAGAGGCTGAGCTTACTAAATGCCATCCTGAACCAGTGTTTTGGTGACGGCAACAATGGGTTAGGTGAAATGCGAGGTTAGTTACCGGGTATGCATGGATAGGCCTTAGATGGGGCTACTGCCCACAACCACCCTCCTATTATGTGTTCATTAATGTATTCTTTTCATTATCTGTCACCTTCACCTTAAAACAGGGAGCGATATTCATGACAAAAAGGTACGCCATGAAGGTCAGTCCACCCCCTCCCCTTGAAAATTGAAATCCGGGAGTGCCCGCTTTAATTGCCTGCCGCTTTGACTCCAAAAATGTCTGCGCTCCATCTTGGCAGTAATGCTGGCTGCTTAAGAGGCAGGGAGATGAGAAAAGGAGTAAAGGGTAGGAGCCACCCAGAGCTTGCTAACTGTCACCACAGACCCAGAGGGGAGAGAAGGAGGAGGAGAGAGGGGAGGGAAGACAAGGCTGACTGCTCTAACACTCTTACACATATCATCATATCTGTATGATCAGTGGGGTGGAGGAAGAGGGAGGGCAGGTTGAAACCCCGGAGCGGAACTGACGGCTACACCTGTCCTCTCTCCTCCTCTCTCCCTCGCCGTCTTGTTCTTTCATTGTCCCTCTCTCTCGCTCATCTCCCCTCGCCAGGGTCCTCAGGGTTAAGATTGTTTATCTCTCTCTCTCATGTTCTCTCTCTGTCTCTTAGTGCCCTATGGCCCAGTATTCCTCTTGGTGTTTCTCTCTCTTCCTCTCTTTTCCCCACATGGGTCCCTCCATCCTCCCTGCCCCCCTGCCTCCCTGCCGTAGAGATTCTCTCCTAATCCCTGGAAGTTTGGAACTAATGAACTAACTGCTGAGCCGCCGCCACGGAGCTTGGTCCCAAACTATACTGTACTTCACACTCGATTTCCTCTCCAGATGGCATGGTGGCGCGGCCGACACAACAGGGAGCACCTCTCGCACACCAGCACGCGCCTGCAAATGCACACGAATACACAAGACATGCAGAACACAAACATGCACACACAGGCGAGTGTGCACACATACGGACAGACATTCACACACACAATGCATCCACATGCACGCAAACACATACACAGATTGCTACAGTTGGCAGTCCACTGTACATCAGTCAAGCATGACAGAAGACCGGTGTCCTGCTTTCACTATCAGTACATCATAGAAGCAGGACCACTTGTTAGTGTTTAAAATGAGTTACTTCACCATTTGTTCACCTGAAGGTATACAAACCATCAAAAATAACTTCTGTAGATACTGATCAACCCCCTCAGTAGCTTTTATTGCGCCCATGTGGAAGCCAGAAACCCGTCACCCCTGGATTTTTACAGTTTTATGAGAACATGGATGTGATTACAACCACCAAACATGCTTGATTCGCCATGTTTAATTGATGCAATTTGTGGAAAGTTACTTTGTTCGATGGTTTAACAAAATTACAGGAATTAGATTTTAGAGGAGAGATTAGAGATTGCAGATGTCATTTTTACCGTTCTTTTCAATTAATATTCAATTTTATTACTTATCCGGTTGTATAACTTAACAATAAATACTGTATACTGCATGACAGAACCTATAATAATCTTCCATGTCGTACATAAGACCATAGAACAGACATGCATATAATGCAATCCTATATAGGCTGAGCAATTAGTTGAGAGGTAAATCAACACCTCCCTGTCACAGTCTCATGTCTCTCACATTTATTGTAGGTCTATTGTATTGTAAGATACAGGTGTCATGTACCCCCCATTAATTGTATATGTGGTAGTTAAATCAGAAAGTAAACCTTATGTCATGGGAACGTGCACACTGATAAAAATGCCTCTTTTCTTTTTGGTGTCATTCTCCTTTCCCCGGTAACATGACTAGGCACTGGTCCGGAGACAACCTTTTGTGGTCGCAGTAAGAGCAGCTGAGGGAAGAATAGACGGCACATTGTAGAGTGGATGACATATTACGGTCTATTACCTTTTTATCTAGTTGTAGCGCTGTCAATATATGAGCTATGGTCTATGCATGAACTGTGTCTGACACCAGAGATTTTCAACTTAACATAAATTATGCAGCCAACTGTCAACTGATACATGACCTCAGTTCAATGCTCACTGTGTTGTTCCAGAGGACACTGAAAGATCTGCTCTCCATTTAAGTGGATTCAAATGACTAAACTCTTGACAGAAAGAGCTCCTGGGAAATAATGCTAGCCAGTTGAATTATGAATACTGAACATTTAGTGTGTCAGTACGTGCGTGTATTTACATCCGTGTATATTTACATGTTCTTGTGCGTGTGTTTGTATACTTGTGCGCTCAACACCTCCGAGGACCCAGGAGGTGAGAGAGAAACTCCCAGTCAAGGCTGCCAAGACTCACAAACGGGATGTGAGCCGCTCAGCCAGAAAATAGACCCTGTCCCTGCCAGATCAGAAAGACGTTCAATTGCAAACCTTACTGTTTGTCAGTGTATGTGTGTGTGTGTGTGTTAAGTGTCATGTGTCAGGTATCGATTGGAGTCCTTGGGAGGGTATGATAGACGAACGAGAGGTCAGGGTGCATAGGAGAGTGATGACAGCGCTGTGATTAGCATTGGTTGCTTAGGAGTGGAGAGGGCTTGTCTGCTGTTGGAGCACATAGAAAGTGGAGGGATTTAAAAGAGTGAAAGTTTTTTCTCATAATGAGATATCTTGGATATCAATATTAGTCCTCAATTACATTTGAACTTTCTCAGGTCTTTTGAAACACACTTGTGCAGCAGCTCCAGATACCGTGGGTTAAGGGCGAGGATTGAGACCGAGCGAGGGATCGGAAAATGCTGAGACATAGAGAACAGAGAGGCCCTCTCTGCCTCTCTCATTATCCTGTTACACTCTTGTGTTTTCACTGGCAGAGCCACAGCCCGCACTGCTCCGTGCTACGTGGGCTGTGCAACGCAACACTTGGAGAGTAACTCCGGTAGGAGGAGTGATGATGGAGAAGGCTGCGAGGAGAGGAAAACATGAAAGAATGGAAGGAGGAGGAATGGAGCAGATGTTGGTGCACGAATGGGGGGGAAAATAAGCTATGCTATGTCCCTCTTATTTTGCGAGAAATTTTCTGTACAAATCAGACCCCATCTAGCCATTTGAAACCATTTTCAAATTATCTTTTAGTATTCCTGCTAAAAATATATATAAAGTAAGATACACGCAAGGTTAATACATTAGTCCAAGTAAGAACTGTAAATATATAAAGTGTAAAAATGGGAATTAAATAAGTTAAATAACCCTTGTCTAGGAACTTTATTTTTTTTTTTTACCAGAAGGAAGCACCACATTTACTATTGACTGGAAACCGTGTGTGCAGGCCTCCAGTCAAAGCTTTGCACAGTGCAGTTCTCCAATGTGCTGTCATTTTCCATTTGTTGTCATCATGCAATTAGTTGCACTTTTCACATGTGGTCTCAAGACACATGTTTGCAGTTCGCTTGTTGTGTTTTCACACCTTCTTCACCTTGTTAGCGCCCTGGTCACATGAACTGATTATGACACCAAGTTGAGAAGAAATCCATCCTCACAGGGATCTGCCAAGACTTCTTTTTCTCTCCACATTGTGCAGCTTCAGTTTCATTTGCACTGCCTCAAGATAGCAGATTCCTAGGTTGCAACAGACTGTTTTCTTGAGGTCATGAAAACAATTTTGCACAGTTCAAATAGTAATTTGTGCTTCATTAACAATTTCACATTTTAATTGATTTGAATTTGTGCATTTTTGTAGAATTCTCTCCTTTTGTGAATTTAGTGTTCTTAAACAGGCTTTTGCTCCTTTATGACGCAGCAGGCACCTTCATATGGTAGGGCCAGGCAATATTATTTTTAATTGACTGTCTGTGGAATCATATTGCAGTGATATGATTTATTATGTTGCATATTGTTTAAAAGGTAATCTTTGCTTTTGTTTTAGTGCCAGTTTTGATGCTTTCATAATTTTATATATATGCTAAATTTAACCATGGGTGATCTGTAGCATACCTGTACATATGCAGCTTTAAAATAAATGAGGAGGAAAAGATTATATGATAATCTTTATTGACCCAATTCAGCAAGGTTGTGTTGACTCATAATAGCAGAGAGCACCTGCCTACGTGAAAGCCTAGAATACATTGAAGCCTACATATTGCTTTCTTGCTTGTTATTTATTTCCCAATCCATCGTTTCTTTCACCCCGATGCGCATACTCGGTCCGCTTCTGCCTAGATGTAGGAAGACTTGATAGGATCATGATGATTTGAAGATGCCCTCCAGCTCATACAGGCTTTACAGCTCAGTAATAAAGCCAAATCTAAGTCATACTTTACATACTTTAATAATAATTACGGTCTTAACATCAAAGAAAGCTAATAGAGAGACGGGAAGTTAAGCATAATTAGTCTTGTGTTAGTTGTTGAGAGTAGTCAGGACAATCTGTAAATTGGGCCGCTGTACTGGGAGTTGCAAATGAGACATAAATTGTTAGGAAACAAACTGTGATGCATATCATTAATGAACAAAATTCAGTAGATAATTTTAATTATGTGGAGAATAGATAATATATGTTGTAAAGATACTGAATAATGAGCCTTACCGTCTTCATTTTTCCTACAAAATGGATGCATAGCCTTGGGAATTCATTCCTCCAAAACATTGCAGTGCAGCTTGTAATGAACTGTAACCAAAGAGCTGTATTGAGATCTTTTCATGGCTAATTAAAGTGAATAAATAGTGTGTAATAACTAGCTGTTTTTCCACCCCAGGCTGTCAGTTTTGACCAACAATGACAAGCAGGTTTCATGATTTCCAAATTCATCCTCCTTCTCTATCCTGCTAGTTACATCTTGTTGTCTGCCCTGACAGGATAACGGATAACACAGTGCGCCTCCAACTGACGGAGTGAAAGCCTGAATCTCCTTCTGCTACATCTCAGTTATCAGCGTAGCCTGAATTAGTCAGTCATCTCACTCCAGCTTTCTGGAGTGCAGCGTGTCACTTGTCAAAACCCATCCTGACTTGAAACCTGCTCACACACACAATACACACAAACTGACAAAGACAGACGAACAAGTGCGTACACAGTCACACTTCAGGCAGGCAGCCTTCACCTGCGATCGTCTACAGTTCATTTTAAATGGCATTGTGAGTTGCACAGCAGGATGCAAAATGCCAGCTCTCAAAGTGGAGAAAAAAAAGGAAAAACACTCATTGTGACTCATGATTTCCCACTCACACAAAACCATATATGTACTCTTTCAGAATAAAAACACAGCACTCCACTGTTTGAAGGGTGTGATGTACATACAAGTTGTTTTTGAGAATACAGACACAGCCATGTTTTGAGAATGTTGTTAATGTTGTAAAGGATCTTAATTTATGCCATTTGTCTTTTGTGTGTTGTGATGTCTCTCAGGCTATTGATGCTGTACCCACAATTGCTATTTTACTAGAATCTACCTACCTACCCCTTCATATGCCTTTTCTTAATACACATTTCATGTCATGCTTTATTTGTCCTCGTTTCTATCCAGTATATACAGTAACTAGAGATCTAATTCAAATTGGATAAACGGTGTGAGTCTACACCAGAGACTGTCCAGAGGCGATGATCGACTTTGCGTGTTTCAGGCTGCGTGACGGCAGAGCTGGACATCCATGATCTGATGCGGGAGAGGAAGGTGGCCCCGCTGTGGACTGTACACACATCGGTTTGGACGCTCCAGTCTGATGTGGTGTCTACAAGGCAGTAGCCATGCTGTGTCATGTATACACAGCACTCTGTAGGATCCTGAGCGTCAAGGCTCAGGCTGTGTGTTAAGGAGCTGACCTCGCTCTCTGGAAGGTCAGCCTCTCTGCACTTGAAAAGCTTCTTGTGCGCATCTATGCGTTCGACGGCCCTGCCTGCCTGGCTGACCGCTCGCCCGCCTGCCTGCCTGTGTGTCAGCTTCTAATGATGAGGATGATGGAGGGAATCAAAGAGGAGATGGAGCTGACGTTGGGGCGAGCTCTCCATGGGACACCAGGTGATTGGGGAGGGAGCTTTGAAGCAACTTGTTGGATGGCTGTCCATTAATGTAAAATATCTCCTTTTCAAAGGGCTTTATTCAAGCTCGGAGTAGCGGAGCCCATAGGGGTCAAGGTGTCTGGCAGAATAATCTCTCTCGCTTTAGAGAGAAAGAGGGATAAAAGAAAGGATAGTGCACAGTGACCTGGCCGTCTCCTTAGCCATTCCTGGCGTCATGGTTTCAGAAATACCATCGCAAAAGGAGAGAAGTACAGGAGACAATCCTTGCAATGAGTGGCCTCTAGTTACATTAAAAGAATTTTATACACGCTAGTATATCAGGCTGGGGTTGGAGTGGGAGACTTGGCCCTCTCAAGTCTATTTGATCTGTGAATGTTATAAACCATGCTTTTTGATCATTTCTGGATAGCTATTTATTTAGTTTGGTCAGGGATCAATTTGACTCCTGGCATTTGAGGCAGCCAGCGGTTCTCACAGATCAATTTTCTCCAGTCACCATGAACTGGGGAGGGACA
This sequence comes from Enoplosus armatus, assembly GCF_043641665.1. Taxonomy (NCBI): domain Eukaryota; kingdom Metazoa; phylum Chordata; class Actinopteri; order Centrarchiformes; family Enoplosidae; genus Enoplosus; species Enoplosus armatus. The sequence goes on along the minus strand of NC_092190.1, from coordinate 7,868,797 downwards.
GATAGAATTTTATCCACCAAGTAGCAGGTTTATGAATAGTGAATTATGGGTGCGTAAATCGCTCCATCCGTTTTAAGTTACTGCGATACAGTTATGGGTCTATCTTGGCTTATGAGAGCGACAGTAATAGAGAGTAACAGAGAGGTTGCAGCAAAACTTGAGTAAGAGTCAAAGATCACAGTGCACTCATCATATGGTGTGACAATCCCTCTTGTCTCATTCAATGAGGCAAAGGGGAGACATAGATGACACACAGCAGTCCAGCCCGCTCATGACCCCTATTAAATCCGAGCAAATCTTTGATATGTACTTTGATACCATATTTTATTGATACTGGAGGGGTGTTCGTAATATCAAGTACAGTTCTGCATTCCAGGAGATCAGAGCGAGGGCTGTTTTGTCTCAGAAGCTGTCCCGTGACCCTTGAGGGGTCCCCATAAGCTCTCATACAACTGAACCTAGGTTGACTCTAGTCCACTTCAGTTTTTACAAGAGATTGTGATGTATGGGCTCTCCATGTTGTATCTGTCTACAGTTTCTCTACACACCCACATTATTTCAGTAATCTGTCCACTAATGATCAGCCTGTTGGATATACCACTCAGATGTTTTTTTTTGCAGTAAATCCAAAGCATGTACATCATCAAGGATGAAGTTTCATCGCATGGCATGATGCCACATTCGCCACCATCCATCCGTGCCATATTTTAATTACCCACATTTCATGTCATGAATAAGCATATCCAAAACCCAGTATCAATTTGAGAGTATTTTTCTTTTGAGAGATTTCTTTTGTAGGATAAGTGGAAACTGGGGTAAAAAAAAAAAAAGAAAATCCCAATCTGAGCATCTCCACGACACCCACACACACAAGTACTCAAAGGCTCCAGCCTCTGATCTGGCCTGACAACTCCTAAGCTACCGTTTCCTCATGCTGCTTAACTCACACCACATTTCTCCCAGAGAGCCTCTCTCCCCTCACTCACCGGACTTCTCTCCCCATTCCATCTCTCGTTCTCTCCATTCCTGTAGCCCAGCATCTGGTTTGAATATAGCGGCGTGTGCTACTGTGTTACTGATAGAAGTTGGGACTGCAGGCTTCTCTTTGATTTTTCCGTCCTCCTCATCGCTCTTCCTGCTCAGCTTGTACAATGCCTGCATTGAGAGAATAAAGTTGAGTGTGCAGCCTCTCTTTTGTTGATTTGTGGCGTACTGTATATACACAAACTGTAGTCCAGGGAGACTGCAGATGTGCCGTTTATTATTTTTTTGTTGTGTTAATGTTTCATCTTGATATTATGTATTCCAGACTGAGTAAATGGGACTGATGGTATGCTTTGTCAATTGCCCACTTTGATGACACATTATTACATATTTGTGTCTGTAATGCAATGTCTATTTTCATGATCATGCTTAATGGTCAATAAAATTTATGTAGTGATCATTTCCTTGAAGGAAATTGGACTTTTATTGCATTCTTCAACAATTTATCCAGTACTGTTTTGGTGAATGGAACTGATTTGCATCCAGTTCCACCTTTTTATTAAGTTTTTTTTCCCCACTGTTTAGCACTTTTGTAGTATATTCTTGGGTAGTCATCTCTCACTGTAACTATGCTTGTTTTTCTGAATTAATTAATGATTCCCAAGTGCAGTCTGACCAAATATATCACATGAAATAATCATGATTTCTGTCTGTTTTATGCTCCTGTGCTGCAGACAGAGGCCAGGGAGACCATTCCCAGGATGTTAGCGGAACTGGACCTGGGCCGGACGGAGAAGTGTGTGAGGGTGAACTCGGTGTCCAGTGGCTTAGCTGAGGCTGACCTGGAGGTCATCCTGCAGGCGGAGGTTCTCCCTCCTGCCATCATGTTGCCAAAAGTGGAGGACACGCAGGAGGTGCAGTGGGTAAGTTACAAATATTGCCCCGCTTGTATTCCACCCCCCAAAAAAACTAAACAAAACGCAAACTTGCAATACATGCAAAAACTAAACAAGACTAAAAATACCCATGGCATTTCTCTCTTTCACCTCTGGGTGTCTTTTTAAAAAACACACTGGTGCTGTTCCACAAAGTCATGTAAGTAAGTAAGAGGAAACCGCGGGAATCTTCAAAGCAATCATAACAAACTTTTCCATTTCCCAGTAAAAGTGGGAATCAATCCCTGTGGCAGGGCTCAGGGACAGACAGGAGTGTTTTTCTTGGCTGCTGCTCAAGAAACGGATGACATTTCTTCGCATTAGCTTCAGAAGCCCGATAGCTTTCTGTAACAACACAACGGTGCCTTCTACCACTGCTGAACTTACTGGAGACTGCCTTGAACAGTGTGATGTTGTGGCTAAGAATTAATTTAATCAAACTTAAAGCTCTCGGCCAGATAGGTATAATGAATAAAACTATGCAGTTAACTTTACGTTCCCTTAGTCATGCACTCCTTTGAAAAATTTTTATATTGAAAATGTATTTCAACTGTCAAAGTCGATAGGCCATCTTCCCAGTTACTGTATGTATGAGAAAGCTCACCAACTGATATCTAGAAGTACAAAGTCAAAAGCAAGTGAGATAGAGAATCTAGTTGCCTTTGAATTGGTACTTTAAGGTCTCCTGGCACCTCTCTCACTAAAAGTCCTCACAGATGTATCACAGACTGGATTTGATGCCAGATATTACAAGCTTTTGCCCTCCTACAGTGGTTATTGATAATTACACACATGAAATAACTGTTAAACAAATATGTTTGAAATGATTTGTCTGCTAATTCCCTGTTCCCATTTTTTGTTCTAATCAATTACTGTATGCAATTTGTCCATACTAACTGGGCTGGTGCCCTAGTTAAGAGGTGTTTGTCTGGGCCTGGCCATCCCTCTGGCTTTCTATAAAGGGGCGCTGTACGGATGTCAGGTCCCGAAAGGTCAGGAGACAGTGACATCATTAATGTAGGTCTTTCTGATCAGCTCCATATGGTTCACTTACCAGGAGCAACCAGGTTACTGTCTGCCTACTTCACTGTGTCTGAATACAGTTCAAAGGTGCTTTTATTGATGTTCAGCTCAGAAATACTTTTTGCCAAAACCTGTCACAGCTTGAGCTGTGTTTGCTTTTCTTTTTCTCTCTCTTTGCACACACTTTCACATGGACAAGCAGTTTACCTAAGTGTTTTTTTAAGTAGCTAATTTACGTTTTTAGATAAAGCTTTCGTTATTGTGCCAAGCTACAAACGTTCCAGTGTTTGGTGATTAAGAGAGGTAATGAGTAGTGAAAGGAGGGTGTCTAGTCTAGCTTTTCCCTCAGTGTTACACCACACACACACACACACACACACACACACACACACACACACACACACACACACACACACACCCACACTAACACACTAACACACACACACACACACATATATGTACTCATACATGGTTGTGGGGCAGGAGCAGGAAGTTTTTAACTAGTGGTTTTAATTGGAACACATCTATTTCCTGCTGCCCTTTCTTTCTTCCAGGCATAATTGCTGACAGGTGTTCACTTATTCTCTCCCTTAGCTCAGCCGTTTCTCCCTCCCTACTTTTCCTCACTCAAAATAAAAGTCACTTTTTTTGTTATTATTGTTATTATTATTATTATTTATGCTGAAAACCACAGCACTTTGAGAGCTCTAAAATGCGGATAATTGCCTGCTTATGTATTTTCTTTTCTTCTTTATACTAAAGCTTTGTTGCAAAACCACTGAGTGCACTGTAACTCTGTTTGCACTTTTGATTTACAGTGTGTTTGTCTGGGTGTTTCTGCATAAGCAGGTGCATGTGTGCTTCTGAAACAGAGTCAAGTTTGTAGCTCTGGATGGGACTTTGATGCATTCATGTATGCTAATCTAATCTCATCTTTGTGCCTTCAATTTTTTCTGTGTCTCCTTCACACATGCTTTTCTGTGTTACTGTGTTCTAAGCATGTGTCTGATTTTCTCCACTCTTGTAAGGCAGCGCTGTAAATCCCTCACTTGTTTATTTTTCTCCCTTTTTATTGATATTAGCACAGGAACCTCCAGACTGATTTGTCGCTAAAAGATGGACTTGCTTGTTTCCCTTTGTGTAGAAACCTTTAGCTCTGCCTTTCTCCTCTCCCGCAGCCCTTGTGTGACTGACAGGCCTTATTGGGCTATAACAGGCGTAACTCCCTCCTTTGTCTGAGGACAATTCTCACACAGATTCGGAGCCGTGTGCATTCTTTGCCCACCACACTATTTGGTGTGCACTGGGACCGAAAGAATCGCACCCTGTCCCGCTCCTCCTCCTCTACTCCTCCTCCTGTCCCCTCCCCTCATTCCCTTTCTCCGCTTCCCCTCTGTGAAATGAACACTTCAGCAGGCCGGAAACATTTAATCTGGCCCCCTTTTGAAGAAAATTAATTGAAACTTGTCCCACTATAGCCTCCTTTCTCTAGCTCCATCTCTCCCTCCTTCTCTTTTCATGATTGGGTGGCAAAATTGTCAGAGGGCTTGTTTGTAGCGTGGCTTTGAATGGCAAGAAGAGGTGTTATTTCTTCTTTTTTGTTTTCTTTTATTTTTCCCCAATTCAGTAGTGAATAACATCTTAAAGGATCCTAGTTTTGAGAGCCATTGACGGCTAATGGTTGCTGTACGCGCCAGAGGAACAATGAACAAGCACTATAGTGCGTCTTATGCTGTGTAAATCAGGCCCTCCAAACTGCATAATAGCTGAAGAGAAGAATACAGCAGAAGGACAGAAACATGTAATCAGAGAGGCTAGGAGGCTCTCTCTATCCAGTGGTGCCGCATTGAGCTGTCATTTGTTTTCCTCCGGCAGAATCCAAACAGCCTGCATGGCTCGCCGCAGCCTTGTTAGGGTTTGCGTGGCACAGTGTCCTGGTGGTAATCTCTGTGTGTAATATCAGCTAGGTGTCCCCACAACGGGCCATATCTATCTAGTTTCCTCTGTCACAGAAATAGGTTTATCTACACCCTCTTTTCACACTCCCTCTCGGACCCCCCCACCCCTTCCTGTGTTTGCGAAGGAGGGGGGATATTATGCTAAGCCCCCAGCGTTAGTTTTTATGTTGCCATAGCAGCCTTGCTCCCACAGGGTTGTGACCTCAGATGATTACAGTACAAAGCCTATTGGGTCTTGAAAACCTCTTTGAAGATGAAAAGTCTTTGATGGTTTGTATTTATGCAAATCTCTCAGATATGATTTATCCAACTGAGATTGAATGGAGAGATGATTAAAATTGCCCCTATTTTTGAAATCCTTCAATGGAGGCCCACTCTTTCAGTTTTGAGAACAAGAGTGGTGAGTGTGAGCACATGGGTTATTTTGCTCTTCATTTAGAAAAATAGCAGTGCTGTACCTGAGGTTATTTATATCTGTCTTTTTCCTGGTGTGTCAAAGAGGGAGCGAGGAAGGGGGGACATGGAGTTAGACATTTCTACTCTGAGCTTTTGCGCCCTCTCCTTTTCTTTTTTTTTGACTGGCTTTGAAAGGAAATATCTGACGGAGGGGGCTTTTGTGTGTTTCCAGATGATAGATTTTGGAATTTGGGCTACCCCACTGGCAGTCCAGGGCTAGCTGTGAACTGGTCTGTTGGAAAAAATTGAAATGCTTTGGTCTTCAAAGAATTAAACTTGGTTTTAAAGCCCTACTTAGGTGAGCTTGCATATTAGCAGGAGTCGTGCAGAATAAAGGCCTCAGCAAAGTGTCACATCACTCTCTGATTGTTGCTCCAGTCTCCCTGTTCCCTGCCATGGAGGGGGGGGGGGGGGGACGCAAAACAGAATAATGTAGGAGTAAAACACACTCAAAGACATCCCAAATCTTGTTTCTTCTCCCCTTTTCGGTATTTTGTTTCTTCTTTGGTTGGCCATGTGTATGCATGTGCTCGTGCGTGCATGTGCGCATTTACATGCGTGCACACTCTCAGGGGAGCAAGTGCTGTAGTTGTGCAGAGTCTATGAAAGAAGGTAGAGCAGAAGACTTCAGACGAAGGGGGAACCCTGGTGATAATGTAAAATATTTCATTTCACCCGCTTTTGTTGCTGCTCTCCTGTGCTCGCTCTCTCTGTTATTTGAACCCTCATAGATGTGTTTCTGAATAAGGACTGAAATGGGAACAGTGCAGGTAATAAAGGTGTCAAGATTTGTATCAAAAGTGAGTTTTTGCACGTTAAGATTTCTTTTTTCTCTCTCTGTCTTACCCCATAGTGGATTTTGAAAGATGTGTCATATCATTTATGTATTTTTACTCCTGAACATTTTTTTTCTTCCAGTTTTAAATTCACTCTGACACAATAGCTCAGTATCTCAGTATGGGTTTCCTGTTTTTCTCATTCATATAACGTATAATGCATTGATAAGTCCACTGAGAGTGGCAGCTACACTTTACCACACCTTCTACAGAAGAGCAGGAACTTGAACAGAAATACAGTCCACCAAAACATAATGTTTCCTTGAAGATCTGTGAATATTATAAACAATATCACAAATGGATTCAAGCTGATCATAAGTCTGAAAAGTATTTTTGTAACAGCAGAGAGTATATGTGCTCCAACAAAACACACACATCTAATGAATGTGATGACTATGATTGTACAAAGTAGTGAGAACAAATTAATTTGTCTGTTTGGAGCTTTATTGTTTTCTATTTACAGAAACAGTGGGTGTAGTTAATGAGTGGTGCATGAGATTGTCCCTGTGTGTTTAGTTTGTTGACAGGTTTCAGCACAACTTGAAAGGACGGGCGCTGACAGAACCCGTGCGCCTGGTCACCTTTGTGGAAACCGCTGTGGGCCTGCTCAATTTTAAGGTAAATTACAAACAAACCCCCGAAAAAACTGCATGCGTAAGACATTTAGCTGTTAGTCCAGTGTTCACTTTAGATTAAAGCCTGCGTCAGTGAGCGGAGCACTCCACGTGTCCAAAATGAAAAGGATTCAAAGCTCCTGGACAGTCTCTCAAAATGAGCCTCTTTTTCTTTTTTGTTTCCTTTCTCTGTGTCTGTCTGCCTGCGTCTCTCTCTCTATCCCTCTCCAGACATGCTGACATTTTTTAATTAGAATTGTTTTAATATCATCGTAGCAGAAAAGTTCTTAATGATATTTTGGCAAGCTTCAAAGCAGCTCCTGTTGTAGTACAGCACGACCTTCAGCTACATGGGGAAAAGGGCATGGTTTTGGCCATTTGGGGAGAAACAATCTGTCCTTCCTTCTTTTGATTTGTCTTTTAGTTCTCCACTCTAATTCTGCGACTGTGTTTGTGGTTGTTAGTGTGTGTGTGTGTGTGTGTGTGTGTGTGTGTGTGTGTGTGTGTGTGTGTGTGTGTGTGTGTGTGTGTGTGTGTGTGTGTGTGTGTGTGTGTGTGTGTGTGTGTGTGTCTTGATGGCAGGGGGTGCCTCTGTGTGCTTTCTTGAGAACACCCTGTATCTTTGCCCAGATTGAACCCCAGGTTACAAGCACGAAAAGAAAAATCGCTGTGGCACAGCTAGTGGTGAAATTAATTTGGAGGCCAACAAAAGCAGGAGACGCGTCCTTATTGTTTCACGTTCATCCCCACAGACAATCACATTCCAGATTTTTTTTTTAGTTTTTATTATTGCACTTACCTTGTTCGATAATGAATGTGGCTTGTTATTGTTTTACATTTTTCAGTAAAAGTACCAATATATGATTTTTTTTTTCATTTAACATAAATAAACTAACTGATGTTGTCTTAATACAAAGTAGCCATACAAGAACTTATATAACCTCAATAAGATACAGTCTTTTAATGAGCAAAAATAACATTTAAATCAGGAAATACGTAGAATAAGAAAACCTGTATAAATTTGACCAAGTATTCAATGCCAGCTTTCAGTACTGGACAGGTTTAAAATTTGACTGCTTGGTACTCAAAAAGTATTGAGGTTTGAAACCCAACACTACTTAGGTAAGTGTCTCGGGCCGTCCAAGAGTGAAGAGACCTCTCTGGTGCTCCTGGCTGTGTTGGTTTGCTTTCATGTATGTACAGTATGTGTGTCTGCAGGTGGCATATTTATGGAAAGAAAATGTAATACAAGTTTTTCACAGATATGTGTTCATTTGCATATTTGTTAGAGAGAATGTAGTTTGATGACAGCTGTTTAGGATGCTCTTTGTCTGCAAAGGTGACTCTAAGGAAACTACTGTCGGAACATTGGAGTGTAATTAGATTTACTCAGTAGCATTTGTGTCCAACATTTCTCCCCCTCTTTCCGTATGTGTCATTTCAGCTTATATTACACTCATATATATTCTCTCCAGGCGGTGTGTGAGGAAGTCCGTCGACTTGCTCCCAAGGCTGGTCTCCACCATGATGGCGTGGTGTTTGGCTCTGATGACTTCTGTGCCAGCATAGGTAACTATTACACCTTCTGCTTAACTTTCACACTCCTTGTTGGCCACAAATGTGCTATTCTTTTTCTGGATTTGTGGCAGAGAGAGAACATCTGGTTGTATTGCATTGTAAAATCCAAAAGTTTAACTGCCGCTCTGTAATAGCATGTCTGACAGGTCACTTCCCTTCTCCCTATTTTCAATACATGATTAAAGGACTGCAGGAAAAGTGTTTTTTTTTTGAGATTTGCGGATGTGGGATTTGTGAAGTGAGGACACATTTCCTCTACCAAGTTCATTATTTTCTATATCAGAACACTTCAGAGCGTATGATTACATGTAGCGTATGGCCACTTACTACAAGTACATTAAAATTACACATCACACAGCTCCACTAGACCATGCTTTATTAACCAAACTCTCCTCAAATCTCTCCTTTTCTCCTCCCACCTCCACCTCTTATCCACCTGCCTCTTTCTGAGATCTTAAGTGGCATGTGACCTACATGATGTGTCTGTACCCCCATATTCTGTTCTCTAGGTGCCACACGGACTGAAGATGCCAGGGAACTCCTTTACGCAAGGCAGAAGGTGGTCGTGACCACCAAAGCATTTGGGCTGCAGGCTATCGACCTGGTCTACATCGACTACAAAGATGTGGAGGGGCTGCGGCGACAGGCCAGAGAGGGAGCTCTCATGGGCTTCACAGGTAAAGTTCCTGCTATCTGAATCTCAGATCTGCCCCTGTCCCATTAACTAAGGTCACCTCAAGTGATGTGACCTCAACATGTCTGTCCACCCCTGATACCTCTGATTTCTGCAGTTGCTTCACATCGTTCACAGTGGTTGCTCTTTTATTTTGTAACTCATATATTCTTCACTCCTCCCTGCGGCACTATAACGGGCTTCCCTCAACTTCCTGTTACAAGCAGCATACATCCAACGTTTCAGTTTTCACTCCTCCGCCCCTCTGTTACTCTGTCTTGCCCTTCCTGCGTTCCAAGTGAGAGTAGGATGCATGAGTTGGTTGATAATTGTTTTTTAAAATGTAGTTGGAAGGATGCAGAACAGCTCCTGGCTTTTCATTTGACACTGATGTGCTTGTGTTGTTCATTGTGGTGAAAGTCTCACCTCAAAATGACCATCGTGTCTGTGATTTTAGAACTGGCTGCTTGTCTTTGTCTTTTTTTAGCTGCTGAAGTGAATTGTGAACAATGCTGCCCTCCTTAAATGCTTTTCTGACATTTTTCTGACAGCGTGAATTTTTTTTGTGTGTGTGTGCGCACTCGTGTTTAAATGTGCATGTATGTGCAAGTATGATTAAAGGGTGTTATTAGCAAAGAGTGGTAGCGTCTACTTTACCACCGCTCTGTGTGTGTCTGTAGCCAGGCAACGCTTTCAGAATGTGTGTGTCTGTGTGTGTCTGTGTGTGTCTGTGTGTGTGTGTGTCCCGCAGACTGCGTGTAACAGACCACAGAAGGCAGGACAGCCTGTTCCAAAGTGGATATTCCAGTCAGTCTTCTATTGCCTCAGCAAATATATTTAGTCTGGTATTTTCATCCCTTGAAGACTATTATTTCAAAATCTGACATATTTCCCACTGTATGATTGATCATTGAGTCTCATAATATAATGTTTTATTACCTAGATTTTTTTTTCTGCGAATGTGAGATCACTGAATAGCACAGAACAACGTCAGCGTCACCTTTCACACTGGAAAGAAATTGAGGGGAAAAAAAGGCACTTGACACAATGCAAAATTGTGAATCCCTGAGCACACTCTGCATGTTGCACTGGCCTAGACGCACGTTACCTGCACTTCCCATCATCAAATCACCTTGTAGGAGTGCTTCTTGCTGTCTCATACAGCAACTTATTTTCCAGATGACCCCATTTGCCACCTATGTTACTGACCAATTACTGACATTTGTCTTTTTGCAGTTCTACAATGAAGCATTTACACACTGCAATGTGATGTGTTGCATATTATGTTTAGCACAAGGTCCCTCAAATGTATGCATGTATTACAAATATAATAATCTGTTTTAATTGTTCTCGCTTGTTTGAATCAGAATGATTTTCAGCTCATCTTTTTTTAGCAAATAGAAGTTTATAAAAGAGAACTTAAGGTGTTGTTTATATGGTTGTTTATATGAGGTAAAAAATATAAAAGCTAATGAACCCGCTGGTTGATGAAATAAATTGTTAGATTTGATATGGAACAGCACCATTCAAAGCGCTGGATTAGTGGCTTACAAGCCATGGGCACTCTGTATAATCTTAGTTAGTGGCTATTACTGGCCCGAGTGTGCTTAAGCAATAATACGGTGCAGCCAAAAGCCTCTACCTGTGCAGTAATTGACCTTGGCACTACCTAAGCCGCATACAGCACCCATTAGCACTGAGCACAGAACACACTGGTGAAACACAAACACCCGGTGCTTCTTACTGGTAACCACGACAGTGTGAAGGCAAAATTCTGCAAAACCTTGACAAGTATCAAGTCAGTTGGGGAGGAAGGTCATTAATTTGGGGGATTTCATTGTGCAGCATTTTTACTTCATAAGCGCTTTGTTTTATTGCTGTAAACTACGTGTTGCTGCTAATACTTGATGATCCTTATATAAATGTTTGCCTCCCAGCAATAGAAGACGGTTCCACAAAATCCTCTGCTTTCAGGGACCACATTTCACTTCCATCCCCAGGACCCTGCCCATCATTCGCCTGAGAGCACTTTGCTAAATAGCAATCCTCCAATGGGATGCCAGCACCACATGGCAGGCCGGGATTGGCTGGAGGGCATGAATGATGCATTTTAGGGGAACCAATGGGTTGTAACTGAGGGCACCTGAGTCACCCTGTCTGTTTCTTCGCTCTGTCATTCTCCTGTTGTCCTACGCAGACATGCGTACACACACACACACACGCACACAAAGATACACCCTCTTTGAGTATATTTAAGCCTGCCACTTTCAGTGTGGAAACATGCTCAGTAGTAAAACAGGTGGCAGAGGAGGGAATACAGTCTTTTTGCCTCACTCCTCATCGAGTGCAACATATACCACACACACACAAACGCACACCACTCATGCACTTGCAATGACTCACAAACGTGCCAAATGTCATATTTCATAGTACGCACACTTCCCTCAAAGGTGTCCATTAATCATAAGTCGCAGTTGAATGAATTAAGTTCTCTCATCAGTAATTGTATTGCCTTCAACTACAGTGTGTTGATTGTGTAACTGCTGTGTGTGTTTTTCTGAGGTTAACTGGGGTGAGCGGAGCTGGATGAAGGGAGTGGGTTCTCTCCTCCCCTTCCCTCTCCCGTCCTCGCCTCTCCCTCTCTCTCCTCTTTTTTTGCCTCTCTCTCCTGGGCAAAATTTTTTACTTGTGCAGGCCGCCCGCTCGGCCACCTTGAAGGATTTGTTGTCGGCGACAGAGCTAAGCCCTAAAGTGTCGAGTTCCTGCTGGCTGCCGCTGAGCCGTCGTTCTCACCAGACGTTTCATAACCTTAACTTATCACTACAAGTTTGATCTGCAAATGTACACGGGATTATGTCTGTGGCGGGGGGGCGGGGGGGCGGGATTGTGTCAGACAGAGCTTTCACTCCATGTTTGGCTTGTGTTTCAGTTGGATATAAGAGACGTCTGTCTCATAATGAAGTCTAACTAAGCGTTCAGCAAAGTTTGTGTTTGACAGCAGGGCTGCAAAAAGAGAGGATACACTTGATTTCCTTCATGATGCACAGCATCCTCTGGTCCTGCACCGGCCATCTGACTCATCTCAGTGCCGTAGGACATACTGACACATAAACACACACGCGGTTTAGTCTTCTGTATTTCCTGTTTCACCTGTCTCTCTCTCTCACAGGAGAAGTGCCAGCTGCAATCCCTCCAAATTCTCAGGCTTTTTATTTTTTCCGTCCAGTTCTGTACAGCTTTTTGCAGTTTTCATAAAAAGACATGTTTTTGTTGTTATAATCAGGGAGGGTAATTGGCACAAACTGTGTTATTGATAGCTCTGTGCCAACAAGTAAAAGCTGTTTTTTTTTTTTAGCACAAATGGCTCTTGTATTTTAATTTTATTTGAAGCCACATCCAGCCTGCTGTTATCATTAGCATATTGTGTGGGTGTGGGTGTGTTTCTGTGCAGGTAAGCAGGTTATCCACCCAGGGCAGATCCAGGTTGTGCAGGAAGAGTTCTCCCCCAGTCAAGAGAGGGTTCAGTGGGCCAAAGAGCTCATTGCTGCTTTTGACCAACACCAAAAGGAGGGAAAGGTAAGGTTAACATCCTCTGCCAAAAGTAAAATCACATTATTTTAAAGCTTAAAAAATCACGTCAGTGTTTTGGTCTAAAATTAAACCATTTGGTCTAAATGGTTTTAATATTTGCCTAGAAATCAATTTTACATGCAAATGCAAAATGGACAGATAACTAAAAAAATGGCACACTGCCCATGATGCTCATTATAGTTTGTCAGCATTTGTCCTGGTTGTTCACTGGATGTTTCCAGTAATTTCACTCATTCTACAACCTTATTTACTCATTTTAAATCTTAGACAGAACGATGAATTGTTCCCAAATCAGTTGAAAGATGCACTCACTTCACAAAACAACAAAACAAATGTATAAATTATTTCACAAATTAAGAGACCTGTGTAAACCAGAGGATTTCTTTTATACAAAACTTTCTGAAATGCATGCTCTCTGCTCTGAGACACGGGCTGATCCTTTGTGTACCCTCTCACACACCTCTGTAGTCCCAGAGAATACATACTGTACACCCCTGGGTGACTCTCAGAGACAACATAGGGGGCGAGGGGGGGTTGGGGCCAATTAAGTGTACAATATTATTGTTCCTAATTTAGTGCATGGTTGGATCCTGTGTGTTGAGCTCTGTGGGCTATCTGCTGAGGTAATACACAATCTGCCCACACCTCTCTCCCTGCCAGGGCTGCTCCTACTAAGCATCGCCCGAGGGATTCATATCCTACCCATCTCTCTGCCGTGTGTGTGTGTGTGGTGTGTGTGGTGTGTGTGGTGTGTGTGGTGTGTGTGTGGTGTGTGTGGTGTGTGTGGTGTGTGTGGTGTGTGTGTGGTGTGTGTGGTGTGTGTGGTGTGTGTGGTGTGTGTGGTGTGTGTGTGTGCAGGGTCAGTCCCTTTGTCTTACAACACGACAGGTGCTTGTTTTTCATAATTCTCACCTTCAGCTATTGACTGCATTTTCTGACTGGAGGTTTCTTGGAGATCTTTTTGAAGTAGTAGTATAATTCACAGCATTTCTTTCAGTAACATTTTCTTCCATAACACCCTCTTTGCTTTAGTACAGATTAAAATAAAAACATGTTTATGCTACATCCCCATGCACACAAAATATATATTATGATGGCTCTTATGAAGTGGCATGTTGTGTTTTTCGTACATGCTGCTATAAACATCATCCTTCATCTGAGAACGTCTGAAGTGCATTTACTGTGTGCGTCCTGTCTAATGCTTCTTTTTTCTGCTCTCGCCTCTGTTGTCGACCTGTTCAGGGTGCGTTCACCTTCCGGGGCAGCATGATTGACATGCCCTCGGTGAAGCAGGCACAGAACATCCTAACGCTCTCCGTCGTGGTGCCAGAGAAATAACACGACTGGTGAAAAGAAACGTGAGGAACCACACGACTAAACCCTGACAGGAGAGGTCAAAGGAAACTGGAGATGTTGCAGGTTTCATGACAAAAATAGCTCCTCAAAAGCTTACAAACTAAGTTCCCTGACGGAAGTGGATAGTGTGAATTTTTTTTTTTTTTAATTGTTGAAATGTTTTACTTCTGCTGCGGAGGTCCAGTTTATGTTTTAAAAAAAGACCTTTTGAACGATATAAAATCTGCACATAGCGAGTAGCAGCAGCAGCAGCAGATATCTGCGTCTTGAAACCGAGTGTCGAGGATTATTGCCCTGTGTGGGCACTTTCTTGGCACACTCTGCAGTGTGTGTGTGCGCCATCACGTCATTCTCCAGTGTGTGCCCATGCCTCCCATCTCTCCTAGGTCATGATGAATGCTCTCCCATCTCCACGGTCCAGGCAGCTGGGCAAAAGGGTAAACAAACACAACAAGCCACTGTTGTGGATCTATTCATTAGGCCCCAGTCTTCCAGTCAGGCCTCAGCCCCCTGCCCAGGGCCTGACTCACAAACATCAAAGTCTTGCTCACTTAAAAAAACACAGATGGAAGTGCGTAAACTCACGATTTAGCTTTTTTGTGTCAGCCTCCTTAGTAAAGACATGCAGCTCGCTCTGTGGCAGCTGTGAGCCTGTGGTCTTGATGGAGAAGGCGTGTGGCGTCAGACACACCATGACCTGTACCAAAAATAAACACTGCATACATGCGCATGCTGCGGCTGTATTCTTTAACTGATCTCTCATTTAACACCAAGAGTTTAACTTTGATTTTCAGCTATTGTTTCTAGATTAACTTCACCTGTTTATTTTATTTTTTATTTTTTTATCATCATCCTCAAAAACAATTCAACTTATCCACAGTTTTAAAGGATCACTTTGCTTAAAAATGAACTCCCAAACAAGTTCAGTGAAGTCATTTGTTGTGTTGTCACAAATAAAAGTACAATGGGGCTCTGTGGAGCGCTTGTGCACGTCTGACTTCCAGAGACAGTGAAGTGGGTGTGATGTTAGAGTGAGACAGATTAGTGGCCATGTTGCTCCAGCAGACCAGGACCGAGGCTTTGTCTCTCTGACTGTGGATGGGAGGATAATTGGGGGGGTGTTGAATGGTTAATAGTGCCATTGGTGACCATGGTAATGAAAGGCACCATACCTCCCCAACCCCACCTCATCCACTCATCTCTCTCTCTCTCTCTCTCTCTCTCTCTCTCTCTCTCTCTCTCTCTCTTCAGTACTGTATGAGCTATTGTGTCTGGGGCAGGACTGTGGTCTGTGCCAGGCCAGACAAAAAGATTGAAACCACTCCTGCGCCCAGCCAAAGACCCAAACAGTAAGCTGTCTCTTTGGCATTTGGCCACATATTTCTCGCACCCCTGGCTCACTTTTTCTGTCGTGAATTCACATTCAGCTTGTCTGTTTGTTTTCACCCAATCTACTATTATACCCTGAGGTTGGTGGACAAAACTGCTATTATGTATGACTTTGATTAAATAAACCAGGTCGAGTCACTTTGTGAGGTTCTCCAGATCTTTAAAATAGATGTTGGACAAGCCATATCTTCAACTCGGTCGACTTAAACGGTATAATATTTCAAATGTTTCTTCTTGTCAGTTACAGAATTTGTAGACTGAGTAGCCTGTACTGATTGCTTAAATCATAATGTATCTTGTTTTTGTGTTATGTCATTAAGCAGGTTTTGCGGATTTTGATCAAACTGTGAAACACTTTTTAAACTTGCAAGTTGCAGAATGAATAAGTTGTGGTGCTGTCTCTTTTTAATTGTTGAAATGGTTAAATACAAATAAAGAGCTGTTTCTTAACAGTTTGACAGTTTCTCCCTCTGGTTTTATTTAATGTTTGATAACAAATGTCTCCATCAATATATGTTAAAATGAAAAGTTGCCAGAATGGGTGTTTTCTTCAGATTAATTCATCTTTAATAAAACAACTTTGGCAGTCCCTATTGAGTGAGAGCAGTGTCCTTCATAGGCACTTGGCTGTGAATATCCTGCACTCAGAGTTCAACAGAGGCTCACCAGGTGACATTAGTGGTGAAGGAGGGCCAGTCTGACGGGACATCTTGGCTTTTCCAAGCTGCTCTGTGCCAACAGGTGTCCCCACAGACAGGAAGGAAGACCTCTAAGCAGAGGAAGCAGCACAGGGCATCATGCAGGGACAAAGCAAAAATAAAAAAAAAAGGGCAACTCTTCTGAGGACGATCAGGAAATGATTTGGCCAGTTTATATTTTAACAAAACACAACATCCCCTGAGTGTTTTATGTGCCACATATATTATCATTTTTTCGTTGCATCCAATAAGCCCTCTCTTGTGTGGTACTTCCACAAACACCCACACTTTCTCACCCTCCCCTCTCTGATGAAAGGTGACACAAACGACTCTACTTTGGTCTTCATGGAGCTCCTCTTGCTCTGCGATCACTGCAGTCCCAGAACATTTGGGGAAATGAAAATGAAATGTGAAAAAGCAAAAGATCTCAGTGACATCTCTGTTGATTAGAGGAATGCATCCTTGTCTGCCTCCACTGTGTAATTCTACATGACATTTCTATTATGTGTGGAACTGATATAATCTTCTCCGTCCGCTCGGCAGTTTTATTTAAATACATCTCTCCGGTATTCCCTGAGAGAGTAAATTACAATTAACACGATTATAACCTCACAAAATTGTGACGGGAATCAATTAGGCTGCGAGCAGTATTTCATAGCCCGGTAATGTGGTGGTCGAGATTGCTTTCATAAATTATGAGGGACAGCGCAGGCGGAGAAAATGCATGTATGCAAAACACTGTCAGAGGAAAATTAAAACGAAATGTTTTACATATTTTTCCATTAATCTAAATGGGACCCGTGTGGCAAAGATGGTTTTATTCTAATTCCCCGCCCGGGGATGCCCAAATAATGACTTGATGTTTTAATAGACTTCTAATGACAATATATGACAAAGTAATTGCAGCAAAAGATTATTCTAAAGCAATAAAATACCTCGTTATTGTAGCTGCAGCACAGTTTGAGAAGTGTAAACCTATTAGCTAAAATGGCTTAAAACATAACGTGTGCAGAGCTGTTCAACATAAAACATTTAGTTTAAGCTAATTAACTCTGTTTCAATATTTAGGAAGAGCGTTTAAATAAATGAGATCCGTTTCAAAGTGGCTACGAGAGGCCATCCTCTGAGAAATTGTGACAGTCAGCTCTTAATGTTCAGGGTTATTTTTTTTTTTCTTTGTCAATTATTGCTTTTAAAAATATTAATAAAAAGGCTTTAAACTAAAAATAAATTAGGCATTTTACTTTCTTCTTAAATAACAAATGTGGGATTGTAGAATTTGAAAATGATTCTGCTGCAAGAAAAGTGATTGCACCTTTTTTTTAAATGTAATTTACGAGTAAATAGTATTCTTTTTTTTTTTTTTTGAAACGAACGGGCTATAAAACTGTGCTTTAATTTAATGGAAACCGTCTACCTTTTATTTTTATGCATCTTGTCTGGGTCGTTTTCTATAGTGCAATGACAGGCGAGCGTCCATGGCTGTTCTGGTATCTGAATATGAACGTATGTTAGAGGAATATTTGTTTGGTATTTTCTTCAGAAATCACAAAAAGCAAAAAGCAGGTTTTTTTGTTTTTTTTTAACGCAGTCTTTTATGTCCAGCCTCCCTTTTTTCCCCTCAGTGCGTTTGCATGATATGAGATTCTCCGCGGCCTGTCTGTGCTGCCTGAGTGATCTGGCACATGTGGACCATTACTAACTTCATTTGAGACATTTTGTCTGAGTGTCCCCGTCAGCAGGAGCAGTCCGAGGGGGACGGAGCGGCGTGGCACGAATCAGGATCAGGGATGTTAGATCCCAACTCACCCCACCCACCCACCCCCTCCCACGCTCACACACCTCACCTTTACACTGTGACATAAATCTTTTTAATGTTAACCCCCCCAGAGCATCATGTAAAGCTAAATAACATTAATTTTCAAAATAAAACACGTTTTTTTTTACATTTCATTTCATTCCTATTAGTGGAGTTTTTATGCCTCTGCAGGTCAGATTTGGACGATATTTCATCAGACAGGTATATTGATATTGTGGTGCTGTAGCTGCCCACCTGCTGTAGGTCTATAGGTGATGGGAGGCGGCTATCTCTATTTAATTTAACCCACCAAACCTGTCCAGGCCTCTACATCTGAAGGCCCGTCCTTCAGGCTTCCTGCAGAGTTCAGTTCTTGGAGGTCCGTTTCCCTTAAAGTCCAGGCTGCCCCCGGGTGTGTTTACCTGGCGGGTCAACTTAATAATATAGCCCTGTTAACAGAAATGAAAGCGACCTCAGGCTGGCAGCATCTTACCCAGAGGTGCTGTCTCCTGTGCGAATTAGGAAGAATGCTGTCCCACACAAAAAAGGAAGTTCAATTCTAGTCAGATTACTGTTTTTAAAATGTAGGTAGAAATATTTTGAGGTAACTTTACCTTCCTCCACAGCCCTCCTCTTGGCCTGACTCCCCCCAGACCTCCTTCTCCTTAACGGGCTCAGATCAAAGGCAGCCCGGCCCCGGCGGAGACCACTAAAATCCGCCCGCTTTGTCTGCTGTTGCCAGGAGTGAGGAAGGGTGTCGGGGAGGAGGGGTGACATGGTAATGAGACTCGTTACAGAGCGACAAAAAGTCTCTGCAACTTTTTCGTTTTGTTTTTTGTTTTGTTTTGTTTTTTTGTTTATTTTTTTTTTTATTTGTTTTTACCTCAAGTGTCCATCTGTCGTCAGATGTGACTCCAAGTCTCCTCGAGATGTTTGGCTGCTGTCTTCAACTTCACTGCGGCACAAGTTGATTCTTTTATTTCTGGCCTTCTTTGTTTACAAACAATAACCGCTCGTGTATGTCGGGCTGTATTTCTTCTGATTCACAACTCAAGTCAGATGGACTGTATAGGCCATTTTGACGTTACACACACACACACACACACACACACGCGCGCATTTCTCAATTCACGCACATGTTGGACAGCATCCCCACTTGAATCAAGTGAGAGAACTGCGCCTCCATAGACTAGCGCATGAGTCTTGTTTTTGTTTGTTTGTTCTCTGTTGTCCCTGAATGCACCAAGACAAGACAGACCAATAGAAAGTTTACGCGACCGACACAGACCCACAAAAGCACCGGCTCCTCATAAAGAGAGCAGTTCCGCGGAGGTCTGCGGCCGCACAGACACGAACGGAGATCAGATCTCACACCTGCCTCTAAAAGCTAATTGGGCAGTAAATGTTAAGCCGATGCCAGATGAATGACGGGTTGCATACTTTCTCTTCGTGATTAAAACATTCTTCTAAACATAAAGAAGTAGTCCACCGGGAAAGGTTGTAACTTTTCAGCCAAATGTCTGGTGTCTGATCCTTGGAGCCTGCTCTGCTCTCTGCCTCTTTGTTCTACCGTGTTCACCTGGACGGTGTCAACATCTGAGCATCTTCTATCACAGTGGCTTCGTCGACATTCACCCCACATTTATTTCCATTCTCAGGTGATGGGGTTTTTGAGCAAAACGGTGCGAAACACCCAGACGACCCTTACAACTTTTGACGCAGGGGATCACTGGTAAATAAAAGGGTGTGTCAACTTCAGGGTCCAGAGTTCAAAGTTTACAACCAAATATTAAATGTATGTTATTCCTCTTAAACCTTTGACCTGCAATGAATCCCCCTCGGTAGAAGTATTGTCAATAAGTATCTTTTGCACATTTAAAGGTTGATGAAAGTGAATTCGGTGATAATTTCCCATTTCTCTGCACAATCGAAAACGGAGCTTTTGATCTGCACCCGCCTCTCTCTCTCTCTCTCTCGCTCTCTCTCTCTCTCTCTGTGTGTGTGTGTGTGTGTGTGTGTGTGTGTGTGTGTGTGTGTGTGTGTGCGCGCCGTCGAGCAGGTGGAGGCCGCGCACCTGCACACACAGCTGCGCGCACCTTGTTATTGCCGCCGCTGCTTGACGCACAGATGAGCGCAGCACACAGCCAACAACACAATCCCGACAATATAACCCTCTCCAGTGCCACACTTCTCAGCGTGGTTCACTTCTTTTTATGGGAGGCACACCAAGACAGGCACCATTTCTTTGAGTGTTTCGGGGTATTTATATGCCATTTTATATCTAAATAAAACATCTTTAATATTCTATTTGGTTTAAGAAATAGTTCCCAAACGGGACACGGGTATAAACATCCCGGCCGTCTTCCCGTCTATCTCTTGTTTGTCATGCTCCGGACTTCAACATGACACCATCTAATCCAATTAAACACGATAACCCTGGACTCACGTATTATTCTCTTCTTTTTTCCTTCAAGTTGCTGACAAGCACTCTTGGTTTTGTGTGAAAGAGAGAGTCAAGAGCCCTCTCTTAATCCCGGGCACGACTAGGAGTGATTGAAAAGTGAAAGAAACCCCTCATTGGTCCTCGAGCTGGATGGTGTTTTCTTTGTGCAGTCCTCTGGCTTCTTGTTTAGCACGGTCATCACGCGTCGCAGTCCATTATTTCAGCCCTTTAGAGGGAGATCACGTCTACTGATCCGGTGACAGTTATTCGTTTGTATCAGAGAGGAATCCACTTTATGGAAACACAATAAATAAGCACAACTAGCCTGAATTCATTATCTTGTTAAATAGTTCAAACTTGTTGTAATCCAAACAGCCTGCTAATTGGGGTTTAGGAAACAATTATACACAATTTTGGTCATTTAAAAGTGTGCCTAATTAGTCGTTTGTTTCAATGGTTTAAGCAGATTAGTCCTTCGCCTGTTAGAAAGAAAATGACAGATAACATTCAACCCAAACCCTCCTCCCTCACATACAAACGCTGTTCAGAGCAACTTCTGGGATAAATGGCAGTTTGTTTGTTGTTGTTTTTTTTTTTTTGTGATAGTAAACCACATTTCGAGTAAACATTTCGACTGCAGCTCAGAAAACAGAATCATCAAAATTCATCAAATATAAGAAATTAGAATAACAACTGGCACCTAAAAGTTTTTTTTTCTTTCATTTCTAATAAAGAAATGGTGTAGTGATGATGTTACAAGTGATTGTAAAAAGTGTTTGTGAGGAAAAGGCGACGTGCTTCCATTAAGCCCGAGCCGACAGAACATATTGTAGGTGTTGCGACATGACAGGTAATTGACATTAATCCGCTCTCTCAGAGACTCGGGGGGGAGGGGGGTCTAAAGTAAATGGGGATACGGTTAATGAAGCACCACTTGCCCTTTGAGTCTCCGTCTCAGTGTGCGGCGGGGAAGTTTGGAGAAACTTCACTCGCGCATCATAAAACATGAAGAGGGGATCTGCGGCAACGATTGCGCTGCAAAGATTTCCATTTGGATCTTTTAAAAACTTGTTGGAGCGGATACAGTCACGGCTGAGGAGGAACGAGCTCAGAGCAGGATTCGCGTGAATATCGAACTTTTTTAAAGTGATGACTCAGTTTCTGTGACATCTCAGAGGCGTCGTGAAATTGATGCTTGCCTAACTGGCTGTAATAATTCGTCTTAACCAATACCCTCTCAGCTTTCCTGCAACCACGGGGTTGTTATTATGCTTATTATAATTCATATTGGGAGTCTTCCCTATAGGAGCTGTGACAGACAGACAGAGGCCAGGTGAGAGAGGAACACTTTCAGCGTAAGGAGTCGCACCTCTCCTCTCCATGCGCACGCCGCTCGGTGCTACGGGGGCCTGCGTAATGAGGGCACCTATGGGGCCCTCCTGGATGGAGAGGTGTCCTAACCTCGCCACGGCCGGTCAGAATTGAAGCACCGACACCTGCGCGTCACCCCTCCTCCTCCTCCTCCTCCTCCTCCTCCCGGCTCCCCCCGGGCAGCGCCTGCCACAGCCCCCCATCACCGAGAGTTCATACTCCGCGCACAACTTTTGACAACGATAATGATGTGCATGGTGATGCTGAAAATCTAAGGAGGGGCTGTAGTAGGGAAATAAGCACTCTTCGTGTCTGTACAGGGGAGGGGCCGTGCGTTTCTCCTCAGGACCAATTCACTTCTGATAGAAAAGCACCACTCTGCAGCCTCCCACCGAAGTGATGAATACATAATCTGCAGGCTTCTCTTCTCACCATCCAGAGGAAAACGGGTTACACTCAAATGTCTGCTGTAAAAATAAGTAATGTTATTAAAACTAAGCAGATTATCGAAACACTGGCCCTTTATAATTACCCCACATTATGTGATAAATACAGCCCTCTTGAGAGTTACATCTTGTGTTTTTAGTTTTTTTGGCGAACTATCAGTCATGTTAATAAAATATCACCGTCTCTGAAGGTTTAGTGTCACTAAGATAGATAAGCTTTGATAGTTCGTGAGATATACTGTCATTTACCATGGCAAGTGTCTGCGAAGGGCCAAAAGGTGCCCATCCCCAACGGAGCTGGCCTAATTATACAATTAGTCTTGTGATTGGGACAGTCCAGAGCAAAGTGCCCTGTGGGACAACCAGACACATTATGGCTGTCATCAGTATCTTTGCAGCAAGTAAAAGAGCTCGGCCTAATAAGTGCACTGCTTATGTCCTTTAGATGAGGTGGAGGGTTGATGTTTCACGTCACTCTGTCTGCTTCTTAAACAGAATTTCTTGGACGCCGTTGAGGGCCAAACATCTTTTCTGCTGCACAAAGCGAGGTGAGGAATGGAAAAGTGGATGGAGAGCTGTTTCCTGGACACCATTAATACCATAGGTCATCTTGGTATTCAATCATTTATGTCTTAAGCCTCATCTGGGGCCTCAGCAGACCAACACCACATCTCTTTGAAGCCATCGGTCAGATGGAGACCCCATATCTCAGTCTCATTGCCTATCCAGCCATATATCCGTTCTGGCTTATCCCAGGTCAGTTGGAAACATCAAGACACCACATTTTCTTCTTCCCATCCAGAGCCATATCTGTCATTTTCAAACCCAAGTCTGTTAAAGAGAATGGGGTGTGGGGCTTGTGATGTTTGGGATCCACGCAGACACCTCCATGAAGTCAGAGGGAGGTCTTGGCTCTGCATGGTTGAGGAGGCAGTGGTCCCTCCACACTGGATACTTTGCTGCTAGTGCACTGGCTTATCACATTGGATTAGAGCTCCTACAGTGCGGCTGGAAGCGGAGGATGATTGGTAACCAACTTCACCAGTTTGTCCACGATGAATCTATAGTGGCTGAACTATGTGAAGACAGTCAGATGTTCGTGGGCAGGAGTCAAACCCTTATCTGTTGTTGGCACAGATGGTTTTATTCCCAAGACTGAGTTCAGTCCGCTCATGTCTCCTCTCTCCTTACCTGGACACAACCCCCTCTTCCCTTTCTCCTCTGTCTTTTCCAAGGATGCCCCCTCTCCCCTCTCCCCAGCTGCGATAGAATGATTCCCCCCACTCTAAATGCTGACCTTTTCTGCAATAAAACCAGATGCATTCAGGGCCAGCCCTCTGATGTTGCAGGCGTGATAGTTCTGCACAAATCTGGTACTGATACCAATCTCTGCCCACAATGGAGAGAAAGTGATGGTGAGAAAGAACAGGCAAAGGAATGGGGGGGTGGATTAAAATGGTGGACTGGCACTATGCTTTTGAAATCATTCTGATCAATCATAGATATGTTTTTAAGATATGTTCAGTTGAAAAGGAAAGGTAAGGATTTAAATTTCATTAGTGGGGATCGTGGTGGTGAAAGTAATCCCTTATTTACGAAGAAACCACCAGAGGCCTCAATCTGGTATTTTTGTCCCAGGTCAGTTTATAAGTATCAGCATGTCTTAAGTGAATAGTAGACTATATTATAGAGTTGAAACATTGTCCTTATTTTGCAGTGTTTTTGGTGCTCACATCATACAGATTTTCCATTTGTCTCTGCTCATATACTCACATAAAACGGCCCATAACAATACAAAGTGCTAGATGTAAAGTTAACCGAGCCAGATAAAGTCATGCAGGATGTTTCTTTTTGTGCCAGAGACGAAGCTGTTTCTTTTAGTTCAGTATAAAGCACCTTGTAAGCAGTATCATCCCTGGGCACAAATCAAAATATCCTTCACTAAAAAGTCCATCTGGTTCTCTTTGATGGAGTATATAGTTCGCCCTTTCCCTCCACCCCATCAGCCCTAGTTTCCAAGTACGCTGAAGCCTACATCCTGCATTTAGAGGCTTTTAGGAAAGCCCTGTCATTCAGTAAGAGACTACTGGGGCAGCATGCTCACGCTTATCTGCACTTTAGTTTCTACTTTCTGGCCGGTGGGCTATATAAGGGCCAGGTAGCAGGGCCTGGCTCATGCGGTTGTCCGTGGACGACCTTGCTCTCCTCACCTACTGCCTTGGAGTGGCTCCCAGTCCTGGGATGGGGCTTTGGACCGGCACCAAGTCTCTACCCCCACAGATGTTACTGAGCCACCAGATATTATGTCAGTTTCTGAGTGATGTATCATGCTCCTCTGAATAGCAGTGCATGACTGTAAAGTAGCCGTGATACACGTGACAACATTGAGAGACCAGTTAAGTAACCCGACTCCTAAAAGATTTCATTACAATATTATCATTATGGCTCTGCTGGCGTTGCACAGATCTGTCATGTCAGAGATTGTCAACTCATTAGGGCATTTTCTTTTTTGAGAGGAAATATTAACCACAATTAGATAATTATTTGAATGTCAGAAATGTACTTTATGTAATTCAAGTTGGTACATGTAATATTTTTTCAATCACGTCAGTTTTTCAAATATAATTTCATAGTGCTAGTACAAATATGTTCAGGCAGAGGCCAGCCTCATGGCACCTGTTATTGCAATTTTCCAAATGGTTTGTCTGTAATTTCTTTCTGATCAGTCAGGTCTTTTATGTTCTTTTACATTTGTTTCCTTTATTTTGTTTTTCCCTATTTTTTTTTCCCTCTATTTTTTTTATTTTTACATTGAAAACATAAATCAATTCCAGGATGGTCACTGAGTGCACATGTTGTTGAAGATATTTTGGTGGAACATATTTAACTTCTGCTTTGACTCATATGAAACATTACAATGTTCGTTGTTTTTTTTTTTTATGAAACTTTATAGAATAAATGAAGGAAAAACAGTTTGAAATGAGGTCTGAGAAGAACAATGAGAAGCTGTTGTGGCTGCTGGCATTCTCCATCAGTGCCACTTAGCTTGAGATGGGAGGTGAGAAACAACACTGCCTAAATGTCAGAGCAAGAATACAACTAATTTCCTTTCACAACACATGGTGCACTATGCAGGTTATGATTGTATTTAATTGTAGAAGCACCTGAACAAGACACCGCCATGCCTTCAGGTTGCTCTATAGAATATAAAGCATGTGAAGGGAGGAAAAAAAACATATTTTTGTCATTAAAAACAGAAAATTCTTGATTCTTGCTGGCTAATTGATTTAATGAAGTTCCTACGAAACTAAAACCAAGTACAGGTCAGTCGAGGAGCCCCCCGGCGTGCCCACTGTCAGATGTTTAACTCGCACTCCTTTGGGGAAGACATCGGGGCTAATAGGTGAAACCACAGCTGCTGAAGTTGGGCTGCAGAGGAGCGACATTCCCCCTGCAGACGCCCGACAGTCCGAGTGTAAAATCGGACAAAGAATTTAGAGTTTCCCCCCGGCTTCGACAATCCATGAATCAGGGGGGGAAAGAGTCCTTGTTCTTCTTCTGAGTCTCCCCTTCAACTTGCTGCAGGCTGGAGTGAATGTACTGTAAAAACCGACAGTGGCTGTTCGCAGAGCAGAATAAAAGCAGAGTCTGTGCGTCTTGCTTCTTCTACTGGGAGAAAAGAAGGAGAGAAAAAAAAAAAAAAAAAGAAGCTCCGAAGGCAGTCTTGGAGTTAGAGAGAGTCTGGAGTTAAACCGGGGAGAGGTGCAACAGCAACTGGACCGCGTTGTTTTCTGACTTGATGGTGAAACTTAAGACAGTAGGCAGGTAGGGAGCTGGGGGAAAGTTGGCAAAGTGCCTGGAAATAGCAGATATGTGGCGGTTAAACCTGCGCGTTCGTAAAGAAAAGGGAGAATGTGAACAACGGCGGCTTCACACTGTGAGAAAGTTTAGACAAACAGGTGTGTGTGTGTGTGTGTGTGTGTGTGTGTGTGTGTGTGTGTGTGTGTGTGTGTGTGTGTGTGTACTCCTGACACACGTGCACTTTAATGCCAGGGATTGGACATTAAATGTGTATTTGCAGGTCGCAGTCTCGGTGTTGCTCGTCACGTAACTTGGCTAAAGTGTGCCGGATGACACGGTGTCACTGAATTAAAACCTTCCTTTCTTGGGGATGAACGCAGTCAGAAGGAGCAGTGACAAGCGGCAATAAAAATCTGACCGGGATTTCATAACTACCCACATTAGGCAACATAATAAAAAGGAGGCAATAGTTTTTTCCTCTGACCTATATTTGCTCATCATATTGGACTTAAACTTACTAAACGGGTGTAAATAATGTCTCGAATACATTAGAGCTGCTCTTCTCCCACACTTTGGTTCTTATTTCAGGGCTCTTTGACTTCAGTTTTTTCGCCCAATTCCTCTTCTTATTCACGTGTCTTATTTAGGAAGAAGAAAAGTGTGATTTGATTTTGTAGCTGCGTGAAAACGGCCCAGAGCTGTCACAAGGTGCTGCTGTTCTGCTATATTTGATTTCTGAGTGTTTGTGTGTGTGTGTTGGGGGGTGTGTGGGGTGTGTGTGTGTGTTGGGGGGTGGGTGGGGGGTGGGGGGCTGGTTTCCTCTCCACACACCTGCTTTCTTGTTCACAAAATCAAACCAAAGTTACATAAAACATCTTTGATTTTTTGTTTCTTCCCCCCCCCCCCCCCCCCCCCCCCCCCCCAAAAAAAAAACCCCGCAACTGATCGCAGTGCTGTTGCCGTCAAGGTGAGACTGCAGTCTCGGGCGCAGGTGCTCGGATCAAATGACCTGCGTCTCTTTACAGAGCCTCTTAACTTTTGTGCCTCAAAATGATCACTTCACAAGCCAGTTTCGTGCGCATTGTGCCAGCAGCATTCAGGAGATGCATAATGCTTGTAAAGTCTGACAAGACGGCATTTGTTTTGGTTCCACGCTCGTCTGAGAAATTATCATTCAACCCCTTTAAAGGGCGCAATTGAGAAGCAGCGGCGTTTTCACTGCGACTTTTTGCTTTGTCCTCTCCAAAGTGGCGTCTGCATGTCTGACTCTGCCGGTTACTGATTTGCAGGCAGTATGTTAAGGTGGCCCATGTAAGTGATTTCCACGGGCATCCCACTAAAGGAGAACAAATCGCTGACAAAGGAGTGCCTTTCTCATTCAGCAGCGTCGTTAGGACAACCAAAAAGTATTTCTCAGATAATAAGTTCTACTTCAAAGCGTTTCTCACTGAAGGGTGACTGCTTCACTCCTTTTATTAAGTCTCCCTCCTTTTAATACCGCAGGAACTGTCTCTGGTTATTTCTCATCGTGTTTATTTTGTAACATTCATTGAGCACTTGTTTCCAAACAGGACCTACAAGAGCAGGCTACTCTTTGGGCCCTTATCCCTATAAACGTCCGCGGACAAAACGAGAGGAGGCCCACAAGTGCTTGTGCTTTGAATGAAGCGGCAGATAAAGTGTTTTTAGAAATGCTTCGACTACAGCTATAAAATTGATAAAGCCCCCACAATACAGCTAAACAAACCTGCAGTTGTCGCCTTTTATAGAATCCCCCTAAAGCCTGCTGAAGTGGCTCTTCTTCTGGGCTGTAAAATGTGGTTAATATTAGAGATTGTTTGCACTCCATTGCTGATTAAGTGTGTGCATTTTATGGCCACAGTCCCAACATCCTCCAGGTTGACCTGAGTCAAGTGTCTTAATTAATGCAGCGTGGAAACTCAGAATCATTTTCTCTCTGTGTGTGTGTGTGTGTGTGTGTGTGTGTGTGTGTTTTTTTTAATTTATTTTTTTTACAAGGTTTCAATTTGTACCTTTTTTTTTTTCCCTCTTTTGAATTTATCCACTTCTTACCGAGCAAAATGCAGCCAGGCTGTCTGCAGCGTGTGTGTGTGTGTGTGTCATCTACCTGCCAACGGTGTATTTGTGGCAACACACACATTTCTGTAGAGGGTGCATCCTGAGCTTTGATTATAGTTCATTTAGTGGCAGTTAGTGTTTTTCAACCAGACACATTCAAATGTGAGCGTCTCACTACCCAATTGCCATAGAAATCCTAACGCACCATGAAGACTGTCAAAGCGGCCAGCCTTCCTCTCAGAAGCTGCAGCCTTTGAAGTGGTGCAGGACTCGCGTTGGTCAATTTTAATTCTATAGACTGGACAGGCAACTCTTTGAAAGTGAGATTGTGCGTTTTAATGGAGGAAATAAGAGGGGGAACTTGTTTTATACACTCTATACAAGGCCTTGCTTATTGTCAGATATCTTTTATCTTTTATTTTTCCCATGAATGATTCATGCCTCGGCTGCTTTGTGCTGGAGCGCCTTTCAGAGGTAGCGCCATCAGGGGGCTATAAGTTTTCCCATTAGCTCAGTGATTAGTTTATACCAGCCTCCTTGGCCCGTTAGGCCTATTTCTGAGATATCAGTGGATATTTTATAGAAATGGCAGGATAGGAAGTGAACAGAGCTACTTCTACTTTGTCATTTGAGGTGAGAATGACATTGATGTTTTGTTGCATTTCACATTAAAAGGGTGATTATTTGACAATAAATGTACAGTTTCCTAAAATGTATTTTACAAAAAGCAGCAATCTCAGTCACCAAAGTCCAGCTGAATGTATGTGTCCAGGTGTATACTGTGATTCTTTTACAAATCAAATTCACTCATAAATCATAATCATTTGACACTTATTAATTATTCACTTTATATGTCCTGTTTTTTTATTCATTTTTTGCATTAAATTTTATATTGTAAATTTAATTCTGAACATCAAGGGTCTGCACAATCATAGCTGATTCATCTCTTCTTTTTTTTTTCTTTTTTTTTTTATCCATCATGTCCAACAGCACCATGCACCTCAAAGAGAAAGACAGGTCACTACAAAAGGCATGCGAGAAAGGGACTTTTCACATTACACAGCCTATTCAAGTAAATGTTTTGTTCTTTTACAGACCACCATTTAAAAATTAAAAAAAGTGGAGAAAAAAAAACAAAAAAAAAAACATCAGCAGGGTACTATGCATCACCAAAACTGATATTATTATTCTTTGGTGTTCCTGTAATTCCAGTACAACATTGATACCAGCAAATAAATTACAATGTACAAAACAACATTTTTTTTTTTTTGTAATTAAAACTACACAACATTCACAAGCATCAGTACAGTTACATATATACAAATCCTACAGGGTCAAAGCCTGTCAGTGTAGACATTTAGGGTCTCAAAGGACTTACTCGTACTCTTTAACGAGCATAACACTTGTGTATTTTGCATAAAATATAGTCTTAAATAGTTCTTAAATATTACAAAATTCCATCCAAACACATGTATTGTATAAATCTGAAAAGGTAAATGAGAACCCTTAAGACACTCGGATGCTTGCCTCCTCATTTTGTTTTGTTTAGTTTTTTTTGTTTGTTTTTTTTTCCTTCTTGGTTTATCAAAGTTTGTACCACATCTTAAACAAATCACACGACATACAAAAAAAATCTTCTTCTTCATCTTCTAGATTCTGTCCATTAACATTTGTTGCCATTTGCGGGGGTTACAAGCAGTACCATTTCTTTTCCTTAAATGTCTGGAATATGACAGTGATTGATAGCAGGCCAGTTATTAAACTGCAAGGGGATGGTGGGAGGTCACATGAAAGATGTCACTTCAGCACACCAGTTGAGTCTCAAGTCATGCAGTTAATTGAACCCTGCATATTGCTCTTGTAAAAAAAAAAGAAAGAAAAAAAGAAAAAGAAAATTTCTATTCAGAAATCTCAATTTAAAATGTCTCGGTCCTTTCAAATAAGAAGCTTTTAATTTCAGTTCTAATGTCAGTGTTACATGTTGGAAAGGTCAGGGGTCACCTCAGAGAAATTCCTCCTCCTGTAATTAGGCCTGTAATGAATCCACGATAACAGAGAATGATCTGCTGTGTAACACAGTCGTTTAGTAAGACTACAGTGAGAATAACTGATCAATATCCCAGGCGCACTGGCCAGCATGGACCTACACACTTTAACGGGTCAACTAGGTGACAGGTTGTGACAGTCACGTGGCTGTAAACGGGGCATCAGAGCATTGTCCTCGGGTCTGAATGTCTGAAAGAGTCCGCGTCGTCTGAGTCTGACGTTGGCACATCGCTGGAGGGGGTGTGGAGGTGGTTGGGCCCTCCGCTCCCCTGGCACACGTACCACTCGTTGAGGTTGGTGACCTGAGGGGAGAGGTTCGCGGAGCGGTTCCTGTGCGGCTCGGAGTTGGGCGAAAGAGGGTCCCCGAGAGGGTTTGTGGAGGAAATGTAGGGGACGTTGGTGGAAGGGGGCGGCGGGGACTTGCAGTGCACTTTCATGTGCTTCCGCAGCGAGCTCGGGTGCGTGTAGGATTTGTCACAGCCGCGGACCTTGCAGTAGTAAGGCTTGTCGCTGGTGTGGACGTGAGAGTGCTTCTTCCGGTCGCTGCTGTTGGCGAATTTTCTGTCGCAGCCGTCAAACTCGCACTTGAATGGTTTCTCTCCTGCAGTAAATGAGAAGCAGATACAGTCAGCGTCATGTGCAATAATGTCACCGCCTTTCAAAACTGCCTCCGTGGGGGGCATTTACATGTTTACACACATCAGAAGAGCAGAGCTGAAAATTAATTCTCCATATGTCTTATAACGCACTGGACCACAGCTTCTCAGCAATACCACCTTAAATAACTCCAACATGAGGGCAATTTCTCATTAACTGCTCTGTGCAGCTCCACTGGGGCTTCCTCTTCACCAGAGCTTATTCACTAAACATCTCGTAGAGACACGGCTCCACACACACATGTCCGGAGCGCTCTCCCGTGTGAACACGTGTAACATGCCTGTAGGCCTTCGGGTTACATGTATGTGTGTCTGTGGGACTCAGGAGACCACCAGGAGACGTTCATGTGCCGTGGTGTACCCTGGTTATAACTCACCTCTCTCTCTCTCTCACACACACACACACACACACACACACACTCACACACACACTGTCACACTTAAATGGAAAACATGCATTTTTTAACATCATATCCTGCACAGTGCATACGTGTAAAAATGTGTCCTTTTTCAAAATGATAAACAATAGATAGAAGACGTAACTTCTGATGGACTCATATTTTTGATAGATGACTTATTCATTTCCCTGGGGATTTCACATCATTCAGTGACAAGGTGTAGAGGCCTGTCTTTACTGGTGGCACCAGGCCAAAATGAAGCTCCCATCGTATCCAATCTATGTAATTACAAGAACTGCTCTCAAAGGGAGAACTCACGAGATTTTAACGTTGTGGACAGTTAGTCCGCTGAGACTCGCTGGCTAGAACTTTAAGCACTGTGTAACTCTGGCCAGCGTTTCACCACGACGCAGTTGTTTTGGTTGGAGCCGGACAGGTTGGATTTCTCTGCAGGACAGTGGCACAGAGGCTGCAGCCCTGATGGTTAACAGTAAAACCTAATGCATCTGGCATATGTTAAGATAGCGTGTGCCATGTGCACAGACTCATCGATACATGAACTGAGCTTTTGCGGAAACGTCCTACGCCTGAGGATAATTACATTTACGCGTCTTCTAAACGCTGTCCTGCATGTACGTAAGCACGTTTTACAAATGATATGCCCTAATCCTCTCACGCCTACTGCAGGCGTCTCGGCGAGGAAAGAAGTGTATATTTAAGAAAGGAAATGAAACACGTTTACTCACTGTGCGAATGCGTCACTGAATAAAACTTTTTTTTCCCCCTTGCTCGCCTGTGTGCGCGCAGTTACGCGCGGTCGCACCGTCCACCCGTTCAGGACGCGAATAACAACACAAGGTCAATGTTTTTCACGTTGCGGTGTGCAAGTTTTACACAATGAGAAGTACTGACCTGTGTGAGTCCTCTTGTGAATCTTTAAATTCTCCGATCGAGCGAACACTTTTCCACAGCCCGGGAAAGGACACGGGAAGGGCTTTTCTCCCGTATGAACTCGGATGTGATTTATCAGTTTGTACTTCGCTTTGAAAGCCTTTCCTTCCCGTGGACATTCCTCCCAAAAACAGACGTGGCTGCTCTGCTCCGGTCCCCCGACGTGCTCCACCGTGACGTGGTTGACCAGCTCGTGCATGGTGCTGTAAGTTTTAGAGCAGGGCTTTTTCTGATTTTGCTCCTGGTCAATCCATTTGCAGATTAGCTCTTGCTTTATGGGCTGCCGCATGTATCTTAAAAACGCCCCCGCGGCTCCGTGAGGAGCAGAAGCGATGTTCACATTGAGGTTCATGGAGTTGTAGCTGTGGAGAGAAGAGGGTCCATAGTGCTCTGGCCTGTGCCCGAAGTGCTCTGGCCTGCCGTAGATGTCCCCCGGTATACCCAGGCGCATTTGCCCATTGAGGGCATGGTGGTGGTGGGCACCTGGGGACGCCTGGTCGTGAAGTCCAGTGAAAAGTGAATGGGCCCCACTTTCCGTGTGCCCATAAGCACCTGTTGGGGAGATGAACATGCCATGGTGATGAGGGGAGGAGGCGGAACTATGCTGGTCGCCAAGTGCATGCATAGCAGAGGCTGAGAGTTCTCTCCTGAGGATGAAGTCCCTGCTGCTTGAGTAGCCTGAGTGGGGGTGAGCCACGGGGAAACCAACTGTGGTCTGAGCAGAAGTGAAAGATGCCGCGGTCTGGGCTTCGGGATGGCTCTGAATGTGCTGAGATGGGCTAAGTTTGAGAGCATTTGTCTGTGCCATGTGCTCTGGTCCAAATGGAGTGAGTGCCACTCCGGGGTCGTTGCCCAGCTCCCCAGGGTGGAGGTGGGCATGGTGGGAGAGAGGGTGATGCCCCCCTAGCCCCGGGAAGCCTGTCATATTCTGATGAGGAAGGGGTTGAGTCGCTGCCAAATCCGCTAATCTTATCGCCGGATTCCTCTTGCTTAAAGGGGGTTCCATAACTACACTGACAAATCCATCCGCACTCACCGCAATTGTTTTTCACCACACCACGCTCTCTAAAACATTAGGAAAATATGTATATAAGGGGTCTATAAGTTCTTTTGTCCGGCTTCTAACTCTGCTTGCTCCTTTTCCCACTCTGTCCTCAAGCGATTGGCAGAACATACAACAGTTGGAGGACACAGTGGGGAATACAGTTTAGAAATGGCACTGCGGGTATTGGACGGATTTCGGTGACTGGCAGTTAGGAGAACGAAGCGATTGGCTGTCGTTCAGCGCAGGGGCTCAGCAGGGTTCCGCCCCCTCACTCTCTTTATCGCTGTTGACTCCAAAAAGTTGTACTCACAAAGTTACCAGCGGATCTGTTTGTGCGGCTTTCTGTTTACGGCTCTGGCTCGTGTGGATGACCGAAATGTCAGTTTATGTGACAAATGCAAGTTAATCTCTGGTTTGTCTTACTATTGCCATTGGGGGGAAAAGACAGAAAAAAGCCCGCAGCTGGTGGATGGACGTCTGTGACTGGTGTAAAAGCTGTGGCCAGTGTTTAGAAAAAGACAACGCTGCTGGCCCAAAGTTTGCTTATTTAGTATTTAGACTTTTTTTTTTTTTGTTATCAATAAGCATTTAGAAAACATGCAACTCCTATAAGACATAACATGATTTGTCAGGAAAATAAAAAATGAAAAGAGCGCACCTGAGGAAAGGCATTGTATTGCTAAAATATACAAACTATTTTACTGGAAAATAAAATACAGGGGGGAAAAAGTAATAAACAAATACAATTAAATAAAAAAAACACACAAGATAAACAGGTTTGCCTCTGGTTTGCTCGGTTTTTTAGGTGTTGTTCATTTGAACCCTTTTCTCCCTGTAGCAGTTATATGAATACGATATAAGAATATATATACGAATAATATGGCTACTGCAATTACATTTAAAGAAGCTTTAAATTGAGTGTTGGTGGAGGCTGTCATCTCAATCATACTATAATGCTGAAGGTAGGAAACGCAATAAAAATGCCAAATTCCTATTTATTCAGACATTTCTCATAATGCCTCCATAAAAAGTCCCATTAAAATAATTTGTCCAGGCTTAAATATATATTGCAGGTTAAAGCAGACCTTAGTGTGAGCAATGCACGTGCAACAGTAAACTAAGACGACAGCGCAACCTGTAATTTTATTTCAGTGAATGTCTTGGCAGGACCTGGAAAAGGTGCCATGTATTTATTTTTTTCTTTTCTATTAATTACCAACTTTTTGTGATCTTGGTTATAATGTCGGTTGGCAGACACGTGTTAAACTAAACTGAACTGAAGTTCACCATGGCGGACCACGCCACCTGAATAGTCCCCGTTGACAGCAGGACGTGTATCTGTCATCGATATGTCTTCATTCAGACACCTTTCCAATCGATTTGCGAACTACAAATCACCATGTCATCTGTAGTTGTGCAAAGTTTTTTTCTTTTTAACTTGAACAGGAGCTGGCCTTAAAAATGTAAAACTTGAAATATTAATCAACACATAATTTTGCCACTCACGAGCATGTTTTATAATTGATTTCCATCGTGTTACAGAGGGAAGGGTTTATGGGCCTGTTGCACGTGCCCCTCTGTTGAAAGTGATTTATGAACTGGATAAACAGGACCTGATATGACGTCTCAAACTGATATATAACGTGTTGTAATGTTACAAAAATAAATATGTCTGAATAAACTGTTCAGGTCATTGGTGGTAAGATCATTTCTGCCTGCTCGTTTATCAGTTTATTGTTTATTAACAGCTGCCTATTTATTTATGTTATTTGCACAACGACGCTGTCTCATATTTGTATTTTCATCAAAATTTAAAAAAAAAAAGTTACAAAAGAATTCACCCATGACCAAGTGTGTGTGTGCCGTTGTCTCGGGGGATTTAGTTAAATAAATGAAATATGCCCAGCTCCAGGGAGAGCTTCTGCAAACCCACAAAACACATGAGGAGCAGTAGCTGCATCGTTTATGATTTGTTTAAGGGCCCCTGTTTCATACACATTCAATGAAACACCACATTAAATGGGACCTAATTCATACAAAAGTGAACAACAACAATTATAACGGTGATGAGTGAATAGCCTGACTGTCTGTGAATATCATGCACGTGCAATTTATTTATTTTTTGTTTGTTTTGCAAAACACATTACACCTCTTGGTCACAGTGTCGCACGTTGCTGCTTCCACATTTATCATCTTTTGACAAGTCGAAACGAACGGAAATTGATTCACAGAACACATTTTTTAATATTAATAGAGGAGAAATTGGAGTTTGAACTTTCTAGAAGGAATGGGTTAATATCCATTGACTTATCGCTTCCAAATTACCCAAAGCTGTAGATGCCTCTCACGGAAGAGGGGGACATCTTAAACCTCTCTCTCTCTCTCTCTCTCTCTCTCTCTCTCTCTCTCTCTCTTTAAAACAAAGACGCTTTGTCATAAACAGGGTTATTTTACCAAAAGGAGTCAAGAGGGCAGCATATGTGGTCTTAACGGGTCATAGGTCAAACATCCATGAAACACAAGGTCACGGCAGCCACACTAGTAACCTTCCCGTGTGTCAACATATTGATATTGTCAGATAACAGAGAGGAGAAATACGCCTTTGGCCCCCATTGTAACACACAGGCAGAGCTTCCTCGTGTGATCAAGACTACTGACTTAATTGATAAGCTTTGCTTCAAACTCACAATGTCAAAGCTCCAACTTCAGATCACATTCTGGGTAATATTTCATGTGATTTATATTTTAAATGTACGCCATGCCCCAAAGTGCTGCTGATCCTAAAACCTGTTAAAATACTGGTCATTGGGGGGATTTTCAATAGGCTAGACCCCCTTTCTTCTCCAAGCAGAAGGGAAAACCCGCAGCCATGTGCCTCTACCCGATAGATTTTTTTTTTCTTTTTAATTTTCTTTTGCTTCCCCTATCTGGGGAAGGTTTTTTTTTTTTTTTTTTTTGTGGTTTTCCAGAGAAATAAAGAACTTCTTATAGGGGTCGGCAGACGTGACTTTGAACTTGGATCAGCTCCTGCGTTTCCTGTGGTGCGGGTTGAAATAGACTTGGAAGAATGGCACACAACGCTCAGCCTGTCCCACTCTGAGCTAAGAGACACACAATTTCAAAAAAAGTTTGTAAACGTTTCCCTCGCCTTCGCCATTATTTGGTCGCTTAGAGAGCACCGCAGAGCTGAGGCAGACAGAGAGAGGTGTTGTGGTACGGAACGGGAGGACTTGTGGGACTCTGATGTGGTGAAAATGTAAGTAAACTTCCTTTGACTTGTACGCGAATGAGCAGCTGTGGTGTATGGCCTGTCTATCCCCATTTGCACGCAGATTCCGAGCATGCTTGTAATGGAAAGTTGCCAGTAAATGAAGCAAATCTTTGTTTAAAGAAAATGACTTCCCTCTGTCGGTTAAACGTGTTTGTGCCTGTATGGGAACCAAAAAGGAAATCTTATAAAGCAAATGTTATGGTTCACAGCGTAACGAACAGTGGCTGTGTGGCAGCAGCCTATTGTTTTCTTGTGGGCATCGTTTTTGGAGCTAAAAACCAAACATGACGCAGAGCCATGCTGATAGAGAGCACCATAACATCTTCATTCAATATCAGCTGAAAAACATCCGACTTTCATTGCTAACACTTTATTATTGTGAGCTCAGGGAAGGCTCGACCTCATGGGTCACTAATGGTTAACTTGGATCTGAGCGCAGTTCACCACCATAACGTGTAACTTAATTGCTGTGGTGAATGTGAGAACCACCGAGGAAGCAGAACCAGCAACATATGGAACCATTAAAAAGAACCAACAACAACCACTGGCGGTTGCCGGTGTGAGCGCTGGAGCACCACTAAAGGCCCAGTTGTGGCTCTACAACCAGTGAAAAACCACTGGACTCCATATGGAGCCACACAAGCTTTTTCAGCTGTGAAGAATTAAGTGGCGAGAGCTTCTCAGATCTAAATGTTTCTGTGAACTTTAACTTAATAGTAGATTATTACGATATATCAGCATTTAAGATGTATATGTGGCAGGTTTAAATAGAATAATTGATTCTATTTTGGCCTGACACTTTATTTTTTTCTAAAAGAAAAAGGAGAGGTGTTACAGCGGTACGAGTGACGTTTAAAAAAAAAAAAGAAAAAAGGATTTATGTTTTGCATTAGAACATGAATTTTATTTTATGCACCCTCAGTATTTTAGTAGACTTTGGAGGTCAATAAAACAATTGGATTTTAATAGAAGTAAAGATGCCTGGAAATAATTTAAAGGCTCTTCCCTTCTGCGGTGAAGCTGCCATGCACACTCAACATTCTGCGCTATTAGAAGTATTAGTCTCCTTTTTGACATGGTGCTGCTTAATCGTTGGCCCCACGTGTAACAGCACGGCTCTGCGTAGGCTGCTACTTTCCTAATGTAAAATACACAGAGCTGCTGTTTTATATTTCGATTGAGTCAGTAATCCCTAACTCACCACTCTGATGAACTTTTCTCCCCCCTGATCTAAATATTTGTATCTATCTCCAATCGTGTTAGTTCTCCTCAAATGCCACATGTTTCATCGTTTGTGCATTCTGCTACTCTGCACCTCCGGAATATAAACAACACAAACATGTTCTCTCCTCTCTCTTGTCGCGATCCTCTCGCTTGTATATACCCCCCAAATCTTCTCCTAAAAGTAGGCGGTAATTATTAGTGGAAAATGGCGTTGCACTATTAAGTCGCCGAAGCGCTACCTGCTATTGGAGGGGCACCTGGGATTGATGAGGCGCAGTGGCCAATGAGACTGCGAGGAATGAATGAACGGGCTCCAGTTAAAGGGGGCGGAAGAAGAGGTAGAGCCAGTCCACGGAGAAACAGGGACCCTCCGCGATAAACACAGACGAGCCAGAGAAATAAATACATACCCAATCGGAACAGCGATTTCTGAGATGCTCCAACTACCCGCTCTGTGTACGCAGAGGACACCTAGTAAGATAATTATTTAATTCTTCTTATGCATTTTAACGCAGCCAACTGTCGCAGTCAGGAGAAGAGGACTCAAGGAAACTCTTCACTTCGTTACATTTGGATTTTTGAGGCACAAGTTAACTAGAAGTAAATTCAGTGTACGATAAGCCGAGCTGATTTTTTTTTTCCTCTCATGAGCGGAGCAGCGTTTTGAGTCACGCCTGATATGGTGTTTCCGAGGTTGGAAGTTGAATCGTTGCGTCCCAGCATCAACATTTGATTTTGTTCTTTAACTTACCCGCTGCAGCCCTGAACCCTGCGCTGATTTAAGCCCAAAAAAAGAGAGAGAGAGAGAAAAAATCGCTTATTGAAATAATGTTACTGGATGCTGGTCACCAGTTCCCCGGACTGGGAGTGGGGTCATTTGCCAGGCATCACTCAGCGAGCGAGATGCAGGAGAGAGACTTGAGTTTGGCACAAAATAGCTTTGTAGACTCCGCACACATGGGTGCGTTTAAGCTGAACCATGATCTCTCTCCGGGACAGAGCTCTGCCTTCACCACCCAGGCGCCGGGCTACCCCGCTGCGGCGTTGGGGGCTCACGCCGCTCATGTCACGTCGTATGCGAGCTCTCCTTTCAACTCCACCAGGGACTTTCTCTTTCGCAGTCGTGGCTTCGGAGAATCCTCTCCGGCGAGCGGCCAACATACTATTTTTGGCCCCACGGCGGGATCCCTCCATCACTCCCACACAGACACTCAAGGCCACATTCTGTTCCCCGGGATCCACGACCAACATGGGTCCCACGGATCCCCGAATGTCCTGAACGGGCAAATGAGGCTCGGACTACCCGGAGAAGTTTTCGGACGCTCCGACCAGTACCACCAGGTTTCCAGCCCGAGGACCGACCCGTACTCGGCCGCGCAGCTCCACAACCAGTACGGCTCCATGAATATGAACATGGGGATGAACATGGCAGCCCACCACCACCCCGGTGCCTTTTTCCGCTACATGAGGCAGCAGTGCATCAAGCAGGAGCTCATCTGCAAGTGGATCGACCCCGAGCAGCTCAGCAACCCAAAGAAGTGTTGCAACAAAACTTTCAGCACCATGCACGAGTTGGTCACGCACGTCTCGGTGGAGCATGTCGGTGGACCGGAGCAGACCAACCATATCTGTTTCTGGGAGGATTGCGCCCGGGAGAGCAAACCGTTCAAGGCGAAATACAAACTGGTGAACCACATTCGGGTGCACACCGGGGAGAAGCCTTTTCCATGCCCCTTCCCCGGCTGTGGAAAGGTCTTCGCACGGTCGGAAAACTTGAAGATACACAAGAGAACACATACAGGTAATTATCACGACACCGTGAAGGCTTTTTAAAAAAAAAAAAGATTTTATTCAGATGGTGGGATTAATGTTATTGTCGTTCCTATATTCCTGCGTGTGCGTTTATTTCGCTCTTGTAAATATGAGCCTTGCCAAGAGCAAACACAAATTAAGATCTAATTATCAGAGGCTATTTTCGGCTGCTAAAGTAGATAGTATTCCAGTAACAGTCAAAGCAGAATTAGGACCACGTCCAGGAGAGAGAGAGGAGATGGGATTAGAAAAGCGGAATCATTTCTTCGTTATCCGTCTGCACCGGGCACATTTGACCAATTCTTCTGGCGTAAGACATTTTCCAAACGCGTAGAAAAGAAGTGCACTGTGTCTGCCGGTGTTTTATTGTTTGGGCTAAACTTTTAAAATGGGTCAAAGGGGACAGTGGGAGCGCGTAGCGTGCGCCGTAGAGCAGCCAGGCTTGTAGTAAATCATATCAATTGGTTTTAATGCAGCTTGTTCTCGATGCTGCGCTTTTATAGCTCACATTATTCTTAAATCACCCCCCCCCCCTCTCTCTCTCTTCATATAGATTTTTAGAAATATTCGTACTAAAATTCCTAATCGATTTGTAATTCCTGTTTGTTTGGGAGTTGTGGTGTAGGTTTAGCCGAGCACAGCACCAGCAGCACTGCTTATGCGTAAGGAATGCCTTTTGTTTTCTCATGCGTCCCTTTGATAGGAGCCGAGGTGCTAGACAGGGCCATTACCAGCCTTTCACATTTGGACTTATTTTCTTGGGAAATACATTATGGTGCCGTGCCATGAAATTGGTCAGGTGCTAATTAGATTTTTATTGTCTCCCAGCAAATGGTACGCCTTCTGTAGGCCTACTGAGGACGGCCTTATCCCCCCCCCCCTCCACTCTCCCACCCCCTCCAAATCACTATGCGCATTATTTAGGCTAAATAAGATGTAGCAGCTCCCCCATCTCATTTTGAAATACGCTCTAAACGTTAAATCACAATTGGGATCATGATGTGAGGTGTTTTTAAAATAGTTACTGCTGTGATTTTTAGGGAACACATCCATGGCACCACACACTCAACTTTTTAGCATTTGAATTTTCCGCAGCCAATGAGCGGCACATCTCCTTGTTGTTACACACTCAGCCCGAGGCGTTCCTCAGAAAAAAAAATATCTGACTATGTTTCTTCTTGGTTTTCTTTTTTTCCTGCAGGAGAGAAGCCGTTCCAGTGTGAGTTTGAGGGCTGCGACAGAAGGTTTGCAAACAGCAGCGACCGAAAGAAACACATGCATGTTCACACGTCGGACAAGCCTTATCTCTGCAAAATGTGTGACAAGTCCTACACACATCCCAGCTCTCTACGAAAACACATGAAGGTAAATACGTCGTGTGTGTGTGTGTGTGTCAGGCCTCTATAATGCACACATGTGATTGTAGTGCTGATGGTGTTGTAGAGTGTGCACCATTCATCTTAAATCAAAGGTTTTTCTTTTTGTGAAACATGTGTACATCGTATAAATACTTATTCGTCTTTCTATTTTCCCCAGGTCCACGAATCTTCCCCACCAGCATCAGACTCATCACCAGCAGCCAGCTCTGGCTACGAATCCTCCACACCTCCAGGCCTGGTGTCTCCCACCACCGAGACCCAAAGCAACACCACCCTGTCCCCAGCCTCAGCTGTGCACAACACCACCAGCCACAGTGGCCTATCCTCCAATTTCAGTGAATGGTATGTTTAGGACTAAGCTGAAATGAAGCAACACACACTCATTTCACAGCACTGGACCATCCAGCAGGAGATTGGGACACGTGCACACCAGAGGCACACAAACATTTGTTTATTTTCTATTTCATTATTTTTGATTCACCAGGGATGATGATGATTACCAACAGAGGAAAATATGTATAATAGTCGAGGTGTATTTCATATTGTAAATAATTACTAAAAGCCCACTTTCCCATTGGTTGTGATAGTTTGTCAGTCTTTGGTGTATAGATGTTCCTTCAATGGTAGCTATTTCTCTAACTGGACTTTTAGTGCACATATTACGCTAAAATT
Organism: Enoplosus armatus; assembly: GCF_043641665.1. Taxonomy (NCBI): domain Eukaryota; kingdom Metazoa; phylum Chordata; class Actinopteri; order Centrarchiformes; family Enoplosidae; genus Enoplosus; species Enoplosus armatus. The sequence goes on along the minus strand of NC_092190.1, from coordinate 7,827,314 downwards.
GTACTATAATGTTGAATATTGTGATCCTAAGGCAAATTGATTGTACTATACTAAACATCTATAAACTGGAAAGAGTGCCAAAGTTAACATTTAACTCAAACAGACCACAATATTATGCTTGTGAATGTATATTTTAGTTTGCTGGGCTTAACTTGTGATGTTTTGTGCTTTGCAAGTTTGAATTGTGAAATACTATCTGGAAGATTGTGAGGAAAATAAACGTTGTGCCGTTCGATTTTCTGTAACTACACCCTTCCTTTTGTAAATATCAACTGCCATATTTATCCATTTGTAATTAAATTATGGTATTTACTTGCTACAGATGAAACAGTATTTATAAAGAATGTTTCTTTACTATAAATATGTACAATTACGAGCTAAACATGGGCAGTTGTTTCGTTATGTGCTTTTGTTCAAAGTTTTAAGAGGTGTTTTCTTCCTTATTGTGATAAGAATTTTACTGCATACAAATATAATAAAAGGTGTTGCAAGTGCTAAATATTTGCTTTTTCATGCTTTCTACTTTGTTGGCTGCTGGTGCGGTTTTAGTGGGTTACATCTTGTTTGGGAGGCAGTTTGTCTGTTTTCTGAATTAATCAGGAAAGTTTATTTCGTCTCAGACTTCATAACGTAGTCACCAACTCTTGATAAATTCTCTCTGCTCTCAATTCCTGGTCTCAGGCTGAAGAACATTGTGGTGTTTTACCTCAAGCTTTGCAAAGCGTGGCCCTATAGACCATGTGGCTGTTGTGGTGCTAAGATAAACAAGAGATTTGGGGATTTAAGTGTACTCTGTATGTAGTCAGAATTTCCTTACCTATGAGAAGGAAGGCAATTCCAACTAGTTAAAATCATCAGTCTAGGAGTTTTAAAATGTTGGATTTAAAAGAAGAAAACACAAGAAATCTAAGCATTCTCATCTGGCACACTCACTGCTTGTGTGCCTGCCAGTCTGCTCACTTAGGGGAAACAGCAAAGCGTTTCTCATCCATTCATCATTTCTAGTAACTTTATATTTTCCCAGAGTTTATTTGAAAACATAGCCCGTAAAAGCAACCCCCCCCCCCCCCCCCCCCCCTCACACACACACACACACACACACACACACACACACGCCCACGCTGGACACTTCACTGCACAGGAGTTGGTGAACTTGAACTTGACACGGCTTAGCCCTATAGTCTATGAGAGCTTCCACTTGTAAGCTGCTATGGGAGATGGCCATATGTCTCTGCAGCTCTGTTAGTAATTTGGATGCTTTTAAGAGCGCTTCAGGCGGGTTTGTTGTAATGTGACGTTTTGCAGTGCTGTGAGTCAAGATAATGCCACAGATTTGCCGTCAGTGAGCTTGCGTTGCTCACGCAGATCTGAGGCTCTTTTGAAGAATGGATATCACAATCCGAGGAGGCATACGTGAAGGCTATAGGTGAATTAAACAGGAGAGAGAAAATAAACTTAAATGTCTGTCAGCTGGCTGTTTGGTGTTTCGCGAGGCGCTGGCCTCTGCTAACTGCGCATGCTTGTTTGTGAAGAAGTTGCTCTTGTCGTTGTCCTTGTGTGAGTGTATGAGTCGTGCCTCATAGACGTCCAGGAGCATAGAATAGCAGGTATGCTGGGACTTGTTGGTGGCGGTGGATACCCGCTGCAGGCCGACTCTCCGCTGCCGCAGCAGCAAGTGGCACTCCGTCTGCGTGATGGAGCTGCTAGACTGCAGGCAACGGTGGCTCCTATTATACAAGCTGCTCACATTACTTGGCTCACAGAACGATGTAGTAAATAAAAAGGTTGGTAGGATCTCCAGGGAGGCGATGCTGATTACAACCAGGCAGTAATATCAACCAAAATCAATTAGAGCCTACTAAAAACGATGTGTTTTTTTCTCTCCTTAAGAATCCTCTCATAAGTTTCAGTTTTGTGCCACATCTCACATATTACCAGCCAAGAGAGGGCAAATTATTTTCTGGCAAAAAGCAAAGGTGTTTATCTGTAAACCGAGATGGGTTTATCTCTGTCCCCGAGGTCGACGAGAGAAATCTTGGTTTACACGCAGCTTGTTTAGCACTTGAAATCACCTCCTAATGGCGCGTTCAGTGGCTTTGCCCGGTGACCTCTCCGGCGGAGGAAGGTATGACCTGTGGGGAGTGGGAAAGGTCAGCTGCACACAGTGTGTCGATGCCGGTTCCTGTTCGGCTCCAGCTGCGCTGATATTGATCCGCGGAGAAGGAAGCACCCCCCCCCCCCCCTCTTCTCACAGCTCCTTGGACATTGTTGCCTGCTGTAAGGATACTATACTGTAAGAGCACACACACCCCAGCCTGCCTCACCGGGCCTGGAGCCTTTATAGGTGATGTTTTTCTGGAGTCACACCTGGACTCTAGACAAAGTTCAGGAGGAAATCTCTGAGGTCATGTACTGAACCGGTCTGAGCGTTGTGAGTAAAACCTGCCTATCCGCATTTTCATTTTCCAAAATGTAATTGGCCGCCGGTTGATTCAATAAGACAAAAACAGGGAAACAAGGCGTTTGTGGGCTACTTCAAGAAGACGAGCCAGTAACAGTTCACAGCGAGGCGTGCGGATTCGTTGAATTGCAGCATGAGCTATTTATTTGAGAATGACAAATATCTATTTATTTATTCACCCACTAGAACTTTATTTACCACTACGTCAGTGAAGAGGACTGTTGCACCCCGCTAGTGTGTGTGTGTGTGTGTGTGTGTGTGTGTGTGTGTGGGAGGGAGGGAGGGAGGGAGGGAGGGGGGGAGAGAGAGAGAGAGAGAGAGGCGGAGACTGTCACAGGCCGTATTTGGGGACATCTTTTTGATGAACACCAGTTGACAGGAGCCAGTATGTCGATATTTGGGACAACATTGTTTGAATGAAGCTTCACTCCGGTTGTAGTCCAGTGCACGAGCTGATGCGGTTTCTGTGTTAACTGGGGTTTGGTGGAAGTTTGAGGAAGAGGGCGAAGCAAGGAGCGGTTGAGATAGTGGGCCTCCAGGGAATGGAATCAAGGAGGGACGCACATGCGGCACGTACAGCACGCGTGCGTGCGAGTGTGTGTGTGTGTGTGTGTGTGTGTGTGTGTGTGTTTGCATGTCCTAGGCTGCACTTGCTGGTCTGCAACACGTCAGACCTGTCAGTCATTTCAGGTCAGGTCAGTGATCTGCTGTATTGACTCAATGTTAGCATCAGTGATCGGTGTGGTTTTGGTTGTGTTTTGATAATAATGGATTAATTCGCTTCCACTCTCTCTCTCTCTCTCTCTCTCTCTCTCTCGCTCTCTCTCACGCGCACGCGCACAGTTACTCACCTACACACACACACACACACACACAAACTATTCGTTTTTTCCTTAAAGTAAAACAATCTATCGGTGTATTGCTGTAATAGATTGTGTGTTTGTGCATAAATATCCCTCATTTCAACGTTTAAGGGTTGGACAAATAAAACTACAGCAGCAGTCACCTCCGCAGCAGATGAATGCTCATCATATATAACTGTGTAATTGTTTTTCTATGTGTGTTTGTTAAAGGTTTTTTTAATGAAGCCTCGTGACAGAGCTACACCTCTATAAGCTGGTCTGTTCAGCCACGTCAAGTCAAATAAAACTGACTCGACTTGCTTTTAAGATCTGACGCACATTATCAAGGATGAAGCATTTAAAGACTAAATAGGACTCGATTACTGTGAGTTTAAATAATAATAATCAAAAGAGAGTGCTTTAAAATAGAAAGCATGTGTAGGTATAATTACACACTGAATTATCACAACGCCAATAGATTAATAAATAAATAAACAGACGGCCCCAGTGCTTTATAACAACAACCCGCTGAGATTATTCTAATCATTACCTCCTTTTTTAAGCAAACGCACAAGTGTGTAAAGGCCAATATGACTAATAAGAATCAAATCAAATACAAAATATCTTTGCAAGTCAACAACCAATTTATTTTAAAAAATCATGGAATAAATTATAAAATAGATATTGCACATAAAGTTGTACTTATTTCATCTGAACGCGCTTTGTTCTTATTTAAATTGATTAAATAACATGTGAAGTAGATGTTACGTGTTTAAGACGATGTTGCTGTTAACAGGCCTTTCACTCTGCCAATAGCTGCGTCATTATGAAATCAGTCAATGCCTACATTTTAATTTTGGAGTTCAAAAACACATTTGCCTCGGTGGCTTACCTTAAATTCGTGTCTTTTTAACCAAATTCGTTTCTCAGTGTGACAGGCTACACTTCCTAAATGGGCCTCCTCAGTAGAAATAACAGAGACACTAGTAAGAGTTTGTCGGCGACCATGTTTTGAAAGAAAACTTTTAAAACAAACGCCATATCCTCTAATTGAATTTGAACTGCTCTAATGAAATGAGTGTGTCCGTTCGCCGGCATGTGTTACTGTTGGTCACCTCAAGCAGCGGGCCTGCTGGCCCCCCAAAAAACTATTTTTGATGTTGTTAATACATTTAACACCATATTTAATATAACTGTCTAACATTAAAAAATAAAATAAATAAATGTCACAGGCATAATGCAGCTTATTTTCATCCTGATTTGTATGGCCTGATGTGAATTAAAGTGGCTGACAGAAATATTTTAATGTAATGAGTGTGTCAAAAGGAGGCTGTTTGTGAGAGGGCCTTCATGATACTCTGTCTGTTTCTCTACCTCAACAGTTAATAGAGAGCTCAGTCCAGTATGCACACCCTTATAGTCCTATTACTCTGTGAAATAGATACATAATTAATACATCAACATATTAACTTTAGTGTAGTGTAATTGCAGTGTTTTCTTTCTTGCATTAATTGTTTGTGTTTCTTCAAGAAAGGAATATTTCTAAGTTTCATTCTTTCTTTCTTTCTTTCCTCCCTTATCTCTCTCTGAATCTGTCTGTCGGTCTGTCTATGACATGGCTTATGTTGTGTTTGTACTGAAGTCGATGTACAGTCTGCCTTCCTGTGCAACGCAGCCCCCATGGCCTTTCATCTGAGTTCAGCGGCCGCCTTTCTCACACAGATGAATGTGTTTCTGTGAAAGAGCCGGAATGGCTGTCACTTCTCCTGGCACGGCGGAGAAACAAACAAAACCCCCTGCTCCTTTAAGGAAGCTGGCGCAGGCACCTCCCATCGGACACAAACACTACAGAGTCAGAAGCACAAATAGCCTCAAAAGCTAAACACTCTCTCTTTCATGCAGAAAGCTTGGCATGACTGGTCCTCTCATGCACACAGAGAAACACAAAGTGAAGAGGTGCAGAGTAAATGACATACTCGAGCTTGACTGAGGTGTGCTTATTGTTGTGATCCCCCCACCCCCCAAAAAAAGTGTTAGAATTCAACTAATCCCTCACAAACTCAGCATCCTCCCGTGCCGTTGCTTTTGCAGGGAGGTTGTCAATATGGCTCTTACACAACACCTTGCCAATTGTGCTTATTTGTCACAATGGGTAATGTGCTGTTAATATGAGGCGTTTTCAGGTAATTCTTTTCTGCTGCAGCCAAGGCTCTGCAAGGCAGGAGCAGGTGTACCATCAAAACCAATTATCTGCAAGCAGAACACAAAACCAACCAGGCACACAGTGGCTTATATCATCACTTTGCTTTTCTTTTTTTTTTAAATGTATTCTGGGTTTATGCACATTTCTTTTTCCATGCATACTGTATCTGGAACATGTGACACATTGATGTGAGAGGGCAGATGCTGAATGTTTTGAAAAAATACACATATGAAAACAGGCTGTAATGACGCCCTCCCAACACAGACACCAACACACACACAAGGGTAGACTTCCTCTTCCATTCAAAACCACACTCAGCCAAGGAAATTTTCAATTTCCTAACACCTGTAAACATGCTGTTTTACCTCAGCTCCTTTGATCTTCAAACAGACCAGAGCTGTGCCCTGGGGGACACTGTGCAGAAAGGTGACTGGGTGGTGTGTGTTTTCTGTTTTATAGGAATGCTGGCAAGTAATGGAACATACCTCGTGGCCATTTTGACATTTCATATTTTAAGCTCGTGCTGGAAAAGTCGGCCTTACGTTCTTCATCATTAAGACCACCTCAGATGAAGCTGAGACCAACGTCAGGCCCTGCTCAGAGCCAAGTCCAAGAGCAAGAGGCCAAATCAGGACCAAACTAACATGGTCTGACATGGAAACACTACATTACAACAAAGTGCTGCTTCAGCTCCAAATCCATTTAAAGGCCAACACGGTCAGAAAAATATAGTTGGCACTTTTGATAATTTTGCACACTTGTTTCTTAAAGTTGAAGAAATAATGTATGAAGGCATGATAGGACAAAAACACATGAGGTGTGAGACCCAGCGCTTCGTTTTGACACCTTATTGGCTCTTCTCGTCTTGTCTGAAACTATGATCACAGTGAACAGTTTAGTGAACAGTGTCTATGAGATGTTAGTCAATGTCTTTATTTAAAAAGACAGCATTGATAACCCATTAAAAAAAAAAAGCAAATTTGTGATTTTTATCACGCAGGTTGCACAAAGTGATCAGCATTTGATTTGTTTCCTCTGACAGCAACAACAAACCGGAAGGTCACCGCTAAAAATGTATAAAGATGTGAAAATGTAACGTGTAAGTCAGAGCAAATCAGCTCTCTCGGTTGATCTTTCTGTCTGAACATTCATTGTGACACATTAGAAAAGTTTCAGCGGGACTGTTTTTTTGGGGGGGGGGAAACAATTCATGCCATTGAACCTAGATGTGAGCACGTTGCCTGTCACTCACATTCAATTCAAGAGTGATCAGAAGACAAAAGTCACTGCTCATATTCAAATAGATTTATATGACATGACACAGGAATGAGTTGAATATGCTCCCTACTACTCCACACACACACACACACACACACGCACACACACACACACGCACACACACACACCCACTAGCCTCCCAGCCATCTGTCACCTGCTCTGTTTTCTCTTCTTTTCAGATATTCTTTATTGATTTTTTTCCCTGAAATCTTACAAGACAACCCCTTGACATGAGATTAATCTAAAGGAAAACAGTGGAAGAGAGTTTTCAGTAAATCTCCCTTCACTTTGAGATGATTTAATTTGTGATGTGTTGTGACATGACTGTGTTGAATGTTTAATGTCTTAAAACACATCGGTGGTAAAAGGCTGTCTGACTTCCACAGGTTTATCTAATGAGACAGAAATGAAAGAGGACAGGGATCAAACCAGTTGCGGTCCCCATGATGCAGACTCTTATTCAGTAAGTCATTATCACTCTGATCTTAACAGCATTTTCACTGTCTGCTTCTCTCCAGAGGGTTCCATTCACCGGGGGAGACAAACAAATAACACACTGGTGTAGGCTTTATCACATGCAAATCAGCAGCACTGAACTTTTTATCCTTTAGCAGTTCCATCAAAACCAGCATTTGGTCACTGTATTGATATAGGCTGATGAATGTATTTCTTGATACATTCCTGAATATTCCATGTTATTGGAAATCTGAAGAGGTCGGGCAGTTTTTTCCAGGTTTATCAGTGCTAGCCTTTCACTGCAGGGTGCCGCTCAGATTGCACCCCATAGACATTGTCAGTTATCTCTGGTTGCTAACCTCCACTTCTTGAGTTTAGTGGGCTGGAAGGAGCTAATTTGATTGACTTTCACCTCCAATTTTTCTCTCTCTCTCTCTCTCTCTCTCTCTCTCTCTCTCGCTTATACCTCGCAGTCCCCTGACAGTAACACACCTTTCTGGTCAGTGAGTGTATTGACAGGCAGTCACATAGCACTTGACATGCCAATGTTGAGCCCGGTCTAGTGCTGTTAGATTCTGGGTGTTTCTGTGTATTTCTCATTGATGGGATTGATTTATTTGCCAGTAATCTAACAGATTAACAGATTATCCACTGTATAACGCTCCTCAACATAGTATCCTGGTATCACAGTGGATAAATTAATTAAAAATATATAGTTTATAATTTTGTTCCGTTATTTTTCTTTCATTTAGCAGGCATTTATTTATGAGAATATCAGAATGAAGTGCAGCAGGTTAAACAACAATGAAAACCCCCATTTGTTGAATTCTGCTACCCTGATTGCTTATTCTCATGCAAAGCTGATACTTACCTACCTCCACCTCCAATTTAATCCCAGCCATTTGGCCCTGAAATGTAAAACCAAACTAGTCCACTGACCTCCTCTTTGCCCCCAGGAAAATAAAAGGTTGTGTTGATAAAAGTTTTCAGATTCTTAGGTTTTTGCAAATGCCCCTGTTACTTTGTGAGGTACTAAATGTAAACATGCACCTTCAGTATTAAATTGAGTTGCAATAATGTAGTGAAAGTTTTATGACCTAGTTCATAATTTTACAGAAAGACCTGTTACTGTAGCTAAGGCCAAAAAATGAGTGGCATCTGATGGATAGTAGTGTGTGTTCTGTCTGTCTACATGTGTCAGGGTACCACACATTTGTCAGTGTGCTTTTACTCTTCTCGATGTCAGGTTTATGCAGGTATTTTTGAAGGATCCATATTTGTCTTGCAGAACATGAATATAAACATGACTCCAAAAAAACGGCAGTGCTCTGCTGCAGACTGACATCCCCTCCTGTCTCCTGTTTTCTCCGCTCACCTGCAAAGGAGGCGTTGATGGGTGTGTGGCGCCCCGTTTCAGGCGTGTTGGCTAAGTTTACTTCCCACCTAGAGTCTCCCGAGCTGGGGGAACAGAGGCTTTGCCTGCCCCTGTGGAACTCCCCCCCTCCTGGTCCAGGAGTGCCATGCGGGAGTCCCTGTCCCACCAACACTTGAGAAATAAATCAGACACACTGTTGACAGCCGCTTACAGTGAAGCAAGAGGATGGGGAATTACATGAAAAGAGTGGTATTCGTAATATTTTCACGGCTGATGGAAAAAAAATAAGATTCAGAGATTTTTTTTGGAAGGGAAAACAGTTTAAACACACTCAGATTGAATGAGAAATTCCCCCATGTGTTAAATATTTGGAAAGTGTCATTGCTGGCTGTTGATAAAAGACAATCCTGTGCAGCATCAGGGAGCAATGTAGATGACACAGAAGCATCCTTGTTTTTGTCAGATGTACAGAGAGCTTCGCTTAGAATAACAGCTCCCCTCCCTTCCTGTGCTTTAACGCTACACATGCACAACCTCTCCCACTGCCTTAGATATGCCATGTTTAATGGAAGGGCTATAGACAGGGCGGTGTGAAGCTAAGGGTGGAATTACTAAAGCTTTAACACTGATACCTTTGGGACTTAGGCCCTAATCAGGTGGCTGAGGTGGCAGAGCCCAGGGCAAGAGCAGAATTATGACGATTATGGCATGTTAGCACATGTCTGATTGTGGAGTGGACAGACAGACAGATGAGTTCATCAGTGGCAGGATTAGCTAGCTCCCATGCTGATCTGTAACTACCACCCGGCCCTTGCCATGTCCTCATGCACAGTGGCCTCTCATTAACAGTGAAGGGAGAGTAATGGTCTATGTACATATAGGTTTCCTTGCAGAATGATTTTAAAGGCACTGTAGAGCGGTTTGTGAATGCTGCTTGGTTGATGTTTGTCTTTTTGACATTTTTGATGGTTTTCTGGACTGAAATGAAGACAGTCATGCAAACTGAACTATAAGATAGATGAGCTGATGAGTTACGCTGTCCGTTAAGGTCACACGTCACCAACATGCACTGATCAAAACCGCCTTTTTACCACAATTTGATTTTGACTTTGCAACATGACTTTGTTATTAAAAAGCATAACGCTAACAGATAACCTCTGGGAAGGAGGCTCTTCAACATTTCACTTGTCTTTCAACATGTGTGTGAGAAAACATTTCATGCTTTCTGACCGTGTGTGACCCTGCATTGTCAGAGAAAAATGCACTGTAAGCTGGTATGCATGTCAAGCCACAGTATGGGGTCCTTACTTGTGCTATAATCCCAGCCATGGCCTTTAACCCTCTACGACTCACCATTCTCTCCACTGCTCTCTCCTCTCTCTGCACCTGACAGTGGAACATGGAAAAACAAATGGAGACCTTGAAAACCATAAGGCACTGCTTGTTTGCCCTCTAAGTTGTGCTTTTTTTTTTTTTTACCCAGATAGCTTCATGGCCTGTGTTTGTTTGTAGATTTACTTGCTTTTTGCTAAGAAATATAATATCTTTCGCGAGTTGGCCCTTCTAAATTCACATGCAGCCTGGGGATGATATTGATTTGCTGTTTGAGTCTGTCTCATCTCTGATACAAGGGGTTGCAGTTTTTATTCAGGTGAATGTTTTCCCACCTGTCAGAAAGTCTGCTCAAGAAGAGATCCTGCTTGACATTAAAGTGAGTCTTTAGATACAGACTTGTCTTTTACAGTCTTATTTGACTACTTTGAAAGATACCCTAGAGCTTGTTTGCAAAATTTCTCCAAAAAATCTCCAGAAAATCTATGTTTAAGCTTTGGAACGGATAGCCTTATTGTCAGTTACCTTTTATTTTCTTATTTAAAGGTTGTGTACATCAAATCTGAAAGCACTTAACCGCCCATCCATTGTTTTACATTAGACACTGACATAATTCATTTTAGGATTAAGGTCTGCCATCACACGTTGTTGCCCTCCTACATTACAACTATGGCTACCTTTTGAACTTGATTTCACTTTTCTCTCTTACCTCCCACCATCCCCCCTACTTTTACTAATAAAGCCATGTTCCCTGCTGATGGAAAATTGTCGGTTTACCTTGAGCTGCAGGGGGCCTGGCAATCAGTCCTTAGAAAAGCAGTGCCAGGTTAACCTGCTGTGATAGTGGACTCTAGGGACAGTGCCCCACCTCTGCTTGACATGCAGGGGCTCTGTTCACCAATAAGAGGCATGCCTAACGCACAATAGAGTTGTTACCAGCCTCTTCAGTTTAACGTCCTAAAGAACAACCTTCTGGTCAGACCTGTGCATGCTTAAAATGTTTTCATTATTTTTCACATCCTGTCTGATTGAATTTCTGGGTTTGATTGTGACAAGCATGATGTATTTGCTTCTTTTATCAAAGCTTTTTCTTCTACTTCCTAATTTCATGTGAATGCTTGATTGTTTTGATTGCCTTGCCCAGTCCTTCAGTACCTTCTAGCTAAACCAACAATAGCGCCATGCATTAGAAACACAAAGGAAAGCTTTTGAGAGTCAATCTCGCCAATCTCCTAGAGGAACTGTTAATGGGACACTCACTGTATAGGGACTCAGAAGTCTAGGATTGAGATGTGCAATAGCGCATTGCATTTCTACACCTCTCGACTAAACTATAGGGCCAGACTGAATATAGGGAATCGCATGACTTGAACAATAGACAGTAATCCAAAAGTGCTTCAAGTGTTTCTTAACCTGAGCACCCCAAAGCATTTCTAATGCAGATGTTTTCTGAATCACCAGCTATGCAAAACTGTAAGAGCACCGGAATTGGACAATTTGCCTGTTGGATTTAGATTCATGTCTATGCACAGGAGTATTTACATCACAATACACAGGCATCACTGGGCCCACAATGCAAATTTGTTTTCTTGTAGAGCATGGAGATGGGGAGTGTTTTCGAACATGTTGGGTTGTTCTGCTATTGTTTCCAGCTACAGATGGAGCACCAGTTTACCCTCACAGAAGGGGTCATTATCAGTCAGACCCTAGAGCATGTTACAGTGTTGGGTCATTCTCTCTAGCTTCAGCTACTGCGAGGTTGAAGTGTGTAGCTGGCATGGTGTCAAGATGTGAGGTGTCATCTGCAGGCTAATCACATTTTTCATGCAAACCCCTTCGTATTGACTTGACCACATTTGATTTAATGAAGTGCATTAATTAGACTGAATTGAATTTAGGAACTGTTCAGAGAGCAAGAAAATTAGTCAAGCAACCAGTTCGCAATGTGCCACATTTTGCTCTGCTTCTTGTTTCTGTCTCCGTCTCTCTAAACTATAGCTTACTTTTCTATGCTTAATTAATAGCCATTGGATGGCATTTTAATACAGGTCAATACAGAGTTTATCTCACACGATGTGGTCATTATGTTAGTGCTTGCAAGATGTTTGAGTATAGTTTTATTTTAAATGTAAAATGTCTTTTTTTTTGTCATGCTAGCGGCATGGCTTTAGGGACGGTCAGTTGGTCAGTCGGTCCACCACTTTTGTCCAGACTCCACAGTATTTTGGTTTTAGTGTTAATTAGCAAATGTTAGCATGCTAAACTAAGATGGTTAACATAGTGAACATTACCTGCTAACACCGTCATTGTGTGCCTGCTGATGTCAGCATTTGGCTCAAAGCATCGCTATGTCCTAGTAAGTTACAGGTGCTCCCATTGAAGAATAGAAAAAGTAACATGTAATACGACAGCCTTACAGAGCTGCTAGAGTGGCTGTAGTATTGTTGAAAAAATAACATTTTTCTTTTTGCTTCTCTTTTGGTGTAATTATTCTAAAAATATATTTTATTATTGTTGACTACACTCTTAGACAATTGATAGCTTCACTGTCCAGATGTGTAGCCTATCTAACACCAGGTCAGTGCACAGGCACAGTTCAGCAGAAGCTGTCACTTACTAAGACAGCTGGATGCACACACACACGTAGGAGTTGATCATGTTGGCCATGAAAAAGCCTGTCTGATGCTTCCTGTGCCATATCTACATCTACTTTTTTAGCACTCAGTGAAAAGACGAGTTGACAACAAGTGGCCCACAAAGCTTCTATACTGTAACGCTGCTGCTATACTGATGCAGTTGATATAGGATAGGATTTACAGAATATGCATCCCCCGCGTGCTGTTGACTGTCACTTAATTAGCCTCCAGTTTTAGCACCACATGCTCCTCAGGTATATTTGTTTGTGTTTGTGTGCATATGCAGCTGAGAAAGGGTATGCAGGTGTCGCTTGTTTGTAAATTGTAATTGCTGTGTTTATGTTTGTTTATGTACACCTTATACCCATGTGTGTGAGAAGGAAGAGAGACGACAGAACGTTGGTTACATGTTCTTCTTATTTTTGCATATTGCAATTGAATAAATGAATGAACTATCACAATCAAATTATATCTCCTGTCAAAAACATTGTGAAACATAACAGATGCAGTTTTTGAGCTTAAATTGGAACATAGACACAGGAGGCATGTTGTTTTCTGATAAAAATATATCTAATGATTCAACACCATACAAGAATTAATATCGTGGACACATAAACTGAAACAGGCCAAGCCCTGAATGCATTCTTCTGCTTTCCCACTTCAGATAAATTAATGTTTACCCTGTTTGGCCCCTGGCTTTAATTTGTGAGCGAGGCTGACCTGACACTGTGTTGGGATATTCATTGCATCCCTTTTAGTCAATTCATTTAATTATGCCATTCTGCCCAGGGTGCCAGCGCAGAGCAGCATCTGAATGTTGCTCTTCAATCTGCATGTATAAACAATGTCAGCAGCCAGGAGGAGCCTAGATGACCAACAGACACTTTCTTCTACATTAGATATGCTTGCATGTGTGTTTGTGTGACTCCATGTTCAAGGAGAGGCTGAATGTTTTGGGGAACTAAGTTGATCCATGCATCCTCTGCACCACAAACTCTGTTAATTGGGAGGAAACAGCAGTTGGGATTAGTGTGGAGAGGAGTGTAACCATTAAAAGGCTCCCCTAGATCTTTTTAGATGTTGTAAAACACATTGCTTTCACACTTATCGGTGACAAGATTTTTTTTTTCTTTCGTGTTAGCATCTTTTGAGACATATGTGGGATCATACAGTCCTCCTCCTCCTCTCTAGACTGTGTTGCACATCTGTGTGGTCCTGCTGTTCAGTTCAGTTCACACGTATGCATGCCTACAGCAAATTAAATTCCAGAGGAAAAAAAATCAAATAGGTAATAAGTCATGACAGTAATTTTCAAACAGGTAGCAGCAGCCAGAATGCTTGATGTGAATCAAGGTGGCTAAGTGAGTGAAAATGAGTGATTTCAAGAGATCTTTTGCTTTTCGCTTAAAAGCTGTTCTTTTTCTGCTCGGAAGTTCAGATCTTCAACTACAGTGAAACAAAGTTTTTTTTTCCCCCAAGTAGAGCATCAATGTCAGTATAGCCCTTTTTCAGACATAGCGTTAACATTCCTGGCTTCATCCATTTGTTAAAGGGATGGCTTTTTGTCATTCAGACATGGGTGACTTTTACGTTATAGTTTCTTACGGCTTTATTCACACATTTACGGAAAGAGCTGCATGCTTACCCGATGTTTGGCACCAGGAAATGTTATTTGGTCCAACTTAGTAAGACTGCCGGCATGACTCCTATGTAAAAGTGACCAGGGTGCTTATTCAAAAAACAAACAAAAAAAGATTATACAGAGTAATAGTAATTGATTGTTATAAAGTGTGTGGTCAATGTGAAAAAGGGTGCGTAGCATTCTGACTATAATTTGTTTACACCAGTGAAGGAAACCGAATATCATCCGGATTTTTTAAGAACAGCCTAACTGTAGGCTCTTGCCTCTCCAAAGCTACCTGAATACAATACTAAATAAAAACAATCTACTTAAGTGAAAGTAGAATAACTGAAATACATGAAAATACCACTTTTTGACACAGATGTTTTTTGGTACTTGCAACAACTGCAGGTTTCAGTCAAAACTGAATATAAAAAGCAAACATTTTTAGAGTTGCAATAGAATTCAGTCACTGTTTGACACGTACATAATGTACGACGGACATCATGTTCGGTGATTAGGAAAATGGCGGCAATGATTGCTGGGGTTGGCCTTCTCCCAAAAGGCTCTTGCGGCTGCCACAACATGGAAACTGAGGAGAAGTAGGAGGCAGCAGAGGAGGTGGAGGCGAAAGGAGGAGTTTGAGGAGGAGTATAGAGGCGAGCACAAGCTGTGAAAAAAATGAAAACACTCGCGTGGAAATCCTTACCACATACTCATGCGTCAAGCCCGCCACTGCCACCTACTCATTACAAAAGACTCATGAGCATGTTTGTCGTCTTCCTCTTCACTCCTCTGCATACAAAAAGGTATATATTATGAGTGAATTTTAAAGGCAGAATAAATTATTTAACAAAACATAGGGGGATGGTGGGGGGGACAACAAAACCACTGCGGGTGGTAATTCAAAGCAAAAGAGAACTGGGACCGGCTTGTGTTAACTGAGATTATGCTTCGTGGCTAAAATACAGTGCAGAAATTCCACTGTCTCTGGCTTTCATGTTGAGGATGAAAATGAGATATGTTGAACCAAGACTTGCAGTGGTAACACGGTGATAAACAAACAAAACACCACATGAATACCCAATTAGTGCTTTGAGTGAGGGGCTAATAGCATGTTTGGGTAGGTTTGGAGTAACCAAAACCACCACTCGGCCGCTCTCAGCGGCCTCATCACAGTTCATCATACACAGTGGCTTATGCACCGCAGAGATTCGACACCGCTGAGCGCTTGCAAAGACAGTTTTCATACAAGCTTGCTGTTATTGTACCAAGACAATGTGATGCGTGTTTTGCCTAATTTGAGATGTGAGATAAAAGAGTATTCTCTCTCCGAGGAGGACATGTTTGAATTGGTGGATTTGGGCTGTGTGTATTCTTTGGCTTTGTGAATTATCTTTGTTGTGCTGAAATGGTCCCTAAGCTCTTTTTTTAACAGCCTGCAGTTTCCTGGTGATGACTCTGAGGAACAAGTTGTGTGTGGCTATGTTTGTGTGTGAGCAAGTGTTCTTAATTCTGCAGCTGATTTTGAGCCAAAATTGTAATAGGGGTCAGACATCTTTGTTTTTGTTTTTTTTGAGTAATTTGAACATTGGAGAGCTCTACGTACAGCTGTGAACGTCTTGCAGCTTTCAGAGTTTTGTTGTCGTCTTTGTATCGCTGCATATTCTGTATACATGCACAACAAAATATTTTTAAATGGAATGAAGAATAAATAAAGACAAACAATGATGAAAAAGAGATAAAAGACTATATTAAGTGTGCTTTTCCAAGCTCTCTCATTTAGTCAATGTCTCAATTCATCTGTGTTCGGCCATCATTGTTGTCTTTGTCAGTAGCAGGGAAATTCATGTCAAATTGCCCGTCTTGCTTCTGTGAAGATAACCTGTCTCTCCAGAGGTGTTCTAATATGGCAGATGGTACTAATTATCAAGGGTCACACACACATGCACCCCCCCCCCCCCCCCCCCCCATACACACACAAAGTATTTAAGGTTATTCATGGAGTGACAATACCTCTTAATATAGCTTGTAATATATTTTGTGAAAATCTTGCAGACACCAGAGTTCACACGTAACAGAGGATGAAATTAGTTGATGACACGGTGGAAAGCATGCAATCAAGTAGTCTTTAATTTTACAGTGCTGGATATTTTCTTCAACTACTGGCCCTTGATAGATTGAGTTTAGTTCTATTTCTGTGCAAAGGTGGTCAAGTTTCATTATATTACAATTTCGCCACTCAACTTCTTGTACCTCCAGGAAGGAAAATGGATTGAATTTTTCACCTCCTTCTCTGTCTCCGCTCTCACTCATACACTCGCACAACCACACACACACACTCACAGTGTGGGGCATATTCTCGACCGTGTTTAAATGTCCTCCACTTAACAGTGGCTGCAGTTCCTGGTTCTACGCATTAACCTTTGCAGTGGTATTTAATTAAAGGTCCACACCTGTAACACCACCTCCTCAACCCCCATCCTCCTCCTCCTCAGCAGAGCCAGGGCTAACTGAAGGCATGCTGTACATCCATGGCAATTAGCATGACCTTAAAAACACCATGAGAGCCTTTGCACAGACCCCCCACCCCCTCCCTGCGCATTCCCCTTTGCCCTGTGGACCACTAGCTCTGCCTGTCCTTCTTTCTGACCCTGGTGTGCTGTGGCTATGCTCACACTCAGTGGGGTCCAACCGATTATTGTGGCCCCTCTGCTCCACGGGGCCCTGGGGGACCACATCAGGACACAGGTAGAGGTCATAGGTTCCCTAGGTAACTTGAGGGAACTTCCTTGTGTCCTAACCTCAAATCATCATTACTCAAATTGGGAGCACAGGAAGCAACTGCTGTTGGATTCAAATGGTTGCCCTGAAGGACGGCTCCACTTTGAGGCATGCTAAGACATTTTGAATTTTACTTTCCACAGTACCAAAGGGTTCCCACAGCCTGTTCTAAAATCCCTTAAATTATTTTAAACATTAGCCTTGTGTGACAACTCAAAGCTCTGAAAAGCTAATAAGACCTCTCAACTTTTGTTACACATGTTGTTTCCAAAGGTCACAACAGTATATAAGTTTTGTATGAAACGTAATGCCGCCAGTATTACATTTTATATCAACATGATTAGGAAACATTGTTTATTGACAAATTTGTTGATTCTGAATGTATCTGTAAAACATCCACTGACAGCATATTTCAGTTGTTTTCATGAGAGAATCCGTTCTCGCAATATCTCAATGTCGCTCGCAGCAACTAAAGCATGATGAAACTTTTTTATGGTTATGTTTTGGCTCTCACAGCACTTGGTTATGGTTAGGAAAAGATGACGGTCTTGGCTAAATATTGGAAAAGTCAAAAGTGACTCGAATTATGAAACAGGATATGTTTACTTTTACCACTTTTAGACATATGTAAGGGACATACATGTAGCTCTTCCTACACTAGAAAACAGGGAACATTATCCAGGCAGCAATTATGCTTCCCCCCAAAATGTAACTGGCAAAACAAATTACATCACTTATAATCATATAAACGGAATTTCTAGTAGACAGGGTTGAAGGTCAAAAATAACTGCAATAACATTTTTGATCATTGCGTCCTATTATGTTCTACTTCCCTATAAAAGTCCTATCTAGCAATAAAGGGTGATTAATGAACATGCCTGAAGCACATGGCAATCATGACAATTGAAATTCATAGACTCCCCTCATATTATGTACAGGCAGAAGTTCATCAGTGGTCGTTCCTACATGAGCAAATCTATATGAGTGCCATTTCAGAATTGCTTATAGTACAGTGCAGGGGCTGCAATAACAATGATAGCACTTATTGACCAGATAAATGTCGTGAATAGAGTCACAAGCCCACACATGATTAGCCACTCAAATGTGCACCCATGCACATATGAGTGTATGCATGTGTCCACACACATACACACACCTCACTAGTCTCTGTGGACCCCCTGTGAGGTCAGGAGCACCAGTGCCCCTGTGGTTTTCTGCCCTATGGTATCATGCTGGGCAGATATTTCTGTCTGCTTGGATGACTCCTTGACATGGTGTTTATTTGGATTGGCAACTTGTTTTCATTTGAATCGATATGCAGCGCAGAGAAAAGAAGAGGTTGACTGAGGGAAGTGGACATCGGGAGCGAGTGCCGATCTGCCCCGACATGAAGAACATGGGCTGACAATGGACACCTGGAGGAGGTGTCGAGAGGAAAGTGCATCTCCTCACATCATGGATGTCTTCATTTAAGACTTACGTTTAAAAAAAGAACCATCATTGCTATTAATCCCATAGATGCTCCATTTATTATTTGGAATATATTGGATTTGCCTTCAACTGGTCACAAAAACATGTGAAATGAAAAACCCAAAGGAGCCAGCCTCCACACCAGGACAGAAGAGGTCTTTGTCTTGTTTATTCCTATTTGCATCTTTTTGTATTTGGATGGAATGAACAGTACAAAGACACTGTTTTCTGTGCGGATCGCTTACCCACCAGCACTGCCAAGGGAAAGCTAATAAAATGTCATCAGAGTGAAATGAGAGTTAAGTGGAGGGGAAAAAGCTGAATATTCACACTCATTTGGCTGACACCTGGGGGACTGCAGTCACTCATGGCTGCATTGATATGCATTGTATTATGTGCTCCTCACCCGTTCACATTGACAATCAACAGCTTTAACACCTTTGCTTTAATTTAATTAAAGCTGTGATTGTCAGGGTGAAAACTTGATTTGCACACATACATGAATTGACGTGTGTGCTTGCCCATGCATATGCACAAAACACAAGGGTCATCGTACACGGAGGAGGATAAATTATTTCTGTATGGATAATTGGACAACTTAAATGGTTGTCCAAGCAGAGCGGAGCAGGCGTAGAGAGAAAAGTGTCAGACCAGCACATTTACCATTGAGTCACAGACTTTTTCTACATTAAACTTTGGAAAGCAAGCCTTTCCTCAGGTGGACACCCTCAGGCTTTTTCTCCTAGTCCAGGCACAAACTGCCTCGAGGCTGAGCTTGGATCAACATTCCCCTTTCCAAGTCCCCACTGGAGAGAAGATGCAAACTTAACATGTACCACTGTCTTGAGTAATAACATTTTCCCATCTAGTGCCAAACTGACAATAGATCAATATGTTAGTGAGCGTGAAAAACAAGTAAAAATAAAACCATAACATGTAATATGAGTTCTCAGGCTCATTACATATTCCAGAATGAGGGAAAAGCCAGTGTTGTGTGTCATGAAATTTATATTTATAGGCTGCTTTATTCAAGCCACAAGAGAGCTCACACACTATGCCCTATACACAGATGGAAAACAAATTGAGCAAAGTATCAAACACGTCTATGATCATCTTTTAATCTTTGCTTAAAAGATGGTCTTGGTGGCATTAGTGAAACATGAAAGGACCACAGAAAGAAAGAGACAGTAAGGTGATGAAAGTGTAGTTAGGTTTGTCTGTGCGAGGGGGCTATTTTCTTCACCCTCTTTCATTACAGACTGGTCTTCTAGACCTTAATGACCACAGTGTTTTAAACACATTGCCATGTATATAAACGTCCAGCCTGAGGAGAAACTACGGCAGTTTCAGTTTCCCATCTGTTTACTTGCTGTCTTCACTAATTTGCAACAGCGAGTATGTTTGAGAGAAATGTAATTCCACCTGAATTTGAATTTTATCAACATAATGAGAAAATATGTTTACTAAACATACTTGCCAAGTTCCACAATGCCCGTACAGAAATATCAAACATTCACTGACAACGTATTTTATTTGTTTTCTTTCAATATCCACTTTTAGGAAACTCTATTTCATGTTTTTGTCGGTTGTGTTTAGGCACTCACAGCGCTGGGTTAAGGTTACGGAAAGATAGTAGTCTCAAACACTGAAAAGTGACATGAAGTATCGAACACAATGTATTTACTTTACTAATACTGTAACCACAATGTCTTTCTTGTCTAAGCGTAACCACACGCTCAGGATGCGGACCCTGATCTCAGGTAACACAGATGTATGCTTTGTACGCCCCCCCTAACCTGGAAGTGTTGGGGACTTACATTATTCCTGTAATATACAATAAATGTGTTGGTTATCCTATTGTAATGATTACAGGAACAGCGATTTATTGACTTTTTAAATGTTAAAATTGCCCCCCTAATGCACCCCAAAAATGAGTGTTGTTTTTATAATTTTCAACAGCTGTAAAACCTTCCACATACATGCAGGATATACACACACACACACACACACAAATATATATATATAAACACACACTCACACACGCATTCCCCAGGGAAGCCTTCCCCCTCGCTTCCCAATTCTCACCTACTTCTGCTTTCTGTCATGTGTGTCTCATTTGTCACAACATTCACATGTTACACTTTGCTTCAATTTTGATGTGTGAGATGCAGTCAAACCTGAACACCAACAAGACCCCCAAAAGCCAAAAGTATCGTAAACATCTCCCCCACCACTGTACATTTTGCCTCCCCCTCAAACTGATAGCCATTCTGTAAAGAACAAACAAAACCAAATGAGAGCTTTGTGTTTCTGTTTCAGCTCTCATCCCACCAGTTTCCTACTGGCAGCATAATGATTACCTTCATGAAAATGGCAGGTTAATCAAAACCCAAGTTTATTTTCTTTCTGTTCTCCTCCTCCTCAGTCCCCTCCTCTTCTTTTCTCCTCCCTTCCTCCCCACACCAGGTGAGCAATGCCATTTGCCTACATCTTCTTATTGTAAGCATTTATCCTTTCTTTCTTTTTCTTTTTTTTTAACTCCGTTCATCTCAGAATGTTTCCTGTAGGTTTGCAAAAGCAGGGAGGTGTGCATGGAGTGAGGAACAATACCTCCTCCACCATGGCCTTCTGTACCCCCTGAAGGAGCCTTATCTTTGGGATTGTAATGTAATGAGTGGCCCCTTGAAACAAAAGGCCTGACAGCTCTTGCAGCTCTGTGGCTCCCCGGGACCACAGCATTGTTATTAGAATCCCCAGGAGTGTTTGTGCACAGGCACACTCTACCCTTCTACATCTTCATGTCAACAAGAACCAACTAAACATAATGCATCCAGCAAAATATCACAAACTAATAATGGGGCTGAAATACCATTAAAACGCGTCTTTTAAAAGGCCATGTCTGGAAGCATTGTTACATTTGTAAAGTCAGTCTGAAGAGCAGTTTTACTCATGTAGACATAAGTGAATTCATCATAGCTGTTGCCCTATTTTAATGTGTCTGCATTGACGGATGACACAAGTCAGCTATGGCTTAAACTTTAGCAGCAGACATCCCAGCGCTGACCTCTCCATCTCCCCCTCGTATTGTCCTTGTCCCTGGTGACAATAGGCCACCAGCGGCTCTGACATTCATCACCTGTTAGCCACACTCATCCATATGAATATGCAGCTCAGTTTTGTTCTCTGGCCTGCAGGAAGATTTCAGGGCATGGGGGGGGGGGGGGGGGGGATTAAAACAATGGTGGCATACCAAGAAAAACATCCTCAACACTAACAACCAATTGTGAAACATAACAGACCACATCCACATTTTGGATCAATTGAAAACTGAAAATGTTTCGTGGTGTGATTTTTTTCAGCTCCAAAAATGAGCTTTATAAAAACTCTCAAAATGGATTCATTTGGAAGCGATGAGTTGTGGTGTGGATGGAGAAAATAGAGCTTCTTGATGCTTATGGCTGATTGCAAATGTATCACGAATGCAGTCAAGCACCTTCAGGTAAAGCTGCAATGTCACAAAACAAACGCTGATCAGCTGAACAGGAATTACTGCTAGCTTTGGTTAACAGGTTTTATTTAAGATGAAAAGCTTTATTTTACAAGGATTTCCTAATAAAATAATGATAAAATGCAGATGATGACACTTACACTTGAGATCTACTCCGGACCAAACTCAGCAAAAACCACTGTTGACCAAAAATACAAAGAACATATTTTAAATGGTAAATGGCAGCATTTATATGGTGCTTTCATCCTGAGTGCTGTACAATTTGCCACTCATTCACCCACTCACGCACCAATGGCGGCAAACTAACTTACGAGGTGCCAGTCTGAACACTGGGAGCAATCAGGAGTTCAGTGTCTTGCCAAAGAACGCTTCGACATGTAGACAGGTGAAGGTGGGGCTTGAACAACCAACCCTGTGATCAGTAGACGATCCGCTCTATCTCTTGAGCCAGAACCGCCTCAAAACATGTTTTCTATTTTGTCTCAATTTTGTAGTGGTTTCTAGCTATGCAGATCTGTCACTTTCTACCAAAGACGTAGTCCCTCTGAAAACAGCCAGGTGAATTATTCAGAGTCACAGGGACACTGATATTACTTTTAATTTCTTTTTCCAATGCTTTGAGCACTGCAAACAAAATTCCACTCACCACCTGTATAGAAAATGTTTTGTTTTGTTTTTGTGAACAGATGATGGTGGTAATGCTCCATTTTGTTGTTTGTCATCTGCAATAAGATGAAAAAGACGACTGAGGATTCGTTGTGCGAATGTTTAGAAAATGATATTAAAAAATGCTTGTGTGGCTGGCTTGACACAAAAAAATGCTTATAAAACAAAAAATGCATGAAATGGCAATAACATACGACATTCCATACATACAGCAAATGTGAACTGTTTTTTTTTATTAAATTCTGCCACATTACGCTGCTGTGCCACAACTGGCAAGTGGCATCCAATGACATCTAAGTGGCGATGAAAGAAATGAGTTGCTGTGTGTCATGTTAGTGTGTTGGGTAAATATTTCATATCTACAAGCTTCTACATTTTGTGAGTGACATTCTTTATGAGCTCCTGAACCACTTATCAACACAACTGTGTTTGTGTGTGTAAGTGTGTGTGTTGGGGGCTGCTTTGTTTTGCTAGCTGACAGCTCCCCTCCCCGTGTTGGGCCTGGCAGATGTAGAGGTGTCACCATGTTGATTAATTGTTTACGGTCACCTGTCTGCGTGGCTGCCTGTCTGCCATGTCGCCGTGTGCTAGGGGGATTTAGGGTTGTGGGGTCGGAGTGAAAGGGGGGGAGGGGGGGCAGATGAAAAGGTGAGGGGAGGGGAGACAACAGAGGGACGGTGTGCGGGAGCTTGTGCTTGTGTAAATGATGCCATGCTATCAACCCGGCGTCTTCAGCCGTGTCTGTCTGAACAGCAGTGCCGTCATGTTGAACACAAATCACAGCTAGCCGGGGCCTGGCAGGGCCCTGTGCTCTTATGCTGTTTCCTGCAGTTCATAGTGCTGCTCTCTCTCTGCGGAGGGAAGAGACGAGAGATGCAAATTGTAGAGAGAGAGAGAGAGAGAGAGAGAGAGAGAGAGAGAGAGAGAGAGAGAAAGTTTTGGGGAGTTTCTTTTTTCAAATAGATGGTATTTAGCACAACTTCTCCTGCTGGGTAAATTAAAACCCCTGATGATTGTGTGTTGTTTATTCAAAAAGAACTGGAGCCTCTCAAATGTGGTGGAGAAATTTGTAATTAAGATTTTAAAAGGCGTACAAAATAGCCAAACGTCATTGCAGCAATTTAATAAGTTGTAATAGTGGCATGAGCACTGTGATCCTCACAGTGGTTAGTGGTTCTGTCCATCAAAATCCTATTTCTAATGCATATCACTAGCATTTCTGATGTAAAATAATGATGAATATTTTATGACATTTTAGCAGAGACGTTCAGTTCATTCAGATCAGGTTGAGATTCATTCAGCAAAGATTTTTGATCTTTTAGGATTTCCTCTTTTGCTGCTCTGTCTCTACTTTGTGCTTTATAGTTGGAGCATATTAGAGACATGACATGAGGAGGCTTGACAGCACTGTTCAGTACCATAGTTTGCTGTGCCCTCATGTAGAGAGAAAGACGCACTGGACCTCTGCATCATTGAGATCGCATATCCCATTCAGTTTGAATGGCTTTTGATTTAGACCATATTATCCATTACTTACTTATTCATAGGCCACTAGGTTTTCTTCCCTTCCATCCATTCAAATCAATATTGCAGAACCCAGTTGTGAGTGTGGGTTGGGGTTTTCTTCAAAGTGGCAATTCTTCCAACCATCTGCGCCTCTCTCTCTCTCTCTCTCTCTCTCTCTCTCTGCACGTTTTAAACCCGCCCTTAGTAACAAGCCACGGAGCACCAATCTGTGCCGTGATTCGGCCAAACCCTGCCTGCCGACTGGGAAGGAACATCATCAAAACTATTCTGTGTTGCCATGGAAATAGAGACCTCAATAAGTTCATCTTTTTCATGTGTGTTTTTTCGGGGGCTTGCTTAGAATTTGGTTGGTTGGTTGGTTGGTTTGGATGAGTGGCAGAGCTGCAAGCTGTTCCTCCTCAGTGTTTTTCTCATTCCGCTTCTGCATGTATTTATTTAGTCGTCAAACATCAAGAGCGATCATTTTCCATCATCATTCTTGTCATAAACCAGCAAGGTGTGATTCTATCCGTGTCTGTTTGTGCATGTACAGTATATGTATAAATGTACACGTATGCATGTTACAGTGTGTGTATTGCTGAAATATATAGAAGCAGGTGGATCAGGAGTTAGGTGCCTGCGCAAGGCTGAATTTGAATAAGACGAGTAAAATCGCTCAGGTGGATGAATGGAAAAGAAAATGGGTCAGCAGAATACATTTGCTACAAACAATTTGTGTGATAGATGTTTCAACATATAGGTTATATTGCTCATTTTTTCCCTATACTGTGTGCATTTGACTCCGAGTGCAGCATGGCAGCAGCACTTGTGTTCAGCATTGATGTCTTATCGTATCAGTAAGTAGTAGTAGTAGTAGTAGTAGTGGAAATGGGTCCTTTGAAGTAACTGGATCTCCCCCTTACACAAGGAGAATACCAATGTATGTTAGGTGTGTCAGTATATACAGTGGGTGTGTGTGTGTGTGTGTGTGGGGGGGGGGGGGGGGGGGGGGGGGGGGGGAGAGAAAGAGAGAGAGAGGGGGGATGTGTTATAAGCATGTCACAGACATGTATGATACAGCTTGATCAGATGGTTTCCAAGAAATTCTCTTTGATGTTAATATTATTCATGTGAACTCTGTGAGGTAGTGAACGCCAGCTCTCAGAGGGGGAAACATGAGAGATGTCTCAGTTATCTCCACCGTTCAAACCATAATTCACGGAAGACGAGAAAAAAAAATCACTGCAACAACCAAACTGATCCAAAAAAACAGAATTTGGGGAGGAGTACCCAGTTCAGGGCGTGCTGGAACAGCAATATTCCATGTAATTGGACAATTAAAGTGATATCTTGGCATCTCGTGCTGCCTGCTCTGAGGCAGGGAAACGAGAGCTTGCAATGTAGTCTGACCCTCATCTTGATATGACTGTGGAAAATAACGCTACGTAACTCTACGTGTCTGTGTGTGGTAAAGCAAGCATGTTTTGTGGCCTCTGAACTACCTAGCAGTGTTAATGTAATTCTGTTAGAGATGAAAGGCAGTGATGGGGTTCTGTGGGTTATTGTTGCAGAGAAATGGGGAGCGGTGGTGGCCAATTAGATCCTGTAAAATACTGAGTGAGTGAGTGGGTTTCTCTTTCCTAAATTCGTCCCTGCGCTCAAGGATTTTTCCTTCCATGACACAAGCATGTACGATTAGTTATTTATCAGATTAACAGAGCTTCAATTAATTCAATTAGATAGATTTCTCTTCTCTCAGCTGCTGTTGATAAAAGGACAGAAACACATCAAAATTAAAACCATGTTCAACATCACTTTTAATCCTTTGATACACAACCCAGTCAAGGTGAAGTGAGGGCTGGTGGGCTGCTTGTGAGTCTGTGTGTGTGTGTGTGTTCTTGCTTATCTGCTTGTAATCAGGTCTCCACTTCCATTTCCAAAGCTGACCCTAACTAGATGTGGCTGATAAGGCGGGCCGCTAGATGCATCTGTATGCCAGGCCTATTGTACTGCAGAGGAGAAGGGAAAAGAGAGAGGGTAGGCGAGAGGAGGGAGAGGGGTGAGTTTGCTTGAATCTCTGAGGGCTGGCTAACCCCCTGCTCCTTTCCTGAAATGGAGATGTTATTACATTAGCAGCTAAAAGGGTTTATTCACAGTTAGTGCAGTTTAGGCATGCAAATGGAGGATTTCAGTGTGCTGTGTTGCCTGGAGGTATAGGACAGAAAGCACAGGAGATTTGCAAGGATTAGTTCCACAGGTTCCTTTTATTATGGAAAGAACCCTTCCTGAATGAAAGGGGGAGGAAAAGGTGAGTTGAGGAGAAAGGATAGAAGAGAGGCAGAAAGGGAATTTAGGAGGGAGGGATGTTTTTTTTTTTCCCTTCACCACGTTAGCCCAGTTGTGAGGTACGTGAATGATTTTTGACATCTTGACTCTCATATGCTCTGAGGTTATGCACACAGAGCTGCTTTTTTTCCTCCCTCCTCCGGCTGCCGTAACAGTTGGTAAACAGTATGCAACCCCTCGTCTGCTCTCCTTGAAGGGTGTGTGTTTCTGCACAAACATGTGTACTGCGATATGTCTCACTAAACCCAATCCTGAAGCCCTCTCTGAAATAAGCGATGGTTATGATGATGAGGCCTTTTGGCAAATTTTACAGTGCACACTGCTCAGTGCACATGAAATGGAGGGTGGCGACCCATTCAGATCACTCATGTTGTGGGCGCGTGTCTGAGGGACTGTGGTGCTGCAATCTGATATGCTTGAGTTGTAAAGTTAAAGCCTTCATTATCTCGGCACGAGGCATAAGGTGTCACCTTCACTGGACCTGACACATGCACGCTCCCCTAACCATGGGAGACCACACACACACACACACACACACACACACAGTGAACATATACAACTCAAACCATGGGAGACAAGGTTGAGAGATGAAGGCTTTGAGGACCAGATAGACAGAAGACTCAGAATTAATGGTTGATGGAAAAGCCAAGGTCAGTCTGGCTTGGGTTTGCTGTAGTGGTCAAGGTGATGGGTCCTGCTGGAGGTAAAGGGACACACACACACATACAGGAGGCCAATGGCAAATGACTCAGGTCTGTTGTTCAGCAGGGAGGAGAGAGCGATGGTGGAAATGAAAGAGGAGATTGATGGGACTGTGTGTGTTTCAATCAGACTCTATGTGATGTCATCTGCTGAACTGCCATCTATTCTTCACTCAAACTGTTTTCTCTAACTTTTTTTCTCTCTGGTGCTTTCCACCTTCATCAAGTGAGTGGATTGTGAAAGGGGTTAGTAAATTCAGTGGAGTGAAGGTCTTTTATTTTGAAAAAGAATGCTTACTCTGAACATATTCTTGAAGAATACAATTTAGAAAACACTGTATAGGCCGGCTACAAACTGTAGTAGAAATGTCTTTGACAATGGATGTGTGTGTCTGTGTGTACATATGTGTGTGTGTGTGGGTCCTCAGTAAGCTGAGCAACGGCCCTTGAGGTGAAGTGGCCTGTTAAACTCTATTTTCAGCTCGAGACGTTGCATAAGAAAAGAAAGTGTGAGCTGATGAATAAAAGCTCTCTTCTCTGTACCAACAGCAGTCATCTGTCTTTTCTGGCAGAGCGGCTCTTTAATTGTCCGCATTTGGATGCTTTAACACTTGTGCTGTTAACAGCCATTAACCATGAGTGTCCTCACACAACTGTGAAGGGGAGACACAGACTACAAGCACACAAACCAGTGACGAATGAGCGCAATCAAACACAGCAGATAGATTTTGCAGGCCGTCTGTTAACAACTCAAAGACAGACACAATGGGCAAAGCTGTCTTGTAGAAATGTTGTGTTCAGTCTTTAAGTATGTCCAGTTTTACATTTTGTCGGTATTCCAATTGTTTGGTATCGTGTTACCAAACAGTACACAGTGTATCAAAAGGTTGTTTTACCCAAATTACAAACTAACCACAACTTAACTTCATGTAAGTAGTTTACATTTTGTCTTTGAGATTTCTGCTGCCGCTCCAATACAATAGAGCTGAATGGAATTTTGTTTGTGGTGCTCTCAACATTAAAAGATTCAACAGCATCACTGCAGCATGTCTTTTCAAAAAACAATGTCCTCATTACTCTGGATGATCCACCAGTCCTGTTAAAAGGACAGATATCTCTATATCTATGAAAGTGAATAAAACTCAAACTATCTGAATGTTAGATACCGTGAGAAAATAATGTTTTTTGTAATTTTGGTTAACTAATCCTTTAAGTGTGTGCCATATTTACATTCATCAATATGTTATGTATAATTTGTATAAAGAATGAGTCTAGCATTATTTTATGATTGTCATCAAATTCCATAAAAAAGCAGCAAAGAATTTATCCAATCGACAAATATCATCCCAAGCAAAGCTGATATATACAGGAGTTTATACTTTCATGCCAAAGAGTTTCACCTTTCTCCTAGAGCCTCTAAGATGGCGCCACACTAGTGACAGCCTGTTGCAGCAGCTCTCACTCACCGTTGAGTTTTTTCCCCTCTTTGTTATTTTCTCTTGTAATTTCCCCCCAGGGGATCAATAAAGTATTTCTGATTCCGATTCTGATTATAAACACATAAAGTGGCATGCGGTTGCACTGGGTGACATACTCCTTCACTGCAATGAACACAGCCAGCACAGTTTATTCCTCTCTGCTGTGTAAACTCAGAACTGCATCCCAGTGACGGCAGCCTGACAAGGAGCTACTTTCAATATCAAAAAGAGTAATTCAGAGCCAACTGCACTGGCCGTTTCCATTGTAACGGACAAATACAGTGTCTGTTTTGGATGGATGGGAGTTCTCCAGACAAGACTACGCCATGGGATAACTTCATTGTTGGTTTAGGTCTTTTCAGGAGATTTGTTGTTAAACATAAAAAGATAGAATCTCGCCAGCCTTATCTTTTAAGGCATGCTTTCATTTATATTCATCAGTCACTCTCTCAACTACTTTCAGCACGTCTGCAGAGTTTAACAAGCACCTCTTCTGCCTCTTTTAGATATTGCGATGAAAGAAAAACACCCTTCTAGGTTTAGATTTTTACGCTTCTTTGTGCTCCTCTTACCCACATTCCAGGTGCTATAAAAAGTGTTACTGTTTTATTCCTGCACCCATCACTCCTTCCTCCCCTTGAACATGCATGCCCATATGTACAAGCACCCAGAAACCTTCACAAACACAAACAGTTTTTGAACACACACACTCCACAGCCCAGTGCCATGGGCCTCAATCCAGTCAGAACAACAGTGGAGCTGCTCCCCCTGCTGCTACTAGATGGAAACTGCCTCTGGGCCCTGTATCATTCTCTGGGCTCTGTGTGTGTGTGTGTGTGTGTGTGTGTGTGTGTGTGTGTGTGTGTGTGCATGTAAGGGGAGAGTCTGTGTGCTTGTTTGCGGGTGTATGCATGTGCCAGCCAGCATGCACGTTACCCAGCTCTCCATCCCATCACATTACACAGTAGGTCTATTCTGCTGCATCCTGCCACAAATATGTATGTGACCTCACCTTCCATTCTCTCACCCCTGCACTGCTCTGTAACAACAGCTCCAGCATCTGCTAGCGATTGTTTGTGGTGGCTGACTGTTACTCAGTCTCCCTTCCTTCTTGTCTGCCCGACCCGCTATAAAAGTCTAATGATCTTGTGTGCGTTTTTTGTCTTTGCATGAGTGTGTGTTTTCTTGGTGTGTTTGTATGCAAACACACTACTCGGGATGGTTTCCACTATCCACATAAGGGGCAGTTTTGCTAAATTGGATGAGAATGAAAACAGATTATGAAGAAAAAACAGACATTTACACTACATAAAAATTAACCTTGGTAACACTTAGGGCATGGAAAATCCAGCACTGACGAGGATGTTTCTAGTAAAAGTAATTAAAAAGCATCCCTACTCTATTTTCTTTTCCTTTTCTTTTTGCAGTACCCATCCAGACAGCTTTAAGCACTGATTGTCGTTTACATTTTATCAGCCATATGGTCACCTGTCATGTTCACATGACCAAGTGATCAAAGGCTGGTCTTTGGTTTAATTGTTCCCCACTGTTAGGCTTCAGCCAGGAAGGACTCTCTCCATCTCTACTTCAGCAGGTGGCGTGTGTGTGTGTGCGTGTGTGTGTGTGTGTGTCAGTGTACGCATGGATGTGTATGTGTGCAAGCATGCTTGTGGGTGCATAATTGCACAGTGCGGTCTGTAAATATTAGGACAGTTTTGTTTGGCTCCATGCTCCATCACATTGGATCTGAAATGAGACAATACTATGAGGTTAAAGTGCTGACTTCTAGCTTTGTTTGTAAACACCCTTAATGCTGGAAGTCAGCACTTTAAATTCATATTTATATGTTTGATTTTGAATGAAATGTGTACAAAACCAACACAATTTAGAACAGATCCCTGTCTGATTACACTGCATGTGCACATGATGCAGTTTTTTCTACCTGCCTGCAAAGCCTCCTTACACATCCCAACACATGTGTCCACAAATACAAATACTAAAAAACCCTTTAAATTATTATAATCATGTTGGTTTTTGCATGCCTTTGTTCGGGGATTAAACCCCACTGTGTTGTAATTCTGAGCTGAGTCTGCTGCGGTTGCTCTGCCTGGTGTGGAGTAGAGGAATAGAGGCCAGTGCCTGAAGTCAGTGCTCCATGACAGTGCTGGGTGAGTGTGGGTCAGAGGGAGGGGAGGGGGGACATTGGATGGGGTATATGCACTGGGGCTGGTGGGGGTTACATCGAAGCTGACTGGAAAGGGTGATGAGGAGGGGGCTTGGGGAAAGGGCTTTAGTTGGAAAGGGGCTTTGACCGGGCTGAGAGAGATTCACATTGATTGGGTTTTAATTTGGTGGAGGGCCCTCTTCAACCCCTGCACCAAGCTGCACCCATCCCCCTCCATCCAACCCCCCCCCCCCGACTCGCCCGCCCACTGCCCTCCCCCTTCCTGTCCCAATGAGAGTGAGGAGTTGAGGAGTCGGGGTGGTCTGTGTGGCTGGTCAGAGCCAGCTGATAGGAGTAAACTAAACTCAGCAGGCCTGTTGTTTGTGTTTACTCTGTGTGTGTGTGTGTGTGTGTCTCAGTCAGCTGAACAGAACAACCCTTATGTTGCTTCACATGTTCCAGCACCTTTAAGGGGTTTCTATAAAAACACAATCAATCAAGGTCTACTTTCACAGGTGGTCTAAGCACATCACTCTCTTCATGCCCCTGCTCCTCTTTCTCTCATCAAGACATATTATATTTATCATTATTCTTATTGTTTTTATTATCATGTGACATTTACCTGCTCCCCTTATCTTCCTTTAGAGTTGGTGGCTGTGAAAACCTGGTGTTGAAAGAGCTCTAAACAATTTAAGGGCATTTAAAGATGTAGTCTCCCCTTCAGTGTTTGCTTTAGCAATCTAATCTCAACCCTAATCTCTGACAAGTTTTCTTTTTCTTTTCTTAATTTGCAGGCTCAAAGAGGACAGAGGTAGAGGTCTAGTCTTAATTAGGTTAGTTATCTGTGCGCCAAAAGGATAGAGTTCTCTCACCAGGACTGTTTCAAATTAACCTAATTGGATTTTTAACAGAAACTCAGCAAATAGTCAGGGTTAAATAAAGAGTGGGACATAAAGGAGGGAGTTCACGTGAACCGGGTTGAGTGAACTGAGAATAAAAGCCTTTCGGAGGGTCATGTTCAAGGTTCTCCTTTCTACTTTCTCTCAACAAACAGCAGAGAAGTGCTGCAGGCTTGCTTCAAGGAGAGCTGGCCTGGCCAGGGGCACGTAAAGCCTGATCTGGGGCCCCTAGCTCAGGCTGAGCTAACACCAGGAGAGAGAGGGAGAGAGGGCATGTCCACAACATAGCACATAATTCTGAAAAAACACTTTACAGCATCCACACACATTTAAAAAAACAAAACAAAATCCACACTGAAATGCCAATACAGAAAAAAAAGATAACTAAACAACAAAATTGTGCATTACAGCCATCATCTTGAAAGGTGCTAACCTCTAGTCTTTTGCCTCAAACTCTCCATGATTGCTTATAAAGTCTTTTGCTTTTACAAAATTTAGTTGTTAAACACATTTTTCTGTTTTTGTTAAGAGATGACTGTTTGTGGCCCACAACTGTGACCTGATAACCAAGACGAAGAGTCATTTTTCCTGCTCTGCTGCTCTCCAAGAGACAGAGTTGGCTGCGCTGAGATCAAATCACTAGTTTAGTATGGACGTTGTCTAATGCTGCATGCACAACCTGCTCCACTGTTTTGTGTGACTTCCGGTCGTTAATCTGAAAAACGCCTGTACGCAGTGTAAGGCAGTTAAATCTGAGAATGCTGTTTGTGTGTGAAAAAGACTTCTGTACTTCTGCAGTCTTTAGCTCACCTGTAGAAAAGTCCATAACCACACTGAAAAGTCAAACAAAGGGAAAACAGCTAAAAATCTTTTTCTTCATCCTCTGTTGGTTGAAAATTAAATGTACATTCTGCAAATCCTGATTTCTTTTTATTCACCATGCCATGTAAGTTCGGTGTTCTTCTGGCTGCTTCTTTAATTAGACCAAGTTGGAAAGAAAACAAAAACTGTATGTGAATAACCTTGATGGAATTTTGATTGATTTTCCCACTCATCAAAAGTCACAGGAATTATTAATAGGCTTTTTTTCCCGTCTGATATTTGAATGTTATCAAATTAGCACTTCCTAAAGAAGCACGGGCTGCATTAAGAATCCCAAGTTCCCCACCATGCTGAAGTGTGAAAATATTCCAGGGGGCAGTTTGATTATAACCAGGGCTATAGAGGATGAAACTATTCCCTTGTTCAAGTCTCTCAGTGTGAATCAATTAGGAAGTGGAGCAGTGAGACATGTGCAGCCATCTACATACCTGGTTAATATTAATCACAGGTGATATGAACGAATGTGTATCATGTACACCTCCTACAAGATGAGTTGCAATTCGAAAGGAAGGGAAATGAAAT
The DNA here is from genome assembly GCF_043641665.1 of Enoplosus armatus. NCBI lineage: Eukaryota > Metazoa > Chordata > Actinopteri > Centrarchiformes > Enoplosidae > Enoplosus > Enoplosus armatus. Next base: position 7,794,184 of record NC_092190.1, on the reverse strand, counting down.
GACTCATAATGGTTTTGATTAGAATAGAGGAGGATTTGATAATGACATTTACAGAGTCTGAATTTGAAAATCACTTTTTTCTTTTCAAAATAGCATGTGGATTGAATGTAACAAATTATTTACCTGAGTCCATTGTGTCCATTAGTGATGTATATATGAGTTAATCAAGCATATTGATTGCTGTGGCAGTGATGCAGAGTGTGGATTTTTAATTAGCACATGCTTGAGTGTGTTATAACTCCTGCGCTCTGTCTGGGTGGAACCAAGTGGAACTGAACACGTCAGCAGAGAACACAGCTCAACGTCCCCCCAACACGGCTCGCACCAGCACCATGGCTGCCTCCGCTCCTGTTCCAAACCCTGGATTAACTCCCCGTGTTCCACTCTCTGCCTTGAAAGTAGGCCGCCATTTTAGGCCTGCCCTGTCCCTCCTGCCCTTCATTTTGAATGGGGAGTTAGGCCCACAGAAACCCCACTGTGTGTCCAAGCAGTTGTCCTCCCGTGAAGGTCCCTCTAAGGGGAGCTCCTTTGGACCCCCACAGATACTCATTCTCAAAGCTCATTTCATGTATCACATCTCTTCATAAATATTTCACAGTTCTGTGATCAAAGCCCACCTCTGTGAGCCCCTGTTTGGCTAATTGCTTTGGCTGATATACAGTGTATTCTAGACTTTGTGTGTCCTCTACAGTTAGCCAGCTCTGCAGAAATTATATTAATAAAAAAAAATGTGGTTAACACTCATTTGACCGTGTTTTAAATGTCATAACCAGTCATTAGCATGTGCAATTATGTGTTTAGCGGAATAGATGTAGCTAGTTTTAACTTAATTTATAATTTAGGAACTTATATCAGAAAGAGCAAATGTTTTAGACACATGTAGAAAAGTATCTTGTGTCTATTTTATAATCACGTATTTGGATAACGCTGCTAGTCCATTGGTGTGTGTGTGTTTCTGGTCCGTATGCTGTCCACCTGTCTCAATAGTCCACTTGTCCAGCTGCAGACAGCAGAAGACTGCTGTCAAATCACTGCTTATTTTCCCTCTCTGAGGCCCACCCTGGTCTGCATGGGACGGCCTGCAGCTAACTAGGACGCTCTGTCACACAAACCATCCTTGCTCTGCAGGAAATCGGGCCCATGCACCATAGTGAAGATGGTGATGATGATTTGAAGATGCTGGAGGGGGATCACGGTAGTTATAGTGGTGATGAATATGTTGAGGCTGATTCACTGCAAAAATCTTTTTTGTTTCAAGCCCTTTCTACTTGATTCTTCTTCTTCCCTCTATATCTAATTTTGCATGGTCTTCCCTCTTCTCTCTCTCTGTGTGTCAGTTAGTCAGTCGTCCAAGAATGCCCTCTCTCCCTGCTCCCATTGATTCCTCAGCCTGCAGAGCGATGAAACAGCCGGACCACCTCGCCAGGGCTTTGCTGCTTTTCATGTTCCCTAAGTGCTTGGCTCTGTTCACTAAACTCTCCAGCACTGTTTGCTTAGAATCACTCATCAATCCAGCCGGGCTGTGTGAAAAAAAAAATCCCCCCTTTTATCAATTGCTCAATCTTCCCTTTTTATTTTCGCATATTTGGGTGTGTATGTGAAAGTCCAGATTCTTGCCAATGTTTGTCCTGCCCTTTTGGCTCTGCAACTCTTCTGTCTCCATCTTCTCACAGCGTCTTCCACCAGTGGATTCCTGTGGTCCAAAGACAGTCATTTTTCCTGATTAGGCCTTGTGTCAGTTTAACCATCCTTATCGGTGCATATTTTCATTATGCAGATGAGGGAGGGCCAGTAGAGCATCACACACTGGGCACGAGAGGATGCATGCTGGTATTGTGTACCACTCTGTTTGGCACCCTTGCAGCTCTCCACACACGCCACCCTCCCCGACACACACTTCCTCACTGCAGTCTGTCACATTTCTTTCTACTGAGGACACATGCATGATGAGATCACACACCAGGCCCTGGAGCCGGTGTTTATTATGTATGAGTGGGTTTATCCTCTAGGTGCCTGGAGTCCAGGTTGGGGATACCAGAGAAACAGGGAGAGGCCCAGCATTTGTCAGCAGCTGACCGAGGGGTGGCAAGGGGTAGGCGGTACCGGGAGCTCCACTGCGCGGCAGAGGCCTGGTTCAGGCCTGGTTCATGTGCTCTGTGGGCTCCCAGGCCGGTGTGCTAGCTCTCGATCTGGCTCTGTTTCAGACAAGCCTCCCATGGAGGTCAGCTGTGCCGACAGTGAAACAGAGCAGAGAGGGAAGAAACGTGTTGAACAGCACACCTGTCCTCACCACTGAGCGGGGAGTACGTCCCCTCCAGCACACCTATGGATAATGTGCTAGTCAGGATTCTGATGATTAGCTTTTCTTTCTTTCTTTCTTTCTTTCTTTCTTTCTTTCTTTCGCTTGTTGTAACACCTCTGTTTTAGTAGTATTTTTACAGGCAATCTCATTTTCAGTAAGCAGAGGAGAAACGAGTTTTGAGAGATGGAGGATATAGCAGCAGTCTAATAAAATGCCTGCCTCCATAGAGTAGACAGCTGAAGCCCTGGTTTGAGCTGGTCTTTGCTCCCCTGCTGGGTGTATTGATAAGCAGCACTGAACCCTGCGGTCAGTGTTTAATTGCATTATTTGGAGTCCTCTAGTCACCCTCCTCTTTCCTCCTTGATGGAAGTGGAGAACAAGTGTTTACTGATATAGAGGAGCGAGGATCAAAAAGATATGCTGAGGGAGGGAGAGCAGGCTAACACTCGGGAGCTCTAAGTATGATATTGATGGATAAGTGAAAACTTCAAACCCATTGCGCTGGCTAATCCTGTAGCTATCGCAGTTATGTTATTACAACGGAGGGAATTCGGATGGTCGAAGCATAACGGGGGCCTCAGCTTCATTCAGGTCTGACTTCACCGACCTCCCAGAAAATCTGTGGAAATCTATGACATCATTGTTCAAGCCGGCTTTTATCTTGTTGTGGCTTATCATGCCCACTGTTCCAGACATTCACACATGCACACACATACACACGCCTACAGAGGAGACTTCCAGCAGGGTAGATTAAAACAGCCTGCACACTTTGACAGACCTCTGTGGGCCCCAGCGTCTGTTCTGAGCTCTGATTGGGGACCTTGTTGGTTCTCTGGTGGGTGACACGCATACAGCACAGCAACACTAAAACATCATGGTTAGAACAGCATCTAAAGATCAGAAAAGATCAACCACTGTGGAATCAAGAACACAAAAATCACTGCTTCACAAATGATAATTATTAATATTTCATTTACATCCATTACAGAACAGTGCAAGGGGACTAAAACCCTCTCCACCCCCTGGGAATCTTGTCTGTGTCCCATTGATAAACAGTGGGTGATGGGGCGAGACTGTTCCAAACACAAAAAAGGAGGTTTAAACAAGTTGCCATGCTTGAGCAGTGTTGTAAACCCTCTTTTTCCTTCACCTCTGTACCCTTCCTCTCATACTGATGATGTGTTTTTGTGGTGGCATCTGAAAGTCGCTTTGTCCACTCATCATGCCCTCCCACGCCTCAGACCCTCTATCTATACACACACACACACACACACACACACACACACAGGGGTCAGAGGGAAGAGCATTCATTCATGTCAGCCAGCTGCACCCTCTTTCACCTGGTGCCCAATCATGAATGGTCCCTGGATCCAAGCATAGAACCTAAGCAAGGACCCACAAAGTATGATGCGCACACACACACACACACACACACACACACACACACACACACACACACACATACCCACACACGCAGCAATCTACTTCTCAAAAATGCCTTCGGTATTTGCAGCGGTTGCCTACCACACCTGCTCAGATTGTCAGATTTTGCGTTTGTGCGACGACGTGGAAGAGTTCCTCATTATGGCGGCCATTGTGAGTGTGCTTCTTTTCGGAGGAGCTGGGGTGGAAAGCCTACTCACTGTGGCAGAGAATAGAATGGCCATCATGTTCATTCTACAGTCTCCAACGACTTTGAAGGCATAGTGTGCTCACGCATGCACACATTCACACTCAGAGGCTTGCTGATTACATGAAGCATATCCCTACTTCCTGACACCCGACATTTCAAGGATATCAGGGCTAATTACATCATCATTAACTCAAGCAGCACGTGTTTGCATGTGTGTGTGTGCATACATGCTCAGGATGACACACACAGATCTGTGTGTGTGAGTGTGTGTCTGTCAAGTTTTAATGAGGCTCCTCAGACAGGGCTCATTGAACCTTTGGTCCACCACTGAACGCCTCACAGTTCTGATGCAGGCCAGTGTGCGCCACCCCCAAGAGCCATACAGGGACAAACACTGCTTATCAGATGGCAGAAACAGATGCACTGCTTTCAGATAGATCAGACACTGAGGACAAAAAGTGATGAGCATTGATCCCAAATGGTTTTCAAAGTGGTGTATATGCACGGTTTTGTTTGTGCACGTCTTACTGTGCTGTCGATCTCTTATGTGTATGTAACTATTATGTGTGTGTCTGTGCATGTAACTCTGAGTGTGTGTGTGTGTGTGTGAGAGAGAGAGAGAGCACGAGAGAGTTGTGGGGTCAGCAAGGAGTTCAGTGTGTCAGAGGTCTCGGAGCCCCGGCTCTTTGATTCCTCTCCCTTGCGGCTCGGAGAATTTCCTCTCCAGTTTCCCAGTGCTGAGCCCACGCTGGGCAAGGAGAGCCACGCCAGGAAAATTTATGTTGATGTCAGCAATGAAAACACCACCACCCCTCTACCACGTCTCACAATATTTGTCAAACAGCAGTCTGTCCATTCTTGCTCTCTCTCCCTTCGTTCTCTTCTTTCTCCCTGAATATTTCCATTCTTACTGATGTTCTTGATGATCTTAAATCCATGTTGGAGAGGGGTTTCACACTTCACATGGCTTGTTGTCTCTGCGGGGACTTTGGTAACACAGCTCTCTATTGGTCTCCTCAGGGGATGGGCTAGTTTGGGGATGTCTTTTAAGGTGTAATCCACACATATTTCCTTCCCTAAGGCCCAGTATATGGAAAAAAAATCACAAAAGAATTACAAATACAGCGTTATGTCTCCTCCGTTTTTCCATAGCTTCATGTTCCTAGAATGAAAATATGCTTGTTAATACAGGGTCCTATCTTATTCACCATTGCACCATTAATTCATCAAGTGATAAACTACTGTAACCAGTGCAGAACACCACAGTTGAGAATCAGTTTGGAGCTATAGTGTGTGTTTTTCATTCAAGATAGACCCAAGCATTAACATTAACATTAACATTAACATTAACATTAACTTTAACGTCAACTTTATCTTTTCCTTTGATGCATTCATATGCTGCGTTCAGGCATCTTGAGACTTGAGACAGAAACCTTTTTCAATGCAGGAAATTACCTTATCTTAGATTATACTTTTTTTTTTAGGATTTTTGCTCATTTTATGTCTTCCACGTTTCTGAGAAGAGTTTGTGAATGCAGCACCATTCAGCATTTGACTCTCACCTCACTGCAGCTTCCCAGCAGCACCTACACTTAATGCCGACAGCAGTGAAAGCACACATGATGTTAACTGTGATTGACCATTAATCTTAAAAAAGGTTCGCATCTCTGCATGTTAATTTTCATACCATACTGAAAGTAAAAGCAATGGCTGCCTGGAAGGTTTAAAATCTTAAAAGTATCAATGAAGTATCTAAGAATCTATGAATTTCTTGTAAATGTGGTTAACTAAATTCTCAGGCAAACTTAGCTTAGCTTAAATTGTCACATACATGTGTGATACTACATGTTAGCGCTCACACCTCGGGCTGACCATACACTGTTATGCATGAGTTTCATGAGGAGATGCAGACTAAACTTCAAGGTTTTTATGATTTAATTTTGAGACAGCATCTGTGTCTTTTATCATCTTTTGCTTTTACATGATATAATTTACTTGAGAGCTAATTTTTCCACATGTAGTATTCATCATGCTGTGTCCCATAGACATTTATAGTGTGTTGTGTGGCCACACCTGGAGAGTGCAGAGCTCTGAACTGCAATGTAAGAGGCAAATTGTTTCAGCAGGTGATTGAGTTTTATGATGATATTCAGCCACATATTCACAGTATGTGGATTATGTTGCATAACATATTGCAAAAAATACAAAACACACTTTTTCCATTTGTCATTTCTACGAATGTTTGTGTGGTTGTGTTATTGTATACCTGGTGAGCATGAAGGGTGTTTCTCTGCACCTTGTGCGTACCATGAGATAGTATCCTGCAGGCTCTGCTGCCCGTGCAGAGACAGATTTGTCGACACCACACACTCCTGAATGCGCTTTAAACACCTTCTTTCTCTGGTGTATTGTGTGCAACTTTCTCAGGAAGAAAGGTAAATCTTTTATCTTTGCTGAACTGTCAACTTAAGCAAAATGAAGGTGGTCAAAGGCACAGTGCCCCCCACTAAACTGAGGGATCTGTCTGCTCATGCATGAGCATACACACGTGAACACACACACACACACACACACACACGGTTTGTCCAGTCAGTTTTGGTTTTCTAAAGTCCCATCGCCTGAGGGTCAGTGATAACACTCAGTGCTGATTCTTATTGGCTGAGAAATTCACAGCCTCTCATGACACTGAACAGACAAGCAACATGTGGTGATCTCTGCATTCTTGTGTGTGTTTGTAAGTGTGTGTATGTATTTGATCGGGTTTAAAGTATTAGTGGCAAAGCTGGATGAGATGTTTCTATGAGCTGTTGTGGTTGACCTTTTAGGTGTTGGCCTGTTGCTTTATGGGGGATCAGAATTTTTAGGCGTGCAGAACCCTCCATCTTGGAGGAAAAACAGCTCAGTAGAAAAGAGGAGACAGATGAAACTGAGAGATATGTGTGCATGTGTTTTGGAATAAAATGTACAGGATGGATTCAGTTCAACAAGGCCTTGCTCCCCCCACCTCCTCTGTTCCTCATACTCACACAAATACACGTACAACAACTCTTGGTAGTCATTTACGCTGCGCCAGATTTGGACCTCGGCCATGCCCTTAGGCAGCTCCAGTCCCTTGATTCCCAGCCTTGTCCCGCTGGCCCCCAACCCAGCCCCAGCCTCCCTCTACTGGGAGGCAGGAGAAATGGCTTGAGCTATTATCTGGAGCTAAATCACCAAATTGCCATCGCCTTTGCTGCTTCTGAATTGTTATTATTACTAATGGAATGTAGAATTAGGTAGTATGCATATTTCACACACGAACACTGACTCAAATAGGCTCCAACCTTGTACCATCAATGACTGAATCTGTGTTTTTCTCTGACGTATTTTGCTTTTCTACATGCTTTGAATTTGAAGCTCCTCCTTTGTATGTTTCCTATCCATAATTCATGTCATCTGTAATCTGCAGTGTTTTCTTTTGTAATCTTTAGAGTAGCCCCTGTACTTGTCCTGTGATATTTATAGATTAACACATTGCTGCCCCTATGTTATCATTATTTTAGCCATCATGAAAACATAAATATGTCTCTTTGCGGGAAAGCTGCTGGTTGCCGTTGGACGTAAGTGTGTGTGAAGATACAATTTATGAAAAGTCTCCTTGACAGTAGACATGACAACCGGGCATTCTAGTCACGTTTTCTTCGCCTCCTGCATGGCATCTATCCATCATCTCATTGGTTGGCATGCTTGGCTCCTGCCATCATCACCATGGCAATGTGAGTGTCCTCCCGGTAGCCATCACCATGGCAATGGGAGTGTCCCCCAGCAACCACCAGCATGGGCCGAATGTAAGCCTCTTAACCAGGATCACCATGGCAATATGTGCCTGCCGAAACACCGAGCCGTGGTATGTCTGTGGGTATGTGTGTGTGTGTCGGGGAGAGGAAAAAAACCATAACAGTGATATGAGCTGTATCATCGGGCATTGGTGATGGATTTTTTTTCTCTCGCCCTCTATCTCTCTCTATCATGCACTCTTCCTCTGTCATTGTCTTTCTCTAGCACAGTTTTTCACATCTCACTGCATCAGCGTAGTGGGTCGGTGCCGCGATGTCGCCCCTGTCCTAAGTGGGGCTCGGCAGGAGGCTTAAATGGCACTGATGGAGCCGCAGTCCATCCTATCCCACTGCCGAATACTCCGGGGCCCCTCAGGGAGCTCACCGGCCCCGTCTGCTTGGGACATCATCTAGTGTCGGTATCCTGACACACAATAGTGAAAGCTGACAAAACCACAGGGGGTGAATTTAGGAGGGGGCCTGGTGGAGAGAGAAGCATGCCACTGCTCTTGCAAGGACACAGACGCATGACACGCACAGTGACACCCTCGTAAACAAACACCATCTCTCACATACACACATATTTATACAGTGCACATACACTCATGTGCAAAATGTGCTGTTACACTTCTGTAAAGACATGCGCTCATGCACACACACACACACAGTGTTAATTGTGCATATTCATGAGCATACATACAGGGTGTTCCGTTTCGCAAGGCTGACTTTTATTGTTTCCCTGGTGTGTACAGTGTATGTGTGTGCACTGACGCACATGGTTATGTTTATATAAGAGTGTACGTGCATGTGTGAAAGCGCGTGTCTCTCCGCATGTGTGTGTGCATTTAGCTAAAGAGCTTGGTGGGTATCAAGAAGAATAGCTTTAAGGTATGATATGTTAATAAAATGTGTCAAGATGTCTGGAACCCTTTCTCTCTTTATAAACAAACTTACAGCCTGAGCGCTGCTAATTAGCAAGCCCATCTGTTCAGTTTAGCAAAGTTGTTGAGATTTACCACGGAAACTGTAAAAAGACAAGCTCACTTCGACACGGCAGATGACAAGTGTTAGAAATCCCAAAATTCAATTCCCCAGCCTACAGTCTCTTGTTGAGTCTCTTATTCAATTACTTGTCTATTGATATAATAATTTATTTATTTGCAAATGAATGAGAAGAGCCTTTCATTTATTTTTTTCCTTATGTTAAAATGACCGCACTGGCACACTCACACACCAGCAGGACCGCAGTGTTCGCTGAGGCACAGCATATGAAGATACAGGGTAACATTCCCCGAACAGCATCATCCAAAGCTGTGGCAATTTGCTGGGAGAACATTAATTGCTGTGGCTGGGGCCCAGGTTTTGCATGCTAAGCACTCTGCAGCTAAGTCTGTAATATGTGTGTGTATGTGAGAGAGTGTGTGTTTATGAGCAACCCAACGAGTGAGAGAGTTTGCATTTGCTTGTGTGCTTGCTTATGTGTGTGTGTGTTAGTGTCGGGTGGAGGGGGGGGGGGGGGCACAGGGGGTCCATCTGCTCTCTTCTGCTCCTCTGCACTGATATAAGATTACGTTAATCTGGGTACTTGTCAGGACAGGTTAGTGAAAGCAGACGACTGGGTGGGACTCATGCTAAACAGGTTGGCTAGAAAACGGCTGTTTTTGCCCTCAGACTCTGCGGTGTGGGCTTTGGCACAAAGCGGTGGATGGTGAGCAAACACTGCCATAACTGTAGTTGATTTTCCACACTGAAGATTTACAGACATTGCCATGACCACCAGAAAAGGATGAATTCACTCAGTCTTCAGGTGACTGATGGAAGCCAATTTTGGTGGCCTGTGTGTGATTAATACAGAGTCCCGTCTCTCATCCGTTAACTGGTACCCATTACCCCCATTACCCTGTTTTTTTGTGTGCATGTGTGTTTGTGTGTCAGACATACCAGGGTCAGTCCTGTGGAAGTGAGGCCCTTAGTTTGTGTCCCTGCCCTCCCCTTGCATCACCTCTGTTAGGTTTACCCCCCTCTTCCCACCTCCCCAAACATTTTTATTCAATTAAATAGCCCTCCTAAATCCCATCCTGCATCCTGTGCGCTTCTGATGTTGTTTTCTCTGTAAGCACTTTAAGGCCGTAATGATTTTGTAACTTGTTATGCTAATTAGAGTGGCCTTCTCAGACTGTGTAGCACGGAGAAGGATTTATTGCCCGTTTGCTTGGAGGGGAAGAAAAGAAAGAGAAGTTAGAGTAATTAATCCCGTTAACCAAGGATAATTGGGCAAAAAATAGCTCAGCCACTGGCACTGACTGGGAGGAGTTGTAGTTAACCCTGTTTCCTGTGTTTTATTTCAAACTTAATGTTTCCTCTTGTTTAAACTTCCTCTCAGGATCCGTGCTAATCCGCTTGCCTGCGCCCCATTGGTGGATTGAAGCAGCATTGGGGGCCACAGGGAGGAGGTGCCTGAATTCAATCAAACATCAGTAAGGATTTGTTCTCCTGTCCAGTGTGGCCACAGTCAGGGTTTAGTTTGGTTAGAGCAAATATAAATTAATAAAAAAAAACATTTGGAGGAAGATTACAATAACTGATTATTGTTGAATTTTATCCTATTTGTAATATTCTAGCAATCACTTAAACTATGTTTTGTGCCAAACAAATAAATAATATCTCAGGAATGTAGATGTACTATGTATATGAGGTTCAGAATGTCGCTAAAAATATTATTAAACTGTTGTTTCAATAACATGAATTAAACTTCTGAGTTACACTGTTGTTTAGTGTCAGAATAAATATCTGAATCTGAATAAATTCTCTTATTTTTCTAAGCAGCATATGTTCAGAAATGCATTTCATTAATTAACACACTGCGGACAATTAAATGCTCCTATTTTATGACCTTATTGACTGTGGTTAAGTTTTGTCTTTCACCTAACTGTTTTGCATTAACATGTTTTTATAGGAACAAACATTTTCCGGTTTTTACAGTGGAATTCCCATGCACGTAGCCTTTTATGATCAGCTGCAATAACAGGCAGTGCTAACTCATTCCATACCCACAATCCTCTCCCTCAGGAAAAACACTCATCTGTTTTTGTCAGTACCATGCCGGGACTGTATCATTCATCCACTTTCAAGGAATTTACAGGCTTAAACAAGACCTCCTTGAAGACATATTTGTGTAAGAAAAGAAAAAAAGGACAAATAAAGGAGAAAAAACTGTTTCTATTCTTCAAAATGATTTGGTCAGTGTATCAAAGGGCTGCCACGTTATTCAGAGAATGTGGGAAGATAAGGATCTATACTCAAACGTGACCTTTGATGTGATATTTTCATTTCATTCTTTTTTCGAAATCTCATTTTATTGCAAATGATAAAGGATTCTGTTTCTTTATTACAAAAGCCTTTACTGGTTTATATGATTTCATTGAAAATAGTTTGCTGTCTTTTTTCTTTCTCTTTTTCTTTCTTTCTTTTTTCTAGCTTTAAAACCAGGAATGCCATCCTGGTTGGCATGACAGGCAGCAAACAATTTTGCTGCATTCGTTTGAGAATTCAACATTTCGGGGCTGTTGTTGCTAATTGCTGTTTTGATTGTTTTCAAGTTCAGTTATTAGCCACATTAGGTCAGATTAAGGACAAGCATGCCGAGACAAAGCCAGGTAATTAAGAGAGGATATGGAAGCTGGAGTCAGCCCTGTCCAGTTACACTTGACTTCATTAATACGGCTAACTTAAATCAACCGTCACAATGCTAGCAGGAAGGCTATGTTTTTCTCAATGTGAACTTGTAGTCCTGCCTCCCAGACTTCACAATAGGCTGTTTAGCATCCACAGTATGGCTATTGTCACTGTCAGCCATAGGATAGGAGGCAAGGGCATGGCAGAGGAGAGACTACCAGGAAGAGAAGTTAGGCAGAGGGACCAGGGGGAGAGCACTTGACATACCCTCTTGCAAGCAAAAACCCCTCATTAATTACACCCTAAAGATAATTATTTCCTTGATTTGTTTGCTCTCTCTGGCCACATTTCCCATTGTGCTGCCTGTATTTCTTTCTGCTCTTGTTTACTTATTTATCTATTTCTGTGTTTACCCCCCTCATTGCTTACACCATATGGTTGCAGATCAAATAATGTCAAACATTTTGCCCTTGCAAGTTTTTGCAATTTGCAGTTTCCAAATGTGAGACCTGTTGAAAGCAGGAGTGATAATGGGCATGCTCTACCCCCCGTCGCGTTTGTCCCACCATATCTCCCTTCAATTAATGCTACAGCGGGAGTTTCATGTAATAACACTTGCACTTCTGAGCTGTCCGCATGAGAGAGGGAGAGGAGAGGGAGACAGGAGAACAGAGGAGGGAACAGAGGGAGGAGGCTGAGGCTGGGAAGAAAGGGAAGAGGGAGAGAGAGAAACAATTAAAACTGTGCTGGGATGCCATGACGGGCCTGTGTTGTGTGGCCATGTGAATGTTGCATGTCAGCTAAATGGAGCAGTGAAGGGACGATGTGATTGGCGGTTGGTAGAGTTCATGCTAAGCTTGTCTATCATTGTTGCCGAGCGCAATCAAACTGATGCCAGCAGGATGGAGGATGCGTTGACAGCTGTAATTACCCATCGCCATGGCAATCACTTTTGGCCTGCCTTGGATGGTTGGCGGAGGCCCCTCCCCCAGTCAGCCTTTAATCAGATTGGGCTGTCAGTTGTCAGATAGACATGGGTGGGCCGGACAGTCTGTATGCGTACTGTCTTGGGTCCCTAAGTGTTTTTAATTAGGTATTTCCATCCAAACAGAAGACACGGTTAAAGCATAAAAAAATACATTAAACACCTCACAGTTGAATGGAGGAGAGGGGGCCACCAAAATGCTTGTCTACTTGTCTGTGTTTACAGAGCAGGAGCGTAGGTGGACTTTGTGTTTTTGTATGTGTGGTCATTTATAGGACATATTATTACAGCTCGCAGGATGTCTCTTTGTGGTTATCTATAGCATCTCTTTGACTCTCCATATAATAGCAAACATAATCATTGTCTCAATGTTCCCATGTTTGTCCTTGTCTTATTTATACTTTGCAGTGATATATCTAATGTGTAATTAAAGGTATATGAACTTAAAAGCCCAGGTTTTTAAAAATGCAGACTTCCATTTCAAGCTGACAGTTTCAACAACGTAATACATTACAGTGTTTGTAAAAGCTTACTAAATGATCTACAAGACCTGTGAAAAGTGATAAAATGTATGAAATGCTTCTTTTAAGTCCTGTCATGCTTTCATATACTGAGACTACATGACTCACTGTCCTTTAATGTGATGCAGTGGTAGCAGCCCATAATGGTGCTTAAGGTAACGGAGAACGCCAGGTACAGCCTGATAATGTCAGTGTGATAATTAGTGCAGAGAGGCTTAAACCAGCGGCCCACGGGGAGACAGCCCCTGGTGTGGAGAGAAGGCACACAGCTGGATCATACTTAATTAACTAATTGAATATCATTTTGCCAGTTAGCTGGAAATTAGCTGGAAATTAAAACATGGACAAACACGACACTGAATGGACATTCTGAAATTAATTTGAAAGAATGCCTTTTTCTTGAAACGCTAAAGGTCTGATGATGGGGGTTGATTTTATTCCGTTGTGCATAATTAACATTTTTCATCTAAGCCATTCTGTAGATTTGATCAGTCTAAAGAGGCGTCACTGTTTTTCATGTTCATACGTGCCTTCACTCACACTTTTATATATTCTTTGACTCTCCACAGCCCCACAAGTGAATGGTGTAAATGCATGTGTGTGTGTGTGTGTGTGTGTGTGTGTGTGTGTGTGTGCTGTGCTGTATGTGTAAGTATGACTTTCGTTAGTCCCATATGAGATAGCCAGAGTGAGCTTCTTGCTGTGAGGAGGGGAGAATATGGCTTAAGAAGGTACAAAAATATCTCTGGATGTAATAAAAAGGAGGTCAAGCTCATCCTGGGTGACACTGGAGCCCAGATTAAGTTCCACTGATTTGAGAGTATTTATCTAAAATACGACATTCTGTTCCACACGTGCTACGTGCTCATTTCAGAATTTTTTTCCTTTTCATATGATTATGCGTAATGTCATTTTTAAAGGCCAACACATACATCTTTTATTTAGCTGTTCATAATATAGTTTGATCTGTTTCTAACCCAGGGAGAACTCCTGCTTACATGAGCTCATTAAAGCCCTTACACTCCCATGATAAACACATCAGGTATTTTACTTGGCTGATTAGGACTGTGTAGGTGTATACAGCTCCTGCAAGTTTGCTGCACCTGTAAGGGTAAAGAAATCACACTTTTATCATCATTATTTAATTAAAAAAACTGCATATATTTGTCTTGGACTCAACATTACAGTTTCAAATACAGATATATATGACACAGATAAGACATTAATTCTTATCTGTCCTTATATTTATTTATTTATTTACACATTCAGCACTGGGGTCTGTGGGACCCCAAACAACGAGGATGTAAAGTCAACGTCAACAAAACACAAACAAACAGTATGACACATAACCATACATGGCTTATGGCTTATACATGGGCACAAACCCTAGACCAGCTGCACCTCATACTTTAACTTTGAAATACCAACACACTTAGGAACAAATGAATCTTTGTCACAGTTCATTCTACATGTGGGAACTTGGTATATGCAGTAGGGGACCTCACCAAAATCTCATCACAGCTATGTTCAAATTCAACAATAACTCTTTTGGGAATTTAAATGAAATGCTTATCTAATATAGTAATTTAATGAATCATTGGTAAGTAAATAGCATGTGCAAAGAAATGAAAATAATTTAAATATTTTTTTGAGTTAGCTGTTTTACAACCTCTATCACTTTGCTGATGGATACCATGTCTGAGTGACAGCGGATAATCAATAAAAAGTAAGACTTGTTTTTAAATATTTATTTTATGCATACATGAACCAAAACAATTTTAAATCCAGTTTGTCTTTCTGTTTTAATAGATGGGACACCTTTTTTTCCACACAGAAACATTTTAGATGCAGTCTACAGTGTGCAACAACGTACCCTCACTGTACTGTATATTGGAGAGCAATGTACACTGTATATCACAGCAGATTCAGTCATCTTAACATAGGGATCAGCAGGAGGCATCAGAAACCGCAGGAGGAGGCCACTCACTTCTATATCCTGTTTGTTGTGCTGCTGCCACCCCAGTTGCTCTTCATGCAGTAATAAACAAATAAAGTGGGAGAAATGCATCCCTCTGGAGCCAGTGTGGACATTTCACGTCACCCGCCACCGTGCTCCCCAGCTGCTTCTGTGTGCACGTGTGTGTGTGTGAGAGCGCATAAATATAGAGGTGTGTGTCTATGCAGTGGACTGCGTGTGATACAAGGCCCATACTGAGAGGAGATGAGTAGAGGACATGTGTGTGTGTGTGTGTGTGACGATTGGCTGAGCAGAGAAACTTTCACATTGTCAGTAATGAGAAAAAACAGTTCATGTTTTACCTCAGCTGAAGACAGGAGAGATCGTGTGATGTAAAGATGCGTATAGCTTCTTGTAATTAACATCTACACAACATTATGTACTTACTTTATTTACTTTATTATTAAGAACCACAAAGGCCAAAGATAACCTAAACATGCTATTCATTTGAAATATATATTTTTCCCCTCAGCGGAATAGATTAACTGACAACAAGCCTACATCTGTAATTATCTCCGGTTTCCAGGTATTGATTAAACAGCATGCTTAAACACAATTGCTGCAAATCTGTGTTTTCACTGGCAAGGTAGCAAAATTTGTGCAAACCATCTTGTGTCCACGTTTTCCTTCAAGTCACTCAGCTAGTCATGTAATTTCAATAAACACAATGATCACAGCATACAAATTCATCTCAGCCAATGAAAGAGTAAACTGGCTGAATAGGACAATGAGTTAACATGGCAAAATGTCTCAGAATGGCTGTGTTCGTCCGACGGTAAAGCAGACCACAGAGAAATTTTTCTTCCTCAGATCTTTACACACCCACACACAATGGGCGTTTAGTATGTGTGGGTCAGCACAACAAAGGGGCTTATGGCTTGTTGTTTCCTAATTAAGAATGTAAAAGGGGATTAGGCTTCAAACAACACAGTTTTTGTAGTTTCCTACTTCCCCCAGCAGTCGAGGTACGGGTTACCTCTAATGGCGGCATTAGCCCCTTATCATTCTCTTGTGTTATTTTTCCGAGCACAGTTGTGACTCTTCCTGTCCTCCTCGCTGTCTACATCTCTCTCACATCCCCCTGTTTTTCATCCCCCCTCCTTTCCCTGGTGGCCAAAGTAGCACAAAACGTACCACTGGAACACCCCCCACCCACCCAAACCCCCTCTTTCTGTTTCTCTGAAATAAGCAGTATTCTCTGGCCCTGTTTGATCCTTTGACTATGCAGGGGCTTCATGTCTGGCCAGTGTTTTTGGATCAGCAGGTAGTCGCAGGCAAGCTGTTAAAGGGGTCATCATTCTTCTCTCTCTCTGCTCCTCTCTGCTCCTCACACACAGATGGGGACCTGCTGAACTCTGCCAAAGGTCAGCGCTAAATTACATATTTTATGAATTCTTGCTTTAGTTCAGGCTTTTGAGAGGGGACACAGAATAATGAAACGCTGCGAGGAAAACAATTATCTGACATTTTCATTAATCACACCAACGATGTTTTTTCACTGTTGCAGCTATAGATATCGATTTAGAAATTTTAGAGATGTTTCTGTAAATTTCCAGCCTCTTAACTCTTATTTCATGCCCATAAGAAATTGAATTATCTCTTTTATTTTTTTTCCCCACGTGAATTCGGCCTTCTCTCCACCCTTTGCGAGTTGAAAGCGCCGTCTGAAATATGTGATGTTTGGAGAGGAGACATTTTGGCTGGCATCCAGCTCATTGTACACCAGTCTGGACCGGGCTGCCATGGCGGCTTTAACTCGCTGTACAGCAGACAGATGACAACTGCCGGCACGCCATTCAAGACCTCAGAAACAACATCTCCCCACCATGTCTGATGCATTAGGAATGGAAATCAGTGTTTCTGTTGGTTTTACTGCCCATCTCCTTTGTTGTTAAAGGACGGATTTGCCTGTGCTTCTTTTCCATGCATGCTGAATGGGGGCTGAATTTTCTTCAATTTCTGTTTAATAGCTGCTATGTTGCTGTGTGTGCACGCAAGTTGAGTTGGGTAGAGGTAATGGTTTGGTGTGTTTGGATAATTTAAGTTGCCATCAGACTGCAGCTTCTGCCATCAGGTGTCTTCTCACTAGGGATTCTGAATGGTGCTGGAGACGCGAGTATATCCGCTTTCACACTGCTGAACATGACATCTGAACGTGCATGTACACACAAAGGGAGAAGAAGAAAAACCTGTGTGTGCACGCACATACACAAACACGCTCGCACACTTCACAGAGGCTGTGTGAGAGCCAGAATACAGAGCCTGAGGGCTGTTGCGTCTCTGATGTTTGTATTGTTTACTCTGTTGTCCCAGTGCATGTAGGAGATTGTTGCGCACTTAGGCCTCACTCTAGCCTTGTATTATTTACTCTGACTGGTGTGGACAGCAGGTTACTGTCCAGGAGAGCAGAAAGGCCGAGCAAAGAGAGGGGAGAAAAAGGAGGCAAAGATCGAAGGAGACAGAAAGAGATCATTGACTATACCTTTCCCCCCTATATTTGTTCACATACTGCTCCTCTCCTTTTTTTTTCAGTTTGTCTTTGATCCCTTCTCCTCAAACCTCTGCCCCCATGGGTCACCAGCTGTCAGACAGCCAGAGGAGGGTGCCGCCTCTCTTCTTATCCTCTCTTCTCTCACTTTTTGCCATTTGGGATACGCACCGTTTTGCACCCGGGGAATCATTTGGGAACCCCAGGTAAGTGAACCGAAGCCACACAGATGTTAATCTCCCCTCGGCCCCCCTCAGACACACACCACACTCCTCCACCTCCTTCTAGGTCTCTCCCATCCTTTTTTTTTTTTTTTTTGCCCTTCTTGCCCTAAGTCTCTGAAATCTCATTGAAGACAGCAAATTGGGAGTTGAAGTCTCTTGATTAAGTTTCTTTTTTAATGGAGGAGGGAGGGGGTGGCAGATAGGGGAGAGGAATGTATCTCGCGGCTGGGTGTAAGGGCCTCACTTTGGGCACGCAGGCAGGTGAGCTGGTCCTCACCTCACTCTGCTCTCCCTCCTCTTCTAACAATCCGGTTATCTGTGTCTATTACAGAAGGGTGGCTGACGGTCTGGATAAATCCTCACTCTTCCAGACATGTTCTGGGGCCCTATCAGCTGGTGACAGGACCTTGAGCCCTGATGAGAAAACGGGTCCAGGGAAATTGAATTAGCTATTGTGTCTGGGACTTCATTGATTGCTATTAGAGTTGGCCTGGAGCTGGGTGAAGGAGAGACGGGGAGAGTTAAGCCTGTCTGAGTGGACTGCTCCAGTCGGTCTCTAGAAGGAGAAGTTAAGCCAAATCAGATTCAAACACTTGTCATGTTACTCTCAAACCATAATTAACAGCAGTGGAAAACAAGAAATGCAGAAATATTAAAGAAAAGGGTAGAGTTTGAAAACACCAGCGAAAGAGGAAGAGAAAGAGAGAGAGATTATCATGACAACGTTCATACTGCCATAAGTAATGGTGTGAGTCAGTCATGTTAGAAGTGGATAACAATGAGAGTCAAAAGTCTATAAATGTGACAGGTCTTTTGGCTGGAGATGATGGATGGAGTCTGTGATGCAGACACTTCCTGTTTCTCTGGGTGCAGAGCCGCGGATGAAAGAGCTGCGGTGTGTTTTCAAACTGAGGAAGAACAATAGGTCAGAGGAAGAAAGAGTTCCCCTGACCTGACCCCCCTTCTGTTGAGGCTGGGGCCTGATAGTTCTGACACCACTGATCTCTCTGGCTGACTCACACAAAGAAAGAGATAGGAGATACCTGTGGGCATTGTGTGCTGCTGCATAGGCACCTGCCTCATATAGAAATTTTATTGCAATAATTTAGCTTATTATGCATTTAAGATCAAATACAGTGACTCATGACTGTGTATAATCATAAGATGTTCCCTCCGGTCTGAAATTATGATCATGATTTCTTTTCTCATAACGTTTAGTAATGCCTATATGCCTACACATCCACATAGTGTATTTTTATTATGCTGGACAGATATTTCCCAACAACAAAAAAAGAATCTGAAGATTTTAGCAATTCCATATTGCTAAAACACCCTTATTTTGAAATAGTGCCCTGTCTTATACTACGCTATAACCAAATCAGGGAGTTTACATTCAATACTTGAAGGTCAAGACTATAGTAAATACTATAATAATACTATTGAATACTAAATTTAAAGTGATATTTCACCCAAAAATCACCATTGTGCGAAAATGTTTTCGCATATTTTAGCAGAAATCTGAATATTTTTAAGATACTGAGCATATATGTGGACAGCGGAGCAGCGGACTACACTGCAGGTCACTTTTTGGCTGTTAAAATTGGTCACCATTGGTATCCATTGTAGTCGACTAAATTAAGCCAAGCATTATACAGATCCACTAGGGTGTTTGTGACAGCCACCTGTGCGAGTGTGTGTTTGCCTTGTCTACTACGCCACTACATGCCGCTTCCTTCAGGAAACCAGCAGAGATGATTGATGATGGCTTCATTTTTTGCTTCTCTGCTCTCACTGAATTTGTCAATTTTTTCTTTTTTACAATTTTGATTTTATTTTCATATCTTGGGAAATCATTCCTGTGTGTTAAGATTTTAACTGAGTGGTTTAATTGTAAAGACTTTGGATACAGGGACATCAGTTTTCAGAAGATGTTGTTGTAGTCTCAGGCTGATAAGCCCAATAACACTATTATAAAGCTGTGTCTAGCCGTGTTGAAGTGTCTACAACCTTTACAAATATATGAAGCAAGTTGTGAAAATTTAAAAATATGCAGACTGGAGGCAAAAAGTGTTTTTTTATTGATAGCCAGAACATCAGCATACAGTATAGTCTCTGCAAACAGATGACATGCAAATCTGTGAAGATTCCTTGTTAGCAGCCTCTGATAAATGAAAATTCAAGGCACACAGAGGCATTTGTACCATGTATTGTCTGGATGCAGAGGATGACCCTTGTACTCATTAGCATTGGTTGCTTGCAGTGGTGGCAATTAAGGAAAGGAAAGGATTCAATTGTTGCACTTAATCTCTAAATGTCTAAAAATGTAAATGAAAAACTGAATCTCTCTGCTTTCACGATGAAAAAATGTGAAAAGAAAAGAAAAAGTAAAGCAAATATCTTCATTAACTATCTGTTGATGAGCTGCGGATTTAATTGTGAATGTACAAACCTTTCAGTCCTACAGTGGGTAACCTCACTTCACCCTACACGTTCAGCAGCGGCTTTACACCCTCCATAGGTGTGGGCCGAGAAACATCCCACATAGTAGCTCACACTGTGATAGCCTCCAGCTCTTTATATGAGGTATTCTGTGTGTGCGTGTATGTGTGTGTGTGTGCGTGTGTGCGCATATCTGGCGGTGTGCGTGTATGTGTACACTGGCAGTCTCACTCTTTTATTCAGGGATAGCTCTTTCATCCTCTGTAAGAGGGCCGCAGGGTCTTGCCCTCTGAGCCCCAGAGATGAAGTCTAGTGTTTATGTGCGTTAGATTTCCATCCCACAGAGCAGGCCCTCCCCTTCTACTCACATTAAAGAAGAGATGTGGACAACAGCTCGGTGGTTACATTTTTATAGTTGTCAGTGTCTACAGGCTGTAAAGATTTAGGATAAATAGCTGCTGGTGGACTTAATACTATTACTTTTATTGCTTGTATTACAACTTCTATTATTGTAGAATGATATTCCTCAGGTCTGTTTTGATTTTTTTATTTGTTTGTTTCAAAAGAAACATATATAATTTAATAGAATACAAAACGTTTTAAAGAAAAATAAATCAGTGTTTTTAGGAACCCTAAAAAAGTAATATACACACCATAGTACCATCAAACATTCATAAAACATGACCTTCTAATGAGAAAGATGACAGGTCTTGGCATATAAATTGATACCAACTCTGCCAAAATGTATTTAAAATCATCAAGATCCTTAAATTGATCAATATTACTGGGAAATCTATAGAGTCTATAATCTTACAGTTTACAACTTAAAAGAGTGTGTCCAAAGTGTCCATTGTGTTGCCACATTCGCCTGTTTATAGCAGGGAGGAATATATGAATCTGAAAAAACGAAAGTGAATGCACACCCACAAAAACAAACAAGCATGTGTACCCTTTCACACAAATGTACATTTGTGCTTTCATTCAGATCTATCCACACTCCCAAACACAGTGTGCACATGCACGTGCACTATGCATACTTGGTGGATATACCCACACACACACACACGCTCTGGGAGAGTGGTGGGTCAGATCAGTAGCAGAGGCCGGAGCTGACCTCTAGTGTGTGTGTAGATTTATTCTAATCAGTACTGTGCTTCTGACAGGTTAACTGCTGCCCTCTGACCCGGGGAGTTCTCTGGGTGTCACCGTCCTTGTGTTCCCTGTCCGCTTTTATCGGCAGCAAAAAGAAAATGTAAATTAAATGCAGCATAAAAATAGATGATGGGAGCTTGTTCCTCTCATCCTTTTATTCACCCCATCTTATCTCTCCCTCCTCTCTCCGCTGTTTTTTTTTTTTTACAGCTGCATGCTCAAAATGTAATGGAGGAAGAGTCTTTGCACTTGTTTTCTTTCTTTCTTTCTTTCTTTCTGGCATAATGGCATCATAAAAACAGTAGCAGGGTGGAGGGAAGGTAGTCTCCTGAAGCTTGACAGGTGATGATCGCCAGTAGAGATATATTTTGGTGGAGGGATTGCTACAAGCAGATTATGATCTAAAAACCTTTCATCCATACATCACACAGGAGAATAATAGTCTGTCTCTTTCTTTCTGTACAACCGGCCTTAGCGGTTGGAGAAGGTAGTGTTACATCTGTTGTTGTGCCTTTTCAGAGCAGCAGACAGGGCAGTCGAATTAGATAGCATTGTTATGCCTCCATCAGAGCAATTTTCCAGCAATGCCCCTAAAAGCCCTCACACACTTCATCAGTATTATTGTAATTCTTTAGCTCTAGGTTATTTGGCAGCTGCTGTGCCCCACTGGCAAATCCCATTCGTGATGCCGTCCCTTTCACCGCAGCCAGAGATCCATTGATTTTTCTTTTCTCTCCTCTAGCCTCGCCCAATTCATTTTGGATTGCTCGATATGAAACATTTTAATTTCTGCTCGCACTTCCACTTGGACAACAGTCAGAGGTTTCCCTTTTCTTCCCCTTTGTGCAACATCTCTTTTTCCAAATCTTTAACCTGTCATGAGGTCAGAGTAAATTGATTTACATCTTTCTTTTCAGTTTTTTTCATAGATTTAAATAAGTTTACAAGCAGCGAAATTTACTCACTTTAATGTGAAGAGCAAGAAACAGAACGACAAACTGATTCTTTTCTTTTAATTCTTGAAAATAACATTACTCCAAACTGAGTATACAGATTTTAGAGCTACATCTTTTTAGTATTGCATGTGTTTAAATGTGTGCATATGTGCAGGTGTGTAATCAGCAGTATTCCCTCTATGATTGGGCATGGGTGTGCCATTATAGAAGCTATGTGCAGTCTGATGGAACCTATTGATGTCTGAGTACACAGGCCCTACTTAATTAGTCCATCACACCCACTGCTTTGGTCTCTATAGGATCCCCGTAAGTGCTGCTCCTTTGCATATGCCATGCGATTTCATAGACGAGCTTCTTTTGTTTTTTCTTTTAAAATGATGGGGGGAAAAACAAACATTATATACGTCACAGGGGATAGGACTGTGTGGTTCAGTCGGAGCGTCTGACTGACTGTCTTCCTCTCCGACTGGAGGTTTCGTCACGTGTGTCTGACAGAATTTGTGCCACTTGGCGTTTTGCACACTAATCTGGGGGCCTTGCACTCGGCATGGCAGACATTTTGGACTGTGTCATTGATTTGGAATCGAGCTCGGCACTCCTTGTCCTTCACTTAGCGTTGAAATCAATGATGCCTGCTTCTGACCATGCATTAAAATCTGCACCCCCCCTCCCCCCACCCCCAACACACACACACACACACACACTCCTCCACCTTTCCTCCCCAGGACTTTGACTTGTGCTTTTAATCTGCTCTGTAGCCTGTGTTTCTCCTTCACCGCTGGACTTGGAAATGTGCCATCCATGAATATTCAGATAAGATGGTTGCTATAACATTACCTGCCGCAAAACACTGAGAGCGAGACTCATCCTGCACAAACAGGTAAAGAAGTAGATGCAAGAAGGGACTAAAATCTCTCTCTTCTTTGTTTCCCATTGACTGACTTTCTGACTGGAACACACCAGCAGGGTGCTGTGTCAGACTGTGCGTGTGCATGTTTGTGTGAGTGTATGCCTGTCATTGAGAGTGGTGCACATATGGGCATATGGCATTTTACTAAATGCAAGTATGATATTTGAAGCCAAGCGGCCTGTCACCATACCTGTCCCCTGCATGTTGACCTTTGACCCCTTCATTCCTGCACAAACTTTGAGCTTTTCCCTGGTAACCACCTAGTGAGTGACTGGCCCCAGACTTCCATCTATTTTCCAACAGCATCCATCACTCAAGAGCCAACTGGAATAGATATGGATAGAATACTTCTATCCCACCTCATTAATTGTATTTTTAAAGACTTTTTAAAACAAGACATCAATGGGGAATCTGTGAAAACAGAAAAGCAGAACTTTGATCCAGGTAATATCATTTGACAATTTAAGGGTAGGAACCAATAGAGAGATTTTCAGGCCGAAATATTTTATTATTTCTGCTAATAGAGCTCTGAAATAGAAATCTTGGGCAGTCACAGACACTCTTTTTCACTGTTTTCATCAAGCAAGAGAAAAGCC
Source organism: Enoplosus armatus (assembly GCF_043641665.1). Classification (NCBI taxonomy): domain Eukaryota; kingdom Metazoa; phylum Chordata; class Actinopteri; order Centrarchiformes; family Enoplosidae; genus Enoplosus; species Enoplosus armatus. The sequence goes on along the minus strand of NC_092190.1, from coordinate 7,770,471 downwards.
TAAAACCACGAGTGAGTGACGAGGTTACAAGAAAAGGAAGTTGAAGAACAAGTGAAGAGTGAAAGTGCTGAACCACAGTAAGTAAGCACTATAATGTGTTGTGGATCTGAAAGGACTGCCTCCTGTTAAAAGACATGTTTTAACTGTCTTCTTCAACTATTGCAACACAAGTGTCTTCAACAGGAATCACAAAAGTTTGTTTTGCCGTTGCATGTGCTGGTCCCCTTTTTTGTCCAGTGATGATTGTGGCCGTTGAGGTTACAGTTGCAACAAGAAGCAACAACAAGAAAGCACATCTAAAATGACCACAGTTTATTATGAAAGGCAGCTATTATATCCAACATACAAGCAACCCAACACACAGAGTGAAGGTGACAATAAGTGGGAAGAACAAGGACAGGAGAAATAAAGCAGTTAGAGGTGCAGGGGATGGAGAAGGAGCAGGGACGAACAAATGAGGAGGTCATCTCATACGTGGCTCCCCTGTGGTGCCCGGTTGAATAGACCCAGCACAGATGTCAAAGGAGAGGCCTCTCAGCCACACTGTACACCTATCTGTCACCGAACCACCCTGACAATAGGGTATCCCCCTGTTGGCAACTAGGTAAATATTGTGGATGGTCGGGGGTTAGAGGTGTATGCTGGACCTGTAAGACTTAAGTGAAAATCAATGCTGGTGAGCTGTTGAGGCCACAGTGGTGCATCTCTGTGTGTGTGTGTGTGTGTGTGTGTGTGTGTGTGTGTGTCAGCAGTACAGTGTGTTCACCTGGAGTGTTTGCAATAATGGCAGGCTTTCATAATCACAGGACAGCGTGTTCGGGTATAAGTGAGCGCTCTCCCCTCCTCTCTCTCTCTCTCTCTCTATATATATATATATATATATATATATATATATGCACACACACACAAACAATGGCATCTTGGTAGCATTCGTAAGCAGCTGTTTCTATTTTTCCCTCTGTTTCTTCTTTTTTTCATTCCTTCTCCTTGCTTTTGGGATTCTTTTGATGTACCATATGTGTCAAAGAAAATGATACCAAAAGCAATGAAATTGTTCAGTGCTCATTTTGTTTACTCCCTTTTATCTATAGTTTCTTTTACATTTGTGCACTTAGGTTATACAGTACATGGGTGATTCCAAATATTATAAATGTTTTAAGTCCATCCTCTACCTTTTGATTTGATTTCTCTAACCGAGAAACACAAAATCTGATTAATCAAAATCCAGAAAACCCATTTTCTGAGGCGTACCTCTTTGCTCCCTTCGTCAACCAAGCAGAACAGCTATCACTCACTCACTCAGTAATGAGACCCTGAGCAAGGCAGACGGGCCTTTGGGCAAACATACACACACACATACACACACACACACAAACACACCTCAGAGAGTTGGGTTAGAGGGGTTAATAAACACAGCTCAAATGTTGGGTTAAGACTGGAACACGGGCCTGGAATCAAGCTGTTTTGGGTTTCATCGCCATCCTAAATCTAATCCCATGTTCTAAAAGTGGAGTGGTTAACTGCTACTGCCGCAATGCCATGGTCATGTCATCTAAGAGAAATCCAAGCGTATGATTAGGCCTCGGTAGGTTTGGGTGAGGCAGAGGGGAGACTGTGGGTGGGATAGGCAGGTTGGTTTCAGGGGGACTTTCTAATAGGCATTCAGTTGGTGAGAGCTGCCCCCTCTCACCAACACGTACAATTTCTACACTGTTATTGCTCTTTCTCTCTTTCTCTCTCTCTCTCATTTGGGGATCTCATGGAGCGAGCATTTTCCATGGAGGACAAGAGCAGTGGAAATGGATTATGATTATAAAGGATAGGTAGTCGGGTTGGCGCTGTACCTACACTGTGCAGCATTAATATGGCAAAGCTCCCCCCAGGAGGCTCTCTGTCCTTTCTTCCTTAAATGTAGGCTTGGTGTTTTTCTTTATGCCATTTTTCTGTACATACTATACTGTGCCTGTGCGCCACACCTTACACCGTATTTGCTGCTCTATTCAAAGCTTTCAATAAACCTCTGCCATGCAACCGAGAACCTTTGAAATCTCCTCTGGCTTTTTTCTCTTATGAGGGAACTCAAGTGTGAAGGTTTGATATGGTCAAATAATCAGCATTAATTTGGTAGAATCACAAAAGCGATACCTTTTTTTTCTCTGTCTCCCCCATCAAATAATTAGTTGCACATTTTAGATATTTGATAGCAGTTTGGCCATTAATAATTCATGCTCACTAAATTCATAAAACATCATCTAGTCCCCAGCAAGTAACATTTGATATTACATCTAAGGCCCAGAGCAGAGATGTTTGCCAGAATCCCATCAAATGAAATTTCTAAAAATACTGACTAGCATGTTCTCCCTCAAAGGCTCTCAGTGGCCCTTTAAGAACGACTGGAGGAGGAGAGAAGTCCCCTGCTATCTATTTTCTTTGGCACCACAGCTCTTTTCTGAACGTCTTCCATTTGATTCCATGCCTCTCTCTTTTTTTTCTCCCCTCCCTCTCCCTCTCTTCCAGCCCCTTCTCATGATGTCAATTTAATTCAATCTAAAGGATTTAAAACAACCAGTATCTTTTAATGTCTGTTGGAAAGGCACTTGTAACACATCAAATTTACTCTCACCTTTCTGCTGGGATTTTGAGGGGGGAAATAAAGATCAATTATTTGCCGAATCTGAAGTTTCATTAAAATCACTTTTCTCTCTCTGTGTCCTTGCGTCGTTTCAAGTGGGCCATCTGTCTAAACATCTCTCAGGGTTCTTTTCCCTTTTTTTCTGATCATTTCCTCGCCTTATTCATGAACCCTAGGAGTCCAGCTTTGTAGTAGTGTTGAAGCTGGAGCAGCCTACCCCCACTGAATACAGCTCTGGGCCTCAGCCTGCACAAGACTCCCCCTCTCTACCCTGTTACCTCTCCCCCAACTCTCCCAAATAGCCTCCCCTCCCTCCACCTCTTCCCCACAAGGACCCACAGAATCTCTGAACTTGCTACACAGAAATGACCCGCCTTATTGAGATCGGTTATCCTCACCCTCTGTCTCTCTCTCTCTTCCCCTCTCAAACCCATTCACTGTTTGAGACCCCCCGCCTCGTCCCCGGCCTTCCCTCCTTCCCTGCCTCTCCTCCTTATTGCGGATTTGTATGCAGGCTGTGACCTGGGTGGCTACAAAGCACCGCACATTATTCTTGATCATTCCTCTGCCCCCCGTGAAGCCAGTTATGAGGAAAGATCCCTTAATGATGCTCTGACTATTAACAGTGTTTTATGTCCAAATGTCTCCCTCGTTCTCCTAACCAACCGGTCAAATATAGATACAAGAAACCGGGGAATCTACAGTGACGAGATTTTGGTAAAATATACATAATCCTGTTTGATTACGGCAATAATTGCCAAGTCAAGCGCACAGTCCAATGACAGTGTCTTACTGAAGGAAAATTTGACTGTGCCTGATTTCCAACAGCCTTAGAGCCAACAGCTTTTGGTCATTTCCAGATATTTTCCGTTAGATATCAGATATCATTTAAATTTTTCATTTTCAAGTTGGTGTTTAAATTGCTCTTACATATCCTTCCTGAACAAGCAGTGTTTCCTATGAATAACCTACTCAATTTACATCCTCCAAATCTTTTCTCCAAAAAAATGCTGTCTAAGGCTGATTTTAGCTTACAATATGCTAAAAGATGTTATTAATGTGTTCTTTCATATTTTGGGTAGTGAATATATATATATATGTATATATTTTTTTTTGGGAGCATAAACTGCATTTTAGAATACAGATTGTATGAATACAGAGTCCATGAGAGTACGTGTGTGTTGTATTTGGTAGTGCAAGATTAGTCTTGATCGGTGTCTGCTGTCACAGTGCCAGTATTGTGTCTGCAGCCAGTCCATCTAGGCCCCCGCATCTCCCATCCCATCCCAGGCTCATCCCTCTGTCTGTGGGAAGACAAGTCACAGCGCCAGCTTGGCTCAGAGCCAGTGTGGAAGCTCTGGTTAAGTCCCTCTGCCAAGTCTGGATTACACCGAGATGTTAATCATTGGAGAGCATATTAAAAACACTATCATATACTTTCAGTTTCCAAACTGGATCGACATTTCTATGGCGGCAAATCTGCCACCTGCGAGCGTTCTTGGATCGCTGCCCTTTGCAGAGCTATAGTAAAACACGTCTCAAGCTATGTCTACTTGAGAATTCGTAGCAGTGTTTTGGGTGGAGTTTGGTAAAGAGGAATGCCCTTTAAATTCCAGTCTCTTTTGTTGCTTCATTGTTGCAGCTTATTGTGTCATAAGTAATTCTAGCTGACTTCAAAGGAGGTTGGGGTGCAACTGTTGGGTTGTGGGAAGTACTGAATGTCGAACAACGCAAACGACCTCTCTCAGATGGGAACGTTTCAGCTTGTCTCTTGTGAAAACAGTTTGTTTATCTTTTTTTTGTCTTCCTTCAGATTGATATGTGACCTAAATTTGGCAAATAAAAACGTATAAAGCAGGAACTCGATGCCAAACCTGACCTCCCCAAAGTTCTTGTGTTTTTGTTGTTGTGCATAATGTGTGTGTTTGTATGCATGGAGGTGTGTGTGATTGTGTACACGGTTCACGTTTAATGGGTTTTGTAGAAGTGAGTGGGAGCTACCAAAATGGCAAAGGGAGCAACACAGAAATAGATCATATTTCTGCTTTCTGTGTTTTTTCCTAATAAACCAAAGCAATATATCAGAATTACACATAATCATGGCTTTTCAATATTGGCTAAGTTGATTTGTGTGAGATGGGTGTAGGAGACAAGAGGCCTGTAACCAATTCACTTAGGGAGTATGTATGCATTTGGGCCCCTATAGTGAAGCAGACAAACATTCAAATTAGAATGATAAATTGTGCTTTTCTAAATCTTTGGCTGCCTGTTTTAGAAGACCTGTCACTCTCTCCACTGGTTCATTCCTGTTTGAGTTGCGGGACATTCATGGCCATATCAGCGTATCCTATGTGGAAAGAATGTAAAGGCATGTCACCAGTCGCTGACAGAGCTGCCACCGAGTTTCTACTGATCTGCGCATTTGTGACAAAGAGAGTGAGAATAGTCGTGTGTGAGAGAAAGACAGAAACAGAGCAAGAGAGACAGACGCTGACAGAAAGAGTGCGAGTATGGAGAATTAAGGCATTGTTTAGCAGAGTCGCGGGTAATCAGCAGGAGTTGGACATGCAGAGATTCTTGGCGGGGCTGGAGATCTGGGGTCCATACTATCACTGTCTACCCTACTGGAGAGATCGCCACAGGGGGAAAGAGTGCCCTCTGGCCCCCTACACTCCCGACACATCCATCCACAGCCCTCACACCTCCTCACACACATTCCTCACATACTCTCACTATTGGCCTGTCCATCTTCCTCTCACTCTGCCTCCATTTCATTCCGACTTAAGCTGATATGTTACTTCACATCACAAAAAAGTTGTACACACGCGCCTCTGTTTGCTGCCGTATTGTGAGCATAGTGGAAACCAAAATGTTTTTGACAAACATAACGTACATAAAAGTAAACAGGTGCCACACTGTCTGGCTTTTCTGCAGTGTGATCATGCAGATTTGCGTCTCTGCGTGTTTTTTGTCGAATTTACAGTACGCTGCAGTATAAGGGAACATTTTTCTCTCTCTTGTCAGCCGTGAAAGCATCTCGCTGCTCGTGGTAACAGAAAGATGTTACACCTGCACACTTGCAGCTGTCAAAACATCCTGCTGATGCGCACATAAGGTTTTTAGAGAACATACACATGCACTGTGTTGCTCCAGCAGAGGGAATATTTGTGGCACGTGTGCACGCACATACGGTCACACTTGAACACACCGCACACAGCATGTTAGTTGCTTCAACTCTGTTGCAAATTTAGAGCACACACACCTTCAGTTTTAACACTGAACTGTTGCGTTCAGACAAATTTAGCACATAAGTTTTCAACAGGGTGACTATTAAGCCTCCTTCACAGAAGTATCTATTTCATTGCAGTGTTAATGTCACTTACATTTATATTTACATAATAGCTTTATAGTTTCATCACATCTGTCTGTGTAATGTAACCAAACCACTGAATATGGCACCAACAGCTTTCACGGTTTTTGTTTTTGTTTTTTTTTCTCAGGCAGGAAAGTTTCAGTTCAACAATCATGTTCGTCAGTCTTAATGAACTCATCAGTCAATAACAGTCAATGACAGCAGTTCCCCGCGTTATCGGTATTCACGCGGGAAATCGTCAGCTTTCTAATTAAGTGGATCAGAATTAATCAAGCAGCCGTTCACTGTGGCTGTGTGTCAGAGGAGGAAGCAGTTATCACCCGAAGAACACAAGCGCTCGAACACACACACACACACACACACACACACATAATTAGAGCACATATAGATATTTAACCTTGCAACTGCCTCTGTTTTATACATCTCATTATAAAATTCATTAAAACTTAGTTGATTAGTAATGGCGTAGTTTTACATTTTGCTTTCTTACAAGTACGTCCCAGGTCAGCTTGACTAAAGCCGACTACAGGAGTTGTGGGAAGATTTATATCCATTTAATCCCTCCCGACAATCGGAGGAGAAATCTGGTCTGGGATTCTGGTGGGTACCGATGTGGCCCAGATTATTATTGATTATGATATGATTATTATCTTAATAACCGTCCAAGCTGCTTGTAGACTCATCGGGGCCTCCCCGATAACATCAAACATGTTTGATATTTATGAGTTAAAATCTGGATGATTACGTCAGTAAGTACAAGCGTTAGTACAAGCTAACGTTAGTCCTGGAGCAGCTGATGGTGCTGCCAAGCAACAATAAACCCCAACCTTTCTCTCACCCACACTCATTTAGCCTTCTGCTTTTGTTTTTTCTCACTGCAAAGCTTTACTCCAGAAAGTTGTTGCGCCACTTTAGTCTCCATTTTATTTACATCTGCTTCCCCATGAGATCACGTGAGGTGGTGCATTGCTCCCTCTTGCACGATAATCTTAATAATATCTTGTAGTGTGTGATTGTTTGAGATTAGAGAGAAGAACATCTGTGAAGTTTCTCATTATGTGCGCGATGCAACCCGAATTTCTGCAGTCTGAACCCGGCTTAAATACTCATAAAACATGTTCATTTTAGCCTGGATAGACTATTTTTTTTATCTTCACCTTCTTAAATTAACCTTCTTTGTGACCTCTTTACACTGATGGAAATCTAACTTTGTCTGCATCTGAAACAGTTTGGCATTTAAACTCTGGTCTTGTTGATTTTTGGATTTCACTAACCTTTTGGATGCGAGTCTGCTCTTCTTTGGTATTTGAACACGTGTTTGGGTATCTTGTGCGCTTTGTGAAAGAGACAATGAAACAGTGCGTGTGGATTTGCGCTCATATGCTCATGTATGCGTCTACCTACAGTATGTAAGCATGTGCTTGTGATAAAAAGGAATGTCTGTGTGTGTGTGCATGTGTGTGTTTGTGCTTTAATGTTGTTGTTGCTCGGATGCCCTCTTCATCTTGAGCCACAGATTCAGCGTGGTGCCCTCCCCCAGCTGACCTTTTAATGTAAACTGCTTGTTTTAAGATGCCATGTTGCATCAGAGCAGAGAGGCTGCTGGGATGCGACTCTAGTGTTGCGGGGAATGAGGGAGACAATTCAGAGGTGGGGAGAATCCATCTAAGTGACCTCTCGAACCTATGACCTTTTAATGAAGCTTTCATTGCTGACATCCGCATTCACTTTGTTTTGTTTTGGACTTAAACCTCATTGAGACCTGGAAATATGTTCTTCCCTCACGTGCTCCCTTTCACTTCCTGCCTTCTTGTCCACGACTTATTCTCCTCTTCCCTAACCCCATTCCTTTCTTTTCTGTCTTCTGTCTCTATCCATCCTTTCAGCAAAAAGTTAAAGAATGATTTGTTTTATTCAGTCCAAGGTCTGGTCTCACCTTCCAGAGAGGATGAATCCCAAACGGCAGACTCGAGTCAGAAATTAGTTTGGGCAATCATGTTCCTTAAGATCAATTAAATGTCCTCATATTTAATTAAGCAAAATAGATCCATAAATATTTGTTTTATTCTTTACTTAATAATCCATCCCTCCATCCATTATTTATCTTGAGATATATTGTCTCAAGAGAGACCTGGCCAACATGGCAGTGTTAAATGTTTAACATGTCTCTGACACTCCAAACCAAATAAACAAATATCGGTCTGTTCATGTTAATTTAGATATTAACATCTTCACCACACCTGTCTCCAAGGCCTGCAGAAAAACTTCAGCTTTGAGCAGAATTAGACCAAACTCTCCCTTTAACGTGGACTGGGGGGGGCATGATAGCTGCCCATTGGGGGAAAACAGTTAAATTTGACACGGCTACAGATAAATGCAGCCGCTAATCTGACAGAGCTGGACATAGTAGATAGTAGATAGGGCCTGAGCCCAGGTTAAATGTCGTTACCCCTGTGATCAGATGGCCAATTTTATATTTTGGTGAACAGAAGCTTTTTAGAAAAAAAAAAAAATGATACTGTTTGCACAAGTCATCATTTGCAGCTCCCAATCCTGGGTTTAGTGATACCACGTGATTTCATAATCATTATTATAATTCTGTGCGTGTGTGTGCCTACAACCTCAGGTCTCTTTTAGAGAGTTTAGTTTAATCCCTCTCGTCATATTCAGATATTATAGACCTGAGCTGAGGCCGAAGGATTTAATACAACAGGAATATGCTGAGGATGTCTCAATCTGCTGTAACTCAGCAGTAATTGTGTCAAAGCTTTTTTTCTTCTTCATATCCCAATCCTCATGCATACACATGCCTTTAGTATTTGCTATTTAGACCGAAGAGACAGTGTTAATCATGCAGATTTGTTTTAATGCTCCCTATACACTAAGAAAAAAGAGGCAAGTAATGCACTAAGCCCGCTATTTATACCAAATACTTTTCACAGTAATGATGATGATGTGAATCTATTAGTGCAGAACAACTTTCGTTGAGGACCAGTGGGTATACATGTGTTACGCAACTTCTGTTCATTATGTCTCAGCGTATGTGCAGGATTCTCATAACGTTAACATCAAGTAAACATAATAGAATATAATCTTATTTTTTGATCAAATGTATCCTGTTGTCCTTCATTTGTCAGAGGATTGTTTGTCCTCAGTTAGTGGCTAAACTGATTTGCCAGGTACGGTGATACCTGTCTGTGCACCATACAGTAACAACTGTGAATGTGCTTTTGCTCTCTCTTTTACTGGTCCTTAGGTTTCTTTCCTCTATTCCCTTGAGCTCCAGTAGTTAGTAGATTGAGCAGAAAACAGCAATGAAACCCTCCATTTCCCCTTTGACCAGTCCTGTTCTCTCTACTGTCCCACAGTGCTCTTTGACTATGAGCTGTCTGCTTAGCCTGTGGCTGTCTGGCACACTGACCCCCTTAAGAGGCCACATTGTGTGTGCATGCAAGTGTGTGTGTGCGTGTGTCTGTGTTTCAGACTGTGTTTGTTTGTGAGTGAATGTGTGTGTGTGCGTGTGCCACCCCTCCTCTACCCCAACATCAACTCATGTCCTGGCTGTTATAAATAATTCATTGGCCATTTGAGGCCCCCGGAGCAGAAGAGCACTTGTGCGAGCCTTTAGTGATGGCCTTTAGTCACTTCTTACAAACATCCACTTAAACAGGCCTCACTCACAAGAATGCACTCCTCTCAAACTACACCAAAGCAGCCACTTAAACTGTCACAGCAGATCAATGGGAAGCCCAAACTCAACATTATCCTCTTATACCAAAGATGAGGCTTTTTTTCCCACCTGACAATACTGAGAATAAATAGATAGACAGTCTTTTATCACCTACCTTGTACTGGTATCTGTATCCAGAAACTCCAGCTAGGGTCAGCGTTGATGTCCTGAAGGAGGAGGAGGAGGGTGATGTGGGGTGGGGGCAAAACACCTGGATTTCTTAGCTCCAATCTGCTGTCTGCCTCTGGTTTGTGTATTTGATTTGGTGTGTGGGTGAAAGAATGGGGCACTGGGGAAAGAACTAATCGAGAGAGGTGAGGGAGACATGGCGTGAGCAAGACAGGGAGGAAGAGATGGAGGATGAGGCGTTGGGAGGTCAGAGTAGCATCTCGACTCCCTTGGAGAGGAGGAGAAGTGTCCGGCAGCACCTGCCTCATTACCGTCCGCCCCCCCTCCGCCTGACGTAACCCTGCTAACCCTGAAGAATATACATTAGCCGCGGGCCATACCTATGGGCCATGCAAACACATTTGTACAAGTTTTTGTCGATTAACTAATTCAGAAGTGAGCTTCATTATTCCACTGCCCTTAATTGAGATAACAATGCAAATTCCCTTCATTAACTGTGACATGGACAATTTCTCCCGGGCTCCGCAGGGACACCATTATATTCAGAGCCCATGGAGCAGGTTGCAAGGTGTCATCAGATATTCAAATGGCATGCTTGTTTAATTGCAGTAAATGTAGCATGTCCGGACAGGTTGGCGGAGGACATTTGGAGTGCGTGCCTGGCCATTTTTGTGTCGGTATGTAGGTGTGTGTGTGTTTGGTAATAGAGGCATTTGGATGGTAGTTAAGGTAGGAGTCAGTTCAAGGTGTGAGTGTGTGTGTATGAGTGAGTGTGCATGGGCCAATGGGCCCCCCCAGGCAGCTGTTTGCAGGCCCCTGTGCGATCCCGTGGGGCTCCTGAGGGAGTGTGTTGTTGGACTCTTGTCTTTTATGGCAGCAGCAGTAAACATGACAGGCTGTTTGGAGACCATCTGTTTCCAATGGCTGCCGCATGGTAACAGGGAGCTCAACCTGAGATCTGCTCGGTGTCTGTCTCAGAGGTAACAGTCCTGTCTCCTGGCTTCTACATGGGGATTCTGACGGGGAGAGAGACGGGAGGCGGATGAGAGAGAGCGAGAGAAAGAGGGAGTCCAATGAGTTGAACTTGGCATCTGCATGTGCTACCTAGCATCAAACAGCACCCTGAGGACCTACAGGTACACCCCTCGTCACCATACACAGTCACACATGCACAGCAAACATGCACATACACACACACACACACACACACACACACACACACACACAAATAGACATACACTCTCTGCAACAGACACACAAACACCTCGGGCCATTAAGCTAAGGCAGTATTAAGAGAGGCGGTCCCAGAGCGTGACAGATTGAGTCAAGTTCTTCTAACACTCTCTGGCTGCCGACACGGCGCTATGTCAAAAGCCTATTTCCCTCAACACCTCCTCCTGCCAAATTGGGATGAAAAAGAGAAGAAGCGACTGTTGCACTCCTCTTAACACATAAGTCATTAATATGTCTCTGATGCACTCATTTGTTCACCTCACTCATTAATTTGAGTCCTTTCTCGCTTAAACGGCATTCAAATCAAAACAGTGTGGATGGCTTTGAGGTGTGACTCGGACTGATTTGCAGGTTTTTTACCTTTGAGGACATCTTGTCGTCATTACAGTATCACAGATGCATTTTTTTTTCTCTCTCTCTCTCTCTGTTGTCCTTTGTTGAAATCACAGTTTAGAAAAACACCAGTCAAGCAAGTGCACCTAATGGTAGCTTGACACTGTTATTCTATTTAATGAATCCAGAGGTGTATCTGTTGAGACATGGTTGGCTTTCTCCCTATCTTGGCTTAATTATTATTTTAAAGCCATTTACTTTCCCATCATTACCCAGCTAAAACATCCCCATCCTGAAAGGCCTTGAACCCCCCCCCCCCCCCGCCTTGTCTTTTTACTCTCCCTGAACGTACTCACCCATTAAAGAGCTGCTGCAGTCTGCCACTCATTATTGCTCAGTACATTTACATTGAATAGGTCATTGGGACCCAACTAAGTGGAACTAATGTGGGACAGAATAGTAGAGGGTTTGGGTTCAGTGTCACATAAACCCTCTGCTCTGTAATAACGAATCTCTGATTGCTGTTAAGTGGGAGAGTGCCTCACTGATCCAAGTCATGTCTGAAACAAATCTGGGGTTTGTTTGTTGTTTGTTTTATGGTTGTTGGTTTACATTTGGGCTTATCTTCCATCTTAATGGCCACAGAACATATCTATTCAAATGATCAAAAGCTCGCTCACCTTTCTCAGTATAGGATATGTACTTTTAGAGGTTCTATTGTTTTTTGTTTCAGTTGAATTGCTGCCCTGCATACAGTGTTGGTCTTGTGATTATGCAGGGACAAGGATGCAGAAGGCTAGGCCATATGGTAGATGTCTCATCGCCATCCTGACGAAGAGAAGACTTGGGAATGGGCCGCAGGGTCACTCTTTGACACCAACTACCGTGCACGATAAAGAGACAGCAATTATATACACACAGCCCATCAACGGTCGCCTGCTAACTGTATGATAGGACTGTATGCTTTCAGTGTTCGGTCTGTTGTACTGTGAAACATCTGTTACATTTATGGAAATACAGCCACAGCTTTTTTTCATGCTGACAATAAAGTCTATCTTCCTACACAACATGTGTTGGGTCTCCAGTTGAAGTAAACAGGCAGTAATTCTGTATCTTGTTTCTACTTCGTAGGCTCGTCTGTGGGTGCAGACAGGGAGGAGATGAGAGTTGATACTTACACCTCTGGCTTAACATGGTGGGTGGGAGCACAGCAGCTGGTTGACTTTTATTAAGACATTGCAGTGTGTGTGTGTCAGAGAGAGATAGAGAATGTTTGCACAAGCTCAGCATGCTTTTCAACCTGTTTACATGTCCATCTCAGTGTATGAGTCTATGCACTGTGTGTTGAGGCAGACGGAATTGACTGTTCTATCAATTAACACTAACTTCAGCTCCATGTTACATGACAACCAAAAAGTGATTTCCTGTAGTCAGTTAGGTGGTCATTTTGCTGAACATGAGGGAGAGCAAGAAAGAGAAAGAGGAAGAAGAAGAAGTAGAAGAAAAGAGGGAGTACCCTATGTGAATCCACTTCAACTGGATTTAGCTGTATGAAGTGAGATAGATCAAATATTGAGTAAGTGAAGGAATAGCATCACCACATCAAAGGCATGGATTGGGAGGCACAGGGAGAGATTAAAGGCAGCCTTGAAGAAGTGGGTGAAGGAGACCAAACTGTGGTGGTTGTAGCCACGCTGGATGGGCCAGTCGATAGTCGACCCACTGCACTGCTCCTCCAAGTAGCTGCTATCTGAGCACATAGCTCCTCTTTCCCTTCTTGAGCTGCCAGATCTTAATGACTCACACAATGACCTTGAAGAGGAAAGGGTCATGAGAGCACAGGGAAGAGGAACATCAACAGGAAGGGGAAGATACTTCGCAGTGAAATTATTCAAGGGATGAACACCTTCGAAATTCTCCGTTGGAAGACGTTCTCCACCAGTACTTCTTTCATCCCCCTGCTCCCTCCATGTCCTCCCACCTTACACCCTTACTTACCCCCACCATTACTTAAAGGTTGCAGCTTTCATCTGCATCTAAGATATTAATATTTCAAAATTTAGCATATTTCTCAAGACAGCCAAATAATTGAACCAGCAATGAAAGGAGAGGACACAATAGTACGTAAACAAGGTTGAGTGGAGACCCAAACCCCTGCCGATTCTGGCCCAATCAGCCTGCCCTGTTCTGGCCCAGCTTGTGTGCCTGCATGCCTGCCTGAGCTTGGCTAGGTTTGAAAAGTCAGGCTTGTGGGTGGATGCTACTCATAAATATGTATTTGGCTTAAGCCGTGTAGTCCCACTGCTCTCTGCTCTGCCTTGCTCGCCCAAACCTTATGCTCCTCTCACTCGTCAGTCCTTCATAAGTTGGGGATGCAACTTCCTGGGGCATATTCATAAAAAGCTGAACAAAAGGATGATTGATGCAAGTTTTCCTGTTTCCTGGTTACCACTACAGGGGGATTTTACACTGGCAGAAGGGTCCAGGTTTGCAGAGATAAAATCCAGGTAAATGCCATCGTTGTAACAGCAAATTCTGCCAAATAAAGAATACAGTGAAACAGTCACGTAGGTCTCGCCACTGCTGCTGCACCATTTCCTTGGCAGTGAAGCAACAAGTAAACATCAGGGATTAAAAGATTTGTGTCAAGACTGTGAAATTTTGGGAGAACTTGGGCCTTACTAGGAAGCAGCCCAGGGGCATTGTTGTTAAAGATGTTGCCTATAAATACTGTAGGACGTTCTATCTATCTATCTATCTATCTATCTATCTATCTATCTATCTGTGTCAGTCTTCATTGATTGCTTCATTAGCACTAGACTGATTCATTTCCAACCCTCCTTAAATATAACTTAAATCATCCCTGAAATAGATTTTTTTTTCCTCACTGAAAATTGAGATATGTTCGACTGAGCCCATAATCCTGATCCTGAATTTTGATTTATGCTGCAGCTTGTGTTTTCTGAGGGTGCACTCTTTTCTGCATGCGCTTCAAGTCAAAAGGCACAGAAGCTAAGACCTAAGATCTCTGCATGTACAATCTGCTGGGAATCTGTCATGTGACGATCCCTTTTTATCTACACAGTTGGTTTGTGTGTGAGTGTGACTAAGTGTTAGTGTGTGTGTGTGTGTCTGTGTGTGTGTGGTAGCCTCATATCAAGCATTGAATCACCATCTCTCTCCCACTCCTCTGACTTCGTGTTTCCCAGATCGTCCATTTGCAGTCAGCTTAGTGAGGACGTGCTTATCCATATTCTGCAGTCAAAAACCATGTCAGTCCTCACAATAATTGATTTTGTCTTTGATTTTACAACTGTATTTGAAGCACTGTCTCAATCCAAAGCTCATTGTCAAGCCTTCCTTCCTTGCCCTTTTTTCTATTATTAGGCTAAGACAGAGCAAGTGCTTATGTTCTCTGACAATTCTCAGAAATCATTAAGATCCCCCCCAACAAACAAGAATTAATGCCTGCCTGCAAAAGCATAGCTTCAGGCCTTGATCAAATAGAAATCGCTGCTGTTGTCACTCTTAAAGGCAGAGTGCATTGTTAGTAAGAGAAAGCTTAAAGGGCACCATGATGGTTTCATTCGTTGTATCTTTGCACCTAGTTACAGTTAGATAGCTAATCTAAAATGATAACAAGATAATTAACTATTGATTGATTTTGTTGTTCCTTTGCAAAAGGGATGTATGATTCTAAAGCAACTTTGGGGTGAAAAGAGGAGTGCTCCCAAAAAGCACTTCTGCCAATACTTACTACATGATCATGGTTTCTGTAGTTGAATATGTCCTCAACAAGATTTTATTACATGATTCTTATTATTTCGTCAGTTACTTGGAGTGTGCATCCCGCCATTAAGAAATCATCAATTCAAATTCATCATTTTGTGTGTGCGTGTGTGTTGTGTGCACATATGTGCTTGGTTCAAAGGCCGACAGCTATAAAGGGAATCATCATCCACATGACAGAGGGACTTGGGAAGATGCAGTCATTGTTCTTTATTTTTATCTTGTTGCATGTCACCCATGTCCCACGTTTGAAACAAATGTATCATAATGTTCTATGCCTTTTTTTTCCAATGTGGAATGGTTCTCAAGCTGAGCCAAATTATTAAATATAAATGGGACGTCAACTATCTGTCAGAACACAACAAAAACATCATGCAACATGGAATTTTGCTTTGAATGTGTGAGTCAGGGTTCCTTATGAAGGCTTGTCAGAGGAGAAGTTAGCGTTAGTGTGTCTCTTATCTGAATTGTTGTAGAGAGGATAGAAGAATAACAGTCTCCCGGCCGCCGGCCAAACCGAACCTTTCAATCTTTGCTCTGCAGGGACTGACCACTCAACTCTGCCAGCCAAGTACTGTACACCGAATGCCGCAGTAACCTTGACAGCAGCTGACCTCTGCAATTATAATCCTTATTTTCTGATGTATTGGTGCTCTTTTTTTGTTATTATGCTGTAGAGTGAAAAACTAACCCGGCTTTAATGAGTTTCAACACCAGGCCTCACACTCCCAATTCCCATCCACGACCCTGCTCCTAGCTTTATGATAAGCCCTATCTTCTATTCTGGTCCTACCTTTGTACTCATATAGCCCCTCTCCACATCCCAAGCTATATCCCACTCCCCATCTCTGCATATATCGCCATTCCCTTTCCTATCCTACCCCAAGGCCCATCCTCTCCAGGCCCAGCCCAGTGCAAACTCCTGCCTACAGTAGCCTGTCCACCCTGTGCCCTGGCTGTCAGCTTTCCAGGCCGGCTGCGTTGACAAGGGGAGGCCACTAGGGCTGTCTGTCATGGGGTTACTCTCGGGGCGGAGACGGTTCAGCTGATTCGCTGACACCGGCTGGCGTGTGCGGGGGCTGGAAGGGTGGGCATTTGGCGGGGATTTACAACGTGTGTGTGTGTGTGTGTGTACGTGTGTGCATTTGGCGGGGAGCTACCGGGGGTTAGCCTTGCCAGATGACAGGTATGAGGGAGGCGGGGAGAGAGGCTCAGGAGGCAAAAAGAAAGAAACACCGGGCTGGCTTCATCGACACACCTAAACACACACATAGACATGCTCACACATACATGGCCAGTTGAAGGACAATGAACAGGACTCCAGACCTCCACAACACAGCTGGGAACAAATGCCCTCAAGGGAGATATGTTTTAATGAGAAAGCAAAGAGTAAAAGCACTGGACAATATGTAAACCATTTTAAGAACCAGTTTTACTTTTGTAAAAGTTCTCTCTCTGCCTCCAGTAGCACCAGTTAACACTATAATCTGCAAGTTTCTCATTAATTCAGTTTTTTGCGACTTCTTTTGTCACCAGCAGTCATTGCTGTTGTTATTATTTGCCGCCCTACTTAAAGATCTAACACGATCACATCTGTTTCTGTAGATATTGTGTGGTTAATTTGTGACTTTGTGGGTGACATTTTATTCTTTGTTTGTTCTTTGTTGTTTGTTTGTTTTTGGTCATGCCATAACCAGCCCCTCTTCTCTTTGTTCCAATGTATTCAGTACGTTCAGCAAATTGCCATTGCTGCTTATACAGTACAAACATAAAACACATTTTGTGTTTCATTGTTTCCCACAATGTATTGACCTGACACTGATATTGTAGCTATATTGTGATGGCAGCAAATCCTTGCCACATAAAATTTTAACTATCTTCTTGGCAAGATGTCTATGGTCATTATTGGTTGGTTTGGAGAAAGTGGATAAAAATTGATGTTTTAACTTATGATAACTTGATGAACCCACATGTACACGTAAAACACCTCTTATGCGCCTATGTGCAGTATGTTAGTGCTTTTGTGCACCTCTGTTGGTCTATGTGATCTGAATGCCATCCCAGAACAGTCAGAGAGACCCTTGTCTGATATCTGGGGATCTAAGGACTGACATTCAAGTTATATGGTGTCTGTGCTCTTTTGGAGGGTCTCAGGGTCTAATATCCTCCACTGCTTCTTCAGGAATCTGATGCCCCTGCTCAGATTGCTCTCCTTTGGGGTCTGTGTGGCTTGTTGGTACAATAGGAGGATCGGACACAATCAGGTGCAGTGTGCCTGATCAATTCTGCAAATATCTGAGAGGACGTTTTTAAGTGTTGCTTGAGATCAACAGGTTTAATGGAGCTATATGTGTATTAAACTACTGCATTCTCCGTGTGTGTGGATAATCCCTTGATCTCCATCAGAAGGTCCCAGCGACATGCCAATGCTGACTTTGGACACAGGAGCCAGGACAGCCCAGGCGCCAAGGCAGCCCCGTTCCACTCATGTGGTGCCAGCACTGTGGGCCTTAAACAAACAGGGTCAGCTCACAAAGACAAAGGAGTGACATGGATCCACTGGAATCTCAGTCAAGTCTTCAGATTTGCCCTATTCATAAATATGTCAGTCTCCCAGCACACAGGCATATTCACAGCAGCTGGGTGGTCATTACCCAAGCAAAGATAAGTAATGTATTCGATTTATCTATGCAGTACTGCTTTGTTTGATTTTTACAACTTAAAAGTGGCTCTTTCTTGTGATCACTTCTTGTTAGTACTGTATAGAAAGAAGTTGCTTCATTTGAAGCTTCCCACTTATTTTTACTGGCTGTCTTTGAAATTACTATATGCTATGGCATTCTTTGATAATGTCTGAGCTGATAGCCTCTCATATATATATATATATATATATATATATATATATATATATATATATACATATAAAACAAAACAATTACTGAGAAAGAGCTCACTCAGTAACGTCTTACCTTGGACCTCAATTATCATCTTGAGAGTTTCTAAATCTTACATTAGATGAATGGCAATTGACTCTTTTCTGTTTCCTATAATAGAAGCAGCATCCTGACACCGCAAATGAGATAGAGTTCAGGCATTAGTATTCTGTTAATTTGACCCAAGGCGCCTCTATGCAATCAGATCTGAAGCCAAAGCACTTAGCCTATGCTAAGGATTAATGACGGCCATCTAAAACAATTTGGGAGCCAATCAGTTGAACTGAGGAGGGTAAATCTAATATGATAATTTATCTGCATCAACGCGACTCGCCTGGCAGGGAGGAGTATGCTAATTGCGCGACCCTTACCTAGTGACTGGATGCACACAGCTGGGTGTGCTGGCTCTAGCTCTGCTATTAGGGAACTTTGAGGGACTTTGGAGTTTGCTGAAGCGAGTTCTCCTTGGAGGGTGATGGGAAGTGAACCCCGCCGCTTCACACTGAGCTCAGCCCTGCTCCCCTCAACCCCTCCATTTCAATTTCCATAATGTGCCCGCCTCCAATGACATGACAGCAAGGCGCAAATAAGTGTCTATATTGGTATCAGATGGAGATGTAGAGGATAGGGGTTTTAATATGGTTGGAAGGCCTCCCCAAGGGACCATTTTTGCCACTACAGAACATCAGTTACACAGTTACAACAATAGTCTCTTAATTGATTCGTTTAATTAGCCGGAGATGGAGCTAGCGCTACAGCCTGTCATCCTGTATCATAGGGGGTCTCCTCAGCAGCCCGCATGGCTAGCCTCTTACCCCACACCAGTCAGATTTCCATTAAAGTGTAATTATATGGAAATGAAAACAACATAAAAATCCCTTCTGAAGTTGACCACTGAAACAATGCAGACTTTCACTGCTCCTTTTTTTTCTTCTCTATTCTTACTGATGAAAAGAGAGCGAAAAGGGCATTTTGAAAACGCGGCAGCCAGACGTTTTTATACTTTACATGGACACATTTAAAATCTTTTGCCCTGCTTGTGAAAGACAAGCAATTCATCAGTGCTTTTGATGGAGCAGTAACTCTGTAAATCAGTTGCCAGCTTTGTATTGTAGAGAGTGAGTGCACTTGGGTGAGTTGGGGGTTGGAAGGGAGAGTGGGGATCAGGGGGCCTGTATGGGGGTATGTAAGAGTTTCTATTTAAACTGATGCCTCTCAACAAAAACAGCCACCCTTCCAAATCCTATGCACCCACACCCACTCCCCCTCCCCTCGCCTCGTTGTTTACCACAGGCCCAACTTCACAAGCCCTCTTGGTATGAAGTTGGAGCCACAGAGCTAAGAGCAGGGGAGTGATTACAACTTCCTTCAGTGTGAATGGTGCAGATGTCGGCCTGGCCTCAGTGAAGCAGAACAATGCCCTCAAAGGCGTCTGGACACAATGGGCCTTTCTCCTCTGCCGGAGATGTCTCTCTATAGCAGCTTGCAGCGCGGGGATGCTAAGCAGGTGGCACACAGAGAGACAGAGACGGCCCCAGCCCTTTCAAGTTCCCTCGGCTGAAAAGCATCAGTGGGTACATGTGTGGAGGAGTCGCCGTGGATTGCTTCTGTGGTCAGTCTGGGCATTAGCGTCTGGAGGTGTCATTTAGCGGTGGATTAGCCAGGCTGCCTGTTCACTGGGGATTTTCCCCCATTGATGGGCCACTGAGAGAAGCTGGGATTGATGCTCTTTGGCGTCTTGCTCTCTGATCTGCCACGGCTTGGTCGAAGATTGAGAGCTCTTTCACTCTTATATGAGGAAGTTACAAAGTCCCCCTTTACCCTCCCATGACTCCCTCCCTCTCTCTCACCCCTTTCTTTCTGTGTTCCTATATTTATGTCAGTCTTTTTCTGTATTTCTTGACTAAGAAACTCAGAAAGCAAAATTTGATTCTTATGTTTGGAGCAATGTCTTAGATGACATAATATTTTTGCATGTGTATAAATACATTATATAATATTCAATATATAATCTATATTTCAGATATATACTTTTTGTGTATTTTAAATATATGTACTGCTTGGCTTCTGCTTGGTTGTGTTTACCACACCACGTGTTTGTGTACTAAAATGGAAGCACCCTGCTCCTATGGATTTGCAGATTTAATTATGACAGCAAGAGCGTCCCACTGTGTGTTTACCACAAAGAGTCCCTCTCTATGGAGCTGAATAATTTGCTCTCCACTTCCCCAACTGCGTGGCATTACTGTGGTTTTCCTGGGCGCAGTGGAGAGCAGTGGGGACCAAATGAAGAAGAGTCACCTGGCGTCTCCTTCCAAGGTCTTGCAGAGTTAACATGTAATGAATAAATTAATATCTAATGAAGGAGAGGGCCACTATTACACTCACCCTGCACTCGTGCCATCAGGGAAGATAGAGGTTGAAGACACTAAATACTGCAGTGGATGCTGTGAATTGACAAACAACATCAAAAGACAGAAAGAGTGGTGCTAAATACTTCGTGTGCTCTCCAACTGTGCTCATTTGAGCAGAGGTTAATGTCATCTGTACTTTCCTTCTTTTGTCTTATTTTTGTTTTCATCTATGAGGTTCACGCTGGAACTGTGCTTTCATCACAGTGTGGGCTGATTAAAGATTTCTGACTTTTGTAAGTAGTGTTTTCTTTAAAAAAATAATTGTTTTAAAATAGTGAGTAATGATTTGTGTTTAAGACTGCAAAGAGCCTTGTATTAATATGGGTGATCCCTAGGCCTGCTTTTAAAATGATAAACATTCACACATCATTTTCCACTTAATGTATCTTTCTTGCTCTTTCCTGCTTTATGCAGTTACTAACTACTACTAACCACCTCAACACCCCTCTGTGTTACTGGCATGTGTACAGTACAGTATGGTGTCTGGTGTATGATCGTGGCAAAACAATGTGCCTACAGATTTACCTTTCTTTTATCTTTTGTCATTGAAGGATTTAATGCGTCATTGGCACACGTGCAAGCCGAGTCCTGCTGGGCTGTTGCTAATGTCGAGGCCCCCTTGTGAGAGTACATTATCTCTGAGCCTTCCTATTATTCTGGAACAGTATTGACTCCTAATGTGCCTATCTACACGTCCCCGGATATCTAACGTCATTATGAAGCGAACTAACAATCCATTATTCTCATCTCTTGTCATCAGTGCAAGCAATACTCCATTAGTTTAAGTACTCTTGTTTAGTTCTCTTAATTTACATGAATGACAACGTGCTGTCCAACAAGTACTGACGCAAAGTGTATTTACACAAAGGTTGTGAGTCACGATTTTCCCCATTGTTGGAAATTGTCTCCTATTGTCAAAAAAGTGCATGCTCCAAATTGTGATGTTCTCAAACCTCTTCATACAATCAACAAAATCACATAATGGTCTCTAAAGAAGACAATGCTGTAATAAAAAAACTCCTCACTCAAGGTAGCGAAAAGCACATGCATGCATGCATCAAATCAAAATTTCTGATGATGAAATAAACAACAAATTTTAGGCAGTCCGTTTACTGTTCCATGTCATAGTTGTGTGAAAAGAACCATAAATCATTAAAAACCATTTCATGTTTTGATCATTGTATCACTGCGTTCCAGTTTTAGAGCACTATTGGCACAAGTGCACATGAACAATGGAGAAAAACTATATTAGAGTACATGAGTGGAAGTGGCTTCACAGATAAGTCAAGGGAAACTAATCAAATAGACCAATCAGTGTCTGTGCTGAATGTAAACAATATAGTTGCCAGGGGTGAGACATATTAACCTCTACTCTGAATCAAATCTGATATTTTTAGCTCTAGTGAGCATTCGGACTGTTCTTTGATCCTGTGCCCGTGCACACAGAAAATCTGTGCTGATCTGCACGTTAGCTGACTCCTCAGAGGAAATACCAGAGCTTTCTCTGGCCATAGTGCACAATACAATAAATGTAGAGAGGAGGGGAGAGGGTGAGGGCAATGCCTAGTGTTCCTTAGTAGTGGGTCCTTTATATGCACCGCGCATGGTGGGAAAAGCATTTGCACTGGGAACACAGATGTTGTATTCCAGTTCTTGAAATGTGACTTTCCCTTTCCTTGTTCCATGTCACTCATCTTGCTGCAGGCATGGCATCACAGTGTTAATGCTAATGATCACAAAGTGACAGACCAACCTATTTTTTTAGCCAGAGCCTTGTCATTATGATGTCAGCACAATAAAATCAAAACCAGGAGGAAGGGAAAACAAACTAGGATAATTAGATTGGAAAACAACTATAACAGCATGTGACTCATGAACACAGCCTGATTGTTAGATGTGCCACCGTAAATTATTAAAATAAAAGGATATTAAAATAAAACAAACAACAGTGGTCAACACTGGGAATTGGGAGAAACGTAATAAATAAAAGAGAAAGTTGATTGAAATGTAATTATATCAATTTAATTACTTTTTTTTACACATAGAATTATCTAAAATCTTCTATTTCGGAGTTATGCTGTATATCCTGAATTAACCTCTTACAGGCAGTTAATAAAAGAGAAAGTTGATTGAAATGTAATTATATCAATTTAATTACTTTTTTTTACACATAGAATTATCTAAAATCTTCTATTTCGGAGTTATGCTGTATACCCTGAATTAACCTCTTACAGGCAGTTAATCAGATTCTATATCTCACTGACGATGATGTAGTTCTGAGCCTCTGAAATGGTGCCTGTAATAAGCCTGATAGGGCTGTGATATGACACCATTTGCCATAGACTTATTCCAGAGAAGCATGCCAAAAGGAACGATTTGTGAGTGCAATTAAATTCCCGGATATTGAGTGTTAAAGTGAGCTCTCCTTCTCCACAGGAGCCAAGGAAAGCACATGTACTGTACCTCTATCTCAGATTACACAGATAATACTCGGTTACAATGCTATTGGCAGCAGAGGTGAAAACATTTTTCTTCATATACATACATATTTTTGTAAAGCATACAACATCACCTCTATTATCTTCCCCGGGAGTAGGACATATTTTATTAAAGTCTAACATTTTAATTAGATTTCATTACATTTTAGGGCATATTCTGTCTTCAGTAAATCCAATGTGATCAGAGCCATGGATTATCAACAAATTATTGTCAAAATTCAGGCATGAGATTTGTGCTTCAAAAAGTCTAAAAGTGATACAACGGGTGTTTGTTTGTTGCCTTTACCTGTTTTTTTTTCTTTGTGCAGCAGCAGGTGCATGTTCTCTCACCATAAATCTGTAGGATTTACGAGCAGAACCATCAGCACCACACCAACAACAACAAAATATGTCACCGTTCTCCCTATTCTTGTGCCATGTTTGTGCAATGACATCACTGACCGCTAACTGATTAATTGCTCTAATGGTCCATTCTTAGACAAGAGGTCATTGTAAGGTCACGACCTTGAGGATAGAGGAAATGGTTGCAATAAGCAGGGGGTCATCCTTCTGTTGATTCTTTCGGATAACCACCCCTGCGTCACCTGTGACCAGCTTACTGTCCATCTACCAGGCACTGCCTGCACTGGTCCCCCTTTACCAACAGGAGAACAGCAAGAGGTCCCATCCCCTGTGCTCCTCTAGACAACAGTTTGGCCCAGGAGAACAATAAAACAGTGTCAGTTTCTACAGGAAAATGAGACAAAGTGAAAGAGGAAACAATTCGTCCACAACAGGACACGCGGCCGTGGAGGATAACCTGCCTTCAAAGATGCTGCTGTGGCGTATCAGAATAGTTTAGAGGTGGCGCACTTCAAAAGGCTTGGTGCGGCTCCCGTACCGAGTCGTTTTTCCTGCTATTCTTGTGGGTTGGTTTTGGGTTGCTATAAGTAGCCTGCATCCTGTCCCTCTGTGGTCTCAGGTGGATAGGTTTTGTTTTTGTAGCTGCGGCCAGGCCTTTAATGGCTCTCCGTGCTTCCACTGCTTCTGTTGGCAGGGCTGATTGGCTTGTTAGCGATGTACACATATATCATACTAGAGAGCTGCCAAACTCCTGTGTAACTCCTCACAGTGGTGTAGTGGGGTCAGTTTTAATTAGGACAGATCATTTTATTATGTTATGTTGTGTTAGCTTTTATGACGGCCAAAGTTTAGCAATGCATCATTGAAGCTTACGATACCAAAAGCCAAGAGGACAAGAGCAAGTAACAACAACAATATACGTGTTACTATATATGATCTAGATGTTAGCAGTTAGCAGTGCAGTCAAACTAGAGGACTAAACGTTATGGCAGTGCACTTCTCACTATGGTGTAGGTCTACCTACAGGTATCAAGTCCTTCAAGGCCTTTTTCCTCATTTGTTTGTTTTGATTTATTCACAGATGTCTGTTAAATTTTAGTCCACAAGGCCGTTGAAATACAATGATCTTAGCAGTAACAGCAAATGAAAGTGAAAGGCCAATAACATTTTAATAAAGTGGATATCTGAGACTTGTGGTTTTTTAATGTCTTCAAATCCTCTTTGTCCTTGTGTGAGGAAGCATCTGTTCTACGCTTGTCCTAAGTGTCACTGTATCCGCCTTTATCCTCTAGAACCTCCAGGATAAATACAGGTTTGAAGACGTGCCAGTCTGCAACTTTAGTGGACCCTTCCCCGCCCGTCTGTCTGCCGCTGGCCTCTCCTCACGCTCTCCCCCTTTTAAGAGCTTTTGTGTCCTTTTGAAACATCTCGTCCATGTTGATCAGTGGTGGTTTGCTGGTTACCTCTGCTCCGCCCACAAAACTCAGAGGCACACATGGTCCATTGTTTGGAGCACCAAGCCTGATTAGCGTGTACTCACCAACAGGATTGGTAGGCAAGCCACTTAGTGGAGTAAATGACCTCTGTGGTGTAATTACGTACAGTCTGTGGTAACCTGGCGGTCTAAACTCCGGCCAGAGTACACCTCTGCTCCCCCTGGCCCACCTGCCCCTTTGTTAGCCACCCAGTCTTCCCTGGGTGGCTAACAAAGTCCATAGTCCTCCATGCTTGCATCTCTCTTGTCCCCCTCAACCTCCCTTTCCTCTTAATGGCTTTCAACTTTGTTTGGCTTTCCTCTCGACTGCCCTGAACCGTAGGTCAGCCTCCCCATTAATTACAGCTTCTGGTGATTACAGGGTGAGAGGGAAAGTGGCGGAGTTTGCTTAGCCTGTGGCGGGTCCAAACAGGGACGCTTTCACTGTTTATTTAGTGTCTCAGGTTAAGTATGTTCATGCCATTGTTTCCTTGTGACCCATGACCTCTGCTGCCTGAAATGAATCAAGCCATCCATGTGTGAGGGTTCAAGGCGTTTTTCATATCACATATCTTTTTTTAGCTACTTTTAGTTTAGGGTTTGTGGTGTGAGGAGGTTAATTTTACGTGTCATGACATAGTTATTAGCAGTGTACGGTACCTAGGTTTTTTTTGTCATTTTTTACCTTGCAGGAGCCAAACAGTGCCCAGCCCAGAAAAGCGGGAGGAGAAGCACACCGGAAAACTCACACATGCTAACGGGTGCAATCACACTCTCATATCCTGATTGTGCAGTTGGTAGTGTGGACAATGAGGGCGGAGAGAGGGAAATGTGCAAGGCAGCTTTCCATTATGAGATAGTGTGTATTACTGTAATCCAGAGGGCCTCCTGCTCGCTGTGGCGTGTGCCAGACTCCTGGGTGGGCAATCTCAGAGACAGTGGGGAGGCCCAGCTTATTTCTGGGCACATTTGCCATGGCCTATATGGCTGTTACAAGAACTAGAAGTGGAACAGAAGTCATAAAAAGGCATTTTGATATTTTAAGGGAAACTTTTTAAGTGCTAGAGGTGAAAGGTGTGCTTCGTCTATTTTTTGCTTTAGATTTTGTGGTAAATGTGGAAAATTGATATTATGATGATATTAACACAGGGGAATTAGGGTTTCTCTCTTTAAAACTTACGTAACCATCAGAATATGAATTATATTTTCTTTATAAATTAAGGTCTGTGTCCTGCCACCTTGTCACTGTTTTTTATTGCAGTACTGGCTCACCTCCTCTTTTACACCGGTGCAGTCATAAAAATAAGTGTTTTTTTGATTTTATAAATTGAAACGATAGTATATAATACAAAATACAGGGGCAAACTATAGGGCTGCACATATGACAAGACTGATGGAGCCTTTGATAGTGTTTGTAATTGGTTCTCAGCTCCTGTCACTTACTTTCTTGTGGTTCAGTTGTCAGAGACCCTCACAGTATGGAAGACTGTGCTGCCCTGAAGACCACTTGTTGGATGCCTGCTGATCCTCTCGGGGTCTGGAATGGCCTCAGGAGACTCTGAAAGCCTGTCAATGTTCTGCCAGAAAGCTTATCCCTGTGCTGATGGCACTAGGCTGGCACGGGAGCACTGCTCTCTGCTGAGACAGAAAGAGATGGTTGGTGTCCCACTGGAAATGTGTCTCATGCCTGTTAAGGTGTCTGCTGGAACACTGGCACAAAGCTTTTTGAGGGCTTTGCAATGAAAACCCCACAGAACAGAATACATTCACACACAAACAAACACACACACACACACAGTGAAAAAGCAAATGGAACCGCATCAAATAATCACATATTTCCACAAAACAGTTTTAACTAAGCTTACATTATCTCTGGTAATGAGGTACTTAGTTATATTATGCCAGCTGAAACACATTACATTCACAAAGGGAAATTACAAAGTGGATATCTAATAAGTGTGTATTTACATACTGCATATATGTTTATATTTAGGTCTATATAGAGATTCACAGACTCTGCTATACACATAGGGTGTGAATCTCACGTCACTGAGGCGCCTGATTGCCATAGTTACTGAAACAACAATGATGACCATCCCAAGGTCGTAACCTTGCCTGACCTGAGTTCAGGGGGAGGTTGTCTGGGGTTTCCTGAGAATAATAAGGGGGAAATCTTCACTTCCCAGACCTCCCAGTAACCCTACAAGGCAGGAGATTTACGAGGCCCAACGAGGTCTCCCCTGATTGGCTTTATGACAGGACTTCCACTCTGTTCTCTACTGCTGTCATTTGGGGGTCCTCATCTCTAAACTTAAGCTGCCCTGGAAGATGTAATACTTAGAGAGTTGTTTGATAGAAGTATGGGAGTACTACAGCTGAGTTGTTGCGAGGGTTAATTAGTGGGGAAACAGAAAGGGTTAGGAGTAAGTTATACTGTACATTGTCAGTGTCTGTAGCACTGAGCACATGTTGCTGCTCCATTATGTAGTGGTTCACCGTACCCCTTAAAACTTGTAAACTGAAATATACTATGCTCGCGTGGATGAACAGCTGACTTTCACTCTAATAGATTCATACACATACACACTCACAGGCATGCACTGGTACTAGCGGAGGCATACATGGGTCACCTGGCAGGTCATGCCCCCCCACTGGTCAGCCCTGCTGTAAGACTGCATTGATTATGTGCTTGTCTGCAAGCATGCAGTCAAGCATGTGCATTTTAGCATCTGCACGTACTCTATGTGAGCACGTTTTGAGATCTGTGTGTGTGTGTGTGTGTGTCTGCAAATGTGACTCTGTGTTGTACTGTACTTGTATGGACCAAAGTCTTCATGCCAACATTTTCACGAGGCTTGACAGGATCATCATGAGGAGGTAAGGCAGCTTTTGTTTTTGCTGTTAGCTTTAGCATTAGGTTATCCCGTCCAGTAAGGAGTATCTTCAGCCATCAGAATCTTTATAGAACTAGCACCGACAAAGGCAGACTGATGCCTCATGTTTTGTAACCAGAGTTGTACTGGAACACACCAAAAAGACTGTAATCAGGTGACAGCCAGCTGAACCTGAACCATGAGAAGCACATATGATCTGTACCAGCATGTGTGGAAATAATTAGTAAATAATGTGTATTTTTTTACCAAAAATCTCATCGAAATACAAAGCAAGCATACTAGTCAACTCTTTTTAAGTGGCTGTGAACCTCATTAACAGTCTCGTCATGCCTGGAATACAAATTAAGAACATGTCTGCTAAAAAGTTGCAACATGAGCTGCAACGTCTCGCCTTTGCTTTGTTTTGCACTGGTGTTGTCAGCTCATTGTCTGCTGCTTGTGCAAGTAAAAAAGAAATGTTTGAGGCAAAAATAAATTAGGAGAAATTACACAATATAAGTGAAATCATTAATTTCCTATAAGTGGAGGTCAGAAAGCTTTGTAACCAACCAGCGTCCAGCATGAATCAACTAAACAGCAGCTGAGAAGACCTGACTCGTGTCTAAGGTGCTGGACACATGCAAAAACTAGGGGCAAACAGCACCTAATGGACAGTGGACTTGTGTCTACATGTCAGCAGCTAAGTAACTGAAACTACCACTCCACTAGAAAAAGAAAGACAGAGATGACCGTGATAAAGAGAGCCAGATGTGTACCAAATGTAATTGAATGTTCTGTATATTATGACGGCCTGTCAGATCTCATCTCATTTGTTTCTCATCTGTTTTTTTCAACAGCGAAAGAGTGCTATGTAAGCCACAAGTGACCCACAAGTGCTTCAAATGAATGCGGTTTGCTAATAGCTGTGAGAAGACACCCTGAGAGCAACCATGAAATATGTGCAAGGACCCATGACCACTGAGATAATAGCCCCTACCCAGACCATGGATTCCCCCTGTCCACTCTCTCCTCCACTCCCACCCAGGTCTGGAGTGGGTCATTTTCTGGGACAGATGGTAAGATGAGGCCCCTGTATCTCCTGGCAGAGCAGGGGGCAGGACAATGGCTCATGTGTGATATAAGGATGAACAAAATTGGTTTAATAGCTGTTTTCTAATGATTCATGTGTGGATCAGAAAAAATAATCAGGCACAGTGCATGCATGCTTGCATATTTATATGTTCGTGCATTTGGGTACTGCAGTTGTGTATAATCACATGTGCATGGGTCCATATTATGTCTATTTGCTGGAATAAAATGGTGTGCATCTGCTCACAGTATGGTCTTTTTTATTTATAGTTCAAGAAACACATTTTTTTCTTGACCATGCAGGTTTATATTCAAGGCACTAAATACTAGCTGCAGTAGGCGAGTGCTGGCTATTTCCTAGCAGGGAGTTTTGTGTGTAGGAGCTTTTTGTGTTCACGAGTCGAACCACATCCAGGGCAGGAAAGAAGAGAAGATGGGGGCAGCTCTAATTAAAGCCAAAGGAAGAGTGTCATCTGCTGTGAACTCACAACTAGGGGCCACAGCAAATCAATGGACAGCCAGCACTGTCATCATCATCAACAGCTCCCGATCAGAGCAATTGGAGGGGAACAAAAAGGAATGAGAAAGACTCTACCAGGAAGCTCCTACCACCTGTGCAGAGCAAGAGAAAGCGGGGGAGAGGAAGAGAAACACAGAGACAAAAAGAAAGAGAGATTGTGACGACATGGTTCAAACGCTGGAGATTTATCGTTTCTTAGTTTAAGGCAGGCAATTTTGTCATCATCACCGAAGACATCTATTTTGATAAACAAAGGTACAATTGAATGAACATTGGCAGAATGATCTAATGACCCTTTAAAAAAAATATAGATTTTTTTGGCTTTTGCTAGAGGATCAAACTGCTGCATACGGTGAGTGCCAATGATAAATGTCCCTGGCAGTATAAAAAGTGTTCCCCAAGAGCTGATTTAGACTATTGAACCCTGTAAGCGGTATCAGTGCTCTCCTGTCTATGTGAACTGCGCCTCTTGGCCAGCAAGCCAAGGGAGCGCTGGATCAGATTCTTACGCAAACACAAGCACATCAACGGCATGTTCTCATGGCATTAGCATTCCAAATGTTTTTCAAGACGAATGTGAATGCGACTATTTTTGTCTCATAACCCGCTCTCTCAGATAACTCCCTTTGAATAAATGAATTCTGACAAGGGGAATTTGCATACAAAAACACAGCGGGTTTAGAGGCAGTGGCTGGTCCACTGGTGAGGGCCTCTGAAGCTCTCTGAATCTCCTCATTCACTGCCTGCTCCTTATGGACTTATGGTTCTTTAAATGGCCGCCTCTGTTTGTCCCTTTTTCACATTGGAGGCTAGTAAGGCAGTGAGGCATACAGCCACACATTAAATCCTCTGTGCTTCTGGCTGGCACCTGCACGTCCATTTACCAGCTAAATCTCACGCAGTAACTTCAGACGTTCTGAAAAGGTTGCAGTACAGAATATGAATATCACATCTACGGGTCTACTTGATCGACCCACAGATGTGGTATTCACGACTTTGCTTCGTAAGTAAAAAGTGTCTGAGAGCAGAGGCGTGGCACAAAAATCTAGGCCCTGTGTATATGTAGTATCAGTGAACCCCCTTCCTCTTTTAATGCATCCATTCTCATGAATGTACAAATAACTAAATCACCAACTTGACACATTTGTAGTGGTTATTAGGGTAACTGAACTGTTTATAAAACACTGTATGTACTGTATGTCTTAGTTTTATTACGCATATTCTGAAATCTCATATAATACATAATAAAAATTATATAATATTTATGTCCTCTTTTTTTGTAAATACTGCATAATTACAGTGCAACACAATTACTATGAACATTAGAGATCTTATCTTAATGGTGATAGACCTGCTTCTGATGCACTCTCTGTAGATTTCTGAAAATGAGGGAAAAGCTGCTTAATTTATCAGTAAGTTAATTATTACAATGTTAGATACTGTAGCTAGATTCAGTTTTTCTTGCTCTTGTTTTTCTCTTCTGTTTCGGTAGCCTGACTTAACTTTTATGGGCATGATGAAGACATGATTACCCAGCATCAGCACATTTACCACATTTGGAGAGGAACTATGTGACTCTATCGCTCAAGTTGACTAAGTCACACACTGAATTACAAACAGTATCGCTCACCAACTTTGAAAAGGAAAGAAAGGCAAGACTTTCTGTCAGTCATTGAGCAAAAGTGTTCACCCCACACTTAAACCACTTTAATGCTGAGTATGATGTGTAGTTGACCTCCCATGATGAACGAGTTCCATTTGGAAGCACCATTATATATATTACATTGTTGTTCATAGGAGAAAAATCAGCAGGATGGTAATTATATGTATTAAATGTATCTGTTCGAAATTGAGCACATGAGCAAGGCACTGACTGCATCAATGATTCCAGGACTCCTGTAATGTAACTGAAACTGAGCACAGTCTTTCTGAATCATAGGGTATTTAAAATATGATCGAGATCTTGCATATGTTTTATTCATTCTGCAAAGACAAGGTCCAGATTATCATATTACAAAAGTCGCTCTGTCTACAATTATTTATCGTCCGCTGCTAAATATGCACACAAACCTGCCGACATGCTTTGTTTCAGTCTGCACAAACCTTACATTAGAAGATGGTGCTGTTATTGGCACTCCACTCGTCATTATGTGGTGCTGGTGGGCATATAGAGCAGACTTTCAAAGCAGTGCCATCTCCATATGTTCCCTACGATAATCTTTTATCCGCCATCCCTGACTCTGGTTCACTCCCTTCCTCGCCTGTGGCAACAATTTTATTTCTGCATCAATTAGCACAGTGATTAATACAACAAGCAAACAGTTTAGAGGTAATGGCACACAATTAACATCTTTCCCCATCATAAAGGGTATGCTAAACACTCACACCACCACTTTCTCTGCCTGAAAAATAGAGAGACGTGTTTAGTCCCTAATTCATATGCTCTGGGATGGAAGAGGAGTGGGCTTGGCTTTGTGCTATGCCATCACCACATTAATCTAATTATAGATAGCTGAAAATGAGTCTTGCAAATCAGGACTGTGTGTGACACGCCTACCCCCCACTCCACCACCACCCCCCCCACACACACACACACAAAACACACACGCTCACATTGTCCCCTAAATAGGAGAGTGAATGAGAATGCCTTTGCTTCTCAATGCACTGCCACCATGCAAGTGCCAACCCACTCTTCAAATGCCAACGTCGCTGGTGAAAAGGCACCATTCACTTGCTTTGTATCCAAACTTGCCACTGACTTACTTTTACCTCCTTCCCCCGTCTCTTTTCTCTTCTCCTGTTTTCTAATTACAAACTCATTGGCACGGGGAGGGTGTGCATGGGTAAATAGAGCTGTAGGGGCCTGTCATGTGTGTAGTAGTGGAGAGAGGTCCTCGCAGCGCTGAGGGATGAGATGATTTGTTGTGATTGACAGCTACCTTGAGACTGGCCTGATGGAGTTGTCAAAGCTGTATGCTAACAGCCTGCTTCCTTACCACTGCAGATGTACTCTGCTCCGCTGTACTGCACACACACACACACACACACACACACACACACACACACAGACACACACACACATGCACCTACACAAGCACAGTATTTTCTAGCATTAGCCACATCATGGGAACTCAAATATTTATTAGGACAATGGTTTCTGGATGCAATATGAGAAGAGACTGTCAGATTTCAAATCGAATTTTGCTTTCGGGGTTACTCTAGTATAAACAAACATTTTGTACTGACAGCTTCACACTGCCACCTCTTCCATATCACAGTCTTGTTTTTTCTGCAAAGCCAAGACAGAGCTGTATTTGAGGGTGCCGTCTTGGGCTAACACCGGGTGTGTGAATACAATGGCAATCCTACATCTGGGAACTCAGTGGGAAAACTATCCCATTTCTCACTTGTGCTGTTAGAAGAGGGTGTTCATTTTTACAAGGTGGATAGTGTTACTACAAAATGAAGTTGTGCAAAATGAGCGTTAGCTATGATTTTGACTGGTACTATTCATCACATGGGTCCACTGAGAGTCAGCAGAGCAAGTTTGTTTATGGTGGGCTGAATCCCTTCCCACCGTTAGAACAGGAGAGTTAGAATATTGTCAGTGATGAGAATATAGTAAAAAATAAATCTTATTTGCTGTATATACATACATACATACAATTTGATTTAATGTTTTTTTTTTCTGTGAATGTACTGAATAAAAACTAGAATGTGTTTTCATCACGTAGATTTATGTTCATAATTTAAGATGTATAGTTTACCTTAGGGGCAAAATCTGCATAATTGTTATGTTTTGACATGGTGTGCAGGCATTGTGATATAGTGTGAGTTTTTCCGTAGCTTCAAGGAAATGCAGCACAAGGAAAGGTGTGTCACAGCTCAGAGGCCCTTGTTCTGTAATAGGGGCTCAGCTTTAGCGGAGTATAGAATGACCAGCCTCACTCTGCACTTGGTCAACAGATTTCTCCTCTGGCCCCAAGTCTTTTTTCCTTTTTTCTCTCATTTTCCCTCGCACCTCGTTCTCCTTGCAGTTATTCATCTCGGGAACAAAAGCTAAGTGTTTAGCTGTGAGCCAGATCAAGGGCCGGCTTCTTCCTCCCAGGAAAAGGTGGAATAACAAACATGGCCGACGTTGAAATCAACCATACCTTCTGTTGGCTCCAGACTCCCACATCTGTGCCGCACCTCTCTCTGTCTCCCACACAGCTGCTGCCGAGGCTGGGGAGGCTTCAGCCCAGTGCCTCCCGGCTCCCATCGCCTGCAAGTCCCCTGGGAAGCAGCTGACTGGCACCCAGACTGCCAACCAGATGATGGATCCTACCAGGAGAATCAGACATGACAGGGGGAGGTGAGGCTGCAGGAGTGGCCACCACTGAACCTGAGGACGAGGGGCAGATGCGGTCAGCTGCCTCAGCTCTGTGTGTGTGTGTGTGTGTGTGTCTGTGTATGTGTGTGTGCGTGTGTGTGTGTGTGTGTGTGTGTCTGTGTGCAATTGTGTGTGAGTGTTTGCATGCATATATGTTAGCGTCTGTGTAAATACATGCATTTGAATGCCCATGTCTGTGGGTGATTCTTTTGGCACATGCAGTCAAGTTTTTTTTTTCTTTTAGTTTTTCACTCCAATCACATTCTCCATCTGGACCTGAAGTATTTCATTAGCAGTAGGATGTTACATTTTATTTTGAAAGCTGACAAAATATCTGCTATTGGACCTTCCCAAAACTGTGACAGATGCCAAATGACACATGTTGAGGTTGAGCAGACCAAATCACGTTGAAAAAAGAGGAGCTAATGAACAGAAGTGGAATTCAATTTTTAGACGTGATATATCAGATTTTGACATTAGATCCTTAATCTCCTTTCGCTTTACTGGTAACCAGTCTAACTGGTAACAACAGGTGAGTCCATTACATCTCTAATTGTAAGTTTCAATTACTTAAAAAAAAATAAAAACATTTTTTTTAAACCTTTTACTGGGCTCAGCATATTGTTTTGTCATTTCTGGCATGACCAGCTTGATCTTGTGATACCAGCTGGATGAAAGCTTCATTCTTGCCCCGCGGCGTCCTGCTGTGCCATTGCCTCAACCAGACACTGTGATGGTAAGTGACTGCTGTAATTGTTCCGCTCCCAGCTCGTACACTTCAGCCAACCAACTGGCTCCTTCCTCCTGGTCGTGCCACATTGCCCTCATGGGCCGTCTTGGCATGGACCCACAGCCCCCCACCACAGAGATTTAATACAACTGTACAGTTTGATGTTGATGTGGAATTTCTTTCAGATGAATGCCCATTGATGATTGCAGCATTTACAGAAATCCCATCCTGGTATCAATAATATCAAGAAGCATTACAGTTAAATAGGATTCAATAAGAAATCTGTATTGTACTGATGTGTTTGATACTGTAAATAGATTTAGTATTTTTCCTAATTGTTCCACTGAACCTTAAGAGTAAGACTTCTGTTTGCACACCAATATAGTGCAGGTGAGCAGATGGTGCTCAAAATAAGAAAAATAAAAAAAATGTCTTCGCAAACACAATGTCTTACATAAGAAATTGTCTCAGTAAAAGTTGGCGCAGTGGATAGAACCTGGGAAAATAAAAACAAAATGTTATGGCTATGGAAGAGGAAATTTGGATGATATGTGTGTTGCTTGTGGGATTAGAGTGAAAATATTTTAAATATTTTTTCATGTTCACTGTAGAGATATTTTTGTAAAAAGAAAAAAAACATTTTAAATATGGTGGCAGCCATCATACCGAAGTATCTATATCATCATCTAAGTGTTTACTTAGCAGCCAGCATGTTTTCTTCATCGTCATCTCTCTGTGCAATTATGCATGCACTCAAATGCTCTCGTTGCCTCATGTAGCCTCGCTGACTACACCAGCACCCCCCCCCCACACACACACACACACACACACACACACACAAAACAAACAGAGGAGAGGGGAGAAAAAGATGAGGGGAGGGTTGCTCACTGTACTGTACATCAAATATTAAATTGTTTACGAAGGCAAATAGACTCATCTTAGCCCAGCCTGTTTGAAGTGACAGTCATTTCTGCAGCGTGGATCAGCTCTTGTCGTATCGCGGGGATCTACTACTGTAACTAAGAGACTCATTTACCATTCACTCTGTTGTGTCACTTCTTCACACACTCATGTTGGAAAGGCACCCACTCTGCATTAGTCAGGACTGACGCTGCTTTTGGGTGTTAACGTTGGAACCCTGTAGTGGTCTCTGTTTGCTTATGTAACAAACGTCATACAGTGAAGAGGAGGAGGAGGAGGAGAGGAAGAGCAAAAGAAAATCAGTGAGGAATAGTGAAGAATAGTAAACTGTTCTTCAGAGCGAAGAATGTTAAAAGGTATGTGCTAAATTCTGTGGCAACCACACTGTCCATCTATCAGCAATGAATCTCCCTTTACCTACAGGGTATGAATATACACAATGACACACACATGATGCGCATACACACATGTACACCTCACACTCAGACCCAACCTCAGGGATCTGTGTGTCTGGCTTTTATCTTGCCTAACCACCAGTAGTCAAGTCAGGAACCTTGTGAATAATTCACTATTTACCTGCTCCTCTCTTCAAGACTTATAATGTTTGTATTGCAGCACAAGTAAATGAATAAATAAATAAATAAATAAATAAATGAAGCACTAGGTGAACATGTGAATGCATAAACAACTCAAGGAGCAGGGAGGCAAACCCAGTGTCTCAGCCAGAGGTATGTTGCCATCTTCTGGTTCTGGAGTCAAACTTCAGGGAAAGAAACAATTTTGCCCTGAGACCTCCAATGCTCCATCTATCATATTTGTGACTTAAATGTAAGTGAGATTTCTCTTTTCATTGGCAGCACTGCAGCACCCAAATTAAGCTTTAAAAGATCTGTGGCATTGTTATATTTCTTATAACAATGTATTTTACAAACAAGCCACTGGCCACCACTTGTTTGGTTCAGTCAGGGTTAACTTGACCAAGTCTCTTCATCACTTTTATTTGAGTTTTATATATATATATATCAAAGAATCATAAATAAATGTTGTGAATTTATGCTGATCTTGTTATGCAATAATATACATTTTTGATGAGGCTGTTCTTTAAGGTGTTGTCATGAGTTGTTGCCAGAATTTAGATGCTTTTCTTGTTCATCTAATTTGCATGTATGATTATCCACATATGCCCTCCTGTTCCACCGCTGCTCCGAAAATGATCTGTGCTGTGGCAGGGTGTTAATTGGCTTGGCCCTGCAGTGTGTATGTGCACTGGTGTGTGTCTGTGTGTGTGTCTGCACCTCCACACAAATGTTTGCGTATGTATATGTCAGCATGTTGACAGCGTGAGCAGTGTCGGAGTCTCTCTCCGCGGCAGCACATGTGGCTCTCCACCAGTCAGAGTGGCTCTTTCCTCTGTTCCTAACATGTGCTCTGCGCCTCCCCATCCCTGTCCAGCCCTGCTTGGCTCTGTGAGGCCCTGTCCTCCACAGACAGGGCCTTACCAAGGAGCCAGCCATTTACTGTAGCTGAAGAGAGCGTATTAGATTATACAGACCTCCAAGCAGAGCTGGGCAATAATTCAATATTGTAATTTATTGACTTTCAATAGAATCGTATTGTTTTAATTTAGTTAATGATTCCAAGCTAATTGTTATTAAAAAGTAAACTGAACATCACATTATTTTACATGTGATTTTTCATGTATTTGCCATATCATGACATACTGTATATCCATATCAGAATATAATTCAAATGAACATCTTGATAGTGATTTCAGACACATTCATCAGCCCTAAATACAACATGCAAGCATAACAAATACAACTAGATTTGTTTTGTGAATGTCCATTAGCATCCTTCCATCTCTTTTTTTACTAAAGCATTTGCAGACACTAACACTTTCCTTGATTGAAATGTGTTCAATAGAAAATCCTACTCTACAGTGAGTACTATTACCTTGTTTCCCAGACTTTCTCAGCCAAGTCCTGTGGCATTTGTGTTCATTCCATTGTTCAGGACAAGGATGTCTCGTGGGACGTTTGTGTGCCTTCCTTTACGGCGTCCAGCAACTCCACCGGCTATGTTTCATCGTGTTGCTGTGCGGTGTCCGGGCCCAGTATCTGTGTTTGTGTGCCTTGGTGTTACCTGCCAAGTGTTCATGTGAGTGTGTCTGCGTTGTCTATGTGGCGCGATGGTCAGCAACATGAGAGTTGGTGTTTCCTTCTGTGTTAAAAGCGTTTGTGTGACTTTACTTTGTGTGTTGCTCTGCTGTCCGTTGTGTAGAGTTTTTGGTGGGGTTGGCGTGGGGTGCTGAATAAGCGGGATGCCACGCTGAGTGGGCACATGCCCCAGAAAGTGCCAGAGGACAATCACCACCGCCAAACACACACACACACACACACACACACACACACACACACACACACACACACACAATCTCTTTCCCTCTCTCTCTCTCCCTTTCTCCTTTTTCCTGTCTGTATCTTTTCCTACTATCCCTCCTTCCTCCTTTTTGCCTGTGGCAAGACAGCTGTGTCCATCAGGCTGTGAGGCCCGTGACATCGGTCACATGCTAAGAACCCACTAAGATCATGGCAGCGGAGCAGCTCTTCTAGCTGTTTGTGCAGGGAGGAGATGTGCAGAGGCTCCCTCATGACCCTCAAACAAACAGTGCAGTGAGCAAACCTTTTTTCTCAGTGATTTAAGAAAAAGAAAAACACACTCTTTCTAACTCTTTCAGTTATCATTTGTCATTCAATTATTCACAATGTTCAAAGTTTATTTTGATTGGATATGTTGATGCCATACTTTGTTCTTTATCAAACGTATTTTGGCTGTGTTATTGCAAATGTGTAAAGAAAAAAGCAGATGCATGACTTTCACTGAGGAAGTCCAGGAGCCCCTCGTTGTGACTGACACTGTGCATGTGTAATGTATTAATTTGAAAAGAGACAGATTGGTTAAAAAACATTTAAGGATTCAAATACAGAGCAGCAGTGAACTATAATTATAATTAGATAGATAATTCAGTCAACACAAAGACTGAAGAAGATTTTCTTTCATTTATTTTCAGTTTGCAGGCCTCACTTCACTCTATTAAATCCTTTCATGTGGTGCTGGCAGCAATAGAAGTACCAATGTTTTGAATGGTTCCACAATAATGAGTGGACCATCATAGTGGCCTCTGAATGAGATCCATTATGATTTCATGGCTGGTTGGACAGCGTTTTAACTGCATGCTCTTTAAAAGGTGTTGTCGGCTTCACTTAGAATTACCTGAATCTTTTATTTTATGTTACACATGGCGAATACGAAAAGAAGAATAGCAGAAAAGATCAATCACTCACTGAATGTCACATCACAATTGTTTTTTTTTTTCAAGATAAAATAATTTTTACACGTTATTGATGCAAGTCAAATTGGTATTAATAAAATAACTGGACTTCACAGCTGCCAGAAAAGCTCTGGCAGGCAAAACTGAATATTTTATTATTGCCCGTTAATAAACATATAAATGCAGATGCAGATGCAGGTTTTACAGAAACTATAAAAGACATGAAAATAGGAGGAATAAAGCATAACTGATTTCTTGTCTAAAATAAAATTCAAAAGCAGAATGTGCCATACATGCCACAGATTTGATTTAAATTCTATTTTGAATGCACTTACCTTACCTAAGTTTTTCATTTATAAACTAGTGTAAGTGGCAAACAAAGTAATCTTTCACTAAAGCTGAAAGAAAAGTTACCTGATACTTATAACAAACTCTATAACTCGATAACAGTAACACAATGCCCTCTTAAACTAGCATTCACTGTAGGACTTGAAACAGACTTTTACAGTGGAGGTTGTCACATATTGCAGCTTATCTGCTTGAACATGGAATCAGTGATTCATGCGTGGATTATTTGCTCAAATCAGAAACAATATTTCAGATACTTTTGGCTTCCTGAATCTTTAGAAAAATGCAATTAATAACCGAGTTAAAATGTTTCATTTTTTTCTTGCATGTCACTGTGCATTTACACCTTTTTCTTTCTCGGGTAATGCATTTGGATTTTGTTGTTGCAGATAGTTTCTATGTTAAAATTACAGTAATCCTGCTGTTGGTAATCCATTACCCACAGCCATGCGGAGCTGTATTTATTGTAAAAATATCGTCACACATTGCCACAGCTGCTCCAATTCACTTAATGTCGGGCTTTAAGGAGCAGCTAAAAGCTTTGCTCCAACAGCTCTGTGTCTTTGATGTGAGGGAACTGGATATCCCCCCAGATCTGGAACACAGTACCAGAATAAACACTGTGGTCTGGAGGTTAACTTGCAGAGTACTATATAGCCTGAATGCTGAAATCCATACGGCTTCAATGAAGGTGCCTCTCTCACTCTTCTCCCCACCTCACCCTTCATTCATTCGCTGCTTTCTTTCTCTCTCTCACTCGAGCAGCTTTTGTAACTTTGTGTAGTGCGGCAGCGTGTGCTCTCGCTCCCTCTATCTTTCCCTCTTCATCTCTCTTTCTCTTGTCCTCTTTCTCTGTCCCTTTTCACTTGCGGAGGTCCATTTGAACAGAGGAGCTGTGCTCTCTTTGACCTGTGCTTGTCAGTGTTAATTGTATGGGTTTAATTACAAAAACACATTTAGCACGTTGAAAGGGGTTT
The DNA here is from genome assembly GCF_043641665.1 of Enoplosus armatus. Taxonomy (NCBI): domain Eukaryota; kingdom Metazoa; phylum Chordata; class Actinopteri; order Centrarchiformes; family Enoplosidae; genus Enoplosus; species Enoplosus armatus. The sequence goes on along the minus strand of NC_092190.1, from coordinate 7,730,430 downwards.
AAGTTAAATCCTTCCTCTTCAGACCAAACCTCTAGGATTTAGATGTGGCAGGGCTGTATCAGCTATCCGAGTCAGATTAGATGTTGCTTCTTATCTTACCACAGCCTGTCTTTTGAGCCGCCTTTTATTCAGCTGTCTGTCTGAGGCTTTTGCAGGCTTCTTAGACGCTCTTAGCAAGGCAGCTTGATTTGTATGATGCGTCCACTCACTGCTTCCTTAAAGAATGATTTGGTGATTTTTGCTAGTTACTTATTCAATCATCTGTAAAAACAAGTTGTGAAAGTGGTCACAATTAAAAGTTATCATTTTAATTTACTTTAATTTGAGATAAATGCATAAACAAATCATTTTTATTTTAACATATTTAATTCATTCATTTAATTGTTTTCAATTTAATTAATTCTGGTGAGACAACTCTTGTCCTGTGAATTGGTACAATTGGTATGATTCAAACAATTATTATTAAATACTTTTATCTGAATAAGATGATAAACACACAAATTCATGCATGGATGAATTTTCAATTGCTCGAAATTAAGATTTTAATGTTTGATCTTTAACTTAAACATATAAACTAAAATGTAAAAATGTCTTTAGAAAAAACATAATGACATAATTCTGCGACACAGACATGTCCAGACTTAATTCAGTTGATTCCAGTCCATTGTGAAGCAGCCAGTGATGCTCTGTTTAATCAGAAGGATTTGTCATGTGATTGACGGACTGTTGACAGCAGTATTGGGGCAGTATTTAGCAAGGTCTCAGGACCCCCGTGGCTAAAGTGAATTTTATGGAGACACTGGTGGGTCGCTGGCATACCAAGAAGTCAGGCAGTTTTTTAAAGCTGATGCAAATGAAGGTATTTCATGTTGACATCTCACCGTCTGGGCTGTGATAGTTGATCACTTTGTGCATGGTGGGAAAAAACAAAAGTGCATGCAAAGCCAACCCTACTGCATAGACTGTGTGTGTGTGTGTGTGTGTGTGTGTGTGTGTGTGTGTGAGTGTGTGTGCGGTTACACCCACCACTGTCCCTCTCGGAGTGTCGGAGCAGAGTAGAGTACATTAACAGACCTAATTTACAATGTATGGGCTCCGCAGACTGGAACATTTGGAGTTATGAGACAGTTAAGCGCTTGGTTAACAATGCTCGGATTGAAAAAGGGGCCAGTGGCTGGTGATCGTTTTGTGTGTCTCTAATTATGAGTTATTGCTGTAGAGATTTTAAAGTATGTAGTGAGAAAAATGCCTAAAGAATTAATTTGTAATAAAATGATTAAAGGTAAGTTAGTGAGGTGTAATTATTAGTGTGCACATGATGTAATTTTAAATACTTTAGTATGACATAATGTTACATTAATTAGGCTGTGTTAATATACTGAACCTCTCTTTATTTATATAGTTATTCATTTATTTGTTAGGAACTTTTTCTATTTTCACTCCTCAGATTTTAATATGTGTATTTGTTTGTGTTTTATCACTTGAAATGTTCCGAAATTAATACTGACAGTTCATGTATTGATATTTGAGATCTTTTACTTGGCTGTTGTCTGTTTCAGTGCTTTGCTTTTTTTTGTTTGTTTGTTTTTTTCGACAGATTTATAACTTGCCCCTAATAAATGAGATTTTGATTCTTCTGCTTGAAAAAGCAAGCAGGATTTCTGTGCTTAGTTTCATCATTTACAACACAGCAAGTGAAACTTTAATTTAGGCTCCTCTGGATTATGAATTCTACAAAATATTTACTCAAATAGTGTGTTTAGGAAATCATTTCTGATGGGGGAATACATTGTTATTATTTTGAAGAAAAGAAAACCTGAAATTTCAGGCCACATGGATGTAATCAATGATCTGAATTAGATGAATTATCAGATTTTTATTTCAGGTTTTTCAACCTAAAAATATCAGTGATTATGTTGAACACATGTATTACACACTTCTGTCAGGTCTGAAAACTGAACTGCAGGAATGGCTCATTCACTCACACACCGTGACTGTCAAAGACTAAAAGTAAATGTGATTTAAAGATGCTGTACTTCCATAAGGTCCACACGACACGCTTTGATGTTTCATTTTTCACCTCTAACTTGCTCTTTGACTGGCACATATTCTCCCCTTTACAGACAAAATAAAAACAACATTTTATAAAGATTATACATTTTGAATGTTTTCTGACTACTTTTTTTGTCTGCAGTCCTGAGGTCATGGATTTGTGGGCAGCACTGCCTCTAGATGTAACATTGAGAACTACAGTCCTATCTGAATTTGTGTTACACTTTTTAAAGGTGAGGCATTTTGTTTAAAAACGTTGCAGTTTAAAGATCTCCTTTGAAGTTGCACTGGTACCTTTGAGATAATTTACTAAAGACCTTAACCTTCCTTGTCTTGTAATTTGACTATACTTGTCTAAATATGTGATTGGATCCTTAAAGCCGACAGCTGGTCTCTCATATTAAAAACGAAAAAATAAGCATAAGTCTTGACTCACATAAGTGATTTCAAATTTGTCTCTTTCCAATGAAAGGATAAAAATGAGAATGAATGAATTGCAGCTCTGAGGTTTAATTGCTTTTTCATGATCCAGCAATCCTGCAGGAAAATGCAGCGTAAAAAAGCCCAATTAGAGTCTTTTCACTTTGTGCTGGAGACAGCAGGGTTCAGGCTGATTGTCTTTCTCTGCTAGTTGCTCTGCTCCAGAAGGTGATACTGGGTTGGACCCCTGTTACCCTCCGAGCCTTCTGTTAAATTTGGCAGAAAAAACACCGGGGCTCAAGGAAGAACAAAGGCGCGCCGGTTTCACCATAGAACCAGAAAAAGAATCCCTGAAGAATGGATTAATTTGGTCTAATCGAGGAGACCCATTCCATGCTTACTCTAGCAATGAGAGCTATTGGAGCAAGCAGGAAGCAGCTCTCCTCCTTATTAAACTGCCTAAAATGGCTCGGAAGTTCTTTAGCATGCTCTCTCTATACAGCAGATGCTCTGCATTAATTGGTCTATGAAGGCCTGACCTGGGGTTTGTGCAAGGGGTTTAAGAAGCATATTTATTATTTGCTATATCCTGGCGTACATGATGTGTGCACACGAGGGCCGTATTTCACGATATTATACAGTTCTTAATGTTGTGTGTGCTTCAGGGAGCTGGTGTTTGGGAGGTAATGTTTTAACAGCAGGTAAGTCCTAAACACCATTCATCAGAGGCCTGCTCTCTCCCCTCATCCGGCCACAGCCATGACTGATGGGCCTGTCTTTTGTATGAATGTTTAGCACAGTGGAAAGCCATATGCCACTGGCACCGACTCCTGCCCACCACCTCCTACTGTAGCAGTGGTGGAGAGAAGAAGGAGAAGAAGAAAGTCAGAGAGAAAACGGCAGGATGAGAGAGATATGGGTTCAAAAGCAAGAGGACAAGATAAAGGAAACTAAGCATTGAAAGAGAAAGAAACAGAAAGAAAAGTGAAACGGCACTAGTCTTGCCCGAAGTCACCACCTGAAAGAGCAGCTGTGGTACTGTACTTACATCAGTAAAACTTTGAATACAGTTAGTAAAACAGAGCAAGAGCCTTCTCAGTGACTTTACCACTCACATACAACACGAGTACATACACTCAGCGACACACATTCATAGTGGTAGAGATGTATTTTTAATAAGAGAAGCGGTGGTGGGAGGTGAGAGGGGAGGTGGTGCTGGGCTGGTCCATCTGTCCCAAGCAGCCTCTCTCCCAGTGCTGCTGCCGCCCCCTCGTGAGAGAAGCACAGCTGTTACTGGAAAGCCCTACTGTCCAGAAAGGGGCTCGCACTCCTCCCCTCCATCCTCCATCCCTCTGTCCCTCCAGCCCTCCACCTCTCTGCCCAAACACCCCTGCAAGAGGATGAAACGAACCAGCAAGCCCAGCCACTGTGCAGTCAGCCTGCGCGTCTGCAATTTCAAACCTCTTTAGATCATTTTTCATGCTCACCAGAAATGAATAATGCACACATTAACTGGTGCCAGTTAATAAATTTCCGTCTCACTGCACTGTATTTTTCAATAAGGGTCTAGCTGCTTCGTTTTGTTTTGCAAAACAGCCTCAGAAGGCTCCTGCTGCAAATGATCCCAGCCCCCCCTTTTCATCCACAGCCAGAGAGCCTTTCCTTGACTTAAGAAATGATAAAATCATAAATTGGCTTAAATTTTCACTGTTGCATGCAAATGTCAGTGAGTATATTGGCCATTTTGTTATATCCACAATCATTTAGTGCTTTCCTCAACTGAAGATAATACACCACAACATTTTTCACAAGAGTGCATCCTCAACATTCAGCCCCCAGGGCACCGCTACACAGAAACAGAATCAATCTTGGGGAACTTCCAGGCTTTGTAAGGGAGCCAAATTGGCAGACTACGTCCATTATATCAGTTCAGCAAAGCCCTGGCTAGCATCTGGCCACACTGGACGTTTTATTGCCCATCTCTAACTATTAATCATTGGCCGAGACATCACGGACTCTCAAGAGGGTGGCTAGATGCTACGTTACAGGGAACACCACTGAAAATGCCAGGGCATGTAGACACAACGGTCCCAATACCCACTGACAGTAGCCCTCCTTAAAATGACAGAGTGCATCCGAGCCAGACGGACAGAGTGGTGTCAGGGAAGCGCTGTGACAGACGAGGGGACCCCTCTGAAAATGCCACCGTGCCCTAGTGGCCTACAGTGTTGCAGTGCACTGGTAGTATCTGTTCTGAGGTCGTGTCATGTAATATGATCTAGATGAAGCGGACAGGGTGGGTCCGTCTCTGGGATGTGGATGGGGTGTCAGACAAGCTGCTGCTCTAATAAGGGCTGCCATTCTAATGATCACTCAGTCAGCCTAACCTCTGACCCCTACTGTTATAAGAAACAGAGGGAGGGGCAGGCTGGGATGGTGGGAAGGACTGCGGGTTCAAATGCGCAGTATTTACATCAATTAGACAGGCAAGATGGAGGTGCCCATCAGAGCCCATTAGGATTGTTGCGGTTGGGGGGAGCGGGTGGGAGGGACAGTGAGGGCCCTACAGAGGCCCAGCGGACACATCACAGGACTGCCCTTGATCACATCCTGTCACATTGATGCGAACTCTGTCAAAGCCACTCTTAGAGATGTACGGTATGTTTGTGACTGTGTGTGTGTGTGTGTGTGTGTGTGTGTGTGTGTGTGTGTGTGTGTGCGCTTCAAGCTGCCAGTCTCTAAATACCACATAATACAATAAAACAACAAGTTAGCCGCAAAAAAAGGTCTAGGTTTTCTCACCCATACATCTAAGATCATAAAATCAAAAGGTCCTGTTCTTCCAATCCCAGTCACTCAATTTCAGGGTGACAATCACATGTGTTCCCACTGCTGCTTCATTTAATGTCTCGGGACATTTCATTTTAGCAGTTTTGATAAGCCCTGTGTTTCTTTATTTTGTTGGCGCGGCGGCTGTTGGTGCTTATCAGATGCAAATTAGCACACCTGCTGTTCCAAAATTTGAACAGTGGGTTCAAATTAGTGGTCCCCTGCTTCTTGTTCTTCTGTTGAATATGCTGCTGCAACAAAAGGATGACAATGTGTGTTTTTTTCATCACGAGTTTGTTGAATTTAGTATTACAGATTTTTGAGTGGTTTTGACTGTGAACAATCAGACATGATTCTCCCAAATCCATTGATTACAATGATCAAAACTCATCAGTGTGATTAATAGAACACAATAAAGAACCCCTCCTGGGACTTGATTTCATTATATCATTGTGATGGAGCATCCAAGCAGGTAAAAGGTGTACAGTGAAAACCCAGAGAACAAGGAGAGGACTTCATAAGGCTCTAGTATCCCATCTTTTATTAATGTCACTCCCTAGGACAGCAGGTTTTTGTCAGTCAGAATGGATAATGAAGATGTCGGCGGGGCCGGTGAATCCATCCCTTTAATACTCACATATTTTATGATAATGAAAGGTATTCAAAGAATGATTATGATAAAAGTGGGCTCCCCCACTGATGTGCCAGCACAGCTGTGCAGCTAGACAGTCAGCTGCAGGCCCCCAATGAAAGGATCACACAGAAAGTAAAGACAGGATCCATAAGTACATAAAGCGAATAGCTGATGGTTTTGTAGCCAACCGTACATCGGCAGCACTGCATGTTACACTGCATGACGAAAAATAATATGAGGAAAAAGCTTTCGGTTTTGAATGTTACTGTCCACTACCTTTTTGATCTTATTCTGTCTGCACTCGCTCCATAGCATGAAGCCCTTTCACCACATTGACCTTTACATGAGTCTTGTTGAAACATCTTTTCATCTTTAACTCAACAATATGCTGAGTGTGCTGTTTGTGTAGGCTATTTGTTGTGGTTTCAAATATATCTACCACTGATTCTTTACATCAAAGCAGCAAAAATAAAAACAAAGTTGAGTAACAAGGAAATTTCATCATGTGATATTAGTTGCATATTTAGGAGGTCATACACAGAGGCCGCCGATGGTCGTGTGTGCTGTGGAACCCCCTGAAGTGCATATCAGTAACATCTTCCAAGCTTCAAAGCATCAACTGGTGTATTGTACTGTATGTGTAAACAAACTTAGCGGCCCCTAAAGCAAAGCCATACCAGCCCGCCAGAGCTTCAAAAGTTCCCTGCAAGCTGTAGGAAGCAGGTGAAAAAATAGAAGTGTGTTGACCTTTGACCCCGGGTGCACACTTGTTGACTGATGTTTCACACTGGGGTCGCCTTTTCACTCAGCAGCGTTCTTCAAGAGGAGCAGGCCTGTGTGCGAGTATGTATGTGTGTGCGTGCGTGAATAGTCCCCGGGGAGATCATCCCCGTCTCCCTTTGAAGGCTCTGTGCTATAGAGCTGTTTTCATACAGCACCGGCCATGGGTTTCCTGTCTGAGCTGACCCCTTGTCTCCTTGTGGACACTTCAGAAAAACTTCCCAGCACAAACACCTTTCTCCCATTAACTACAGAGGCTTCAAGAGGAGCAGGGAAGCAAAGGGGGTTTTGAACCTCCGAGTGCCATCCCACTCAGGAACAAAGGAGATGGGCATTAAAAAACAAACATGATAACCACATTAGCCCATCAGTGGGTAGCAGTAACCAGCTGAGGCCTCTCACGGACAGTCAACGTGCTGTGTATTTTCTGCTTGAATAAAGACTGTGGTGTCCCGTGTGCAGACTACAGCTCTTGGTCCAAGCTATAGTAGCTTTTGAGTACAGGAACATTCAGAACTCTTGAAAAAGGGCCAACTCAAATAAATTCTAGATAGATTCTCTGGATCCACACATGCATGGTGCTCCGTCCAGCTGACACAACACAGGGTCAGAGATGAAAAGAGGATGGGGTTCACCATGGATCAGTTCCACATGGCCTTCGAATGAAGCAGCAAGACAGCACAGTGCAGACGACCATGTAACCAGCACAGGCATCCAGCACACCTGCCCCCGACACATCTCACACCCATGAAATCAAATTAGATACTTGGTACACAAGCAGTCTCATACATATGAAATGGTCTCTAATAATAGTTAAAGCTACAAAATGACAACTTACAACTGTGCAACATATTGCCTTCCCTTTTGTTTTTTTCCCCCCAAAGAACAAAACCAGAGCCCGATACACAGATCATGGTCTTTATTTCCAAATGGTATAAAGCCGGAATTAGTGAGATAAAATAATACCAAGTGGAACAATGGAAAAATTTGTTTTATGGCAGGCAGGGGTCCCAGTAGGCTCCCTCAGGGTGTGTGGCGTTTAAGCTGGTCCAGTTTGCGTCGCAGCATGTTATAGTTGTCTCTGGTCCCAGGAGCCTCAGGGTCCAACTTTAGAGACAGCTCATAGTGTTTCTTTGCCAGCTCCAGCTTTCCCCAGCGATGATACAGCACAGCTGAGGAAAAACAGAAACGCTGTTCAAGCTGAGAAGCAGCGATCATTCTAATTCTATTCATTTAGTGCATTCAATACAGGTCACAGTATTGCTTCTGCATGCATAATTATTCTTTTAGCTTTCGAGTGCCTAGAATCTCTAATCAACTCTGTAAAATATGTGAGACAACCAAAGTTATAGTAGCTTACCTAAATTGCCATGGCAACTAGCAGCATTTGGGTTGATCCGAAGGGCGTGAAGGAAGAAGCCCTCTGACTCCTGGGGACAAAAAACAAAACACTGAATTATCTTTATTATATCGAGAAATGTACCTTTCCTGACTCATAGCAGACATGGAGGACCCTGTAAGGAATAACATCATCAACATGCACGAAAAATAATATTCTGAGCTGAAATGTTTATACTACACTAGCTGACCTTGTATTTCTGTAATTTCCCCAGGACGTTAGCCAATGAAAACATGATAGTGTGGTCGTTAGGGAGGAGCTTCAGAGCCTCTCGGCCGATCAGCTCTGCTTGACCCAAGTTACCTCGAAGACAAATAAATAGACAGTAGAAAATATGTCAGACATTCATTTTTAGTGATACACACATCACACATATGGCTTAACAGATACATGCACGTGTGTTTAGTCATCTACACAATATGGTAGCCAACATACATGCTACTAAAACTGTGTCTTAACACTCATACACAGTTAACAACACAAATGCAGAGACGCAACTGTAATAACAGCTGGTAAAGAGAGAATCTGACTGCTTGCTTTATTTGTCAGCAGTGTCTAGAGCAGAGTTTTTCCCTCTCCACACATGGAGGAGCGGTTTAGTCTCCTAATTAAGGTTGAACACAAGGCCCACTGGGTTATTGATCTCCGTCACAGACCCGTCTGATGTCTGGCCAGAAATGGAGAAAGAGAGAGAGACAGACAGAGAGACAATGACCGTCATGTCCCGAGTCATGGCCTGTGCCCTTCAGACACAGCTTGCCAACATGTGACTACATGTGTGACTGTTTCTGAGCGCATCTGCCTGAATCTACACTGGTTCTGCCTTTTGTTTTTGTGATGATCAAAACAAGAGAGGGGGGGTGAACATCAAAGAGAAAAGAATATTCCCAGTTCCTTGCTATTTGAAAATGACACCTATTGTTCTTCTTTTCTCTTTTTTTGTTTGGTGGGGAGCTGGGGAGAGGGGTAGAATTATTTCTGTCAGATTTGGGGAACAAATGCGGTGGGGGGACTCTGAGGGGGCGCTGTTCTGGCTGTGCTTGCCCATGTTTGATCAGGAACATACTGGGCCCTGATTGGACAGTTCCAGTGCCCTCCTGGGAGACTCCGCCCCCGTGGGAGCAGCTTCTGACAAAACGGCTCGAGCGTTTGGAAATCAGAGCATTCTCCACACGGCAGGGAAGAGTGCCTTCAAAACTCACAACACAAAGCTTTAATACATAAATTTCAAGCATTACTGATTCCTGCTCTTCCGGTCTAATCTTGTTGGCCATTTAGATTTCCTGCCTTTCCAAAATAACAACGTTGTGTTTCTTGGCTGTTAATGCTGGAATAAGCTGCACCCAGAACAGAGAGTTCTTTGAAACTAAAATGGTAAATGAACGTAGATTCACAAACAGGGAGCGCTTATTATTGTTGTTATTGTTATTATTACTATTATTGTTACATGTGATTACATATTTCATTTATTGGCATTACACAAATTATAATATTTCTGATGTAAACAAACCTTTAGCAGCATGAAAAAAAGTTGTTTTTGTTCTCTCTGCATATTAAAACACCAGTCAATCAATTTTGGAGTGACAACAGGTTCAAATCACGAGGTGTGATTTTTTTAATTAAATCACTAGCAGTTGGTTTTATGTACTGTATGTACAGCGTCTGTGTGTGTGTGGATGCATTTTGTTGATACCAGTGTTGTCCAGCAGAATGACCATGTTGTTCCAGGCCAGGCTGTGATCAGGTTTCAGGACAGTTGCGTTCCTCCACGCGTTCAGGGCATCCACATGTCTGTTCTGGTCAGCATACTATCATGACAAGAGAGAAATAGTGTTATTATATTCTCCCTTTTCTATGTATGGCAAAAACCGATCCAAGTTGTAGAGAAGCATCATCCAAAACTGACTTGTAGTGAAAGTATACTGCCTCTCTATGTTTTAAAAGCAGCAGCTGCTAAATAGCGTTTACATCTTAGAGTCTCACCAAGCGACCTAGGTTGTAGTAGCAGTCTGGGTATTTTTTCCGGAAGCGGATGGCATTCCAGTAGCTCTGCTCTGCTTCCTCAAACTTCCGCAGGCTGTTCTGAACTATACCCAGATTCATCCAAGCTGCAGCAAAGTCAGACCTGCGTGGATTTAAAAAACACAAAGCTATCGGTAGGGAGCTTTTTCAAGATATTCTGTGTTGGAATCAGTCAAATGAAACGTCTGTGTGTAGTGATCAGTGTGTTCCTATGTGTTGGGTGACGTACTGAATAGAAACAGCTTTAGACAACAGCTGCTCTGCCTCGATCAGTTCGTTCCTCTCCTTCAGGATATTCCCCAGGTTGTTCATGGCATGGACATAAGTAGGATGTAGCCTGAAATTCACAGAAAACTGCAGTTAACATGACGCAGCCCTCTCTCACATATACTGCCATAATTCAACTTCAATAAAGTAGCTGACTGTATTGCTAATGCTTGTGAGGAGACATACCTGACTGCCTCTCTGTAATATTTGATAGCAGCGGTAGTGTTCCCTCTGTCAGCCAGGTTCTTACCTACATTATAATGGACCTGAGGAATCAGCACATGAGGCATCAGAGTGTGACTTCAGTTTCTTGGCTGAAATTTGTTTACACATGTGGAACATTTTACTGACGCATGGTGTAAAGAGGCAGGAAAACACACAAAACACAGATATTTTACCTTGGCATTGAGCGGACACACAGACAGGGCACTGGCGAAGAGGCTTTGCTCTGACCGCCACTGGTGACTGCGGAGAGCACAGCGAGCTACATACACACACAACAGCGCAAGCACCGACACACACAGTAGCTTCTGGAATAAGAAAGAAAAAACCCCCAGTAAAAATACATTTGCCAACCATGTACTGTAAGTCATTATAACCCATACGCTTAAAAATAAATGATATGTGACTCAAGAGTTAATAGCCTGCAAATATATCTACGTAACAAGTGGGAACCACCTGCTGTTATCATCCCTTTATAGGTGAGTCATTAGCCCTTTCTCATGCCTGTCCCTTCTCTGCATCACTGACTTATTGAATCATCAAAGCTGCATAAACAGGCGGTTAACTAAAAGACAGTGTGACCTGGTGGCTTATAGAAATAGAAAGGTCATTGGGTTGACTCTTTGCTGAAAACAGAGTTCATCAGGGTGAGGCATCCTTTACTTTGGTGTGATCCTTTTGGTGTGATTTAGCCCTACCCTGTATTTGGGCCAGCAGCAGCAGCGTCCCAGGGAGTAGGCCAGCAGCAGGCAATAGCCAGCCGAAGACAGGTAGAGCACCCTCTCAGCAATGACGAAGCCCACCCTGAAAAAAATGTTACAGGCCGGCAGAAAAGGGACCACCAGCAGCACCAGACCCAAGGTCAAAGTCCTGGCAGGGAGAGACAGAGGTCACTGAATGCCCGAGGATTATATAGATGCACATGACACTCAAAAGTGTGGAACTGTATGGTGAAGAAACTTAGGCTAAGAAATGTAGACTAATGTAAACCATTCCAAAAATCATCCTAAATACAGGAACCAACCAACAGTGCTCTGGTCACACCACAGTGGCTATGATACCATTTTCATAATCAAGTGTAAGTCTAGAGAGGCCAACATGTACTTCATTTCATCTACAGCGAGTGTGAGATGGCTGTGCTCGCTTACCTCCTTCTCTGGCTGTCCTGCGAGCATAAGGCTTGGCTTATCAAGCCTATCAGGACGCACCAGAGGAGCAGCAGCCACACCATCCTCCAATCAGTGGCTGACTTAATGAGAGGCACACAGCCCATGGACCAATCAAAACACAGCCACCAGGGACACAGCAGCAGCCAGGCATTCAGAGAGTAGTAGTAATTATAGTTCACTATCTGCCAATCAAAGAACAGGAGGGGTGCAGAATGGGAGAGAGTTGGGAAAGATGAGGGGAGAAAAGCATTTTAAATTCTGAATCAAAGTTTAAAAATGATTACGGTTACTTGTGGCAAACCTAATATTCTAAACTAAAAGAAATACGCTTCATTAGAGTCAATTAATTATTACATAGATCTGAACATATGTTTTTAATGATTAGCATCTCACACTAAATAAAAACCACAAAAGTCTTACTCACTCTAAGAAATATACTCTCTGCAAAAGAGGCAGGGTTGTCTACTTCAGTGAATGCCGGTGGTCCTGTTCCCATGATCCTCCAGCGTGCATAGAGCATTGAAAGACCTCCAAGACCCATGAGAGCCAATCGTGTAAGCAATCCCGTTCGCAATATCTCACTCACCTGTCAGAAAAATATTACCACTTGTCACTGACAGATGAAAATCCACGTTAGTTACTTGCAAGCACTGTTTCATGAGCGCAAAGAGCTAAAATTCATATTGCTTTACATAGACAAGGTATGTGATGTGACATTAATCATACAAGGGAGTGCATAATTTATGACAGAAAAGAGGGGGAGGGTATACAAACTGTAACTTACATCGAGTGGATTCTTCCTAAGGAGTAGCCTCTGGCTGAGTTCATACACATTAACATTACAGATCAGGAGGACATCAAAGGCTGCATTCACACCCTGAAGGCAAATACATAGAGAGGGAAGAAGAAGTGGCATTTAAAATGTATATAGGTCAGCAACAAAATGGATCTTTAGCTCCTATCATACATATGAAAAACATGAGACTTTCAGGTTTTTCATGTAAGCAAGAAGAACAAGAAGAGATCAAATCAATTGGTATGTCTTCAAGTGTTAACATATGAGTACTTATCATGTATCACTGATGAGGTCTCTCTTTTAACATTGTTCTTACTGGATGTGATGAAATCATCAACTCGCAACAAAATGGCTTTACAAAAAAAACTGAAAAAAAAAAACTTTGTACCAAGACTGTGATGCCTTGTTCTTTGCAGAGCATCGCTGCAGCACACAGCAAGAGGCTGACCACAACCCACTGGACAGAAAACCTGTCATCTCTGTCACTCCCTGGGAACACAAAGCCAAGACCAAGCCAGTTATGGACAGTTAACGATTCAAATGTAGGTGTTCAAACAGATGCATTTAAAAACACACAGCTCCAGCTCCAGGCTGTTTGACGCTGCCACTATATCTAATCAGCACACATGGACAGTCCTTTGTACAGTACAGTATTACAGTGTACATGAGTAAGAGCAATACTCGTGTTTGATACCTACTTCTGTTGAAAGCTTTGCAGTAGGTGAGGAAGGAGAGCTGGAAGAACAGAGCACATAAAAGATCTGCTCGACCCACTATGCCAGCCACCTTATTGAGATGGAGAGGGAAAAGGGAGAGAAAGAGCAAGATCATGAAAGATGTGATATGCAAGGCAGAAAAACAAGTCAAATGACATTATACATTAAGAAACAGCAATATCATGTGCATCCTTTCATTAATTGTTGCATCTTGTGTTACACCTTCTGTTTTGCAAGGTGCATCCAGTTATGAATGGAGGCTTATTCACAGATGTAGGAAAAATCTCTCATTATCAGCCTGTTGGTGTGTGCGCTCTATATAGTGTGTGGGTACAGTATGGTTGGCATCCTGGGGTTGCCTGCTTTGATACATTCAGCAGGCCTAAGCCAACAGTCTGCCTGCCTCTCACCCCCCAGGTCTCACCCAGTCCTTGACCTGCATGATTAAAGAGAATAGAGAGGGGGAATTGCTGCCTTCCAGCCAGGCTTTACACCATACACACATATGCTGGCAGGTCAATAAGCATCCCAACACAGCTAATAGTCAGGCTGTGCTACCACACGCACCTTTGCCCGGCACGCCCAGCTGAGACGGGGCTTTTGTTCTTGGCATGGAACCACTGCATGTTTACCAATCAAACCTCTGGACTAGTCAAGATGCCATGATGTGCTGCTGTAGGGAATCCATGTTGTTAAGAAAAGTGTATTTGTATCTCAAAATCACAACAAGTGCAATGTCTCAAGGGGTTGTAAAGGCCCACAACAGCAACTCTTCCTGACCCAGCCCAAGTTCAAAGCAAGAATGGTAGCCAGCATAACTGGGCACAACTGGTCCATCAGGCTATAGTAGGAAAAAAAGCTGATATAAATATGTAAATTACTGTTTTTTGCTATCATGTGTCATGAGTTTAAACACCGTGAATATTAATTATATTTCAAAAAATGCCTTCGTCGCACCAAGAGTTGGATGAAAATGTCAGAATAATTAGTTTTTCTTCATTGTTCAAAACATTAAACACAAATGCAGAGTTCAGACTTCATTTAAAACTTCTGCTTACAATATTCTTAAACTTTTTACTAATAAAGAGCAATCTGTTTCTGCGGCTCATTCAGTGTGTGAATATGCAAAGGTACAAAACTTTTTATTTCATAATCTGTATAAAGTTACATGTAAACACTTCAGGCTGGTCATTTACTATGTCAAACAAATGGAAGCAGCGAGAGTAGGAAATGCAAGCAGGTCTCAATTATTTTAATGCAAGGTCAGACTCATTGCTGTCACGCCAGTTTTTTTTTTTAAATCACAACTAAAAATTGCAGGTGTGAAGCAATGATCTGATTACTGTGGTTGTTTTTCTTTTTGCTGTATTTGGTGATTAGTGTTTTCTTACAGCATTCTTTTTTCAGACACCATTATGTAATTTTGTGGCTTGTCTGAAAAGACAACACAGTTTGAAGCATGCATTGACTGTTGGGCAAACTGGAGCACAGTTTGGTGTTTGTGTCACTCACTCTTAAATCTGGCATAAATGTGAATCAGTATGCATCATACAAATAACTATCAAAGTATCCCGCTCTCTGTATGGTCACACTGATTAGCACTTGTTTAGCACAGGAGTTTACATCATATGATGTATACAGTATGTTATGTTTTACTGACATTAATGTGTCTTGTCAGCATTGCATCTACTGTTCTGTGTACTAACACTATAGTGCATCCTGTTGCCCTGCTTGTTTTATTTAATGCTACTGTGAGAGCCAAGCATATAAGAACTCCAATAGACTTAATATCAATAAAAAAATAAACACTTTCGAACTTGAACTCTACTTACACTTTCTGTGTGAACTGGGTGTGCAGCAAAGAAGAGGGCAGCAAGCAGAGAGGTTTTGGGAGCGTGGTTCAGGATCCTACCCTTCTCATCATAAGCCAGTCCACCAATCAGTATAGCAAACACGTCAATCATAAGGGCAGATATGACAGCATGGAGGATGATGTTCAGCACATGGAAGCCAACAGGGTGCAGGCCTCCCGCCAAGAGGTAGTTCAGCCTGCAACAAGAAGATGGGGAAATAATACCTAATGCTAAATATGTGGCAGATGAAGAAAAGTACAGAAATATGTGTGTGTGAGGGGGGGGGGGGGGGGGGGGGGGGGGGTATGAGCTATTGTAAAGCCTAATGTGACCTGATGACATTGGGGCAGTGTGAAAAAAAAGTGTATCAGTCATTGTGTGTTGTATCTGTTACATAGTACATAGGACAGTAACTGTTAGGAAGGCAACGCCAGTAAGTGACCTCGTTACTTGAGGCGGCAACAGATTGGAAAGTACTCTTAACTGTGCGTAATTGAAGTCTGCACCAGTGTAAGACTGCATCAAGCTCCAGCAGTAAGAGCCTGGAGTCAATGGGAGGGGGAACTCACAATCTTTCCAAGTGTCACCCTGCCACGGTGCTATGCAGCACTACACTCAGACCAGCCCAGTGGTCGACAGATCCACATTTTCTGTGATACCTCTGAGCAGGCCTATGGGTCTGTCTCGTACCTACGCACAGAGGATTGGGAGGGCCGCAAGTCACAAGTAGCCCCTCAGCGGCACCTCATAATTCCATGCCGTGAGTTAAATGCTGCCCTAAATGGAGCTCAACTGTATAAGCTGCTTGAAAACGAGCTCACTCTTGCCATCGACGGAGTTGTCCCATGGTCTGACTCAACTGTGTCAATATCCTACCACTTTCAAGTATTTCTGGGCACGAGGATTCCAGGAATCCAGTAGCTGACAGGTCAGTACACTTGGCGATATGTGGACTCTCCCAGGAACCCTGCAGACAACCTCAACCGGGCAGGAAATTAGCAGAACTGACCTAGATGCACCAGTGGAGCCAAGGCCCATCATTTCTCCCCCAGCCAGAGAAGTAATGGCCTGTTATGGCCCCAGCGAGTGGGCACGTTGAAATAAACCAGAATTTTCTTTTAACATATCATGCACCCTCATGTTAAAGTGCTGCCAGGAACTATGTTGTGGTTTCCTGTTAAAGAATGTTAAAACCTGGCAGCCAATCAGAAACAAGTGTTATTCACACAGTAGATATGCGTGGATATGTACCTAAATGTAAGGACAGTGAGAGGTCGGTAGGATTTGTGACTAGAGTTGCTACTCAAGTTGCTTCCCCAGAAGTCATTGCTCCAGATGTTGTTCAGGGGTGTTGTTGGTTTCAAGTCCTGGAAGAGAAACATAAAATTAGACCGATATATCACTCTGTTGATGCTAATATGCGATTTTTTGCATATTTGTACTTGTGGGTATCATACTAGTGCAGAGAGAAAAATACCTTGTTGTTCACAATTGCCTCCGAATCATCAAATACAAACTCCCCGTCATAACTGTTAATGAAGCACAGGAGAGCCACCAGGGCGACAGTGACCTTGGCCTGGACTGGAGCAAGCTTTGGCAGAGGTATTTGGTGATCCCAATAAACTTCAGATAATGCCATGATGCACCGGGTCTTTGGTCATACTGTATCATCATCTAGTCCCTGATGAGAAGAGGACGAGTGCAGGCAGACAGCGTCATACTGTGTCAGCTGATTGTAACACAATCTAAATCATGGGTTGTAAAAACTGAGAACATACTTTATACACTGACTCACACCTTATCTTTTGAGAGACATGCTGTCAGAGGTCACCCTGTCTTGTTTAACTCCCATGTTAGCTTCTTTGCCAGCTGGCTAACTAGCAAACGTAAACGTTAGCTCGCCGAAGGAGCCAACGATTATACATGCACATAAACGTGGTGTTTAGCTCAGCACTTTGTAATAGAGGTGAAATAATTACGCTGTCTCTGACACATGACAGTGTAACGTGAAGGGTACCGTTGAAGTTAGCAGGCTAATAAAGCGTGACTTTAGCATGTCTTGTTAGCGGATGCTATCCGAATTTATACGGCACAAACATTACAGACGCACGGTAGTAGCTATGTCGGTATTATGCGCGGTCTATTTTAAAGATTTAGCCGAAAACTGTGAAGATTTTCAGTCGCATAAGACAGCCCCGGCGACGTGCAGACGGAGTACTCGCGGCTGTAAACAAATATACACGCTCGGGCTCCAACTCTTCCGGTCAAGCGTCATTGTCACATGTTCACTTTCAGCCAATAGTTGAAAAGGTGTAATGGTAGTGCCAAAGTGGAGTTAATGGCAAGTGGGGTACAGTATGGTTTCATTTCAATTTTCACATACACACATTAAAGCTTATTGTGAAAGCTCTTACAGGTTAAACAGAGAAACACACATGATACTGAATGACAAACTGACATCAGTCATTTCGCGGAGGTGAAAAGCGGTTAAAAGCTCAAGGAGGGCCTTTAACCCCTTCCCTCACTTCTCCCAGGGAGATCTGGAGATGATCAAACTCATTCTGCAGACTGGATTCAGCAACAGGTCCCTACAATGCGTAGCTCAGAAAATCTGTTTTTATACTACTCCTTTCCCTGGAATAGTTCACGACTGATTTTGAAGTCTTAAACTGTGATGACACTGTATAGTTTCAGACACGTTTATGCTGATCATGCTCTTTATTGATACTTTCTACATACTTATGAAGGCTGCCATGTTGTTCTAATGCATCTTATTTTGCCTTTCTGGGATTTATTTCCTTCCTAGTTTTTGTAAATATTGTATAGTGTTGTTTTGCAATGCAACACTTTGCACTTTTCACTCTCTCCTTCTCTCTGTGTTTATCTACTTATTGCTGGCTCGGCTTCTGACATAATGTTCTTATCCTGTCATTGATTGTCCATCCTTGTTTCCCTTTTATAACGCTGCTGATGCATCAGATCAGGGACACTGCCAATCACGCTTGCCTACAGTGTGTGAACACACATATTTGGTGAGTTCAGCATCCTAGTTCTACATGAAACAAAGTTGAGTTACAATCTATCTTTCCCATTTTAATTTTTTTCTCTATCCTCTCATCCTAAATTCAACCACCTTAAATTGTGAAGCACCAAACCCAACAAATTTCAAGGTGAGTCTGTTACTATGGCAGTCAGTGTTTGTCTAAAATGGAGAGGATTTTGTTTAGTTTTGTCTATGCATGTTTCTATATGAGATCACCTGTATAGTATATACACCTATGTAGTGTTGATTGACACTGAGTTGTGCTGTTTGTTTCTAGTGCTGAGAGTAGTTTCTCATATAAATGATACAGTGGTTTAATTAACTTGCTGGAGGAGCATTCATTTCAGCACAGAATACAACTGTTATACAAAGTGTAATGCATGTAATTTGGTTTCATGTTCAGGTAGATTGTTTGTAATACTTTACATCACGTAACCCCCTTGTTATGCATGGATCTGGAGTTCATTTTTGACATGAAGAAATGTAACATACAGCTTTATGTTACTACTGATAGACATATTCCCATAAATCTGTGCAATGCTTTGACCCTATGGCATGACCCTAATTATGGCAAAGGTCTAAATAAAAGCATGTGGGACACCAGTGTTATTAGAAACAGACAGCAGCTGTGGACATGACTACCATTTTGGCCATAGACAAATCAATTTCTTTAGCTCTGGGGTTTTGAATGATCAAGTTCTTAGAAGGACCAAGTATCATAATATGAAATGTATTTCACAAGGTGACCAGAGCAGAGAGACCATTTTGAAGCTCAATCTCAATTTCATAATTACCCACTGAATAAGGAAACTGAAAAAAGCAAGCTTTTCTTTTAATGTCAGAGTATGTAAAACCTCTATGTGCATTTGCCATCTCTCGTCTTGCACCGGCATGGCCTGAACGCAAAGTGTTTCTGTCTGGTAGGGTGGTGCCTTTGTCAGTGCATGGAATGCTGTAACAGCATGGTGTACATATTTCTCCGTCACAGACTGTGCGGCTGTCGTCTCAAACACTCGTAATCTGTTGTCTATCATAAGATATGTTAGTAGAAAGAAGTGTTAATAGAAAGATGAGTGTCTGTAAGAATTAGAGGTGCTGAGGCTGTGGAGAGGCCCATGGCAGGCTCTGGGATTTTGTGCTCCACTTCACCTGTCATTGCTTAGGGAAGACAAGGAATCTCCCTAATGGCCAGAGCCAGGGGCCCAGGGCGACGAGAGGGGGGAAAGATTGTCAAGGGCACATTCTCAGACCTTTAAAATGGGTCTCAGGGTCGGTTAGAGAAGCAGACACTTATTCAGCAAGAAAGCACACATAATTAAGGCCATGCTTCAAAACATCACCCATGGTATCTGCACAGTCAAACCCATTTGGGTGCTACTGGTTTGGTGAAGCTTCAAGGTTTGAAGAATACACCAGAATTGGTGCCGCTGGCTCTCTGCTAAAAAATGTTCAAATCAGTTCAGAGCATGCACATAATTCTTAATTTACTCAGTTTTTACATCTGGCCTTGATATCACAAGCTTTCAGCAGCTGTCTCACCAGGAACATGGATACTTTGGCAGAAGCATTTAGTACCACCAAAATTGCTAATTACCACTCCATGCAAAATGCATGAAGTATGGATTTCATCTCCTGGTTCCTCACCCATGTCAGTCAGTTGGAATTCATGTTATTAGCATCACTTCCAGTGGGCTGGCTAGGGTGGGGTGGAGGAGATAATGAGGGAGGATGTCCCAGCACTACCAATGGAAGATCTAGTGGCCCAAATGCAGGGGGACAGGGCTGCCAGTGGAGACCCTGTCAGGGAGGGTCCACTGTTTTTGTCATCACACAGAAGGTGACAGACATTGATTGTGTGCAGTCTGACAGAGAATCGCAGCAGAAAGGAAAGGTCAGGGTCAAATGGCGTGAAAAGTGAAGAAATGGCTTAGCATCACGCAATGTCCTGAGATGAACGATGCAGCCCGCATGTGTTTTTCATCATTAGCTGTTAATCTCCGTTGGCACAGTTTCCTTTTCTCTGATCACAGTGGGCGATATACAGTGATATTCTCCAAAGCCCTTGTTTATTAAAGAACATGTTTACTAACGATGGGCAAAGTTTATATTTGTAAAACATGCTTTTTTGGTGAAATATTTTACATTTTTTAAAGATTACTTATCTGGCAAAAAATAGATGTGCTAGAACTACTTTTGCAACTGGGGAAAAAAATAATCTCTTGGGCTAATGTGTGTTTATCCCCTTCAGACCTCAAACTAAAATATGCATTAGTTGCAGCCCATGAAGATGAATTGTTCCAAAATTTGACTTCTATCTCATTATTAAGTAGAGTCAAACTATATGTATAAGTAGCAGAGGACAGAGTATGGAATGACTCAAGACCAGCATGGCAGATGGGCGAAACAATAATAATAAACAATAAAGAGTAGATACTGTTCTTTTACATTGAATAGTCATTTTAGATCACATCACATCAATATATATATGTAATATTTTACTGTAAGACAGCTGCAGAGGTTTTTGATCTTGTAATAAATGAAGAACTTGAGTACAAGTGGATCAAACTGTAATACAGAACATTAGGTAGTGGACATAATAAAGATGATTTGGAATTAGAAAATAATTTAGCCTCATTCACACTTGAGAGAAGGGCAGAAAATAAACTTACCAAAAATAAATTTGTGCTAAAATTCAGGTCTAAAGGCGTCATGTAAATTATTGTCTTTAATGGGAGCTGTTCGTATCTCTTGTATGTAGATATGATGTTTCCCAGCCGTGGTGTAATGGAACATAGCCAGTGGTGAGAGTCAAACAGAGTACTCATGCCCTGCAGCACATAAACTCTGCCATGAGCCCTTTCTCTGGCAATCTAGACCCGTGCGATCTGCCCGGTGCCCGGACAAGGTGCTCTGCTGCCATGGAAATGGCTGTGATGGCAAATCACAAGGTCAATCACACATAGTGAGTCCTGGGCCAGACCTTAAATATAGAAAACAAAGATAGCCAAGTCCAGTGTCACTCAAAGGCTCCCTTCTCTTATTTGAAAGTGTGATGGTGGTGCATCTTTGTCTGTAACAACCCAGTTAGGATGAAATGTATTCCTTTTTCTGCTTGCTAAAACCTTAGTTGTCTCTTTTTTTTCTAGAAGCAAGAACCATTCCTTTTCTGACTATCTACAACTTCCCCCCATTAAAGTCACTGGACTCCAAAGTGTTCTTGGAAAACATTCCTATTTTTGTCTGGGTGACAGAGGTGGAACAGACATCTACAACAAAGGTGAGTGAGATATAATTGACTGTAAACTAGGTACTGAGTCATCGCTTGTCACATGGCCCTTCTGAACCTCTTTAAAAGGCGCTCTTCACTCATTATTTTGGTAAAGCTGTAAACCTCACCTTTTCTGATCAAAAGTTTCTTAATATTACAATCCCCAAACTTATCCTTAAAGACAGTATTGTATCATTATATGTGTTACATCTCCTCTAAAGTTCTTGTAAGTGACTATCGATGCGGTGAAGCTGAACGTCTCCTTTTGAAATGTTCACCTCAAAGGTGCTGAATCCAAATCTCTACACGATTGAGCTGAGCCACGGGGACTTCACATGGAAAATCAAACGCTGTTTCAAGCACTTCCAAGCTCTTCATCAGGAGCTGCCGATGTTCAAGGCTCTTCTAAAGCTCCCCCTGCCAACCTGCATGTAAGAACTGCTAATTTGCTCACCTTTTGTCACTCACTTACATATGCAGCACACAAAACCCACACACACATAAGCATGCGCAGAATCAGACGTAGACACATGCACAAAACTGACTTTAAGCAAGAAGCCTATTTATACCCGGCCTTCCTCTCTTATATCCCAGAGTGTTCATTTCTCAGCTGAGAGTACTCAGTTTCTCTTCAGCTCACTCTCATTTCCTTCTGTTCAGCAGCTTGGAAAAATACAGCATGTTCTCGCTGACAGTGAAAATTCATTTATATAACAAGCCCACTGAAGGATTTCAAAACACAACCAGCCAAATGAAAGCTTGAGTCCGGTTAAGCATACACTGGGATATTGGGATTTGGAGAGAATGGCTGTCATTCTGTATTTTTAAAACTCTTGCTGCTCTCAGTCTCAAATTTAACAATTTAACAATTTCTGGGGTTTTTTTGTTCAAGAAGGTAATGTGAACATCCAACCCCAGTCTACAAATGAAAAGGAGAGGTAGGCCGCACATTGAATACTGCAAGCTCCCCATGATGCAAAGTCCTTCAAAGTCCTTATCAGGCAAACATGATGTTTGAGTAGAAAACTGAGAGCTGGTATCAAACACGAGTATTATCTTGTTAAGTCTTTCTTCTTAAATGCTTCTGAAGGTATCAGGCTTCTACGACGGCCGCCATATACAGTAGTAATGATAATATTAGTGCTGTAATTCCAGTTCTGTAGGGGAACAGTCATTAGGCTATGTATGCACTCTGCAGCTGATTCTGAATCTGTCTGACAGATGCAGCTGGAGGACAACCAGAGAAACGTCCTCAAAAGCTCCGTGTACAAGATCCATCTAGCGACCACGAGTACGGCGACTTACAGTCAAAGTCTTGTCTTGTAAAAGAATGACATCAATACAGTCAACTCCATTGAAGGTGAGCCATTCACACTTTAATTAGGTGTGAAAGCTAACAGTAATTTCATCCTTGTCAGAGTTCTGTGGCCTGCATGAGGAGAGTCCCTTCATAGAGGATGGTGATGGAGAATAGCTTGCATTAATGAGGGGAAACACAGCATGCAGGAGCAAAGAAACTATCACTTAAAGAGCTAAGATGGCCGCTAATATCCATTACTTACAGGAAAAAAAGCGATGAGATGACACATTATAATAATGATGCATAAGTGCAAAGTAAGCATCTTACAGTAAAACAAAGTAAATTTGTTCTTAAAGAATATGTGCGACAAACTGGAAGTGAAGTATTGTTTTCTGCTGAAAAGTTTGAAGCTTCATTAGGCTGCCAATGTGTCACAGATAACTCTTCAAAGACCGGAGAAGAAATGGGTCATTGCAGTTTATTTTATTCTAAACTGTTTCCTTTCAGCAGGAAACGAAGATGAATCTTTATATATTTAATTTTATGTATTCCATAAGGTCTTAGCATTGTTGTGTGTTTTGCCTGGACGTCAGTCAGATTTCCCATATAAGAAATGTGAGAACATGAGGATGAGGATGACACACAGATTATATAAAATGAGAAGTTTTTGTGTGTTTCTTTGTGTGTGTGTGTGTGAAGTCAAGGGTTAATCTTGTAGCAAAGGGAAAAAAATACAATTCCTGTGTGTTACTAGTGTGGATGCAATGGTGTGTGTTACTTCCAGTCTGAAAAACAAGATGATTTCACACTATTCTGTGTTATCATAAATCCGTAGCTCACTAAATATGCATAAAAGCCTTTTCTCATGCAGCTCTCTTGTTCATGATTGCCTCCGTCATTCCTTACATCTGGGTTAAAACAGATTGAGCTCTCTACACACTGAATTCAGCCATTTTGTGTGTGTGTGTGTGTGTGTGTGTGTGTGTGTGTGTGGTTCAGTGCACTTTGTAGATGGCTGGTGTTGAAGGACTCTTTTGTTCTCCACATGAGGCCGAAGGACAACCAGGTGGGAATGGTGATCCTCTATGATAAGAGCTTTCACATCAAGATGAGCACCCAGGAGACTGGCGTCCATCACGGAGTCACCACCGAGACCCTCTGCAGGCAGGCATTTGTTCTTATCATTTTCACATTTTGCTGTGATGGCATAGCCAGACATTTGTGCTGACTGTACTCCTCCACAGATTACTTGTGTGGTGTGTTATATATCTGTATACATGCCACATATGTCACATCCATATTGTTTGAGGACAACGCATGCTGTCTCCATCAGGCTTTACTAGATGCTAAAATGCTAAAACTACAGCATGCGTGGCTGTTTTTTTCTTTTGTCTTCTCGAAGGGCACTACCACTGAAGTGTTTCACTTTTCAGTCTTACCTATACTTAAAAGTATAGGTAAGACTTTGACCTTATAGGACTACCATGGATCCTTCATCCTCATCAGGGAGAACAGAAACGCACAATAATACATTATAATACAAGGCATTTTAATAATGACAAATGTTATTTACTTGGAGCCCTTTACCAGCCAGCTACCAAATAAGAGAACACGTAGCAAGCAAAACACGCATCGACTGCATTAGAGCACAGGAGGTAATGGCAGAGTGACATTACAGCCAGTATAAGGACAATGATGGGACATTAATGTCAAAGTTACTTGATTAAACATCAACCATTAACAAGTCTTTAATGGCACATATGAGATGTATGAACTGCCCATCCCTACAGTCAGAAGTTTGTTTGTGGCACGCTACTTTTTTGAAGTTAACTAATTTCTATCAGAAGCTTGTGATATGTATGAGTTTAGTTTTCCATGGTGGAAATGTCTAGTGTAAAACATTTGTTTTTTTTAAGACAAAATTAAACAATAATGATTTTGAGAAGTTTATTGAAGCTGTATTCATTGATTTGTCCAGAAGAACTCTGACATTAGCAAACATTACACTGAGTTGTGTGTCTTGCCACCTCATTTTTGGTCTCCATCAACTCCCAAGAATAAAATGTCAGACGCTAACGTTGTCTGTCAGACATTTTTGGTGCAGGTAGTGTTCAGCTGGTTTATCAGGGCTTTTTGGATTAAAACAAAAACCTGCTGCTGAAAATGGGGCTGATGTCAGCAGTGAGGCTGAACCATTACCACCAAATATGCTGTAAAAAAAACCCAAAACAACCAGATAAAAGAGGCTTAAAAGCTCAGTAGAGCTGCAGAGTTGGACATCAATTCTCTGTGGGTTCAACACCATGGGTTCAACATTTCATGTGTGACATCATTTGATCCATTGTTAATAACATTGAGAAGTGTGGAAAAGGGTGGGGAAAATTTTACTTGGCAAAGTAAGGTATGAAATTGGTATTTGTACTGAAGCTCAGGTACTGTATTGGCACCAGTATCAAAATATTTCAAACATACTTAGCCCTATGCCACCACACATACTAATAATCAGTAAGAATTTCCTCAATTATTATTAAATAAATATAAAATCTAGTAAAGTAGCTGTTTAATAATCACTAAACTCCAGACATTCAGCAACTGCCACAATTCTTAAACACCTGCAGTTGTCAACACTCCTCTCTAGACACTGTCAGAGATTAAATCCTGTCCAATTCCATCAATTTTACCCAGTGCCTCCACAGGTGTCTGTGGCCCTGCCTCCCAGAGTGACGGAGCCATCATAACACATCACAGCTCAGAGTGGAAGAGTGGCAGCACCCAGCTAGCCTACTGTACAGTGTAGGCCGCTGGGCACGGAGATGGGATGGATACTCGGATCATTCGCTAGATGCCAGGGATGATTCTCTTAAGGAATGGCAGAACATTTTGTCTGCATGTGACCCCCCCACAGGCTTCTTTCTTAAAGGGGTCAGGATTTAGACCAGGAGATTGGTTGGATGAATCAAGTGGCCGGAGGGGGATTGTAGAAAAAAAGAAGGATATGTGTGAGACCTTGCAGTGGTATGGTTGATTTGTTCTGTACTGTGGTCCCTGCTGTTGCCTTCTCCCTGGTGTTGCTCACAAAAGTGTTCCGCCAAAAACCCTCTTGTCGCCATGGCACCCCAGGCCCCGGTGTGATTGACACCCTGTCACATTATCTTATGACAGCGCTGGTGGAGAGAGAGTGCTGAGGAGTGATACTGGGAAGTAGCTGGGGACTTCACAGACACAGACAGACACACATACGCATACATGCCTGCACAAATGCATGCATGCACACACATATACAGTAGACACAAACACACCCTAAGGAGATCCAACACACTTTAGCTGGGTATTGGAAATACATCTCAGCCGTGGTGTGTGTGCATACTCATGCTCTAGAGGCAGAATACTGGGGAAGGTTCATAGAGGGGCGCAGATGTTTTGCACATCGTGTACATCATCATGCTATTTTAGGCAGCAGGGTGTATGGAACAGTCCACTGATTCCTTTATGAGAGGAACATCAGTTCCTATAGCTGGAGGTAGCTCCAGGCTTTTATTTATGTCATTATATACCCAAGAGATGCTCTACCGCAGCAATGTAACATCTCTGGCAAACACACCAAGGAGTAGTAAATCAACAAAGAACCCTAAAAATAGATGAAAGTCAAGCAAAAAGAGTTAAATGTTGATCTCATCTTTGTTCTAAAGTTAATATGATGTGAGGCCCAGATAAAGCAGTTGAATGACTGACATTCTGCTTTCATTTAGGATTCAACAAAAAACAAAAGCTTGCTTCTTGGGAAGGCATATTCCAAGTGTTTGCTCATGCGGTACTACTTCCCGATGGTCTGGGAACTCAGGTTGGAGTTTGCGTTGCTTAACACTATTCACCTAGACTACAAGTAAGCATAGTTGTAGCTGGTGTCAATATTAGGGCCTGTGATGAGAATTTCTATTGAATGTAACTTTTTTAAGTCTAGCCACCCAACTAGTATAAAGTGAGAGATAGAGCAAATGAGACAAAGTTAACTTTTCAGTTCGCAGCCTAATCTTTACGATTCTTCTGGGACTTTTTGTTACTGATTTGCTTCTTGGGATTTGTTAGTTCCTGGGACTTTGGTAGTTCCTTCGCGAGAGTGAAAGCCTCAGCCAAGCCAAGCCAAGGCTTCTCATCATATTCAACCTTTTAGGCCCCAATTCTGCTGCCCAGGCCATCACATGCCAATATCCTGCTTAGTCGTGGTTCTCTTTACTTACAACAGACAACTTTTGGAAGTAGATCCGAACATCTGCCAGACAGTTTTCCAGAAACTAACTTATTTTAACACTTATTTACCATGAAACCTCACAGTGTGACTCTACACTAAAATACACTAAAAATATGATAAGTTACAGGTTTCAGTCTTTGTCAGTAGTTGTTAAGGATCGGTTGACGTTCTCAGGTCTCTAAGTAGAACAGACAGTGGTAACCCTTTCTGTAAATGGGACTCGCAGGGAGCCATTGCCAGCAGTGGGCCACCAATGTTTGTCCACATGGGTATGACCCTTTCAAGGGCCAGGTCAGGGCAGGCATGCCAGTAACAGCTGGGTGAGGATGATGGGTGTCAGACCACAGCACACGTCAAAGTCCAGACAAGTATCTGACAGCTGGATGACATTGAACTGGGAGTTAAGGAGAATCTGTTGAGCTCATCTTTACTATCAGTGAAATGCATTTCCATAAACCATAATGATATGATATTTTACAGAATGTTAACTATAATACTTTTGGGGATTGTATTTATGATAAATTCACACACACACCCTTTAAGGTCAAACCAGGCATTGGCAGAGAATCTTGACATTCATTTTTAGAGTACTTCCATCAATTATTTGGCAGGTGTATTGAGCAGAGTCAGGCCAATATGAAGTCCCCATTAGCATCTGAGGCCCATTTTAAGGGTTGATATTCATCCACCTCCGTCTCTCACACTGAGAGTTGGAGGCTAATCTCTCAGGGTACCCCCTAACCCCCTATTGCCTGTCTTTCCATTTCCCACCCCCCACTCTTCCCTCCTTTCCCCTCTGGAGGCCTGCATTAAACATAAAGACTCTGCATGGATGAGTGAGTCAACAAATTACCACGGCCAATAAATGGGAAAAAATGATCTGCCCCTCTATATGCCACCAGTCTATTATTTTCCCTCTCTTTCCCTTTCTTTCCTCTTTACTGTTTTCCTCCCTCTCTCCTCCCCTTTACCTTACTGTCCTCCATTAGGTTATTGTCCCAGACTTTTAAATAAACATGATCTTAGCCTGAGCTTCTCCTTATTGCATTTAGTTAGAGCATCCCTCCTCATGCTTGACTGGTTGTGTCCATCAACTCAGGGGAGCTTGACTTGCTGCAAAATCCCAGCTAATACACATGAAACTGCTACAGCTGTTGGTCTAACCTTTGAGTGTCTCCTAAGGAGCACAGTGATATTTGCACTTAATAAAATTATGCCTACCAGGAGAATATGCCGCTGACATTTGCCATTTGTCAAGTTGAGGTGGCAGTGAGGCTTTATGAGTCATTAGTGTTTTGGTTACAGTCTGCGTCGTCTATTACTGTACATTGAAGCAATCTTTGGAAAGATCATATGTAACTGCCACATTACATGAAAGGAGCCTTTTCAGCATTAGACCTGCTTAACATTGTTCCCATCTGTCACACAGCATGATGTAAATCGTTCCTTCATTCTAATGCAGTGTACCATTTAGTAGTAAGTGTCAAAGTAAATCTTATGCTGAAAAGTGCCAACTCTTAGCTCATGTTTCTGGAGCGATCTGGCATCGTAGTTGACGAGGAGGATGATGAAGAAAAAAGTAAATGTTTGTACTAATGGTGTGCCAGTACGGTCCGTGCTTATACATACATGTAGGTACATGTATCAGTACAGGAACAAAATGCGAAGTTAGGAAATAAGGCGGTAATAATGTGGAAACTAATTTATACCGTAAGTATTTTTTAACTATATACCTATTGTAATATGATGCTTGCTGGTGACGTGAGTGGCAGCTGATAGTGTTTTCTGTGGAGCTGTTGGTGAGGGGCACGACAGAGATATTTTGTGTAGAGAGATGTTTGCCTGTGGTTTTGGCATCAGAATTGTTGAGACTGAGACAAGCTGAGATAGAAAGTTTTGAAAGTACCCACAGCTCATCGTATCCCATTTTGATTTTAACACTGTGCACTGGCTCTCAATAAAGTTTTCCAATGACTGTGGTGTCCATATTCCTTACTGTTGATGACAATTACACTGTGACAGGACAACTGCCTTGGCTGTTAGATGGACACTCCTGGTTTTCAGTTCAGCTGTATTTACTGTAGACACATTACGATATGAAAGCTTTTCTGCTTCCTGTACTCCATAACAACAATGAACAGCACTCTATACAATGTTGTACCTCTAAGGAGGCCATCTTTACAGCGTACACAGTAACCTATACAGTAGGCTATAGTCCTACAGTATGTTCCAAAGTAATAACACAAATGTACCTCAATGTAGTAATACCAGAAAGTACCAGAAAAAAAGAACTATGACTGCCTTTCCTAACATCTGTACTCCTCCAGTGTTGGTAAGTAGTATATGGTAATTTTGAAATAAATCAGAGCAGATTTATTAAATGCTACAGAACTGATTACCCCATCTTCTCCCAAACCTCAGTAGGTCACACTGTACCATGTTATATTCGAGTCATATTAAGTTAAAAAATGCCTACAGTATAACTTGTTTTTCAGTTCCCCCTTATTCCCTAACTTCACATCTTGTTCCGTTTACCAACATGTATGTATCAGCACATACTGTACTGGTACACTGAAGAATTACACTGTATGTTGCGGGCCGTACTCGAAAGTGTTACCGAAAGAAAAACTAGGGATCAATGAGGAGTTTAGCATCAGGAGCACAGTTACTGTAGCAACTTTAGCCCATGCAGAGTGATAGATGTTGCAGAAGTCGTGCCCTTCCCTGATACAGTCAAAAAGAGGTCATGCTGTGTAGGTATGGTGCCTCCTGTTGTTGTAGGACAAGGGAAAAGGGCAGAAGAAAAGGTCTGCAGCATTATTTACAAAAGATGGATAACTGATCACAGATTTTAGTACAACTTTGATTCATTTCTTTTCGGCCATGTTTAACACAAGATTTTAAACTTTAATTCAATTTTTTTCCTCAATGGCAATTATTCAATCCATGTTATAGAGCTGAAAGTACAACACAGCTATGCAGTGGAAGGGACTTATTCTTCATAACTAATTAATTATGATGAATTTGGCCTAGTTTAAACATACAGTCTTTAAGAATGTTTGCTTGTTAGGTGGTGTGCGCTTGTTGTTGGTGCTCCGACATGTTAATTCTTGTACTGTAGGTTGTGTTTTAAAGTTCATCTTTATTCTAAAAATTTATTTGAAGTCATCATCGATAACAATGAGATGCAGTGGGAATACATCAGAGATATTACAATGAGCTTAAAAGAAGATCAGTCATATACAGTGCCTATAAAAAGTGTTCACTACCCCATTCCCCTTAGACTTTTTCATGTTTTATTCCCAAGGAAAAAAAAGTATACCCAAGTAGTCTGTGTCTAAAGTCTAAAAAACTTTTGAAGTATTTTTCTGTAATATTAAATATCCATGACTAAATAAGCAACAATCAAAGTTAAAGATCAGAGGGAAAAAAACACCCTTAGGGATCCTTTATTAAAAGTTTTACACACTCAAAAACTTACTGCTTCATCAGGACTGAGTGTGGTTTGATCAGATTTGATTGGCAAGCGGCCTCGCAAGACAAGCAAATAACCCCACAACTGTCATCACATTTTGATTCACATGCAACTAAATCCTAAGAGGTACAAGGATATGCATGACAAGCGTGCTCGTGTTGGATCCCATCACTCATAGTGAGAAGCTGATTGAGAACAGAAAAGAGTTTTGAGAGCTTTAAATTGAGACCACTAAAGTTGTACTTCTGCTTAAATGTGAAATTTTCATGTAACTTTAGGTCCTTTTGGCTGCTTACATAGTGCACTATTTTTAAATATAGGCTAATTATTACTCCTATTTAAACTCAGTCATATTGGAAACAGTCTTTGGCACATTCAGTACGTTTCAGATGCCTATATGGTTTATATATAGTTTTCTTGTTAAAAATATGGTGCATATGTGTTGCTGGATTTATGTACGTAAGTGATTTTGAACATTGTTCATACTTTACAGATTTTTGTTTATTTGTCAGTGATGCTGGTTATTCTGTGGTTGGATCACTTTTTAAAGAAACATTTTTGTGGGGGGGGTTTTTGGGAAGCTTTTGTTATTGTTCATAATAGCCGACACGCTTTGACATTTATCTTTCTTTTGTTGTTATCTTGGTTTTCCTGACAACCTCCCCTTTAGTTGTTTTTTTTGCATAAAACATGATATTGCTCTCTAGTTACTAGTTATTTGTTTTTATAGTGCGTTAGACTCCTCTCTGAGCTGATAATAGAATTTGCTTGACTACCCTAAGAATGAACCTCACCCTAATGAATCCTTAGCTATCTCGGTATCCACAGCGCTTTCCCCACATTGTTTTAGCCATAATGTTTTATTCAGAAAGCTATGTTAGAGCTGATAGCGGTTGTAAAACAGGACTGGTGAAGGTGATATTGTGGGTTTGCATATTTGAATGTTTTTCTTCTGCGCTCCTCGAAGAACAAAACAACAGATTGTCAATAAATTGTAACAAATCAGCTTTTCACCTTTTTGATTGAGCTGCGATTTGACCCACATTTCTATACTCTCGCGTGGCACAAGCATCAACAGTCACCACCACAACCACTGGACTGTGTATACTGCTGATTACCCTCTGCAGCCAGAGAGAGCAGTAGTTTCAGCATTCATTAAAGTGGCACTTCTAAAGAAACAACTGCCCTCAATCTGGCCCCATTGATTAATAAGTGCTTGTTAGTGTGTGTAGAATCTACTCTTGATTTTGTTTATTTCCTCTTTTGTTTATTTCGCCTTGTAGTTTCATTATTATGAATAATATATTATGCCCTCTGGTATTTGATGTAACATATAAACCTAACTGATAGGCTATATCTTGCTCCTCTTCCTGTTCTTGGTCACCGCGTGGTCAGAAAAGGCAGTTTAATGCGGTGGGGATACTTACTGAGTTTTTCTTTGTCTTTATAATCCACGCCTGAGAACTGACTAACCAGAAACAGGTGTATTTGACCTAAAATTATTTATCAAACATTCATTACACACATGCAATCTCCAGTGATTTCTAAAAACTTGCCCTGCCAGATGCACCATAAAGGGAGTAATTACTTGTGCAATTAATTTTGTTTTTTATATTTGAACTTGTTTGTTTTTATTTCTGTTTATTTTTCATTTGACATTAAAGAGTTTGCTCCTACTTAATAATTCTTCAGTGATTCAAAGTTATAAAACCGTAAAACATGAATAAAATCCCAGAGGTAGTGCTAATTTTATCGGCACTGTATCATCAGTAAAATTTCCTTTTGTCAATTCGTAAATACGTAAATAAGAACGTAAATAAAAATGAAAACTATTCAGAGCTAATCATATGCAACTGTCTGCTCAGTGTAGTACAGCGCTCCTCATTACAAACCCTTGAAAGATCAAAACTTGCAAAAGATGCTGCACTTTGTGTGTATTTGTAAGTGGGACAGAAATGGAGGCAGCCTGAACTCCAGGATGCTTCCTCTTCTCCCACCCCGAGACTGGTACAAGAAAAGCCTGTGTCTGCGCTCCAGTGAGTCCGGATCCCTTGGCCTCCATTACTCCTTACCACAGTCTTAGGGTAAGTCATTTATATACAGTATGAACTAAGTTAGCAAACTTACACAACATTCTGGTAATCCTACAAATCTTCTGTGTTTGTGTGCGCCCACAGAGACAGACTCCCCATAGCGCCATATCAGTAATAATGAATTGTGTGGGCTGGAGTGGCCCGTTTCTGGGCAGGGTGAAGACTTTACTGTCACCTTTTGACGGTACACTTACTGACTTGCTTGTTTGGTATGGTCTCTTGAACATGTGTGTAGAGTCTGTTTATCAAGTTAAAGTGCTGAGATTTCAGATGACTGCAGCTATCGCCTAGATAAATGGGATAAGTACGTTTCCTTGGAAAATTAACAAGTAAAACAGATCTATCCAAATAATCTTGTGACCAGACAGGTGATCCTGGCAATTCCTGTCCCCAGTGTGAAATTAATTGCTGTGAAGCTGTCATGCCAAATATCA
Source organism: Enoplosus armatus (assembly GCF_043641665.1). Lineage (NCBI taxonomy): Eukaryota > Metazoa > Chordata > Actinopteri > Centrarchiformes > Enoplosidae > Enoplosus > Enoplosus armatus. The sequence continues at coordinate 7,697,409 of NC_092190.1, read as the reverse complement.
AAATCTTATTTTCAAATCAGATCTACGCTGTCTTAAAAAATCAGAACCGTGCCAAGCCAAGCAGAAAATAATCTGTAACATCACACAATCCATGAAGGACACTGATTTTCACTTTGATACTGTTTGATGTTGTTTGATTTTGTTTGTTTGCTTTTGGGCGTGTGTCCTCATGTGAGTCTGTGCGTATGTGCCGGCATGCACGCGCACACCCCGACACGTGAGTTTGAGTTTTTGGAAATCTGAAAAATAGAGTGTGACTGCAGAGCGGCGAAAGGTTACATTTGGAAAACAAACTATATGACAACAGCGTTCTCTTTTGATATCGTGATTGGCAATCTTCAAATGCAGCCAAACAAAGAGGAGTAAAAAGAGAAAAACAAAGGAAAGGCAAAATTGAAGTTGTCAGTTTGTACCTGAGTTGTCCCAAACTATCCCATTCTGCAGCCAGTGGGGGTTTCTGTCAGTCGGCAGCAGACTTCTATATTTCTCTGCCTCTGTCACCGCCATTCCATTTCTCTGTCTGGGCTTTTATACATCTCTGGGTCTTGAAATGACTAGGTCGGACACAGTGGGAGGAGGGGGGCAGATGACAAATACATATATTAAAATCATTGACAATTTCCAGAGGAAGGGGAGGGAAAAGTGGGCATGTGGGGACTGAGTGAAATTAAAGGCTGTCTTTGATCGTAGTAGAATGAGAGACTACGTATGGATGCTTATTGAGCTGAGGAGGAAGCACGTTGTTCTTTTGTGTGAATGCACAATGTTCCAGCTCACAATGATGGAGTCTGCGAGCCATTCTTCTTCAGCTTGACCTGCTGTAGCGTGTGATGCTGTTTTTCCATTTGTTTTGTCATATACATATATATGACAAAACATATATATATATTTATGATTTTGGAGTAGAAATACACAACAAGACGGTGAGGGATGTAGCCAGGCATTTTGTTCAGAGTTTTACAAAGGTATGGAAAAAATGGTTTGATCTCAAGTGTAGCCAGGTCTTTCTTTTAGGACATATGTCATAGACTATTCTGACATGAAGTATTTCCTACACAATGCTGCTTCTTCGGTTATTGTTAGTACTGATTCACATTGCAGTGTGCATGCTTTGCTTCTTCATAATGTCATACCCATTTTCTGCTCCCTTGCTCACAAACACCATATTCATGCACAATTTGACATAATAGCGGAGTTAAAAACATGAAATTATAAGGTAATGTCTCACCGAGGGCAACAGTCACAAATGCTTTCCCAGTGATCTCTAAGATTGCTCGCTGCATTGAAATTTAATAGTTTGAGCATAGCACCCCCTGCAGGTACACATTACTCCTTGCTAATAATACCCTCAGTGCTCGGACTGAAGCGGAGGCTCATTGTTACCCTTTCACTGCAATTACAGGCCTTTCTACTTTGATTGGTGGGTAATTGAATTGGTTTGAGCCTGTATGATTTCCTTCCGAATTTGCCACTCATATTCCAATCTTGGCTCCAGATCAGACAAAGCCTGTCTCCCAGTAATTAAAGATGCCAAAGCCAGGTGTAGAACTGGGGAACTGGGGAACCATGGCCAGATGAATGGGACTGATTAGGTGTTTAGTGAAAATGAGATTTTCTGGCTCAAAGACAAAGTACAGCCTCTCACTCGGTGCTCAGTGTTCGGTGGGGTGGCAATTGACGGCTGTTGATGAGGTACATGAGGTAAAGGCCCGAAAATGACTTCCTGCATTCATCACATTTACAAAGGAGCCGCAGTGTCAAAGTCTAAATCTGAGAGATACATTTCAAGCATGAAACAGGCTTTTAAATTCAACTTATATGGAAAAATAGAAGATTTTAGTTCTAATTAGGCAGAAAACCGCCTGTCCCAGATCAGTTGTGGAGATTAAGCAGCATGGAGAAAACCAGTGAAATGACAATGATGTGTGTGGGACAGCGAGGCTGGAGTTGAACTTGAGTTTGGACTGAGGCCGTTTTATCTCACCATGTTTTTACGTGACTTACATACGGTTCACCTGTACATCACGGAACAAAACTTGTGTTCTTTAAATTCACATGTGGCGGGAAGAAAAGATCCATTTAATTTGTTGAACATAGTAACTAAAAAGGGATTAGGTTTATTTGTACTTTCAAATGTAACAAACACATCAGCAAAACGATTGGGACTTACTCATACCGATGGCAAGTGAATGAGGTCAAAGAATCATATATTGGTCCTAAGTGAACAGCAGCTGTGGTCAGGTCAAGGTCAGCGTACTTTGAGCGGTGGATGTATGCCAACTGACTGAGTGGAAAATGAGAGTTTTTTCTCCCTTCATTGAGACTGGAATGGATTTTAATCAACACATTATGCCAGTTGTTAATTGCTTTTGCCGCCTGCTGCTAAAATAATTTGCTACTTTTTTATTGTAGTAGTAGCCATCTGTTTCAAAACACGGGGACAGAATCAGGCCTAGACCTGGGGTGGATGTTGACATGAGATACAGGCGGCTAATTTGCACTGCCACCACCTTATTTATGAGGCTAAGAATGTGTGGAAAGGAGGGAAAGATTCACAACAAGGATCTGAAATGAAATGAAATAGAAAAACACTTGGTGCCTTCACTGAAAAGCTGCATCACACTTCATTATGCAGTCACGTACCAAAAGGATAAATTACTAGTCATAACTGTACAAATGTACATGCCAGATTATACCGTGCATCTTTTGAAATAGACGTCATTTTGGACTTGAGGAACAATGGCCTTCTCATGAGGCTCACCCTGCTTTAACCCCTGTCTGTGTCCCTTAATTGCTCAAGGCTGCAGACAGACACTCAATAATGTCTAGAAGGGACAATAGCCATGAGGAGCCCAGTGAGAGAAAGCTTTTACCCTGCTTCACCTCATATTTACTCTAATCAGTCTTACTGTTGAGGCACACATAATGCCTTTGCTCTGGTCTCAGGTCTTTGCACAATGTGTTATATGATTTAAAGGCAAGTTTCTATTGTGTTTGTTTAACGTGCAGCCATAGAACATGTGTGTTACGTGCAGAGTTCTTTTGTCTGTTTTCCAAGTTTTTCTCCACCGCTATGGTGCTCCAATACCAGCATAGGAGACACACGATGAAGCAAAACTCCAGGAAAAGAGACAAGATGGACAGGAGCTGCAGCCAAGATCAATCAATCAGAATCAGAATCAGAAATACTTTATAATGGATGGAAAGTTGGAAAGTGAGGCCAAGCATTGAGAATTTGCTCTTCGGAAAGGTGCTGAAATTTGTCGGCCAATGATCAGTAAGTCAGATCCAAAGTTCCTGAGGAATCCAAACACTGCCGTTTGAAAGAACAAGCATTTACACATTCAAGAGCAATAACACCTCATTTCTGGCCTCAGAGGTATAAATTCAGACTTTCTGTAGGAGGGTGACAAGTGTGCTCCAAATTATATCTACTTTCCAACCCTTCCTCCTCCAGAACCAGTTTTTATAACATTTTGGAGAGCCATTAACAACTGCACCAGGGACGTACAGTATGAACAGTGTGTGTGTGTGTGTGTGTGTGTGTGTGTGTGTGTGTCTTTTATATAAGAATTTCTTCTCAGTCGCTCTGTCTGTCATGCAAGCATTATTTGCAGATTTTGCAACCGTGTGTGTGTGTGTGTGTGGTGGTTTTGTACTGCGGCATAGGCAGAGAAGGCATTTTCTATCTGTCTATGCGATGCTGCGGCTGCCGCCAGGGTTTGAAGGCGACATCTCAACAGGAGGGGACCAAGCCATCAAAGCCATCATGTACTTTAATTACAGGTAATCTCAACTCACAGACACTCTCCCACTCCCTCTGCTCTTAAGAACTTCCTCCTCAATTACCAAAGTGCCTCAATTAGGCCCTAAATAAGCAGTGGACATGCACAAGGGAGAGATGGGCAAATTACAATGGAGAGGGTAAAAACAACAGGCCCTGTAAGAGCCAGTGTGATGCAGAGGCAATTAAAAGACAAAAAAGTGTTCTACCACGCAGGGCGAAAATGAAAAAAAAGAGAAAAAGCCCTTTGATGAGCTAGTTCTGAGCTAAGTGGAGCTTAAGAGGCGATGGTTGAGGAGAAGAAAGAGCGAGAAAAGAGAAATTAAAGACAGTTGATTGGCAAGAGGGCTGATGTCACACTGTTTCCCTACAGGACCATATGTCGGGGGGAGCACTCAGTCATCAAGAGACTGGAATGTGTGAGTAAGTCATGATTTCTATAGAGCAAGTAGGTGTCCCACAGGCAGCTGATTCTCTACACTCCCTCTGCTTTCCCTCACATTCATTATCCAGCCAACCCCATACACACTCCATCAACTGTGAAACTTACTGGGCTTTTGAATGGACAAATGAAGACCCTGTCTCTTTTAATGGGCTAATTCTGTGTCTAACAAGGGCCCTTTTTAAGGGAAAATGCTTCAGCTGCAGCCGGCAGTTGAGTGCATTAGTCAATTAGCTCAAATCTAACCCAGAGCGATTGTCTGATGAATTAACGAGAAAGAAATACATCATCAAGGAACACAAGGAGTAAAATGAGCGGGTAATACACACACCTCTGTTTATGTGTTTGTTTTTGTGAGTGGGTGTGTGTACTCACAGTGCCTGTCTACTGGATCAACCACATTTCATTCTATGGACGGCAGACTCACGCTGGCCTGGATGGCTGGTTGAAACTGAGCTCATCTAGATCCACAGCAAGCTGCTCATGGCAGATGACAGGACTGTCATCACCGGTCATCGCTGTGAATGGAGAAAGTGCTGGGCACCAGGATAAGCAATGACTCAATAGAAAGAAGGTTAAGGAGGAAGAAAACACTGTAGAATATAATGTAGTCAATAGGAACAGCCCTGCACGCCAGCCTCAGCATTGAGTCAATTCTCCTTTGGTCACTTATTTGGATTTCATACATAGCAAAATATGTAAACAACAAAGTTGGGACCATATAGTCAGAAGAAAAAGCTCAACAGCTTATCAGGGCAGCACAGCATGTATCCAGGAGAGGGCAGTGTTATGCTGAGAAGGGGTGGGGACTGAGTGTTTGATCGGAGCAGATGTGTGCGAGGAGAATCATTAAACAGCATCTGTCCACTCAATTACCCCCTTCGTTAGTCTAATCCCACATTTTTTTACTCATAGCGGGATAATTAAATTCCTCCTAAATTGAATTGAATTACTGTGTAAAACAAGTCATGATGAAGACTCAGGACTTGTGTTTGAGGTGATACAGGCTGCATATGATGCACTGTAGACTATAATGAGCATGTAAAAATTACATATGGAGATGAAAAAGGGCAAAAGATTTTTGTTTTACTGTGGAGCCAAAATTCAAACAGGAAAATAGTTTTACCATATGTTTAGAGATTTGGGAATTCAACTGTCTCTTATTGAACAGCATCTGTTGAAATTCTGACTTGAGATTGTGACTGGAGTACATATGCCTAAATGGGTAGACATTGTTCTTCAGTTAGCTTATCAGGTATTTTGTATTAATTCTTTGTGATCGGGTTTTCAGTTATCTGCCTACAGATCTCTAATTTAAGGATCCACAAGGAACCACTGTTTGCAAGTGAGGGACTCCATAAGGTGTAAAGCCTGCAGGTCCAGTTTTGTTTGTTAGTGGAAAACCTCTCCAGGTTCAAATAAGTCAGGCTGACCGGAACTTACAGTAACTTAGTCTAGTGTGATAAACAAAGCGTCAGCAGTTAAGCAAGAGAATGAACTGGTGCTGAGATTATGTTTATGATTGTAAATATTTCTAAATGTGTCATACAAATTCCAAAATGTCCAGCATAAAAGAAAGAAAGATTTGTTTGCCACCATCGTTTGTTCATCTCCAAAACAACTTTTCATGGGCTAAGAACAGCCCTGTTTTCAGCTTTGTCCCAATTAAAATTGGCTTTCATATGTAAGGTCACAAGTTTTCTCGGCCCATATTCAATCCTTCATTTTATCGAATAAACAAATTTGGAGATACATGGTTTTCATTGGACAGTGAGGATATGTTACTGTATGATAAATATGTTCATATATTACATGTATTAATATACTTGGGGAATATATGAATTATTATATAATTATGTGATTATAAGTCGCTTTGGACAAAAGCAAAAAGTATGTAAAAGTAAATAAAGTTAGACAATTCTTGCTCATAAATGCCTAAGCAGTGTAGGCCTTTATTAGAATAATTGTATACTTGATAAAGCTAAGAATTTATAATCATTTACAAAATATTTCATATTTTAATTTCACACAAATACATAAGATAGATTTGACTTTAAATTACATTCACAGTCATAAATCTAGAAGTTGCTATAATTTTCTTGTTCTACCAACGAGAACAAGAGGCCTGGTTTAAGTATAAAGTGACTATAAGAAAATCGATATTTATACAAGTAATACTGAAGACCAGATGAGACATTATCAGAAACATGGACTAAAACAGAAGAACAGAGACAAAGCTTTGACATGAAAGGACATCACAAATTATTGTAGCTGCATGAACACAAGTCAATGATTCTGACATGAAACAGCAGAACAGTAGAAAACACGGACGGCAGCAGCAGCTTCTTGGTTCATTTCATGAATGCCTTTCCTGTCACGGTTTGCTTTAACAACATATGTGCCTGCATAGAAAAACTCAGCAATCATAATGAGTGGAAATCACAGAGGATACCTGTCCCAGAAGTATGAAATCGTCACTGCGTGTCAAAATGGCTGCTCAACGAACGTCTCATCGATAACATGCACGCACAGCCTACCATACTTTCTGAACAGTTCTGAACCTGGATAAAAAAAGATTTTAAAAAAGCAATGTTGTCATTGATTGGCGGAGAGCGAGAGGAAATGAAACAACTTGGGAGACGGCCAGCAAGCTTCCCGGCTCATCTGTAAAAACCTGCAGGACGCGGCGTGCCTCGTCCTCTAAATGTCGATGAGGTCGTCGCCGCTCTCATCGCTCTCCACAGTCAGCTGACGGGTCCACCACTTCTTCACCTCGGACCCTGAAGACGCCTCATCGTTGACGGGGTTCATCTTACACACTATGGACTTAACACTTGTGCGACCTGACACAACACACACAAAGAACGGAGAATTCACAGCCTGACTCTTGCCATGTCAACATGCATTTCTTTGTCTTCATTTTTACATTTCCACATGAAAAGGGTCCTTGCCTTTTGCCAGGCCACAATTGTAAATAACAATTGGTTCTTAATGACTTGTCTGGATGAGTAAATCACTTATAATATAACGTCACATAAAGCCCTGATTTTCCATGGCAGAGAGACACTCTTCAGTAAAGATTTGTTCCAGTTCCAAATCACTTTAACAGAACATCCTCCAGAGAACTGTACCACTTGCCATAGAGAGTATACAGAGGCGTACACACCTGCAGGCAGCCGCCACTGTCCCAGCTTCCTCTGTGGTCTCCCCAGGTCTGAAGAATCCTGCCTGTAGCCTCCTCTGTCTGACAACGTGGGGCTCAGTAGCTGCTGGAGACCACTCATCTAAACAAAGAGGACATATCCTCTGTTTCACCAGTGCAAGCGCACACCTGCAGATTATATGATTTGCTTCCTATACATCAAGCTGTGAGCTTGTGTGAGTGTGTACGCAGTGTTGGTATGGATGCAGGGCTTTACCTCAGGCTGCGAGGGGTTGTCTGGGTTGTTAGTATTGTGGTCTTCACTTGGCATGGTGGTCTCTATGCTTGGGGGGTTGAGGAAGCGGCTCAACTCCTGCTGCTGACTCTCTCTCAGGCTGTGGATGATGCTGCACGACTGCTGCTGCTTCTGCGAGCGCACACGGACATATGTGGTCAGTGTGTGATACCGTAGTGTGTGGAGACGTGTGTGTTTGCAAAATACCCTGGGAACTAATGTGTTTTCACAAGGCATGTTTGTGTGTTTTCTGTTGAGAGACTAACCGCCCGGATGCGTTTGAGGCATTTCTTGAGCCACATGCGTATGGTCTGTTTGGCAACCTCTTCTTCAATGGTGTACTCCAACTGTTCCCTGGCCAACAGCTCCTCCAGCTGGAGAGACTTTCTAATGTCCACTGAGCGATATGACAGCATGCTGTATGAATACACACACACAGAGACACACAGCCAAAACAGGGACATATTTAGAGGGATATAATTGTGCTTCCTTAAAATTACAAAGCAAAAATTAACTTCTTACACAGGTGAAGCTGTACAACGTTGCACCAAACCATCAAGACCTAACTGAAGGTTAAAGACTTCAAAACTTCAAAATGATGAGATGTGACATGACTAACTCTACACTCCCAGTGTATAAAACAAACTGCAAGGTAGTAAAGGAGGTGCACAGCTCAGTATTGATGTTACATTGTGTTATCCTTGTGGGTCCTTCTTAAATGCTTATAAACTGTATCTGCGGTAAGTGTGTGTGGTGTTCCATGGTCACCTGAGCACATCATGGAAGGTCACATCCCCTCCACTGTGCAGTCGCTCCATCTCATAGCACATGTGTTTAAACAGCAGCTTGTCTTTGTCCAGGTCCACCTCCAGCCTGCCTCGGAGCAGGCGCAGCAGGAACTTCACCCTGGATGTCGGGATCACACCCTGGGGAAACACAGACGTCACAGGGTCATTCAAGAGGTGACGCACGTTTATGATGCTGGGACTTTTCAATTCATTTCAATCAGTTTTTCACACAAACTACAATTGAATTGGTTGGATATGGTATGTGAGACCACAGTTACGGCTAGTGACAAAGGTCAATAGGGTTGGGGTGGGACCATATATATGTAAGGGCTGCTGCTCACATATATATTATTCTGTGTGTTATACTTGCACATACCAGCACAAGTAATTGAAAAGAAAAGCCCAAAGTACATCCAAATGACATCATGGTTAATGGTCTCCATTTTTAATCCAGCACCCACTGTTCTAATTACTTTTACTCCTATTACTCACTGCCATACTTCATTCCCTTCAGCCTTTCTCATTAGCTCTCGCCCTGCTTTTATCTTTTCTATATTATCCTTTGGTCATAGCCATATGATCGTCATCCTCTCCCCTCTGCTGTGTCCTCATCCTCTCTCCTATTGCTAATTTCTCACCTCTCGTTTGTCATCCACCATGTTCCAGATGATCTGGAAGTGCCTCAGGTCATTATAGCTCAGCAGCTGGTCCTCCTCGGTGGAGTAGAACAGAGAGAAGTTCTCCACAATGATGGCTGCAGCAATAGCAAGAGATATTAATACCCACAGATGCAAATATTCCATGACAGCAATCTCCATGAAGTTTTCATTTTAAGATGCATCAATCATCTGTGTTTGTATAACAATGAATGCAACCTGTTCTGCTGCCCTTTGAGCTCTAAATATTGATTTACTTTATGATGCCGTGAGTTAACAGCCCAGGCTCAATGAATCACATCACAATAATGGATTGATTGAAACCCAGACTGTTATAGTAATAAACTCACAACATGAGCTCAGGCAAGAGGCTACTCGAAGCGATTCTCTAGTTTACTTTTATTCATTCAACAATCACTCTTGCTCTTCTTGCTTTTTTCATTCATTGCTTGTGTGGGATTTTAAGGTACTAAAGAGTGTTCTTTGCAAAAGGTCAGTGGTGGCTCTCATATCATAATAAGTATCTGTGGCTTATGCCTCACCATCTGTGCCTTTCCAGACGAGATTACAACCCATATGAAAGGGAATGATACAGATACAGTCCACAAAACCAGAGACTACACACTATAGATTACGCTCAAAAAGATGTAGAAAGATGGTTTGGCTCTAAATCTAAAACCCATTTTCATTCTACTCATGTCCTCTGTGTAACTCCTTTCCCTCTTCTTGTATGACAGTGTCTGACGTGAAGGGGTTTGATTGCTGCGCTGATAATAAGCTGTAATAAACTGAACTCTCGTCTCTGGAAGAAAAGCTCTGTTGTCTCTTTGGAGAGATGACAAAACTACATGTAAGTGTGCTTTATGAGTTCTGCAGTCTTGCGTAACATAAAGCAGAAAATGAAATAAAGCCCTTACTGTTGCCAAAGAACAAGTTTGTCATCCCTGAATGGCTTTCATGCATGCAGACACACTTGTTTTGTCAGACTTTTGTCACTCACTGACGTTGGCCTCACCCTAACTTTAATCAAAGTCTTAACCCTAAAATGTGATAGGTTACCTAATGGGAACTTGCTTTCTGTTCCCAAATTGAAAATGAGTTCCCATAATGTGACTGTGTGTGACAAGATTTGCTTCCCATAATGTTATTAATACAAGAACACCCACACACTGACCTACGAGTAGGTTGAGCATTATGTAGGCAATAATGACATAGAAAGAGCAGAAGTAGATAAGCGCCCCAGCGTAGTTGCCACAGTCAGTCTCCCAGTAGCGATGTTTATCAGGGGTGCAGAATGGGGCCTGCACCTGGGGACAGAAAAAAACAAGATTTTGCATCTCATTTTGAGGTTGAACTAAAACATCAAACAGAACACAAAAGCTCCCTGAAATGTAACGGTAAAGGGTCGGTTCGCCCAAGTCACTAAAAAACACGCTTTCTTATTTACATAGTGATATCTAGCCATGCAGATAGCCATGTCAGCAGTATTCATTGGGGCTATTTCTTTCTAGAAATAATGACTTCAAGTGAAAACTGCTGGCAGTGAGGTCTGTGGAGTATCCAAAGTTATATGAACAAGTGGGAGTAATTGGGGTAAATTTAATTTTGCTGTGAGCACCACAATCCTTTCTCCTCCATTGTATTGGGGTAACGGCAGAAAATTGAGGTGAAGCGACCCTTTCAACACAAAATAAAATATCAATACAACATATTTTTCCAGACGTGGAATAGATGGTCTGTTCTTTTGTCTGTGGGGATGTGTGCTGGACCTGCAGCCCATCTTACCATGCAGTCATGCATGATTTTATTCCAATCTTCCCCTGTGACAATACGGAAGAGAACGGTGATAGCCTTGCCCGCAGTGGAGAAGTTGGCATGCCTGCGATTAGGGGAGACAGACAGAATCAGACAACTTTCTATAAAGATCTTTTTTTACTGTATCTACTGCATACAGTCTGCAATGCTCATCAGCGAGAACAAGCAGCATAATGAAGCACAGGGTCTGGTCAATAAACAGACCATCTAATCCTTACCGGTTGATGTTCTCTCCGTATTTGACAGTTCCAAAGAGAACAACGCCGGCAAATGCGTAGCAGAGGAGAAGGAGGAACATGCCCACGATGATGAAGAAGCTCTTGTACATGCTGACTACCACAGTCAACAGCAGCATCTTCAGAGTCACCTTTAGTCACCAGACACACACGCACACACATTCAGAAGCGTATTTTGCTGTCACAATACACATTCTTCTTTGGCAAAATGCATTGAATTGAGTGTGTTCTAGCACGCAAATATACTCACATGCTTCCCACATATTGTAAAGAATCTGAAGACAATCACACATGTGCCCATCATGTAGGTATATGCATTCTAGAGGGGGAAATTACAGTTATTTGTGTAGTATTTGCTTAAATATTTAATATTGCCTTTATTAGAATTCTAAAATGTTTCCTTAATGTGACAGTTGGTTGTCTCACCAGTAAGGAAAAGTGCAGGACTATCCAGATGACACCCAACGATGTGACCAGCAGGTCATAGCGATTCCGTCTGCTCTGCCAGTAGCCCGCTGGAGACATGGCTATCAGCTTCATGGTCACCTGGGTAACAACAACAAGTACAACAGAGTATCAGACAGACGTCTTCACTCATAGGAGGATGGATGGATGAGTAGACAGGATAGCAGGCTCACCTCCAGTACAAATATAAAGGTGAAGACTACTGACATGGTGGCAAGAGGAAATGTTACTTGATCGTCTACGTCCCACTGGAGAAGAGTCACACACATGCCACTATGTCAGTTCCCATCATACATTATATTTATTTAGCACATTCCAATATGAAACACCTTAAATGTACAAAAGAACTAAGAAGCATACATAACTGAAATGACATTATGCATTGTGATATGAGGCTTTACCTTGACTGAGAGCAACACTGACTGTGCCAACACCAGCACAGCAATGCCCCGTTTGAAGAAGGGATGTTGAGTAATGTCATACATCTTGGCCCGGAAACCCCCGTTTTCTGTCAGGCAGATAGACCTGAGATTGATATCTGCACAGCTATAAGAAAATGTTTCTGTGGAAATTGTTTATTTCACCATTTTCATACAGTCAGGATGGGACTCTCTGCCAAAGTCAAATGTGAATGTCTGAACTGGCCGTAGCGGTGGTCTCTATAAGTCTGTTGTAGTATCCCTTGCTGTCCTGCAGATGGCACTCATGGACTGCTTGGGTGTTCCTATCGGTGTGATGACACTTAATTGTGCTGCAGGTTATACAAACATTTATGTATGTAGACGTGTTTGTGTCAAGATATGGTAAAACACTAACAATGCAAATGTGTCTTAGATTTTGTGAATTTTGCATATTGCACATTACTGTTACATCAGTGGTTTCAGAACTGCCTCTGTACTTCCGTGTCTCCTAAAACAAAAATGATCTCCATGACAGGAGATGTAGAGTCTCCGCTTAGGTCCATTAAGAAGCTGGAGCTATTTTAAAAAGGGATGAGAGGAGTTGATGTGATTGGCCATTACTGAAGCCCACCCTAACTCTCCCTAATGACACTATATTCAGTTCGCCACTTCTCCTGTTCCAGCAGGAGGACTGAGACTGCACTGCGGGTTTCCAAAATTGAATTTCCCAATTTGCATGCTCTTGCATTTCAAGTTCATGCCTGCTTGATGAGTCAGTATTCTAGGTTTGAATTGGAAGACTGTTGTAATAATTCATCCTTGTCACAACAAATCCTTGTTAGAAGAGATCCTTGTTGCAGATCCTTGTTACAACTGTCCCTAGTGCCCACTTCAAAGCAGGGAGTTTAACATCTAATGAACATGAAATAGAAATTTAACAGTACATCCAGTGGCAGGCTCTGTGATTACATATGACTGCTCACCATAGAGACAATTTTTGCAAGTACTTTGAGTAGTATCGTGTGAGCAAAGGCCAGCTCAGTGCTGTAATGATCTGCCAGTAGTGAGTGAGTGGCGCCAGTGCCGAGGGCCTTTGGATGTGGATCAAAGTCAGGTTGATAGTGCTGGTGTCAGCGGCACTGCTGACTAAAACTGACGCCATTGATTTTCTGTTAGTTCTCAGCCTCAACTGTACTAACAGGCGATTTCCCACACTACCTTGGAAGCACTTCAACTATTCTCACGACTCTAATCACAGGAGGAAGAGCAACAGCGCAAATGTACATTATTACCATGTTGAAATGTGATCAATAGCGATATAGTTTGATCGTGTGTAAAATTAGTAAAGTAAACTCAGCATTCATCTGGTTTCTGCTTGTCCATAAGTGTGAATTTAGTGTGGATAAAGCTGGTAGTTTACCTCAACAGAGGTGTGAAAATGTGATAAATTCTGTACATAAATTTCCTGTAGAAGGCTGTGACATGCATTATTCAGTGTCTGAGCCATTCATGTTATCTGTCCTCCCATTCAGCTTTTTCATCACTGGTGCCTAGTCATCATCGAGGCATCAATCCTCAATGAAAAACAAGGACTATTAACTATGGATTAATCATGCAGGTACTACTTCACAATGCAAAGACACGCACACCACACCACATGAGCAATCAGGGGATGGAGCAGAAACGTGACTTTCATAATGTCGTGCTTGATGCTCTATCACTGCTTTGTATTACAGAATGATTGCCAAAGCATTAGGTGTATGTGTTTGTGTTTTATTTTGTGTGTGAGCACCTGGGCGAGGGGGCAGGTGGAGAGGTTGGGCTATTTTCAGTCGACTCTTCAGATCCTCCCATCTCCTCTGGTCCACTGTTAGGAGAGCGGTGCCCTGGTGGTGGGAGACACAACACATTTAAATCCTGGAGGTGGTGTTTCTGATAACCTGGTGGTCTAAAATGTATACCATGTTAACTGCAGCATCCATTGTTTGAATTGGGCCTCTCCTGTCTGCTTCTCTAGTCTCTTTACTGCCACATAAAGGTAAAAACACTAATAATCTTACAAAAGTAGGAAGCTGTATCAGTATGTGTGGCTCTTACCTTGTTTTCATTGAAGTTTGCAATGACGACGCCTACAAACAGAGTGAGTCCAATCATGCATCCCAGAAACACAAAGACATGGATGTAGATGCCATGGATCTGCAGGCACAGAGATGTTGAAATTGTTAAAGTTATTTTATAATGTAGGAGTCAGTAGTAAAAAACACTTTTATGGAAGTGCTTGGACACGTAAGGGGAGGTGAGGTGAGGTTCAGTACCGGTCCAACGCGGTGAATAATGACATCTCGGACCTCCACCCAGCCTTTGAGTGACAGCACTTCAAACAGAGCCAACATGGCATTTCCCACATTGTCAAAGTTAAAATTACGAGGGTTGGCCCTGAGGAAAGACGGAATGGATACATCAATCTCTGGCTGTAGAAAAACAACCCTAAATCAAGCAGTGATGAAAACACAAGCAGCTATACCAGACTCTTGGTACCCAGAAACCAGGTTTCTTCTCTCCAGGCTTCAGTTTCAGGTTGAGGTTTTTGGAAACGCTGACATTTATTCGGAATATGCCGTGACAATCCTCCTATAACCAACAACACAGTTTACAGCAAAACACAGAACAAAGCAACCATTAGAACAGCAAGTAAAACAGAAAAATAGGGCTGTTAGTGAAGTGGTTTACTACGTATGTTCTATGAAGGAACTACTCAAAAATTTTATTTGCTAAAATGATGAAAAAAAAATGAGACCATAATACTTTGTTTTTGCATAATGCACAAGTGGTTTTAGAAGAACTCCTTCTCTTAAATAATTGAAATGTAATAACAGCTTAAAGACAATTTGTTTCTCCTCACTGATATGCAAGTTAATGGATAATATTACTGCATTACAATCATCAGCGCATTCCCAGTTCTCACAATTAACTTGGTGAGTACAGTGATTATATTATTATTAGGAACAATGGTCAAAAAGACCCACGTTGCAACAAACTGGAAGACCTGTTTGAGCATTATACTGTAAAACATCTGTAAAGGGTCTTCTACATAATAAAAGATCTGCTAGGGCACAAGATGAGAGCAGTTTTTAAGAAAGTAGGATAAAAGGAACCACTGGATTATTGATTTGACTGAGGAAACCCCTTGTACTTATTCAGCGTGTGCTTCTCTGCAGGGAGTGTGGAATGGGAGGGGGTGGTTTAGAGAGGAGATTATGTTTCTTGCTGTACCCGTTTCAGGATATGGGGGTCGTTGCACTTGGCAAGCTTTCCGGCAAACAGTTGAACTCCGAAGCTTGCGAACACCAGCATTAGTGTGAGGAGCAGAATGGAAACCTGCAGCAGAATCAATCAGGAGGTTAAGGCAGACAGTTCAACATAATCCAAGCCTGCGAGATTAGAGAGCAAGCTAAGGATGTCGGACGGCTGTGGATGTAGAGACCTCAGCTGGGAAAATCCAAGTCAGACACAGAGAGAATCAGTAATTATTGCAAGCTTCTGATAATATAAAAACCTTGGTAGGCAAAGCAAAGGGTAAGCAAAGCCCAGAAATTGCCGACAATGTAATAACAAGAGCATAAATCCAATAAAGGTGAATAAGATGCATTTGTGCACAAATCCTGGTTGTATTATTGCATGTTTTAAGCCATGTACTATAAATCATGAATACTTTACTTTTACCTTTTTCAAAAGCATATCATAGTTTTTCACACACTATTTGCTATTAGTGTTGCAAGTCTTATCACTGCGAGCAAATGAGGTTTAATGTTATAATGCACTAAAGTGAAATGACAACAAATAACTACCTGCCAGATAAGGAAAACAAAGGTAATGCATAGAGTTTTTCCCTTATTAAGTGGTGGAAAGTAAGCTAAAGAGTGAGAAGAGTGAGCGATGTTTATGCACATGCTTATGCCTATAGTGCATATCAATAGGGACATTTAAATAGCGCTTTTATCCAAAGTGCTTTACAAGGTTTTTGCAGCTCATTCACGCACTGATGGCAGCAGGGTGCTGGCCAACCATCAGGAGCTATTTGGGGTTCAGTGTCTTGCCCCAGGACACTTTGACATGCGGACAGAAAGAGGCAGGGATAGAACCGCTAACCCTGTGATCAGTGGACCACCCGCTCTACCTCCTGAGCAAGCCGCCATTCACTAACATGTATTGTATCTGAGTAAATGTAAGGAGTAGTTCACCAAAATATCGGACGTAAAAAATAACTTAAATACATAAAAGCTAGTAGATTTTGAAAATAGTTACACTCTGGAAATTCTTCATGGCTAACCACTAACCAGGAAAATCTCCTTGAATCCTTTGAGAACCTCCCGCACCACCTTCCTCATCTGGGGTACCAGCTTGAAGATCCTGAGCGGACGCAGGCAGCGCAGCATCATCAGCAGCTGAGCCCCAGACTCAGGAGGGACGTCAGGAGGCAGCCAGCACAGAAAGATCAGACTCACCTACAGGAGACCCACAGCAGGGCAGCGAAGAATGGTTAGGGAGAAGGACAGCATCCTACAGATCTTGCAATGTGTCCGTGTCACAGTTTCATCATTTGATTTACATCAATAACCTTGTAACTGTCTCATTCCCTTAACACAACCAACCTGAGACAGACATGTTCTACTTCAGCACCACTGAACAAAGACTAAATCAGTCTTTTGCATAATGTACATGCAAATTAGATGCAGCTAAGAAATTGAGTCACTTCACAAAGCTGATAAAATGTGAAATGATGACAGCGAGGCCACCAAACTGAATGAAGTTATCTAAAGTCATTGGTCCACCATCAAGGACTTTTACCAGTATGATTCATCCATTATGATCATATCACTTTTTATATTTAAATTAAGCAGCCTTTAGATTGGATGAGATTTCTCACAAGATAGATGAAGATATCCATGACTCCTCCAAAGTCTCTGATGACAGCTGTAGGGGTGAAGAACAGACCGTCGGCCATGATCTTCAGGTTGAGCTCGATGCTCATAAAGATCACAAACACATACTCCCCAATCTGAAACAGAGGGTATAACAACATTTGTCCAATCATGCATATGCTCGCTTGTTCATTCAGCCATTGATCCATCTGCTTTTAATACCTGCAGTGTGGGGACATGCATGACCCTGGTGAAGGGTGATTCGAACATCATGGAGATGCAGGAGCAGATGGTTACAACAATCATAACCCAATCCAAATAGGTGACAAGGCCCAGAAGATCGCTGCAGGGACACACACATTAACGTAGTTATAGTTGTTTAGAATTTACACAGAGTAATAGTATATTCAGCGTAAGTAGGTCAAGAAAGCTGTTTGGTTTGCAAACCAGCAAATACTCAGGGATAATTCAAGAGAAAGAGAGGGGGCAGACAAAGAGAGAGTGGGGATATGTGAGGAGAGGTATCAGAGAGTGAATAAATCTTTGTGTGTGTATGTGTGAGCAGACCAATCTGTTCTACAGCAGGTAGTCAGTAAAAAATCCCCCGGCACCAACAGTATCTGGTACAAAGGACTGCCTCTCACTTTAATAATCAGACTCTGTGCTCGGCTGAATTGCAATCAGGTTGCATAATGGGTGAAATCTATTCCACAGCTCTTAACTCCAGAATTTTCATTCCTTACCACAGTTTTGTGGAAGCATAACAGGCAGGTAATTAAGCTACAGACTGTTGTAGAACAAACAGATCAATAGAGACTGAAGGGGATCAATAATTCATCACACTTACTACAGCTGGTGGTATTTGGTGTTCTTCACTGCTCCTGTTATGGGGTCAGTTTTGGATCTAGATATGAATTTATACAAATAAAATAAAATTGTCAACATTTTGACAGGAAAAAAGCAAAATAACTCTTCTTCTCTTTATCTTCTCTTGTTTTGAGCCAAACTTCTCCCTTTCTGCTGATATTCTTCTCATTAAATATAAAGAAATCATAGACAGGTGGGTAAACATAAATGCCTTTTGTGGACTTTACTGATGTTACAATTGTTGAACCCTGAAGTCCAATGTGTGACCATTAACAGCCACGAGAGGCTGCCTAGAGAAACTTGAAAACAACTTCTACATAAATGATCTTACACATTGAAGCGAGCTCGAACAATCATCCTGCAAAAGTTCCTGAAGCGGTGCTCCCGCCCCACAATGAAGAGAGGCTTATCAAAGTAAGGATGGTTCTCTCTCAATTCCTCCTCCTGGACTTTTCTGCTCAGCCAAACAAGCAGACAGATGGGACAGACACCGGTTACTATGTAGGTATCAATGAAACAGCAACGACTGAATGTTTCCTACGACATAACATTTTTTAGTCAAAGCTTACTATACAGGCTGATACTGGGTGAATGTGTGTGTGAATACCTTTTCATTTCTGCCTGTTCTTTCTTTTCTTGGATCATCTTGATCTCACTGTCTTCTCTCTGCGCGTTACGATAGCGTACTGTACTGGAATGCTGAAGAAAGAGAAGAGACGATGAAGTTATAAAAGACACATTTTTAACAACATAAACAACTAAAGCCTTGTTTGAGAACAGCTATTCTTGAGAACACAGGATAATACGTTAGTCATTATTTGAGTGTGTCTGTGGGCTCACATCCTGCGTGAGTGTCTCCAGCGACTTCCCTCGGCTGATCCTCTGACTGGTGGAACCATGTCTCAGAGATCTGCAGATACAAAGAGCAGACAGGTATCACGTAGGACTGTGCAGGTACGTAAGATTGCTTGTTTGGTTTTCTGTTTGTGTGCTGTCAGACCTGCGCTCTTGCCGTATGTGATGCTGGACACTGAGTATTGAGCGTTCTTTGGCTGGCTGGCCTTCAAAGGATCCACTTAGCATACGCTGTCTGGTACAAGCCCTGGGAAACACAAACACAAAAATGTTTTTTTTCTCTCCTTGTGATCAATATAATGCAGATTAAAAAATATCAGTGTGTGAGGTCACCACCTGGCAGTCACAACACGGCTGGATCTGGTCCATCTTCCTGCCTAACAAGCTATATTTGGCCTTCGTCCTCCTGGGCCCATAAGAGTCATTTCCAAAGGTTCCAATCATTCCATTATTCAGTGAGTGTGTCTGTGCGTGTGTGTGTGTGTGTGTGTGTGTGTGTGTGTGATGTCTGGGCATTCCTGTCTGTTCTGGCTAACAGCGTCATGTACCAGAACAGAGCTAATGACACTGTGGGCACCAGCAGTGTGTGTACTGTAATCATTTACGGAGACTCTGAGCGATTACTTGTTTATTGGCAGTAAGTATGCATGAGTGCCTGCGTATGCTGGACTGTGTGTATGTTTGCCTATGTTGGTGCGACTGCGAGCCTAATTGTGTGTTTGTGTGGAAGATAGCAGGCCAGACAGAACGTGTTATGACTACTGATATGTTGTCTATCTTTCAGACTGACTGAATAAGGGAGGGGGGGGCAGATTGGACACGGTGTCGGCGAGCTAATCTACACTTAGTGCCAGCTCTGCCATGCTGAACAGCAAATTATCCATTTACTTCACTGCAACAGTAAATGAGTCTGAAGTGGGTCTGTGTGCGTCTTTATGTGTGTGTGTGTGAGAGGGAAGTATTAACAATACCAGAGTGCTGTTGCAGCAGAGCTTCATCTAATATGCACACACATTATTACTTTCACCCACACAAAGACTGGCATGTATTTCATGACTGTGGATGATACATACTAAACACATCTAGCTGAGATCTCTAAGGATGGTGTTGATCCAAAATGTTGTGATTTCCTGAGTAATGCCAAAAGAACACGAACAACTGGGGAGGAACTGTTTAAAGTTGCAGGTCAAAAGACGTCTACACATGTGGGTGAAAATTGTCCTAGATTTGGTTGAAAAGTGAAAGGACATCTGGGTTACATATAACTGTTGTTTCAGCAGCATTTCAATGAATAAATTACAGTGTGGAGCACGTGCTAAATACACATTGAATCACTGAAATGTTGTTGAAAGAACAAAATTCAATCAAATGTAGCTCAGTTTTACTGAGACGTCTTTTGACCTGGAGATCACCAAAACCATGCTTCGCGGGGAGGTGTAGATGTGTCTTACCGCAGGATTTTATTGATAGTAGTTTCTTTTTCCAGGAGGTTACGAGCTCGGATGCTAAATATTGACCTGCGAAGCTGAGAGAGCCTATTGTGAGAGTCCAATAGTTGCGAGTTTGTTAAATGTAGTGTACCATCCAAAAACACACCATACACACAAATGTCAACATGAGGGACAATTTGCTACTGCTATTGTACTTCTTATCGCTATGGTTTATCTTCTGTATACGTAGCCATAGAAATGGAGTTATCACCACTTTCTGTGTGTGTGTGTGAGAGAGAGAGAGAGAGAGAGAGAGAGAGAGAGAGAGAGAGAGAGAGAGAGAGAGAGAGAAGAGAGAGAGAGAGAGAGAGAGAGAGAGAGAGAGAGAGAGAGAGAGAGAGAGAGAGAGAGATTGAATAAGAGAACAAGTGTGTGAATGTACCTTTTGGTCAATATACTTGTTGTCTTCAATGGCTGAGCGTTTGGAGTGGTCACAGGAGGAGGATGAAGCGGAGGGGAGACGTCGGAACAAACAACTGGTGTCCTGCTGCTGACGATCAATGAACTGCTTCATAAAACTCTCCCTAGAGTACACAACAAACAGCACGCACACACAAACGTGATGAATTGTAATGGATGGTTTCCTACTGAAGAAATCCATATGCTTAAAGATAGAAGAAATAATCACAATTGTATCATAATTCTGAACCATCTCAGTGCAAATTCATCTGCAAAATATGTCAGTGGGAGTTCTTTCTGCAGCAGACCGGCAGATGGGCTGCAGAGGGGGATGTCCTGGGAGTGAAGGACCCAGCTGTGCATTAATCAGCAACTAAATGATAAAACTGATTGCAAGGTCCACTGTTCTGGACACAGTTCAGCTTTCCTGCTAAACACTGCATAAGATACAAAAGGACTTCTTGCAGAATATTATCGGTTACTATCTAACAGGAGCAAGTCTGACTTTTAAGGAGAATGGTGGCAACATTAAAAAGGTTTTACATCTTTAGTGCAACACATAGTGTTTCCACTTTAAACTGGAAATAACTACTCAATAAAACATTGTTTTTTTCCCCTTGATTCTCTGTTGACGTGGTCTGTTTGGGTATGAGGAATACTGTTGCTCATTTTAATGACCCAGTTTTTATTCTCTTTAGGCCGAAAAAACAACTCTTGCTAGAGCTTGAAACATAAAATGGTTCACTTAGTATGTGCCAAAGCTTCTTTTGACTAGATAGCCTGTTTTTAGAACAGCAATTTAACATTTTTTATTAAAATGGCTGGATATCACACTACTGTTTTATATTGCAACGTGATTCTTAGCTGCAAAACAGACATTTAGGTCTATACACATATCTCAAAGAACATATGCTGTATGAATTGACTTGGTGCGTGTCTGCCTGCGACTGTGTACCTGATCCTGGGCACAGTGAAATCGGATGGGAGCTTGGAGATCTTCACCATCTGAGGTCTGTTGGGGAACTTTTCAAAGATCCTGAGTCGTAGAGGGAGCTTCTCTTTGGTGTCAGCATTGGCTTCACTTTGCTTGAGCTAAAGGGGAGAGCAAGAGGACCAGTTCAGGCACAGAAGAGAAGAGCAAGACAAGATACAATAAAAGGGAAAAGTCAGCCACGTGATGAGAATGAAGAAGAGAGGGATTAAAATAAGATACAAAGGGAAAGAAGGACACAGTTACTGTAGTTTGGGTGTGGAAAGTTTAGGGATTTTGAGACCTGCATGAAGTTACCCTTGGTATTTAAGGAGAAACGGCATGAGACTAAGAGACTAAGCCTGGTATTAAGAGAAAACTGTGAGATGCAGAGGTTTTATCAAGGACTTAAGAGTGCAGCTTTACGTTTCTGCCTGATGATGGCAGCAACACACTTACCTACAACACACACACACACGACATACAGCACAGAAAATCACATTTACGATGAGGTCCCACTTACTTTTAGAAAAGAATGGAGAAGGCAACAAAAGAAAAAGGAAAGATTACTTTGGAGTGGTTCATGGAGAAAAGAAAAGGTAGCGACAGTTAGAATAATGTGCATGAGTGCAGGCCTGAGCAATGTGGCGCTGGCTGGTGAAATAAAAAGATGACAATGAAACCAATTATTTCCATTTAATTACATATGGGGGAGGCTGATTGAAATTCCCTTGCAGGTATTCTCTGTCTGGGTGCCTGGAGATAACCCCTGATGCAATGCAGATTAGGCGTGGAAGTGAACTGCATTTGGAGCAATGGTGAATGGCAGCTTATCATTCAGAGCAGCATTCACCGCTGTGAAACATATTGACTGGGCTTGGTCAATGTTTCTCTGTCAGTCATGCCGTTTGTCTGTCTGTCTACCAATGCAGACGTCCCTTCATGCTGTTCGTATGCATTGGTATTTCTGTCTGCGCTTGTCTGACTGCGAGCGCCCAAAAGACTGGAACAGCCCCTCGTATTTGAGGGATAACAGCCGGGGGAAGGAGAGACCTGACAAAAGAAGGAATGGAAATCTGTCTATCCATTTTCTTTTCCAAGCAGACTAAAATGTGGGAGCTTCTTTTTTACCCTGAGTGGGTGAGTGGTGAGCGGCATACTGTGAAGACGGAATTATGCACCCATATTTGCTTGCCTAGGCTTTCTGTCTATATTTTGACTCCCAAGATAGACACATGATAGAAAGAGGCAGAGACAGAGGGAGACAGAGCATGAGACTAAAACAAGTTGAAGAGAGAAGTAGACAGCAGGAAATGTATGGAAGACAAAACTTAAGGGATGATTACAAATAGACAAGTGGAGTATGGATCTAGTATGGCTTAAATCAATAATAACAAAACACCTTATACTATATCTGCTTCAGTAGTATTGAATTGAAAATAAAAATGCGTTGAGCTTCTTTTCAGTGCTGCAGCTCTGTGGGTGAAACTAGTAGAAAGTGCTGCAGTCATCTCAAATACTATCTGTACATTTGGTTGCCGAATCCCCAGCAAGCAAAACACACAAACAAAAATTCACAAACAAGCATGCACACATACACATGCGCGCGCACACGCACACACACACACACGCAGTGCAGACTTAATATGAACCATACTGTTCCCAAAGGTCCTAATCAATTGGGCCAACTCAGCGAGATGTACACCCTTATCTGCAGCAGTGTCCCATTACAGCAAAACTTTCTGTGCCATATATTGTCCTTTGTTGCTCTCTGTGTTCATCTCCCTTTCTCCACCTCTCGAAAGAATTTGTTCTTCTCCATCAAATCTATCCACATCTCTTTATATAAGACTGCCCCAGTCTCAAAATCAGATTCTGTTCTTTGCACCCTTCTCTCGCTGATCTCCCATTCTTCCTCCCTTTTTCCCAAAAGATACAAAAGAGAACAGCAGGACGAGGAACAGACTTAGACATTCAAGAAGAATTGTTATTAAAATCTTTTTTCATAAATAGACCAGTGTAGTGAGTGATGCACACTTATTCGTGCACAGTACTTCAATGTATCAATGTATGTATTCATTTATTTATATACTGCATCTGTGGACCCACCTACTGTGAAAATAAATAAGCAAAGGATGTACTGAATTTAATTTCATCTTACCCTGGGAAAACAAATCGGAATCGACTCTACCACGGACTATTTCGATTCTTGTGTGTAGGGATGTGCTATGACGCCTTGTAGCAAATAATGTCCAGGAGGCCAAAGGAAGAAAAAGTGTCTGTCAGCTCCAAACGTATGGTTTCCTTAATTACTGATGCTGTGTAAGGCTGTTCTGTAAAAGGTTTACCTGTTCAGTAGGTGCACTAGTAAGTTGCCATAGATCATTACTAACTGTACGTACTAACACATTGGGCCTTCATTCTGGTCAATACATACGATCAATAAAGCACACATGGACATGCAAGAGCTCAGGAACAGAGCACTTACCAGCAAAATCTATTCTCTACTGATCATTGGTTTTGCGTGTTACTGTATCAGTGCACATTTGACCATGGTATGCATTATATAGAAACACATTTCTGTATTTAAATGCACCTGGCATATTTCTTTCTGTCAGTGTACCTTAAAGCAACATTATGTAACTATTTTATCTTAAAACAAAAGCTTCAATATCATTTAGATGGTACACCGACTTGTAATAGCGAGAACGGTGCATCCCTCATCCCCACCCTGCACCCGAATGCCTGTTCCTGCACTATGTAACTTGGTTGAAGTTTTTGATCATAAGCCAAGTCAGCCCACCAAATGTCAACAAATGAAAAACGAAAACTGTTGGTGAACTGCCTAAAATACCAATTCTTACATAAAGTTGCTTTAAGTGGTAACTTCAACTTTATATGGTGATATGTCAGTGTTGTGTCAACATGTTGTATCCACACCAAAAAAAATCTGTTATTCCAGGTTTAAGTGTTAAAGGATAAGCACTATTCCCAAGTGTGTGTGTTTGTCTGTGTGAGACAAACACGTGTGTTATGTACATTCCACCTGTATGTCTGTATGAGTGTGTGTAGAAGAAAATGTCTATGTTCCTCTTTATGTCACAGTGAATGGTTGATAAATCAAAACTAGTGCTTCTCTTGCCACAGATGAGATTTAGTGTATGGTGGTGTAACAATGGAGCCGAGACTAATGTGTTTTGCCTTGAGACCCATTCAGGTGACCTGCCACTGCTTCCCCCTCCATTCAAGCCAATTTCAGGCTCGGCTGAGCTAGGGAGCTTTCCGTCCGGGATTGCCGCAGCTTTCCCGACCAACGCTGAAAGAGGAAGAAAAGCTAATGCTGACCATTAGCATTAGACCAAATGAAGTCATAGCCATAGTTCAGTTGGAGCATGGGGGATAAAGATAAAGATAAAGTAGTCAGCATCAAATTGGCCTCAGATAAGCGGCTGAAGAGTCTAATACAGTAAGGAGTAAAAACCAGCTGGGAGGAAAAGCATTTAAAATAAGCGAAAATGATTCTCTTTAAGAAGTAAAACCCCTGCATAGTGATGCTACTTACTATTGCATTCAGTATTAATAACTCCATATAAGTAAGATAACATACAAGATACTCAAGCTGTCATGAAAGTTTTATTTCACAGCTGCATGACCAGCTTTGCTCTCTCCAAGGCAGCTCCATGCTGATAGCATGATGACAACAACACTTAGCAGAGTGACTACTCTGTCTGGAGGTTGGACCCTTATCTGTTCGAAATACGCAACCTAAAAATTATTCGGTTTCAAACTGACCTGAAAGTAAGCAAACCAAATTAACCTTATAGATAACCCCTTTAACAAGGGATCCTCCAACTGCGAGCAGGCAACTTGAAAATCACTGACATGGCAGGAAGTCAAAATCTTTAACATCTCTCAAGCGTTCTGGTCATTTGACCATTTGAAGCATATGCCTTCATAAAAAGCTTGAGCACTACTTATTGAGTCTGATAGGAACATGAATGCTCATTTCATCTGTGTAATTCCTCTGAACTCTCCGATCAGTTCCGTGAAAGTGCCTCGGAGGCATGCAAACATAGAGTATGAATATCTATGAGAGTAGCCAATGGAACAATGGGGAACTGATGAACAGCCGCCTACAAAGCTGCTGCCCACACACTCGCCGAGTGCCTGTGGGAGGATGTACGTACAGTCATCTGCATTTTACCATTCAGATATCAGATCCTGCTATTCACCAACAACACCAGACAACAGCTGTGTATGTGTGAGAATGTGTGTATGTGTGATCCTAGACTACATATTTCAGTATTAATACAACACAGCCTTACTTTCTGAGTAATCCATCATTCAGCATGGTAGTAACTTATGTGTGTATGTACTGTACTGTGTCCTTCTATATATCTGTGTTTGTTTGACAATCAAATCCATAACCTATGCCAATATTAAAATGTAAAAAAGGTATATGTAGAAATCTTAGAACATGTGTGGTCCCTGTCATACATGCTAACCTATTTGCACCCCACATTCCCTCACAGTCTTGCTTGGGCTCCCGAGGCCTTGGGCCAGTCAAGCTGTAATACCCAGGGGTGGAAGAGCTGAAAGCGAGTTAGCAGGGTCATCCTCTCCTCTCATTAGCTGGGTAATGAGCCGTGCTGTGGAGCTGCTGTAAAGTCACACAGCCTGTAAACTAAAACAACTGCGGATACCATTAATAAAATTACCTCAATATCTAAAACTACTGTATATAGCGTTCGTCTGTGTGCCTTTGGGTTCAGGTCTTGTCTAGCCTAGTGGTTAGGCTAGAGGCTCATGCCATGTACAGTAATCAACATCCCTGTTTGAAAACCTTTGTTGCATGTCACTGCCCTCTCTTTCCCCATTTTCCCTGCCTATCTTCACTCTACAATCTCAGTAAAGGCTAAAAATGCCAAATAAAGTTATATTCAAAGTAAGGTCTAGTGCTGTTTGTCTTGTTGTCAAATGCTTTGTTTTAGAAAATAATGACATCTACAAAAACTACGTTAATATATTCAATCCTTTATGTGTTAAACAAAAAGGACTGGGACATTTCACAGTATGCCTCCATTTTAGTCTTCTTTTGGTTTGCAGGGATGCGATACTCAATGGGTCAGTTTACTAAAAACATGCAGTAACAATCTGGACAAAATGAATGCGATTGCAGCCAAGGAAAAACATGCAAAAACAAAAACTAAAAAATGCAAATTATTTATTTTTTTCACAATCATTTCATACACAGGTAATGTTGTGAGTGAGGGTGTTACTGTGTGTGTGTGTGTGTGTGTGTGTGTGTGTGTGTGTGTGTTTATGCTAGTTTTAGACCATGGCAGGGGTACAGTGCCTGGAGTGTCTTCCAATAGAAAACTGAAGGTGACATTCAAAAAGATAAGAACACATTGTATTGGGATTCTCCAAGGGGTACGCTCTTCTCTTCCTCTGCTCCGTCTTCCTCGCCTTTCTTCTCTTCCACTAAATCCCCAAATAAGTCCTTGGTCCATTAAATCACGTAAATTGAGGACAGGCTTTTAGTTTAGTTCATAAATAATTAAATCCTTGGTGGGAAGCCATAATACAATCACTCTATAACACATTTGATCTAACGAAATTCTCCTTTTCAACATGTACATTGAATGCTGAGTGCCTTTTGATATATGGTGGCTGTAGCACAGAGCAGAGGGGAGACTGAATGCACATGTAAAACACTCCACCCCATATGTACACACATGCACATATCAATATTGAGAAGAATCATGTGTTGCTTGGAGAGAAGAGCCCTTATCCTGTCACTGTTGCCACGGTGACACTGTATGTTGCTGTCACAGCTGTGGAACAGTGACTACTCATCCTAAACCTCATTTATACCCAAAGCAAACACCCCTCTTCCCCCTCTTCCCCCTCCTCCTGTTCTCCTTCCTCTCCTTCCCCTCCCATGTGTTTATCTCTTCCTCCACCTCACTCCATCTCCCTCACCCACCTCCTTCTCCACCTCCTGTTTGATCTCTCACAGTCAATGCCAGATCATACTCTGTTCAACTGACAAATATGGAACAAGAAGATAGACGCAACTCAACTGACGACCACACACTGTCACTGCCATGCTTCTCTCCACGCCAACTTTGACAAGCCTGACACACTGGGGGCAGCAATCTGTTTACTTCTGTGCCACATAACAACCTCTGTCTTTGGTGTGTGGAACTCCCCACAGTTTCTTTAAGTACTTTCATCTGGTAGTGAGCCCTCCCTCACAACCATGTCTGTTAGACTGATAATATATTGGGGATCTGAAAGAGTAGTCATTCATCATCATCCATCATACCACAACTGATACCCACATAGACCTCTAAGGTACAAAGAGACACATCATTATAAACACACACACACACACACACACTCATTTTTCTTGTCCAGCCATAAATCCTAGAACAACAACAAATCATAATTCAAATTCTGCATGCATAAGACTTGCACTAGATGGCACTATTGCTAGATGGTACAAGCTATAAAGCAGTCCGCTTTATCATTTCTGCAGCTTTTAACTGAACTTTACATTGTCAGATAACCTGGGAATCTAATATTTACCACAACAATTATCCTCAAGTGTGTGCAGAGGAAATCCTTTCCGAAGGCCATTGAGGGTCTAGCTCTACAATAACAAAGGCCAGTGGTCACTGGGTCCGCACATGAACAGAGCACAATGGATCCGATCGCAACACCATAAGGTAGTAAGTGGTCCTGTAAATTAAGATTTGTCACCCCCTAAATTTGTTTGATAAAGACCAACACCAACTTAACGCTAAGCTCAAAACCAGTTTCACTGCCCACTGTGGTTAAATTTCAAGTTTGTTTCACCTGTAATGACACGCCACAGTGATGTCAAGGTGTACTGACCACACCCTGGAGTACACTTCTACATCACTGCAGATGAGAAAGTAAACCACTAAGGGTCAGCAGAAACAAGATATTCAGCCGGTACTGCTCTAGAAATTGTGACCAAGATATGTACTATGTGGGTTTATTCTTCAAGTGAATAACAAACTTGTCAGTGCTTTCTGGTGGATGGACAAGGATGTATTTTACTATTTGTTAAATATCATCATCTCAAACATATCTGGCTCTAATTTGTTGTCACTCATCATTCAACCCATGCCGATATCTGCAATATCTGCAAGCACCTAATATCAGCTAATATACTGGCACAGCCAATTTACACTACAGACTATGCATACTACACACTACAGGCTATGCATACTATATACTGCCTGTGTCTGCTTATAGGTCAAGAAAATGTCTGTGTCTATCTATTCTTACACCAAAATTGAAATGCAGTCACACAGGTCCTCATTTTGGTTATATGAAGGACAAATAGTCAACAAAGAGGAAAACCATTACTGTGCCTGTAGAGCACATAATGTCCTCTGCAGGCTGAACACTCACTCCTCTCTGTTCTGACAGATTTTGAAAGGGAGAAAGGAGAAATGTCAAAGGACCGAGTCAGAGGTCTCAGAACTAAATGTGCAAAGGATTCAAATGTCTGTTCGTCTACATGCATTACGTAAACAGACTGTAGATGAAGGCAAGGTAGCTGTGCTTTTAGCATTTTCTTGCTCTCTGCCTAGCTTTTTACTGGTACAATTTCCCAAATGTGCCCATTTCCCAAATGTGCTCCTCATGACTCATCTACCTGGCCTGAGGACCTATTTGATTGCCAGACATTTTCACTTTCACACAAACACACACAGAAATGCAAAAAAAAAGTATGTAAGCAAAAACGCGCACACAGATTTATCACCACTAACAATTCATGCCCACACACACACATTATCATCATCATCATCATCATCGCTGCCCTTAGGGGTAAACACCTTTTTCTATTTGGTTGATATCTACTGGCACAGGATAAACATGTTCCCCTTTCCCTACACCTCCCCTTACTCCTGCAGACATTGCTCTGTGGGCAGGAATGATTTGTTGGATGGAGATGGGCCATCAGTCTCTCCCATAACAAAGCCCACCGACCTGTGACACCATAGATGAAGGTAGAGCAATAATGGGCAGCAGCGACGTCCAATAGACAAACTCGTTTTTCAAATCACATGCAGCTACTGGCCCATTGTTGTCTTCCTCTGATTGAAAAAAGGTGTTTCTGGGTGGCACTCTGGCCAATTAATAGGCTCCCCTGTCTCTCCTTTCCTACAGCTGACGTCCACCCTGCATCACTTTCTTTTGCTTTTGCACCTTCAACACCTCCACAGCACACATGCCATACATCCATGCATTGCTGTCATGGCAAACATTGCTGATTTCCGCACTCCATTGTTCATTTGAGTTAACCTTAAGTTTTAATAAATCATTTAGTTTTTAAGTATAGCTCTTGCATGGACTCCTCCTCACATTCCCTTAGCCAGTTTGTGACACGCGATAACGCAAAAAATCCTGGATTGCGCGTTACTTGATTTATAATCATAAGCTTGCAAGTAATACCGGGCAGGTTTTAATTACTACTCTGCACTTTCACATCCGGTGCTTCCAATACAGGTCAGTCAAAAGTGGTCCATCATTATCATTTCTCCCCAAAGCCTGTGTCATAACCCATGTCAGACGACAGGCATGTGTATTGAGACTAACTCGCACAGCTGTCGGAGGGGGTGACTACTGACCGTGATCATCGCAAAAATTCATGCTTAAACTTGCATTCAGTTGTGCTATTGAAGTAATAGCAGCGACACTAGAGTGCACAAAAAAACTGTTATTTCGTGAGCAGCTACGAATAGGAACACACCTGAGAGGCTGGTGTGTGTGTGTGTGTGTGTGTGTGTGTGTGTGTGTGTGTGTGTGTGTGTTTACGGGAGGGGGGTGGGGGGTTCTCTACTTCCTCCCTTCACTTCTGCTTTCCTCTGCTGTCTGCCTTTCTCCTGTCCCAGGCTTCATTTCATTAAAAAATTCTAGCAAACCTAATTTCACGCAATAAATGCATTATCCTAATCAACATTGATGAGTGGAGCATGCACTGGTGCACACATGCATATGTCTGTGTGTGTGTGTGTGTGTGTGTGTGTGAAGAAATTCCTGCTACTGCTGAGCTCCTTCCTGGCTCATCAGTATGGTGGAATAAACTGGTTTTTCATTAGCTGCAGCCCTCCTTACTCTCTCTTCCCTAATTATGAATGACCACTCTTTATGCGTGCGTACATGTGTGTTTGTGTGTGCACATGTGCGTGTGTACGCATGTGCACCTCTGTGTGTGTATGGGTTTGTGTGCGTGTTGAAAGCACATAACTTTAATTCCTGTTCTCAGGCTGTGATTACAATGCAGAGAATCAGAACAGTTTAACTTGCCAACAGCTCACATCACACAACATTAAAGCAACCAGATATTACAGCCCAGCGAGCTAACACTGATCTGTTTGATCACAGAGCGACTACCCACAAGCCTCTGTGCTTCTCCCGGCGTTTCAAGCTCTCGGATGAAAAACAATCTCATGACAAATGGTCTGTCGAGGTTGACAGATGCAAGTCATTCCCCTAAAAGGCTGGGCTGCAATCAGCATACAAACGATGACAGATGTTTTTAGCTACATGCCGTATTGATGATGTCAATATCAAATCAGCAACATGGACAGACACAGTGGTCCTGCTGCTTTACAAAAACGTACACACACACACACACACACCTGGCTATGTTGACAGTCAAGGAAAAGTAGCTTGAAGTGACAAGTGGAAATGGAAACCAGCCCTGATGACGACATGATGATGACCAAAAAGTGTTGCCTGGGAACTCCATTCATGCTGATCAGCTTCATTAATGCTGAGCATGGATGTAGGTAATAATGGAGTAGATATTTGCAGGTAGGTGAGAGAAATAGTGTCACCTTAACATTACCAACTTTATGAAGTCGAAAGGTATAAGCTGTCTAAGTACGGTCTTATAGGACCTATAAAAGTCTGTCACAGTTGCTGTACTTTTACGGAGTTGTTGACAACATCAGTTCTATTCTCAGCTCTGAGTCACAAGGTGATTCTGTACGTACCAACAGCCAAACAGACCATTTGGCCTCTAAGGTGTGTATGTCATGACTCAAAGGTATTTCCCTTTCTATATGCATCTACTGACGCTGCAGTAACATACTCATAGGACTGTTTTAAATAGGATGCTGCTGACCTATTATGCTTGAAAGTGAAATGAATTCCCAAGATGGGTCAGTCAAACTTTTGGCTGACTGAACAACATTGTTAATATACGAAGGGGGTGTCTTCATATATTAAGCTAGCCGGCTAGTGCACCCTGGAGTCAATGATCAGGAGAGCTGTGAACTACTGTATATGGAGATCACCAAGAGGTCTTACTTTAATGCACATTAACAAATTCACTATGAGTTCATGAGTTCAAAATAAATAAATGTTGACAGTGATTACTTTATGTTACAGTCATAGGGTAGTGTATAACAAAAGTATAATGTTCACAAAGAGCATGACATTGGCAGTGACTTACCAACATATATAGAATATAATTTGAAGAATGGTTCACTATCATCTATCATTGTGCTGTGCAGGTGGGTGTTATCGCTCAAAGCTTGGCTGCACATGTGAATTTTCATTTCAATGTGACACGTACACACCAAACACACACATAAAGACACCGCTGGCACACCTGCAACCACACACGTCTCGTATGCTGAAGTCTTTCATGGGTCAAAGCAAAATACAATGGCGTCTAAGGGGAGCTGACATGTTTGAGTGGTTTTCCAACTGATATTTCTGACGCACGTGGAGCATGACAAGGAACGGGAGATACACTGCTGAACTACTTTCAAAAACATCATTTTCTCCACAGTAGCAACACATTCAATATTCAGTATGACAGTAAATGCAACTGTGATTAACTGACACATTAGCCAATAAATGCCACAAATTATGCCACCAACAATGTAACTGTATACATTTCCTGTATTGTCAACTTTGCCCGTTTTCCACCAAAAACAGACACACCATCACTTATTCGACTTCAAACAATACCAAGACACAATTCTATAATTTGCATGAATTCACTCTTTGAATAGTTTATTCGGCTTCAATTTGTTGTTCCATTATTTCCAATTAATTTGAACACAGCAACTGTCTATGTGTTCGACCAACTGTGAAGAAGAAAGGATTACAAATGTCTCAGGGAAGAGAATACACACATGGCATTTGTGTGTCAAACACTAAATATTGATTGATATCAATTCCATACGCACTGAACTCTCACTGAAACAAAACAGTTATTGAGCATGACATTAGGTACATTAGGTAATACTATTTTCTGTATATAGTCATTTTTCTTCTTCTTTAAAGAGCTTGCCATGGACATAACCCACACAAATGACAAATAACAAATATTACCAACTCAATGAAGTCATTAACTAAACAGCAGGCAAAAATCATTCATCACATACACTGTAATTGGTTTCTCATCCCTCACAACCCACATGTGTATTTGTTATAGAAAGATTGGCCATGTCATTGGGCTTTCACCAAATGTTTGCAGAAGCCGTCTCTTGTGGGAGGGCGATCACAATCTATGGTCTATTTATAGTCATTCTCCATATCCATGATTGAAGCACCTGTAAAATAGGCAATTTTACAGTCACTGCGCCTAATCA
This sequence comes from Enoplosus armatus, assembly GCF_043641665.1. NCBI lineage: Eukaryota > Metazoa > Chordata > Actinopteri > Centrarchiformes > Enoplosidae > Enoplosus > Enoplosus armatus. The sequence continues at coordinate 7,664,228 of NC_092190.1, read as the reverse complement.
CTCAGCTGTGGGTGGGAAATAACCTGCCCAGGCAAGCTGAGACATGCCAGCCAGCTATGAGTGCACAGCGGTTATGTGAGTGTGTGTGCGCAAACCTGTTCATGTCAGCGAGCTTATAGATTCATTAATTTATGTAAAGGTATTGTATGGCTACAGAACTGAAACCGAAACTGACCTGGGGCTTTAATTTTAGGCATTTCTCTGTCTGTGACCATTCAAAAACTAATTTCCCTATAGAAATGTATCTGCAACCTCACTTTATTTGCATTTGATGACAGAAACTGCTTATTAAAGTCCACCCGTTGAGCAATGACTAGCACCAGGCCTTGTGTGTGTATTTGAGTGTGCAAGTGCCAGCTTTTTCACACAACAGGTTTTTGCTTTTTTAAAGTTAATTGCCCACTTATTCAACCCTCTAGAGGAGAGCCCCAAAAAGGTGAGAATGAAGAAATTACTCAGAGCCCTGCCCACATGTGGGCACATAATACAATCCTGTCACTCTTCCCAGGGTAGCAACTCGGCTAAAAGTGCTCAGCTTTTAAATAAAATGTAGCAGCAAACAGCAAGTAGAAATGGCAATCAGCAGACAAATCAGTTGGCCCTTCAGATGACAGGGAGAGAAAATGTCATTTTTAAATGTGTCACATGTGCGCTTTTGTTATTGTTATTCTGGTCTTTATGTCTATTGAAAGAAAGCTTTTGAGGAGTTCAAAGTGATCATCCTGGCTGCACTTCTGTGTGAACAGTGCCATGGTTGATCAGAATCAGCTCTTTGTATGTATGTACTTGGTACATTAACACCACCAAAAATAGAGGAAACCAATTCACACCAACCACATCTCAAAAAGTCAACCAATAAAAGTTTAGTACAGTACATTATTTGTACTGCAACATATTGAAACAATTCAAATGGAACTCTTGAGGTCAGATTTTCAACATGGGAAGTTGCCCTGTCCTCTTTTCAAAATTACTTTGTGGTTGAGAAAAGAGCATGTAAAAAAATAAATGAAATAAAAACAGTGGGTCATTCAAATGAACCACTTAAAAGGCACCCAGTGTGACAACCAGAGTGGAATGTTAACATTTGATCAACCAGCCACAGTTGCTGTCACGCCATGTCACAATTTTAGCTTTACTCACTGTAGTCTGGCAAGGCCATGGTTGAATTAGCCTGTGAGAAACAGAATTTTATGTAAGGGGTGATTGACAGTCCTCTCCTTCAGTATAAAAAACGGTCCTAGACTTAACTGAGTGCATATATACCACTTGTTGGGCTGTCATGATTATTCTTAATGCAAGAAGCCTCTAGAAACCTTGTCCAGTGAGTTTCTCAAGTGAAAATTGGGCCTTGTAGCCTTTGGATTGGTGAGGCGTTGAGTCACATAATCATCTAAACATTTACTGATTGGTCAGTACTTACTGTATATGACTGGATTGAATTTGATTTGTGAGTTGCATCTTCATTTAATGAATGCAGTGAAAACTGAGTTTTCAAGGTGTAGCTCCACTGCATAAAGTAACCACCAACTCAGAGACATCTCAAATCTACCACATACTCATTATTTAGTAGCTACTTCATTTCATTTTGAATCTTCATACTGTATTTGTAAATAAATAAAATGTTCAAATTCCCAGATAATGATTCCCCTATAGATCTGAGCTCGAACTTTTTTAGTCTCCGGACATCATTTACATCAGCTTCTTACCTGTTTGAGCTTCTTCAAGTCTTCATCCAACTCCAGATTGTCCAAGATAACAGCCACAAAAAGACTCAGCAGAATCTAAAATGCAGGAAGAGGAAGTGCATAAGAACATATGCTGTGAACACATTACAATATGTAAATGTCATTACCAACATCATAATAAAAATAAGGCTTTTCAAAAGTACAGAATCTGCTCAGTAATTGCATTTGTTGCTTGTTCGGTTTTCAAAGACATCCTGTCTGTCTGGGGTGAAGTGTGAGTCATCTCAGACTGTCTCTGTTGTCTGATGGCTCCCCATATAAGAAGGCCAAACACTGAAATGACAGCACTTCTTAGGCCTGCAAGTCTGATTAACTGTGATTGGATGTACCACTTGAGAGAACACTGAAGGGGTGGGGGCACTAATTGAATGCATTAAGAAAATAAGTCATGTATCCTTTTTCCACTTATTTTCTATTATGTTGGTCAGTAAAAATGGGAAATTTTGTTTGAATAGCATAAACTAAAAGCCCACCTAACTTCACCAAACAACTCCAGTTCAACTTATTTGACTTCTACATTTGAAACAGCCCAGTAGGTTCCTCACCAGGGTAGCAAACAGATGGTAGAGGATGAAGTAAATGGCCACTACCGGAGCCCACATATGACCTACAGCCACCAGAGTCTGGTCCATGACATCTACCCAGCCCTCCTGGGTGAGGATCTGAAACATGGACATGAATGCCTACAGGGAGGAAAGCACAGGATAAGAGAAAGTGAGGGAGGCAAAAGGCTTGAGAGGGCAACTGAGTACACAAGTGGATACGGTGAAGAGACGGGGAGGAAATTAGACAGAGAAACAGACAGACCTGACATTTGAAACATGCTTTTTCACAGGAGAGCAAATATCACACAGCTGATGCGCATATCCCCTTCTGACCATCCTTCTTTAGTTAGCGATTATGAGATTTGGAAATATAAGCCAGAGAGGGAAGAAAGAAAGTGAGGAGACAGCCATCTCTTCTTTTTTTTTTACTCTGTTCTGCTGCCCTCTCATCTACTTGGTAGAGGTCAGATGAAGGTGTAGGAAACAGCCAGCTGCAACACTGTGGCCCCTGGAGTCAAATGGCATGCCTGCGCTTCCTCCTTAGCGTCTCACCTCCAGACAGTGGCCCCCTCCCTCCCAGCCCCTCCCACCCCCTCCCACCCGCTCCCACCCGCTCCCATGTCCCAGTCACTTCAGATAAAGATAAACCCAGCAACAGGTCTGCCCGTAGGGGAAACAGCCAAACATCATTAACTACGATGTGTGTGTGTGTCTGTGTGCATACATGTGTGTGTGTGAGGCACAAGAAATACAGAAGTGATGACAGAGAGACAGAGAGAGAGACAGAGAGAGAGAGAGAGAGAGACAGAGAGAGAGAAGGGTAACACAGCATACAACTGGCATCTGTTTACGAGCAACCCTTCATGTCCCGCTGTGCCTGGGATCAGTGAAATGTTGGAGGGGAGAAAAAAAGAAATGAGGATGGAAAGATGTGGCTAATGAGAGTGAAAAAAGCTCATGAGCACTTAGAAATCAAAGGAGGTCCCACATCTGTCGACCCATCATGCAACCTATCACCAACATCTGCAGGCCTCCCCTTTGCTTGTCTGAGGTGTCCTTCTGGAACTTCTCATATGAATTTCAAATTTTTTATGTAGTGTATTTCATATATTGCCTGTATCTTCTGAAATTTAATTACACTTAATGTTTCCCTGAGAGAAAATAATTTGAACATTACGGCATATTCTGACAAAGTGTGTTTGAGGCAGTTGAGTCTTTAGAGAGTTTGTTGGCTTAGAAAACAATGTTATTCAAAGTCAGGTGGCTTTGCTGAGATTGCCTAAAAATGCTGGCTTAATCCATTTCCAAATGAGATGCAATCCAAATTAAATAAAGTAAGAATTAAAATACTCTATAATAGAAGATACGTTTATATCTGATAATCAGCAGTCACTCACTTGCATAATATGAAAAGACAGAAAATTACAGCCTGCAGTGGTGATCATATTTGGCTATTTATATATAGCTATAGTATTCTTGCCTGCTACAAACACAGAGAGGCTTATTACAGTGAAGAGTTAAGTCCATCATGCTCAGCAAAAGTTACCCTGATTGGCACAGAATGTATTGAGACAGATTTCCAAAAATCTGTTCAATAAATCATCTATTTGTGCTTCAGTATGTGACTCAGGATGACATTTTTACAAGTGGTGAAGGTGTGAAGCGACCTAAAAGAACACATACAAAAATGTATCTAAGCAATAAACTGAAGACATGATCATACCCATAGAAGCTTGCTTAAACAGACCACCTGCGTTTTTTAATAATATACTTTACTATGCAGATTGTGAGCGGTTCCTTACCCTGGGGAATGTGGTGAAGCGGTCCAACTCCTCCACAAAGCAGAACATCTGCAGGCTGATGGCCGACATGACGATGAGGAGGCTGGCTGTGAACACCACCAGGCTGCCTAGTTTTTTACCTGGACCAAATATCTTGTACACAAAGTCCTCCAGAGCAGGGGAAATCTTAATCAAACGCACCACACGTAGCACCTGAGGGGAAGAAAAAACACACATCTCTACTGTAAGGTTGCTATTTGAGTAAACATTGTTATTTTTGGTCTTCCAAACAGTAGTTTTATAATCAACACCAAAGGAAGAGAGAGGTGGTGTTTTAAAGATACATAGTTAAAAAAGCAAACATAGAAGCACATTGATTACATATTGATTTTAGAAAAGAGAGCATTGATCTTGACCCAGTGGTAAAGGTGCAGTGATACTGTGCTCTGTCAACAGGCTTAGTCCCTAAATTGCTTGTGGTGACAACAACCCCCAAAAGGCAATGCATCTTGGTCAAGCTTTGATCAGGGATCCAGAGAGTGGCTATTGATCAAGCACCTCACTGTGATGCCTGTGGACAAAGACTTTTCTCCCATTCCCCGGATGTGCAGCAAAATATGGGCAACAAACAGGGGGTGCTGGTCAAAAAGGGAATCTACAGAAACCAAATATACAGCAATAACACTCACAGCATGATGACAGATGGGATGGGAAGACACTACCTTCTACTCCTGACAGCCCGTGATAACCACTATCCATTTTACTATCCTTGCAAGCTGTGAGGCTAAGAGCAAACCATGACGAAGGATATAAAGTTATAACAGCAAAACTAGTTCAATATAATATTGTGATCATTCTTTTCCACGTAAAATAAGAAAACAACTGCAAAAAAAATACAAATAAATGTGAGTGTTTCAAGAGAAAAACACCTCTTGACTTCCAAAACGCAGACATGAGATGAGCAAAACCAACAATCTTGAGAATGGCTTCCCAGCTGTGTTGCCAGTGTGTGCTTCTGGCTCTAGCCTCTTGCAAGACAAAGCAATGCTTAACATCAAATTGAATTGCATACTGTGTCACATTGCCACTGTCACAGATATCCCATCCAGCATTTTAAACCCATATTGGCTAAATACCAATAACTAGAATTGGATCAGAGCATCCCTACCAGAAATGTCCAAAAATTATACAATGCCCTGCCTTTCTGAATGAATGAATTGACTGAACTGTTAAATCGTGCTGCTACTGGAGTCATTGCAATTCTGAACACACAGAGAGGACGTGTTGAGGTGGGTTCCATTGGCTGATTATATATCATTCTGCCAAGTGCACTGTGTGTGTGTGTGTGTGTGTGTGTGTGTGTGTGTGTGTGTGTGTGTGTGTGTGTGTGTGTGTGTGTGTGTCTGTGTGTGTGTGTGTGTGTGTGTGTGCGTGTGTGTGTGTGAAGCTGTAAGTAGGGCTTTAAAGCATGTGACATTTGGTCCGGTCTGAAAGACAATTAGCAAGGCTAACCTTTAGCAGTGAAACACCCCTTGGTTGGATAAAATTAAATAAAAAAAAACAGAAACAATCATTGATTGTGCAGCCTAGTCCCTTCTCCTATAGCCAGCACAAACTTCTGATTCCAGCACAGAGCCCTAAGGTTAATCACTTGTGACTAAATGTCACCTGTTAGAGCTGGGACCTACTTGGATATACGGATATATATCAACAGGGAGAGTGAATGAGAAATGCTTTCCCATGAGTGAGGAAGGTACTTAACTCCCAGCTGCTCTTAAAAAACTGCTCATTATGCTCTCACCTTGTTCCCCGTTTGTATTTGTTAAGACGCAAGGTCAAATCCAGTTACCCTCTTTACAACATCCATGTTTTCTTTACAACATAAAAAAAGATTTTTACGTAGCATAACATAGCTGTAGGGCTGAGCGATGAATGGTTTTCATTATCAAGTCACAATTTGTAAAAGTGCAATTTTCAAACTGCAAGATCTGCAGTGCAACAAGTGTTATTAACAAGAGCTAAGTAGTAAAAGCTTTAGCTGGTAGATATGACATGTAGACCACAACACAGCCCTGAAGTGTAATTTATAGAAAATATTTCCAATCTAATTCACAGTCGCAATATTGGTTAGAAAAATGGTCATCCCATTTTTTCCTCAAAGCCCTACATAGCTCATGAATGCAATGTTGTTCAGCAACTAATTCTAATATCTTGGGATAGTGGAGCCTCTCGCTAGCACATGAATGCCCCATCAGTCTGAAATACATAAACATTTCAGGACTGCATTACCTTGCAAAAATAAGGTATTCTAAAATCAAACAAGATAAAGGTCTTTTCACTGGAATGGATTACCCAGCTAAAGCAAGTCTCAAGTCATTATAAGTTGAAACAACTGCCTGGAAGGAAGGAAAACACATTTAGCAAAAAACATTATTGTATGTTTTGCAAAATGTGCGGCAGTAACATCTAGAATATGTTATAAAATGCTAAAAAAAAAAAAGAAGATCAATGAACACCAAGTCAACAATTATTTTTAATGTAATACATACTGTATGTCTACATGTGTTTGCTGCAAGTGTGAAGCACTGCACATGTGTGGATGGCAGCTGTTGAGAGAGTCAGACAGGATCAGGGCAGCTTGTGTGGTCAAGGCTCATTAAAGACCTATCAAGAAGCCCTATCCATTCAGATCCTCTACAGAGCTCTTCATCGGCTACATGACCTACAGCAATGTCACAGGGTTACATTTTGGACAGCGTGCAACACTTAAAGGCTCTGCTCATGGATGACAATGCTACTAGGCACCATTGCCACATGGGTCATAATATACACGGTTGATGTATATTTCTGCCCTGAGAACTGTAAAAATTCGGAACAAATTGGGAAGTCACAAAACTGTCAGATCACGCAAACGTATAGGCAAACACACTGCATTACTGCTGTCAGCTAATGAATGAACAGGACTTTCCCAGCTCTCTGCCTCACATACAGGCTCAGATTTATGCTAAATATCATTAAATAAAACCATCAGAGTACGACTCTTTTCACTGAATACATCAAGCGTAAATGTCCCCCAAAAATATGCAGAGACTGAAAAATACAGTTTAACTCAAATCAATTTAACCGAATCTCTGTTAGACATTTGTGGTGACAGTACATTTAAAGCATTTTGAATGAATAGAGGAGAGGTTTTTAACACAGAAGAGCGATATGATTGATTTGTACTTATCAATGCACGGTCACAGGAAAAGAAATGTCACAAAATGATTCACAGCTTCTGTTCTTCACGGCAATATTATTTGACATGTGGATGATTCAGTTTCATATTTAGGATATAAAGGGATTCACGTGTGTTTATACAGGCATGCATTTGTGCAAATGAATACTGTAAATATGTGTATGTGTGCACGTCTGTATCCATACCTGAAAGTAGGTGAACTGAGAGTGGTAGAGGTCAGGATAGATGTGCAGCGTGGTGCCCACAACCAACAGAGATTCAAACTTGTGCAGGGAGGAGCTGATGTAGCCGGTGAAGCCCAGGCACCAGATTTTCAGAAGAGCTTCCAGGTCAAATAACACAGTAAAGGCAACCTGGGAAGGAATGGAGAAAATAGAAATCACTGTTGGCATTTACTCCCTGCCACCACAAATATCTCCAGACAACTTTCTTCAGTGATGAGGGTTAACAGCTACGCATTAAGTAATTGCAAACAGACATTCATTGCTACTCCACTACATTTATTTGACAGATTTATTTACTTGTGACTTTGCAGATTATGATTTAACATACATAACAAATATTCAGTTTCTAAAATGCCTGTGTTAGAAATTGGGGACATGGAGTTCGAAAGACTTGAGCATAACCAATTTGCGTTATAGAAATGTAGGATCTTGTGTTTTTGGAGCTTTTTCCAGAGTAGGGACTAAACATCAGGATATCTCGTTCTCTGTTGCATCGATTTTGACCATTCGGTTTTAAACCTGTCTCTTGGTAGTGGTAAGTGCAATACTAAATTGTTGGGGGACTCCTTTAAGTAAAGGATCTGAATGCTTCTACTTCCACTGTCTTCAGCAGGGGGAAACACAGTAAGAAGGAGAGAATAAAATTGGCACCTCACCAATAAAACCTGTATTTTTCCATTTAACTCTAAACCCAGTGCCTCCATTTCCTATTTTCCCTTCACAGATTGGAACAAATCTGCAGATCGATGGCTGTATGATATGGATGGAGGGAGTGAGAGAAGGTAATATCGTGTGTGTTTTTTTCCCTTTTCTTATCTCCTCCATTCAGCTCTGAGAGCGAGAGGTATGAAAGGGACGGGGAGGTGGGCACACTCTTCACGTCTTTGTTGGCGTTTTACCACCGGCATACTGATGACATCAAACCAACCGTGCGTGACACATACAGTACAGTGTCGTGTACATGTGCATATTATAAAAAAAAATAAGTCAAATAAAAAGAACAGATGTACATATACTAAATTTGATCAATGAATGAACGGAAATGAAATGTCTTATGCTCATTTTTGAACAATAATAAATATACAGATGTATGGATAATAAACTGGCTGACACATCCTAAAATCAATGCATTATACGTCATGTGAGTGGAAAGGGCAATATCATGAGGCACTCAAACAGATTATGCAGGATTAATAACTGACCATAACATTACCAAGGAGGAAATTCCCAATAAAGACCTCTACTGTGGAGGAAAACCCCACGCATGTGTCATCTAACAGGCTTTTAACAAAAGATGCAATAAAAAAACATGATCTGTGTAACACATAAAAACAAGGCTTTAAATAAAACCTTGGTCAAGAGCTTGTGTTAATGTTAAAAATTGAGGGTTTGGTGTGGACATTTGGAATTGTCAGAAAAAGCAAAAAACAAAAAAAACATCTCACCTCTGCCAGGTAAAACTCATCATAGTGCCTGCGGTGGTTCTCGCCTTTATAATAGTTGCTAGCAGCAACGATGACGTCCACAGCGACCATGCTCAAGATGAACATGTGGAACACAGAGGACCGCATCAGTTGCTGTGGAAACAGAGCAGTGTTCAATTGCAATCAATGTAAATTGCACACAATAGGCAAAGAAGAAGTGTGTAGAAAATCAACATCCATTTTCATTTGTTTCCCATTGAACTTGTCTGAGAAACCATTTCCAGTGTGATTGACAGAATGTACCACTGAGCTAGACTGAATTATTCTGAAAAAAGTTAAGGAGGCATAGTGTAAATTTGATCTCCCCATATATCCACATTTACAGTAACAATTTTAATTTCAGAGAACACAGAAGATGGAAGACAAGTGATGGACAGTCAGATGTGCAAAGACAAGAAGAATATACATGTGGCAGCATGGGTGTGGGTTCTTTCTTCTTGGAGGTGCCAACCATAGACTGTACAGTATATAAGGAGGTGGAAACAGGCAAAGAGGGCCAGCAGCTAAACCGCAGGAAATTCAAAGCAATCAGGAGCCTTTCATTGGATGCTGGGAGAAACATCCACCCAGACAGCAGAATCAGTGTGTATTCAGACAGCCGGAAACAAGAAGGGAAAGGGGCAATAAATGTATGTTATTTCCTGTGGGAATAGCAGTGGCATTGAACGCCTACAACAACATCGCATAATGGAAACAATCATGGCTTAAAAGAATGTGAGAGAAACTACCCAAAAAAAGACAAACGGTGTTACTGTGCATTCCTTCAGAGACAATATGACAGATGTGATCACAGCCTTGAACTGCATGTATGTGGCAGAATGAACAGCTTGTGAGTGGGTAGAATCACTCACCCTAAAAAAAGACCTGCATGTGAGACTGGCAATAGAAAGGATTGAAAAAGTGAAAAATGAGAGGAAGACTTTAAGACAGATGAAGAGTGTTTGCGGCTTAGATGGAAAGATCAAATTCACCCCAGGAAAACGGGACCACAGCCATCCACCCTCCTACACACAAATGCACTCACAATACAAACTCTTTAAAGTCTAGAAAGCCTGATCTGCAATCACGTGCGGTGCTTTAAAAACAAGTATTGATGGAATTAGTAGATAAAATTATCTGATTGAACTTTGAACTTGTGGGTAAATTATAAAAAAAGGATCACACACAGAGAGAGACCACTGATTTAAGCACGAATAAAATAAATAAAATGGCTTATATTTGCATTAACCTGACAAGGACTACCTTATGGTAATGAAAGTAATGACTTGTCTGTCAGGAGCGACGGCAGAGCAAGTAACATGGTTCTTATAGCGCTGTGAAAATTGGGAGGAGGTTGGTGTGAATGCTTGGGTCAGCAAAGTGTGTGACTTTAACATGGAAGACCATTGTTGGCATCCCATTTCCTACCTGTCCACATTAGTTTCTTTTAACGCTGACCACAATCTTTCCCCTAACCATAACAAAGTCAACTTAGCTGTCGAACTAAACCTTAACTATAGAAGTGGCAGCCATCTTTCCTATACTCATTTGCTCTCATAACTTTGTTTTAGTGTTTTACTATTGTATTTTCTGCTGTTATTTTGTCTTGTCTTGCTATCTCATTCATTGTCTTATTATTAAACACAACAAGCCATTACTTTTTGTCAGTAAGGTGAATTCTAGCCCTTCTTTTCTGCTCAACTGATAACCCACACCGACCGCTGCTAGCCTTGGGATTGGGTGTTTTTGCAGAACATACACACATGCCCTCTCTACACACACAGTGGTTAGGCTCCCTGACTTAGATTGGACGTGACAAAGCAGTTTGACATTTCCAGCAACCAGACGCTCTCCCCCATGGGTGTTTAGGCTGAACGGAGTCGTGTGTGTGTGAGGGAGGGAGCAAGAGAGACAGAGGCGGACTGACAGAGAACAGAAAGTACATGCTTTTGCGTATGAAACTGTTGATTTTCTCAAGGTCCTGACGCTGACCATATTCTCTGTCAGCTGTTGGGAACCACACTGCTGGGAAAAGCAGGAGAGCAGTGTGCATTTGTAACCTCTGTCACATGGAGATACAGTCTGCCCATCCAGCTCTGCCACAATAACCTTTAAATCGTTCCCTCACATTCCCCTTGTTTGGTGCACTTCACCAGATAACGCTCTCCATGTCCTTCCCAAGGCAAAATGGCCTAGTTTGCCCGATGCAGCTGATGGCACTGGCACACCATATATGGCCTCAAGATGTCAGAATCAATTTAACAGCATCAATTGTGAGACAAGATGGCCCTCCCCTGCTGTTTGATGTTTCTTAGCGTGTGTGTCTCTGAAATCCTTTCACACTTGTTTGATGGATGCTATTTATTTGTGTTGCCTCTGGCTGGGTCTTTGAAACACCAGGTGCTCACTGTGCACGGACACAAGCATGCACACCCACACGCACACGCTGTTTTACAAGCAGAGGCCACACATTAAGTTCTGGCTTTGTCATTTAGCCAGGGAACACTAGCATTATTCTGTCGGATTGCAGAGCAAAGCCTAATTTCTAATACACGAGTACATTCTGCAAAATACAGCACATACTCAGCTCCTATTTGCTTAACTGCAAAAAAGTGTACATGATAGAAATTATGTATGCAAATAGTGTTGGAGATAGAGATTTCAAGTGGCATGTAAATTGGTATTTGGGGAAACAGTTCACTGCAGTGCAAAATGAAAAGCAACATTAAAAATAAGAAGAACTAAACACCCATTTATCTCTTCATCAAGCCTTCTGGCTTCTTGTCTGGGTACTTGTCTTCTCTATCGGCCAATTAATGCCGAGTCAATTTAAACAGTGCAGCAAAGCCTCACTCGCTAAAGTGTGTCTAGTCAGTGTGACATAAACTGCAATCTCACAGAAGAGGTGAGACAACTTTCAGCTGTGCTCATAAGAGGTGTCCCAACATGATCCGCTGTCAATAAGCATACCGATCAACCGGAGGAGGGGGGATATATGCATCATACCTGGAGCATTTCCAGTGGCTATGACTGTAACACAACCAAGACAGAGAGGCAGACTGACAGACCAAGGACTGCTTCCTCATGCTCCGTCTGTTCACTCAGAATGCCAAGGAGGACAAATGCTCTTTCCGCTGGTACATGAGACGAGTGTAGCACATGTGCACATAGCTGGCAGGATTTAACAGTATTCACACAGGAATTGTCACCAACAGACTGGGCCATGTTCTGGCACAATCTCATGCTACAGTTTTCTCTGTCCTGTTTACTGAGATTAAGAAAAAACTGAGTGGGATTACAGACTGCCTCACTTGACTTATCTTCAGTCTCTTCACTGGCATTTGTTGACATCGAATAAACAAGTGATGATAATCAGAGTTCTGTCAAGGCTCTTTTCTTTTCCACTCTACTGTATACAACTCTGAATGAAAAGATGTAGAACAGGCAAACTAATTTAGAAATCTATTGTCAAAGTAGGAAACAGCACAGTTAACTTATGGCTAACTGTGGTATTTTAATCTAAGGCTTTGGGCTGAAGCAGTGGGTGTGTCAAATCTTGCTGGGTTGAGGATCTAGTGAAGTGGGAGCCCCTTGGCTTATTACGGCCCTGACTAGAGCAGGCTGACTCATGCCTCTGGCTGGGAAACAGGTCTTAATAAAACATGATGGTCTTCCTGTCTGCACCCTCCTACTCTTAATAATATCTGCCGTGCTTTGCCACCTCTGCGTCCATTTCCCGTCTGGCTATTCCTTATAGGCTTTTGGTTTATTTCATTTCAGCATATATCACTATATGTGCATCTGGCTGATTGAAGTCTAGACCGAGTAAACGTTGTCGTGCTCTGTCTAAGAGGCTTGATCTCACAGGACTAGTCACATCTTGTTCAGTGTCCTCTTGCAGGTGATTTGCTACCCATTATACACACATACCTACCCTGCTATGCCCCAGTGCCGTCTCTTTTTTTCATTGTCGCCATCTATAACAATGTTCTCTCCTGTTTTTTCTCTCCAGCCAATTTCCCTTTACTCAGTGCCCTCCCTTTCCTTCCACACACAGAGACTGACCCCAACCATGACACGTTGTGCGTACGTGTGCACTTAAAATGATACGAGTGGTGTCACTGGGAAGATCCAGAGGGCAAAGATCGGTGGCAGGGGTAAAAGGAGGGTTCCATTCAATCAATAACCTCTGGCTTGGGTGGGAAAGGTCAAAAAGGTGTTTCTTTCATTGGACGTCAGCACCCCCCAGTGAGGTACTGGGTTATCCATCACTCTGTATTTAGCTCTGTGGACAGAGGGCTGAGACAGGGGGAGTGAGCAGCTGATGGGATGCAGGCGATGCTAAATTAATCCCATGATCCTCCTGGATTACTAGAAGTAGATATCATCGCTTTCAAACCCTTCCTTAGTGGCCATTTTAAAGCAGTTTTAATTGGTCTCTTAGAGAAATTCCTTAGTTCCTTGATTTTTATTTCGGGTTAGTCGGTGTAGCATTTTAAAGACTTGACTTTTTTAATCCAGTGGGGTACACCTGTATAGAATGTCACCCTCTGTCTTTGCTTATAGCAGCCGAAGCTCCAATCTGCAGTGTAATTATGGCATGGTGGTGTACCAGGGGCTAATTAGTAGACCAGGTCTGTAGGGAACGAAACAGGACGCTTCATTAACCTCCACGAGAGAAAAACTGAGAAACCCAGGAAAGCACAAAAGAACCTTAAAAACAATGTCTTTACTGTGAACAGATACAGTGCAGTGGGATAGATAGATTGATACCACTCTCATTCACTATCTGTCTGTAAAATATGAAGCTGGATCCAGGAAACGGTTAGCTTAACTTGGCATAAAGACTGGAAACAGGGAAACAACCTGCCTGGTTTTGTCCAAACAAAATCCACCTACCAGCACCTCCAAAACACACTAATTAACACGTTATATCTCGTTTGTTTAATTGCTTCTTGGGCGGGTGCAGTGACATCCTGAAGTCTCAGCTGGTGATGATATCACCATAACCGTCTGTAATAGCACCACAACTGTAACTTTGCAAACCCAAAAAATAAATCACACAAGTCACAGCAAGTACTGGCCACACTGACTGACATGTAATTTCAAGTAAGTGGAGAAGACGCCACAACAATTATGGTTTAGAGTGACAGTCTTAATTGTCAAAATTAAGACTATATTGAGGATTATCACTGTAAGATTAATAAAAACACTGAGGAACAACTGCCAGTGGGAGAGGAAGTTGGTGATGCTCCCTGCTTTGAGGGTTATTTTGGTTTGTAGCCCCTCAGGAGGGGAAGCAGCCCTGTCTCCAAAAAGAGCAGGTGGTTAATCAATTATGTGTTATCTCCAACTGCTGCAGCCAGTTGGACCCATACAGACCCAGACAGACACACACGTGCACAAATGGACAGACGTCAACAGGCAGATCGACAGGCTGACAGTTAGACACACAGAGGTCAGGTGGTTTAAAAGACTGTCGGACAGGTATGGGTGATCTAGCAGCCGACAAACAGGAGGACACACACAGGCCGCCTGTCTGTAGATAGCGCCCACCTGCCAGCCCTGAAACATTTTAATCATTTGACGGCCAATTACTCTGGAGCCAGGCAGAGCAGAACAGAAACTCACACTTCACTTCCCCGGCACTCACAGATGGCCCTGCAGGCTGGATCTCCGCTGCCTGTCTTCACTCTACCTGCCTACTCAGCTAGCACTGCTCCCTTCTCGTATGGGTGAAAATGCAATGGAATAAGGTGTTTGGCAAGGCTTTAGACAGGGAGGTCCATCATTAATCAAAAATGATACCACTGTAATATGATGTGCCCTCTATTGCAATCACCTTCTATTACAACATCAAAGAACAGAAAATGCTGAAAAAATAACAATATTCTGTCCCACAGCTAAACATATACATAAAGAAGCAGGTGCACAACACCATCTACTAATGCTCATGTACATATGCAGGACTCTTATGGCACTCTAGTTAGTGTATCCATTATAATCTGGTCCCTTTCTATTTCCTGTTTCATTTTATTCAGATGATGTTACAGTGACCGAATGATACTTGTATACTTATTTCCTCAACATTTGGAGATAAACATACTAGTAACATTCATTTTCATTGTTTAATGTTTTAATTTAAAAGTTTTGATGTATTGGTTTATATAAAAGTATTTGAAAATTACAAAAATATGTTAGAAATTCAGATAATAACACTACCATCTGCAGCACAAATGTTGTCTCACATTTCAGTGTTATTTAATTAGAGAAGCTCTTGCTTTCTCTGCGTGTTTCTCGTCATTAGCTATCAAAGCACATTATGAGCAGCCCTTGCCACCACCTTACTCGTTTTAAAATTTCTTGATATTTTTAAGTCAAAATTGGCACAAAAAAATGCATTTACAAATTGTATTTCTGAGACAAGACAGACCTTTTCCAACTGAAAGTCTGTAAAAACAGAAAACATTGCCTTTTATTAATCCTCTGTGTGCTCTTTGATCTCTGATTGCCTTTGTGGTTTGGACTGAACAGCTGGGTTACATCTTGCGGTTTCCTGTCACCATCAGAAAATCTAAACATTTTCAGAGTGGTTTGATGGTTTGACATGCCACAAAAGCTGTCAGTGTGTGACTGGCAACCGATAACAATGGCTGGCTTTTGAAATGAAGTACTATATGAGCATGTCAAAGTCACTCTCAGTAGTATTCAATTTTTACACTACTTGATTATTATTTGTCTCATGCTTGACACTTTGAAACCTCAAGTAGGCAGAAATTTAAATAACAACAAAAGTACTTTTACAAGAACTTCACCCAAAATCTGGATTTTAGTGCTAAATACTGAAATACATTAATGTAAGCTTAAAAGGAGTCTGTCAAAGGTAAGAAACTTTATCATTAACAGAGACAAAGGTTTGCGCTCAGCTTGGATACATGTGCTAATAATAATTCAATAACTGTGAAACTGAACGCAAATATGTTTTAATGGCGACAGATGTAAAGTTGTACTAATATGAGATGACAAGAAGAGTTGAAGAGTGAGCCAGTTCCTTTGGATGATGTCATAAAATCAATACAATCAATTTGATGCTTTTTAAAGGGATATCAATCTTGGCTGCTGTGATGGGCAATGAAGAACATCTGTAATATATGATAAACAATTTAATTGATTATCTACATGATGAATGTATCATGAGAGGAGAAAATGTAATCATCCTTATAGATCTGTGGCTAGTGGAGCATTGTCATGAATGTCTTCACACAACTGTGGTGATCTTGACTGCAATGAATAACAAATACAGGCTGCCTGGAAGGCCAGGCTAGTATTCAGGAGGAAGGGTGACCAGAGGGGACGAATCACTCTGATCATACATACATCCAATGCCAAATGAAGTAATGTGCCATTTATGTAGTGGCAAAAGGTAAAGGTGTGGAGACAATTTGTTCAACGTTGATGCTGGACACCAAAGTTCTTGTCTTCAGTATATAACCATGACAATGGTTTTCCTAACCTTAAACAAATGTTTTACTTGGCTGCAAAGGGATTGCATTGTATCAGATGTGATATATACATCCTTAACCATATCTTAACCACAGTTTGTTTGCCATAACCACAACCATAACTATACCTTAATCATAAAGTAGTTGTCGTGCACTGGTAATGTAAAACACAACATTGCCACTGAACTCAAGGTAATGGGTAAAATCATTGTGTGTCATTTTTTAATTGGTAAAAAATGCATGCAATGCATTCACGAAAACAGAATTTGAGTGTTAAGAGAACTCAAACTACAAGTTGAATGACACATCCAGTCAAATACAAAGACCTGCTGCTTTCTTCTTACAATGAGAAATCCTTTAAGCACTCTGTCTCATTCATTATCCTATTTTTTTCACTTAGATACCTCTCGCCCACTCTGCGACCTTGTATTACCGGCAGAGCATTGCGATAAATGTCTTGTGTAACACTGGTCCCATCATGAACAATACTCTCCTTATATTATTATGAGGAACGATTGATAAGATGGTTATTCCTTTCTTTATTTCTTTACTTCTAAGGTGCTTTTCACGTGTCAGGCTCTCTGACAGGAGACATTTATCACAATTTCTGGGCCATTGCCCAGAGCTGAAACAGTCCATGTGATGGAGGTGTGAGCTGTTCTAC
Organism: Enoplosus armatus; assembly: GCF_043641665.1. NCBI lineage: Eukaryota > Metazoa > Chordata > Actinopteri > Centrarchiformes > Enoplosidae > Enoplosus > Enoplosus armatus. The sequence continues at coordinate 7,647,066 of NC_092190.1, read as the reverse complement.
ACTATGACCCACTAAAACACTGTGCAACTCGGTCCCTCTCACAGAAAGTCAGCCCCACAAAATCTGCATCCTTAAGGAGGTGTTCAGACTTAAAATAGGACTGTGTGGAAAAAAACGAAAAGGTCTGCATTGGCGTGGGTCAGGAACCAGTGAGAAGTCTAGTTTGACGAATAATCCATGAGTTTATAGGTGCCATAACACTGCACTGTGCTTTTTTAGCAGATTTTATAACTAGTAAGTTATCATGGTGGCCATCCTTTCTCCTACTCGACTGTAACAAGGTACAGCAGAATTATGTCATTTACATTAAGTGATCCACTAGGAAATATGTGCTTTTGTGTATGTTGTATTCTGTTAGGTAATGCATTGTGTAGCTAAATGATGTCGTATCGCAGCAAAAATTAAGCCAGGTTAAACTTGGCACCCGCACATCAGTCTCACTGAAATGGAAGCTGTTTTTTTTTTCTCGACACAGTGCTATTGTCGGTCTGAACGTGGCCTAATGCCTCTCTCTGTCAATCTGTTAACCCCTCATCCTACCGTCAGAAGTGGTCTTCTTGGCACAGGATGACAATAACATCTATTTTGGTATGAGTGAATGGGGCAGATGAAGCAGTCTTTGGGTGTTCCATATAATGGAGCACAGGGCTCAGAGGGAAGTCAGCCGTGTTTATCCCTCTGGTTATCCCTCTATCTAAATCTTTCCTCCAACTGATGATGAGGCTCTGGGGGACATGCTGCTTTAATGGGAATACTGCATATTTCACGTTCTCTCTTTTCTCTCTCATTTCTTCCCTTTTTCTCTACCCCATTTCTCTATTTTTATTTGTGCCTTCTTCCTCTCACTGTTTGTGTGTGTGCCTCCTTCAAGCTTAGCTCAGGAACAGTATTTTCTCCATGAGGGTCTGTTGACAGCTATCCTCCCTCTCATAGCTGTAGACTCTATTGGCAATCTCTCACAGCAAGGGCCCAGCCTTTTACACCACACTGCTATCAACAGTGGGCCAGCTGTAAGCAACGCCCGCTGCTTTCAGCTTATCTTTAAAGCCCCACTGTTTGGATCACACTGACCACGAGGAAACAGGGGTGTCCATCATGTAGACGTCATTTAAATCTCATCTATCACTGGAGCAACATCATTAGTGCAGCTCTACACATCAAACACAAGCCTTCCCTCATTTAAAATCCCATCATTCAGTCGTTTGACACAGCCATTGAAGACACAGACAAATGTGAAAACAATGAGGTGATACTGCGTGCGTCTGTGGGACTTGTTAAATGGATGAGGTTTACTGATTCTCTATTAATACAGAACATTTCAACATCAAGAGAGACATTTAAATAAAAATGGAAAGACGTGCATACACACCCACACAAACAGCTCAGTTTTTACAGTTCAGGTCATTTTAAAATGATGCATGTTCAGGTGTCACCTATCACACAAGCTGAACATATTTCATTGAATCAAGTGTGTGTGTGTGTAAGAGAGAGAAACACTTTACAGCAGCATCAGCAGCATATTAATTATATGGTGTGCTTACCTGGAGGCAGGCAGGCGCTCGGCCATGTGGTTTGTTGACGTCCACAGCTACAAGCTGCCATCCCCCAGCAGCGTCTTCATGGAACATCTGTGGCACAAGGACAGCACATGAGGGGCAGAACACGCAAAAAAACCCTGCACACCATTCAAAGTACTGGACAAAACTCAAACACACACACATCTATCCTTTGGCTACATCTTCATAAAACATCTGTGGCCACAAAAAAAGCTGAAGGCATCATACACACAGATTCGTACCCACACAAAAACAGCATGGTAGATACTAAATACAGTATGCAGGCCTAAGGACCTAACACCAGAAATAAAAACAAACCAATATCACTGCAGAGACTTTCAAACTCACAAGACAGCTGGCTCACTCATGAATATCAATCATTCTTCTAAAACATGAACGCAAAAATCTTAGTCATAAGTACTATCATGGCAACTGGTTCCAAAATGTGTGTTCATTTCAATTAACCTTGCTGTAACCCCAAAAGGACTTAAGATGCCATTGTTTCTGATGGGCCAAAACTACCCTTAGCCATGTCTCAACCACAGCTATGTTGCCATAACCACAGTATTTCTCTGTTCTTCTTAAACAAATAACCACACTGTGGTTGCCATGTGCTAATATCATAACAAGACGTACAGTCTACAGCCAGGCTTGATGAGACTATACTTAGGCCCAGCGGTGCTATGTTGGAAGGCTAATGTTGGCATACTAACATGCTCAAAATGACAATGCTAACATGCAAACATTTTGCTGATATGATGTTTACCATCGTTGCCATCTAAGTTTAGCATGTTAGCAAGCTAACATTCATTCATTAAAATGTCATTAGTTTTGCAGGTATTCAGTCATAAACCAAAGCACTTATTAAATTAAAATTTTGACCAGAGGATCAACAAAGTGATTACGACTTATCCTGAGGGGGGCATAAATGTGTGTACCAAATATCATGGCAATCCATCAGATATTTGTTGAGATATTTCAGTCTGGACCAAAGAGGAGAAACAACCAACCCAACAGCCAACCTACAGGCCGACATGTCGCTAGCAAAATAAAATGAGCTAAAAATAACTAATCTTAAAAAACAAAACTCCACATGATTCAGATTTTACAGAATAGTCCAATATCAATGTTCTATTTGGCAAATGGGTTGGCTTTTTTGCATGAATGAATGTTTACATTCACTTGACATTTTTCCATGCCCTAAGTAGTGAGTTGAATCACTGTGTGTCATTAATTGTTTTTGAAATAGTGAGAATGACATACAATGCAACTGTGAGATCCAAGTGAAATTCCAAGGTTGTTGAAGTTTATATAAAATTTAAACTTCCAGTTGCATCACACAGTCAATACAAAGAGCCTTGATGTCAAACACATATCACTGATATCATTCAACTTCAGACAAGCCAATGTAGACTTCAGTGTAATTCAACTTCAAGTTCAGCCCCTAATTACAACTCCACTCATCAAAATATGGGACACAAAGCCTGATCCTGTGAAACAAAAGTGGATTTATCCATTGTCTTTTTATCAATACAGTTAGGCTTTACAGCCTAATCTCTATTAAAAGCCTCAATAATCTGGAGACAGTATAGCAAAGTCATGGAATGGGGATTGTGGCATGGGTTGTGTCTCCCAGGGCCACCTTACACCAGCCTTCCTCTCAAGGGAACATGAAGAAAATGAGCGTATTGTTTCAGCCTCTGTGATTGACAGTTAAGTGTTATACCACAGCTAATTAGTTTTTACCCTCCTAAGATAAAGATTGGGGCATGACGATGTGATTACAATTAATTTTGATAATGGAAAGAAAGGCTAATTGTTTTCAAGGTCATAGCAGTATATGCATGCCAGTGGCACCAGCCTGTTTTCCATCATGGTTGTGACGTGCTGTTATTCCTGAGAGGGAAACAGTTCACTGTTTGTCAAGCCAACTCAGTTACGATTAAAAATGTCAAATATTTAAAACGGAGTTTGGACAAACAAATCCAATCCGAACATATAACTTAAGATATGCTTCAGTGACAGAACAATACATGCTTTTCTTTTCAATCAATAAAACATGAGCACAATTCAAATACAGATCCATGCATCCAACCATCATATTCATTATTTATTTTTGTATTTATTAGGGTTTTAATTGGCTACTGTCATATACACAACACCTTACATTCAGCTCTGAAACAATAAATAACTGACTGATTTTCTGCCTCCTTATCTTCCCAGTTTTCAATTGTAATGTATTCATAAATCATACATTTTACAAAATACTTTCTCTCTCTTGATTTTCTCTGCACCAGATTCACTTCCCAACCCTCTTCGTCAATCCAGAGTAGTCTACTGTAAGTGTGGAAGAGGCAATCAAATGCTGGTCACATCAAGAGAAAAATAAGCATTAATCAAGACCAGAGTAACAACTCCTGTCATACCTAAAAGGACATTGGTAAGACAGCAAAACGTTCAAACTCGAAGACAATGGCAAGTCACTGCTAATCATTAACATAAATGGGTGCTGCCTAGACTGAATGATGGTGAGAAATCTACAGGCATTTATAGAAAGAACCTCAAAAAACTATCAAACCTTTTTATTTTTATTTTTATTTCCCTCCCCTCACCCATATCGCTTCTTTATGAGATTGAATGTCTTTTTAGTGTATGTCCCTCTGTGGCCTGATCTAAAGACAATTTACAGGCAGTGATGGGAAAAAGCTGGAGGAAAATAGGAGCACAAAGCAGCTTTGAGGTAACAATCTTGTAATTTCCTTTTCAACATCCATATTGGACAAAATCAGTAAAATCCAAGTTTCTATTTTAAAATAAATATTAAACTCTTTAGGACAATGGTCTTTTATAATATTTTCCAAACTTGCCTACTTAGACTTTGGGGTTTTCACTCACTTAGAGGTTCAAATTGACTGATTAAAACCCTAGCATTTGCAACCTTAGCTATCTTGTTGTATCAAATTATTTTGGGGGGCATTTTACGGCTTTATTAGATAGCAACAGTGTAGAGATTACAGGAAATGAGGGAGAGATGTGGATCGAATCAGGGATGTTGCGGTTCATGGTCAGCATCTTAAACCACAAGCCACAGCCCCCCCCCCCCCCCCCCCACACACACACACACACACACACACACACACACACACACTGTTTTGAGGGGCTTAAAATAATGCAGAGAAACTAATGTAATGTCTTATTTACATAAATAAATAAATAAATATATATTTACATGAATTATATATAATTTTTAGGAAGTAGGAAGTGAGGCCAGGCAAAGTAAGGCTGAGCCAGGTAGCCCAGATGTCCTCCAGCTCTTTCTGGAGGGTTAATCCCTCTTGTATTTTCTGGGTCTTCTTCCAGTTAGACATGCCTAGAATACCACCAAAGGGATGTATCTTGATCAGATTCCCAAACTATCTGAAATGGTTCCTTTCAACACTAAGGAAAAGTGATTCTTCTCCGAGCTCTTTCCAGAGGCTCCTCCTTACCTTGTCCCTATGGGTGACCCCAGACATCCTGTGACCTAAACTAATTTTGGCCACTTCAGTCATTTCCCAGAGCTCATGACCTTTAAAGAGTGGTTGGAACATAGACTGACTAAATCAAGAGCTTACCCTCCAGGCTGAGTTAGCTCTTCACCACAACTGGCTGGTACTATTGGTGATGCATTGACCTGCTCGTCAGTCTCTTGCTTAAACTTACTTGTGAACAAAACCATGTGATACCTGAATTCCTTCACTTCAGTAAGTAACTCACTCCCAACCAAATGACTGGGGTGAATTGCCCCACCATTTAATGACACAATACCATGGCCTCACCCTCACTACAACTAATATAGCCATACCAGCCAAATGCCTAGCACCATGGTCAACTCCAGGAGGGTACATCACCTATCCAAGAGTGTGATTCCAGAGCAGGTGCCATGAATCCTCTTCCCCCAGAGAGGTAACATTTCACATCACAAGGGACCAACTCTAGGAGCAACAGCCTGCAACCAGAGTGCCTACTTGTCAATTGGCTGGATAAATCTCCTTAATCTGCTTTATCAAAAAAAAAAATCTGGCCTAATTTCTTATTAAGCAGATCTGATCTTCCATACTCTGATGCCAAATGTATTAAAAAAACAGACATCTGATGGTCTATGGGCCCAAGTTTGATGTAAGCGAAGGTATTTATTGATGACCATGCACTCTTGTAACCCTTAAGAAAGCCATTCCTGTCAAAATGTGTTTGTGTTCATTCCTTTGATAATTCTGGATTCATGCAACTTTGATGAGCTGAACTTTGATGAATGAACAGATTTTTTTGGCACTCTGTGCCAAGACAACCAGCTTTAAAGAAAGCCAGTGTTCAAGAAATGTTTAGAATCAGGTCAGATTTAGTTGCTACATAAAGTTGTCCATGTACTTTGTCAGCTTGTGTGTCTGTGAGTGTGATAGTTGTACCTGTGTTGTAGCAGTAGAGGTGGTACTGCTCCTTGACCCCCACATTTGCTGAAATTGAACTCTGATCTCAGCAAATGTCTCGATGATGACTGCAATGAACACATTCTGTTAAAGAGAAAGACATAGAAAGAGTGAAACAGAGACAGTGAGAGAGACAGAGTGTTGTAACAATTAAAAATAAATGACCAAGTGCAGGTCTGTCTCTTGGCTGCCTTTCACTATGTGTGACATTCATTCTCTCATTAGCCAGAGAACATTCTACTAACAAGGGGAAATCGTTATGTCTGTAGGTGAAAGATTAGGTTATGTCAATTAACCAAAACCTCTGATGTTCCAACAATCGCTTGCTGCCATGCCAGGGGAGCAAAAAGCATTATGAAAAGTGCAGTAGAGAGAGACTGGCTCTAACCTTGACAAGCCATGCCAGGAAGAAAATGAGAGTTATAAAGTAGAAGTAGGAGCGCCAGCGAGGGAAACTGTCAATGGCTCTGTACATGAGGAACACCCAACCCTCCTGTGATGCAGCCTCATACACAGTAAAGATACTCGTACCTAAACAGAGACAGACACAGGCGTCAGAGAGATGTACGGTCAGATGAAAAGCAAAGATTGTTATGGAAACAAGTGTCAGTATCGTTCTTTTGCTTAACATAGTGATGTCTGTAAGCCTCATACCAACTGTCATGGCTCCACTCAGACTAAGCCTTTCAAAAAGAAAATACCTTGAGTTTCTCTTTTACTCTCTGTTTCTATAAGGGATGTACATTCTGACAGCTTGCATATACAAACACGGCACCCCGGTATCCTCATAGTTACCTTCTTTATGACAAGATTTAGACCGATTCTAACCGTTTGGAAGACTCATTAATCTGACGAAATTATCTTTAATGCATGTCTTCATCACTGTCACCTACAAATTTGGTCAGATGTAGCTAATTAACAGAAATTATGTGAGTTGGCTAAAGTACAAAATGAAAATCTTGGCTCTTTTCTGGCTAATGTGCTATCCGCAAATTAACTGTCTGCACTTTCAACACTCAGCCAAAGATGACTTCATCCTGAAAGAAACACCAGTCCATAATATTTTCATGTTTGAAAAGATTGCACTGTGCCCTTTTGTGATTAAAAAAGACCTACAGATTAATAAGTCTTTCACTACATAAACCTTGAAATCCCTGATTCCATCACATCATTTTAACTGACAGACAACTGGCTGATAGTCGGAATCTCCCAAATCAACGATCAAGCACATCATATCATTGTTTAAAACTCATCATCTTAACAGTTCTGAATCAGGGCCTCTGGGATTCTGGGCTAGATACTATATTTTTATGAATTGCTTTTTGCTTCTGCATTGATGTGAATAGAAATAGTACTTCTGAATCCTCAATAAAGTCTTTTAGGAAGTGAGAACCATTATAATAATAATAAAATCTACTTTTTTTATTGTTTTTCTACAATGCACTTAAGCTTCACACTAAAAGCTACATTAATATTTATAAACTGCGTTGATAGACCAATACATATAAGCTGTAAATTGCATTGAATGTGCCAAATTCCAGTCTAATGTCTAAATTAAGGTACTGTTTACTGTGAAGCTCTCACTCTCCTTCATGGCTATCTAAAGATTCGGGCCACTGCACTGTGCACTGACAGTGGATTTGAGAAACGTTCAGCTGATAAGAATGCAGGATGCTGCTGAATGGCACAGCTTCACACCAAGGCTGGTACATACAGCACTTTAATTCTAACTCTCTTACACAATTCTACATATACAATACACTTATAGTTGACAAGAATGTGTATAGATGTTTTTATTAATGTGAATCCCTTCATGGAACTGGGTGTTTAGTTGTTATGAGACGGTTATGTGTATGTGTTTTTGAATGTATTAAATGTCTCAGTGTATAGCTCATACCTAGTTCATTGAAGCCACTATAACCGAGCTCCTGTCGACTGAGGCCCAGCTCCTCCAGGTCCATGCATTTGAAGCCATGAGGACACTGGTAGCCCTCCCCATCTGGGGAACAATGGGTGTCTGGGATGGCCAAGCTGTTCCATGACACATTACTAACCAAGAGAAAAAACAAAAGATTCAATAAAACTCATTAAATAATGTATGCAATGTGTGGTACATGGAATTAATATCTAAAATACAGAACAAATATTTACTATGTGAGAATAAAAACGTATTTTTCTTAAGAGGTACAAGTGGACTTTGAGGGTGATACTGCGCTCTATAATGAAATCGCTAAAGGTAAAAGAAATGGCTGGCCAGTTACAAATTTAAAAGTCAATACTAATAATAAATGTGTTGAATGACTTGGTGGCAAGAATTCAAACACATAAGCATTAGAAGCACACATGCGATACACACATACACAGATGAATGAGTACATACACACACTGCCCCTCCTCCCTCTTTCCCTGTCCCCCTGTCTTTTAGCCACAGGTGTTATTCCAGGAGCTGCTTGATTTCTCAAATGAAAATTAATGCCTTCAAATTGGCTGCCCAGACATTCATCCAAATTGTTTATTAAGGGGTACAGGATCAGAGGGGATAATTTATGGCACTATCACAAAGGGCAATCAGAGGCATAGTGATGAATCTCGATAAAGCTAATTATACTGGGCTGAATAATACCACTGTGTCTTATCAAAGAAATCCCTTTTCTTGATGGCAAAGGGGAGATAAATGAAGCCTCAAAGGAGAGACCAAATGTCTGGTAATAAAGTTACATTAATAATTTGGTGAGTCAAATGAAAAACAAAAATTATTTGTGATAAGAAATAATTTATGACTGGTCTTCTGAATCTGTAATTTGATCAAACCCGAATTAATATGTAATGTTTTGCGTGATTGAAAATGTGTGGTCCTGTCAACAACCTCTGTCTATCTCAGCTCAAACACACAAACCACAATGTAGCTTTAAAAAAATGTACAAAACACAAATGTCATCCTCTGGTTCAGTAAATCTAATTCAAATATATGCCATTCATGCCATGGAGTTAAATAGCAATGAGGTCAATTGCAGAAATCCTGACATCCAGAGGAGGAGACCCTACTTTGTTCACAAATCCAAAACCATTTTCATCTTATACCTATATCACAAAATGTCTCCTCTGCTATTTTTCCCAATTTCCATCAAATCCCTTGTGTGCAAAAAGCTAAGGAGCATTGACTTTGTGCCAAGGGCATATGGCAGATAGAGATTAGACACATCAGTCCTTGTGTGACATATTTCTAAAATACCCCATTATAAACATATATATATATATGAAGGATTTAGGGAGAGGAGCACAGCAGCAAACTAATTAGATGTGCAGCTGCCACTTGAATGATGTAACAGAGGGATTTCAGCTATAAATGTGAGTATGTCCCATGCTATCTTTCCTGCTCCTAATGGTCAATGTATGCGGTGTCCCTAGGGGGCTTAGGCACACAATCAGTAAAGAGAGAGAGATGGGTAGCTGTTGAGCACAAATGAGGTTAATACAGTTGAACAACGTAGGACATTTTAATTACTATAGTGTTAGCACTCCCTGCAGCCTTTGGCTTTAGCCATGATGCTCACTTCACCTATCTTTTGTCTCCACAAGGATTCATATTCCCTGTATCATATCATCATCATCCTCCTCAACTGAATGATTCAATACAAAAACCTTCAAATGTGTTTAAATAGATATTGATTTTGTACAGTAATGCGCAATTATTCACACTTCCCCAGTTCAACATCTCCCCCAGGTACCCAGGGATTGCTACAGAATTTCAACATTACGATACTGCTCATTTCACTTTAATTAGAATTTTTTAAAGACAATTAAAGAGTGGGGGCGGTTAAATTAAAGTTCACTGAATATTTTAATTGAATAATTGAATATTGCAAGAATATGCTGACCACCAATGTTTAAAGTAAACCATGTATTCTAGCAATGAGCTCCAGCCTATGTTTCTCTACTCTAAATGGCTAATAAATAGTCTAAATACTAATAATAAAACCCTGTCAAAACCAGCTCCTGAATATTGGACATGGAAAGGAGGTTGTGCAGAGGTGCTGCTCCACATTAAAAAAAGCCAATCTAATGTGTGAGCCTACTGCTTAGACGGTCACACAAAATTGATCCCAAAAGATGAGATGCTGTCAGGATTTGTCAGACTCAGCTCAGCAGGTGACAGTTACTGACTGATCAAGCTGACCCATCATTGGTTTGTTTGCGGTAATTAATTGAAGCAGGATGTCACAATGTGGGGCGTAAACAGGACACCGTTTTAAATGTTTTCCAAGTGGAAAATATTGGTCAGTCAGTTACAGAACACTGGGAATGTGTGACCAACTTACTGTGTATTGTACATAGGGGGCAAGTAGCATGGCCAGACAAGTATTATGCAGATGTTTCTTTGAAGTTTGATATTCATATATATTCATAGGTATTTAAAGGTGTTCAGTAAAACTGCTTAGCTGAAACAGGTAATAGAGTATCAACAAAGATACAGACCTTTGGAAACAACAAAGCATCCAAAGTTACTCTTCTTTATACTTCGTTCTTACCCTTTCTGTGTATCATTAGTAACACAGTGATGGTTGAACGTTCCAAACATTTGAACACCCAGAATTCCATAGAGCAGGAGAAAAAACAGCAGGAAGATGGAGACACTCCAGATCTGTTCCCCGGATCGCCTGCAAAGCAGAAGAGAGAAGGCATATCCAAGTGCCATATTTTACATGTACAGCTGTCCACTAATTGTGGAGAACATATTGAAGAGAAAAGCTCATGACAGTTTTGTACTTCAGAATGTTGGTGATGCGGGAGCGAGGAAGCTCGAAGCGGAAGTAGATCCTGAAGGCCCGGATCATAATGAGCGCTCGGGGGATTCTCAACATTCCCCATGGAGACATCTGATCCACAAGCTCAGCTATTTCAAACACCTAAAACAAAAAGAAATAGATTGTTAAGAAGTAAAAACCAGCTACTACAATTAATCGCCTCATGTCAAGCTATACAAGAAAACGGCATTATAATTGCAGAAAAACTTGTAATGGTAAATGTTGCAATATACCTGCAGCACCAGGGACACCCAGATGAAAAACACCATGAATCCATCAAACATACACCAGCGATCCTTCACATAGGAGTTGTCCCCCTGTGCAGAGAGAAACAGAGAAAGCGGAGACATCAACTGTGAGACAGAAAACAGATAATAATTGGAAGAGAAGAACAGGAGCATGAAATATGAACATAAATAAAAAACTGAATATAAACATTGTCATTATCCAAAGCCATATTTTTCGAGAGCTGATGTATTCTACCAATTACAAAACATCCTGTGATGTTTCATGGCTTTAATAATGTTATTCTTCATGGCTTTGAAAATTGCCCATATCAAGTGCAAAACATCACCTTCTGAAAATCAGACACAGAAAGCTTTTATTGTGATAGAAAGCCTTTGTGTGAAAAAGTAACGGCATGGCAATATTCAAGGAAAACAACAAACAGAATCCGAAATTACAGCACCCATTTTGACATGCTGACAACATTCAAACAGTCTTGTTTTCAACATGATAAGACAAAAAATGATTAAGCCCCTGAAGTGTGAACCAACTGAAATGCCATGGGGCCAGCAAAAATGGGCATACTTAATTACCACTTACAGAGAGAGAGAGTCTGTAAGGAGCTCTTAGGGGGTCAGTCTTCCACAGGAATAAAGGCTACAAATAGTAGGGTGTGTTCTGAAACACTCTACAGATAAGACCATGTTTGATTACACACTGACAAGAACAAAAGCATGCAATTACTTTACCACGCTGTGTGGATCATTTGTTTTGTGCAGGCACTTTCATCAACTAGCTATAAAATACAACTTCCAAGTGTCAATCAATACGGTTATAGACATGTTGAGTATATCCACTCCCACTCAATTTAAAACACAAATTACTTAAAATTAAGAAACCTAGAAACTCAAATGTGTGACGTGTGCGTCTTTACACAAGTTGAATTTTATTTTAAAAAATGCAGAAAAATACCTTGCCATTTTATAGTGAAAGATGGGTTTTTAATCTGCTTTTAAGAACTAAAAGAAACATTAAGAGAAAGAAGAAGAAGAAATGTTCCAGTTTTTATGCTGTTTTCCTGCACTGGTGACTCTAATTCTGTGTCCTCGAGAGCCTCCCTGCTTGTTATCCTTGATTTGCCAATTAAGCTGTCCACACTTTTTATGGCAGTAATTATGGGCCTTTCATCTGCCAGCTGTCTCTTCCTGGATGCTTCTATAGAACATTAGCTATCTACCTTGGTTTTGAATTGTATTGTTTCAACTGAATTTACAGCACAATACAACTAGTAAGGTTGAATTTAAAGTGTGATTAAAATTCGACAAGGCGCAAAAAAGCCACACCTCTGAATATTGAGATGATGGACCAACATGTGGTGAATCAGGTGTCTGCTTGTTCAGGGGCTTCCCTTCGTCCACTTACTTCATTATGTAAAAACTGGCTAAGTGTCTAAACTGAAAATGAGCTCTTCAGTGTCTCCATGTTGTTTGACTGGACCAGTAACGAGAAGTTTACTTTCATTGTCTTCTGGTAATATGCACATAAACTTTGATGGTGCGATATGAATTAGTTTTGTATGAAAGTCAAGCCAGTGCCCCATAACCTTTCCGTAAAGTTTCATTCAAATTCGTTCCTGCCTTTTTCAGATATCTTGCTAATGTATAACTACAAGGACAGAATGGAGAACAACACCAACATACATAAAATAAAACAGCATTTTCTGTTTCCTTTTTTGGTATTTTATTGTCGAATATTTTAGTATTGTGGAATGACAATTTGAGTCAGTATTCTTTAACCTTGTTATAACCTGATTTTTTTGTAACTTTTTTGTAACTAGCTACCTTGATGATTCCTCTGATGTGCATCTTGGCGATCATCTCGGCGGTGTAGAGGAACATGAGCAGTGTGTCCAGCGTGAATGTCACATACTGCAATGGAGGGTAATGCTCGAACGTCTTCGGGGTGTTCATACACACAGAGATGACACTGATGATGGCACAGGCCCGCAGCAGGGTGTGCACCCACTGCAGGCAGAGGACAAAAGAAGAAATTATGACATGGTGCTATAATATTTTGTTGTATTCTTAATTGTCCAACTATTTAGACATTCTTGATATATTAAGATATTTCCACATCTTTAAAACTAAATTGTAAGGGAAATACATCAACAAGTTTGACATAAAAAATAATTGAAATATCTGGTATGAATGGAACAGATAACAGAGCAGGATTTCATTGTGGTAAGCTAAACCCAACATAGCATGCGTGCAGTATACACTCACTGGTTTGTTGATCCAGAAGATGTCAGCACTGTCTGCGAGGGTCTCATCTGGCCCAAAGTCGGTCATGGGCTGGGCCTCGACCCGTGAGCTCTGTTTCCTCTTCAGCATGCTGGGGCTTGCCGTGCTATACAGAGAGTGGATCTGACAGAGAGAGGGAGGCGGAACACACAGTGACCAAAGCTAAATGAGGAACAGGAGAACTCTCTGGCTGCATCCAAGTCTGGGCAGTGGCAGTAACACTTTTTGTAACTCCAATCATGTGGATTATAATCTAAATGAATACTTTTAATGTGTACTTAATGCAGCTCGGAGGCGAAGCTTGCCATATATGGCCACATTAACCGTAACTGACAAAAAATAACAACTGTAAAAAGCTTAGGTTCACCAGTATTTAAATATAGTATTATAGTATTAAATAAGCTGTGTATCAATAGTGGCTTTTGGGCATAATTTCATGTAGCAGTAAATTTTGGTAATCTGTGATGCGTATCCAGCTAAATAAACTACCCTGACTTGAATTGCCAGAACAGAGGTGTGTACTAAAATTAAACATGTGTTGCACCGTTGAATGGCCACCGTGATACACAACGTAGCACACATGGAACACAGGACAAGTGTATTCACAACAGCTCCAGTAACTTACCATTTGAAAAGATCGTACATGATCCTTATCATATTGAAAACCAAGGTGCCAGTAGATTAAGCTGTGCAACCAACTGTACAGTGTGAGGAGGTGTGAGCTGGTGTTACCTGTGCATGTCCATGTTTGTGTGTATGTTTGTGTGCATGTGTGTGTGAATGCGGAAAAATAAACGTTTAAAGGCCGTTTCAACATAAGAACACAAGAAGAAATGACTCTGAATGGAGACAAAGCGCACATACCAAAGGGAAAAGTAAAGCTGAAATTGCTCCAGCACTGCACATAACATGCGATCAGGCATACCCTGTAAATAACACACAACAGTTAGTCAACATCATGGCTTATATGGTGTACAGTACACTACCCACATCTACAGTACGCTCATAGAGACAGGAATGCCCACCACGTCTGACATCAAGGCATATATGCGACACACTCTGTGAGTGAGTGAGTGACTGAGGTGTTGTGGAAGAAGAAGATGGGGTGGAGGAGGACCAGGGGACTCACTGTGAGGCTCCTCATTGGTGCGTTCATCCCCAGGTCACAGAGGGGTGGAGAGACCAACCAGAGAGAGAGACTAGAGATGCAATAAGGAGAATGTCCTAAAGGCCTGGAGGTCCTGCGGCAGCAGTCAGTGAATGGTAGCAGTCATAAGAGCAGTAAAGAGGGGTGAGACAACATATTCACAAGTGCTGCGGGATGCAGCTTCAGCACATATCTATGCAATTAATTCGGTCCACCCAACTTACATAAAAACACGTTCTCTGTCTTACCTCCAGCGGTATGTAGCCATGCAGACAGTTTTGGTTATATTTGTCCATATTTTGAGATATCTATACATGAGATCTCTGATGTCACCCCAACACAATGTCTGTGGTGCTCTCAGCTCATTAAGATTTTCATTTTTCAATGCTGTGAGCACAACAAGCTTAATTCCATTCACCATAATTATAATGGGATAGAGGCAGAAATCTCAGCGACTGATACCTCAGAAGGAACCTGAGAAACTGTGTGTTTTGTAATTTGGGTGAATCAATCCTTTAAGAACCATAAACACAAAAAGTCTGAACAGAAGTGACATCATGGCATCATGAGCAAGGCAAAGGGTTGTAATTTAAATTTGACGCGTTCCCGTCAATGAAATGTGCTTATATCTCAAAATGAAAATCAATAAAAAATGAAATTCAATAAAAAACGACAAAACAGATTACATTTACAGTTAGAATGAACTGAGCAAGGTGTGACAGCGGACTGACTCGGTCAGACTCGGTCAGCGCTCCTCCTGCTGTCCAGTGTTTCTTCACTTCGCAGGTTGCCTGCAGGTAGAGATGGGCAGAGCCATCTAACCTGACGTCCTGCAACTGGGCAGGCTTATTTAGGCTGGCTCCTCATTCTGGCTCTCTCACTCTCACCATCATAATCAACCTTTTTGGTTTGTTTTTTCTTTTTGTTTTGTCTTTATAACACCACTCATGCATTCACCATTACAACCACTACTGACTGCAGATTCTTTTTTTTATGTTGCTTATGTCTTAGTTTTGAATTAAAGTATTAAATTAAATTACTTTAAATTGGCTGGTAGTCCTTGTTGACAACAGACATGCTACTCAAAAACTGGTGGACAAATGATAAAAGTACATATCAAGTTTAAATTTGTCTCTGAGTTTTTTAATAAAATAGTTGATGAATGCTAATGGGCTGAAAAGACATTTACTGTCTCAATTCAACTTCAACATCTTAAACAGAACAAATGAATACATTAAAATTTGAACCTCGAATGTCCTGAACTGACAAAGAATTTTTCGATTAAAAAAGTGGCGTCTTGACAAAACATGAATGGTGCAAAAACTTTGTACACCATTTTAAAACTTTGTAAACCTTTTTAAAATGTCAGAAGAGACTAAAAATCTAAGCATGAGAACAAAAACAATTAGTTAGGATGGGAATGCAGATAAACAATGTGACTGTATCACCCTTGTTTCTTTTTATGTTCTACTAAGAAAAGAAACTGTCCATCCTATAAACCCCATGTAGTTAGAAGCAATTTCCCAGTGTAATTGCTACACTTAACATATGCAGATGGAGACGTGAGGAAGAGTGAAAACAAAATTACAGGGTCTAAGTGCTATTATGTGGGAGTATAGGTGGCAAAGACTGCAATTACTTTCCCATTTGGAGAGAGGACATGTTCCTCATGGGCAGGATGCGATCACTGGGCAGATTAATTGTAACTGTGAGTATTTGTTGGAGTCTGCAAACTTTTCTTTGCTGAAGTTTTATTCTTGAAGAGTGCACTCTGGCAGCGTCATGTTAATTACAACAGACAAGAAAAAGTTTGGTCGATGTGGGCAGCACATTTGTACATTCCTCTAATTCTCTAACATAGCCTGGAGCGGAATTTAGGCACTTATAAAAACCGGTCTCAAATAGGTGCACTTTGTTCAAATTTATGGAAAGGATCAAGACATTTCCAAAGTAATGGCTGTTTCCAGCAGCAGCAGGCAGGTCTTTTCAGGACAAAACACTCTCATAAACCCACTGTACACTACTGAGTCAGCACCAGACAGAAGACAGACAAAGTTAACAACTAGCTGGTGAACATAGGGGAGCATAGCATGGCAGCTAAAGAGATATTTCCTTCAGTGGCTAGTGAAGACTGAGACCGAGCTAAAAGGAGAGTGAATATATTGCTCCGTGTCTGCTTGATGTGTAAATAGGCAACTGTTTACAAACACATTTGACATATTGACAGAGGATTTATCAGAGCTTTTCTGCTGAAAGCAGCTGCCTGCTGCATCTGAAAATTACAAAAGAAAGCAGTGAGAACAAAACGGTAAACTGTGGACCAAAAAAACAGAACACTGAGCTGAAAGATGCTGTTAAAAAAAAAAAAATATATATATATATATATATATATATATATATATATATATATATATATATATATATATATATTGGTTAGAGCGGCTTTAAAAATACTCAAACACACAGGGGACAACAAGATCTTTGTCACAATGAATACCTTCTGTAAGGTACAGTATAACTAATGTTGTTCAATAGCATTATCATGACTTACTTTATGTTTCTTTCATTTGCATGTTAGAATGTTGTCTTGCATTACAAGGTGCTGTTGTTCCAGTTCTGTTTGCAGCATGTTAAAGAGTGGTCATTTGTCAGAACTGTCAGCTCATTTCACACATTTTCTACATGAAAATAATTTAGGAGTTAGTTTAGGTTAGTGCGGGCATAATCTTGAAGTCCAAATCAATCTTGGTGATCTCATGTAGAGGCCCCACTATGGCTGACACACTATGGCTGACACACTACGGCCTCGCAGGCTTCAAGGGGCGACTGTCAAATTCTAAAATCTTTTTGGGAAACTCCTTAACAACACACGACAAGCTGCTGTGGCAACATGACCTGCACATGACATGATCGCACGTCGTGTAAAATGGCTGTCACACGACTGGATGTCAATCAAGAAATGCACGTACATACCGAGATTGAAAGCTGAATGAATGACATCGACGGAGCCAAGGTTACTATGGAAACGCATGGGAGCTAAGGCGCTACATTGGGCAAAAACAAGTTAAACACAGTACGTATACCAACATGTGGGCAACGGTAGGTCCTAAACGAAGCTAATACGATGTGAGACAACCTGGCCACGTGATAGTGTAGCGAATACACGACAATATTTTACCAAGGCCTACTCCGGAGGATGAGAATCTCTCCACTTCCTGGAGCACCAACAAGCTAGCACACAGCAGCACTGCGTCCGTCGCATCCTTAAAGCACTAAAACAGCTGGGTGTCCAGTTTCACACACGACGGGTGCAGTAGCAGATTAAGAAAACATACTGAACCACTTACGAGAGGAGGATTTCCCTTATCTGCCGCGTCTCGTCCTGTCCAATACATCAGCTGTTTTCCGGGTGTGCTGGGATCGTGTGGGAGAGTGCGGGAGCGCGCAGGTTGCAATCACATCAACAGCACCAGCGCATGCAGCGGAGGCGCGCAGCCGTCTCCATGGTAACAGCCGAAGGTCCTCAAGTTGCAGCATCACAACAGTCTCCCAAATATTTTTATTTGCCTCGATTGTTCTCACTTGGTTTAATACTGTAATGACACATTGTGGCAGACCACCATCTGCATCATAACAAAAAACTTTTCTTCTTTTTCTCTCTCTTCTAAATGCTGTCCTTCAATATCATAAATCATGAGTAGCCCATTCATATGTAAATAAATGTTTTTATAATCGTTCACCAGGTAAGACATAGCCTGAACTTTTTATGCGTACCTTTGATGGAAGTCCCCATAATTTATTCAGCAGAGGACAGTGCTGTCAGGTCAGATCAGAGCAGTGTAGAGTTCCTGTGGGATGAAAGGTGCAAGTTGAAAATTCCTCTTCAGCCTGCTGTCTGTAGATGACATTACTGTTCATCGGCTTTTCCTTCATTTGGCCCGGGCTTGTAACAAGCAATGTAAATGCAACCAGAGTACAATATCAATGAACCCTGTAAGTAACAAAAACAACAACATGATGACTAGATCTTAGCACATAAAGAGGAGGTTGTGGTGGTGGAGGGCATGCTTGTATCAGCACAGTAATGCAAAGTATGAATGGTGATATCAATCAGGTTAGCAGACATGTTTACATGTCATAGCAGGTGGAACTAATAACAAAGCCCAGAGTGCCATTATTCACAACACTGAGTCCTTGGAACTGACAAAACTTAACAGGATGTCGTTCATGTTATTAGGTATACCTCTGCTTTTTGTGCAACGATGTCAAAATGTCTACTGCAAAAAGGTCCATTCATTGTTTATGGGCAAGAACAAACAAAAGTATATTATATGTTACTCCTCTCACTCCACTGCTATTTTTGACTCACAGTAGGGGATGCATTGGTGTTACTGATAACATTTACTCTTTTCCATTCAAGTGTCCCAGTAAGCCATGACAGTGTGACAGCTAGCCAGCATGCAGGACCCAGAGCAGCTAAATGGGATTCAGCCATAATTATTTTATCATTCACACCTGTGCTTTTCCTCATGTGACACGTCAAAATGCCTTCGGAGAAAAGGCCTATTAGAGGCAGGGACTGATTTTGATTCTCATTTAAAATTAACAACATCAAAATGAAAGACAGAAACAAAACTAAAGCACCATAGAGAGATCATCTGGAAAAGGAAGAGAAAAAAAATGAAACAAAACATTAAAAAAAACGGTCTGCTTCTAATTACATCTCAAACTGGTGACTTAACTTTTCATTTTGGCAGTTTTCCCCACTCCAGCTCCTGCCCAGGACTGAGAGTCAAGACTAATCAAAGGCACTTGTATGGATAGGGCTGTTGGCCTCTGAAGGGATTGAGCCAGTTCAGGCCAGCCTGCTGCTCTTTCTCTCCTTCTCTCCTTTTCTTTTCCCTCTCACTCTCTCTTCCTGTCCTGTCTGTTTAAGGAGAGAAAGATTGGGAAATTCCTTCAAGCTACTTTACTTCAGGTTTTTGTGGGATTTAAACATGCACACTGAGGTTTTTGTACAGTCCATGTTAGTGCCGTTGTTTCTGATTCTGCTCACCACCGTGGAGGACACTTTGTTACAATCGGTGAGGTGAGTTTCCGCGCTGCTTTGTTTTTCTTGTTTATTTTGGGGTAGTGTAGAGAGCGAGAAGGAAGAGGGAGGTGCAGAGTTTTGCTGACAAAGACAACATTTGGAGAGTACAGTGTGAGAAAGTTTAGGAGTGCCTATATATGTAGTTTGCAGTTTTTTGTGCAGTTTCCTTTGTGCTGCTTTACTTGCCAATAATTCTGCATGCCAAGTCATGGGGGAACAGCCTGCTTCTCTCTTTCCATTATTTAACGCTGCATAGCACTTTTTTTGTAAAACTTAAAGATATTCATGTATTTTCATTTGGACGCCTCAGCTGACATGAAGTAACATAAAGTTTTTGTGGCCGTGGGTTCGGTGTAAAAGAAGCTTCAGTGGCATTTTGTCTGGAGCAAGCGTTATGTATTTCAAACACTTCTACTGAGCAATAATTTGCATCCATAAACAAAATATAAATGAGGAGGAAAATCCAGAATGTCATGTGTTAACACTACATTTATACATAAAACTTTATTAGTAACCTTTTGTGCTATACTGTATCATACTTTTTTTATATAATCAAGAATGTTTAACTTGAGCCCCTAATGCCGTAAAACCTTTTTTCAAAAATATTCAATTTAATTGTAATCAAGTCTGAAAATGGAAAGAATTAAATAAGTAAATCACTGGAATTGGCTAAAATATGAGTGTGAAAGATTCATTTCTGTTCATCTTAGCCTTTTGCAGTAGAGCCTCAGTCAGCAGAATTGTAAATGTTGCCTTATGATTCAAACGTAACTCAGCTGCAGAGCAGGTGTTCACTCCAAGCAGGTGCACTGTGCCTGTGTAGTGATTATATAGTGTATGTCATAGTGTACAGTGCATAGTATTTATTGGACAGCAGTGGCAAACCCACACAAGCTTTACCACAGAAAGCAACAGCTCCTGAGAATCCAGGTTTTAACTCTGCATATCCAAATAATTCCTGCCTTGTTTGTTTACCAGTGCCAAAAAGAGTAGGTTTGAAACACTCAGTGATGAAGGTTATATTTTGTAACCTCACTTATACAAACACAGGCAAAGCCCTCTGACGAGCTCTTTAGGCTTGGCGCTGAGGGAGCACATTATACGCCATATCCATGTGTGTGTAATGCGAAATCCAATCAACATCCAAAATGTCAACAGCTTCTTAGAGAGGCCGGATTAAGGTTGGAGGGCTCCGCATGTTCTCATAAAACTAGGGTTACAATGCATAACCTTAACTCATCTTCACACTGGCTTTGGCCCCTTATGGGCCCTATACCTTAGGGGACAAAAGAAGCCCCCAGAAACAGCACCAGGCTGTGCAGCGATTTTGGTATATTAGTCGCAGTCAAATTGCAGGTCACATGATGCACTTGGAGCCACCTACAGAACATTAACTGAAAATAAGGCTTATCAAATGCCTTGAAAGATAAAAAAAAAAAAAGGTAGTGGATAAGACAGTGGACAGGAAAAGCATGAGAACAAATTGGGTTGAATCCCTGCTTCTCGGATATTCCATGCCCTTTCTAATAGTACCAGTTCAAAGCATGGTATGGTATGTTTGCTATCTCTTACTATGATGTTGATGATTTCTTGGATAAGGAACACAGGTTACTGACCTGTTATTTTCTCTCATCCAGTCGTAGAACAAGCATGCATGTCGGTGGCCATTAGCTTTTGTCTTTGTGTTGTGTTCAAATTAAATTATTTAGAGAATTTATGAGACATATTTTATTTGGGCTTTGTCAACTTTTTTGGTTCTTACTGCCAGCCACTGAGCAGACACACACGTACCTGCAATTACATCATTTTGTTTCATCCTGTTAGCAGAATATGATTGTTGGTTTATGTAGCTAGGCTAACAGACTAGTTAGTTCTCATATCTATGTTACTGATTCAACTCTATTTCAACTTCTGTTTTTTCATATTTGTATAATTTTTTACACATTTGATGAAAATGATGATTGTACACCAGGTGAAGATGGCCGCCTTCCAACCACTTGAACTATCCTTACAATGAGGCATTTGCCCTGTTATGACTGTTATTTGGAGCCTGTCATATTTTCATATTTGATTTCATTCCACGCTATTCCACTGATGATGACGGTAAATATAGTGTATTCAGCCCTCAGCATTTTTGTTGGATCTCAGTTCCTTTCAAGCCATCTACAGTGTGGCATTAACATCAAGAACCTCTGCTCACAGAGTCTGTGTGTCCCATATATTCATATACTGTAGCATGTCGAAGCACACACACAGCAGACACAAACTATGCAATTTTTTCTTCTTTCCCAAGCAACAGAGGGAAAAATGCATTGAGCTGCACTGTCCTGGACGTAGAAGAACACCTGTTGTTCTTAGGTACAGCAACAGAAACTATTTGAGGGAAATCTCCTCAATGGGATGAAATGGCTCCTTTGACAAAGCCCTGAGGACAGACAGGCGCACAGCTGGCCACCGTTGACTCGCCCCTGCATTTTGAGACCAAATGAAGAAATACAAATGTGTTGCTGAAACACAAGTGCAAGATTAAAAAAGAATGGCTGACATGCCCAGATCTTGTTTAAGATGTTGTGGTGCAACCATTACTTGTCTGTTGGCAACTTCAATCTGCTCTGTTTGTTTGAAACAAGAGTCCGAAATCACTCCCTATTTACTATTTAGTGCTACTGCAGTGTATGGCTCTACACTTGGCAGTGATGATGCAAAATGAGGATTAGTAATTGTCCGAAATCTCACTTTACTGCTCACTATTGAGTAAACAATTTAGTATCTATCATTTAGGGAGTAGTGAGTGAGTTTCGGACACAGCATGTGTCATGCTTGACCGTAGGAAGTCATCTCAATGTCATGTTGTCACAGGAAAGGACTAGGGCTCATTAGCAGATACATTCAACATTCAGTGCGCTGCTCAGCAGATGAGTGTGGTCAATCCTAAAAAGGCCATCCGTGGGTGAAGCCTGTGTGAAATGGAACTTGTATGACCTCTCCATGACACGTGGAACACACACATTCTGTACTTCATTTTAATGGGAGTGTCAGGAACACTTGATCTGTTGATTGTTTGAAATGTGTCTCCTGTTTCCAAACTGGACAGTTTGGGAGGGCAGGAATAGAAAAAGAATGTCAGACAGCATCCAAATGAAACAAATCTTACAGAGAGATCCCGTGGTGTAAAAACAAAGCTCAGCAACAGCTGCTGGAGTGTGCTCAATGAGAGGCGAAGTTGTTTCTATGCTGTTTGATTTGTTTGATTTATTAGCTTAATCCATCATATTCTGTTTTTTTGTATCTCTAAGGCGTTTGTTTTTTCTTGATATAGACCCAAACAGGCTGGTCGTGCTCTGAGAAGTTACATTCTTCCCACTGTTCTTCATTTTAGAGTTTTTTTCCTCCATGATGTTGCAGTGAAATACCCACAAATAGAGGGCGAGTTGAACTTCAATTGCTCTAATTTGTATGTGAATGATAGGTGACAGAACAGTGAACCCCTATTAAGCTATACATGTTCACAGGAAAAAAGATGAATAAATACTAGACACACCAAACATGAAACCATTAAATATTAGGTTCTTTTTGATGTATGAAGGTAGACATTGCTGCCATGTCTCAGCAAAGGTGTTTTCGCTCAGATGTGGTATTTTGTGTCTGATTTCAAACAGACACAGGTGGCAGCCCACTTGAACCTTGACCTCTGAAGTTTCCGAAGCTGCATAACAACTGACCTTCTTTCTTTTCCCCAGCCAGGCGGGTGGTGTGTGTAAGCTGTCCACAGAGTCGTCCCTGCGCCGCTGCCGGACACCTGATGGCAAAATCTGCAGTGGGAGGGGCAAGTGTGACTGCGGCATCTGCATCTGCGAGGTCACAGAACCGGGGAAGTTCTACGGTCCACGCTGCGAGTGCCACGACTGGGTCTGTGCTACACATGATGGGAAGACTTGCAATGGTGGGTACAATGATATAATGTATTGACACATAACACAACCAGATGGTTTGGTGTTATTGTGAGAAGTCAAATATGCTAAAACACTGTTCTCTGTTCTTTTACTGGCATTGTCTAATAAAAGTTTGACTGTGACTCTGAAGTAGTGTACAGGCACATGGCTCCACATATTTTACTACTTGGGCATGGTTGTTAGTGATGGGTCAGTAAATGATGCAGCAGAGCTCCTCACTGTGGGCTTACAGCTTGGCAAATGGACTCTCCAGCTGACGTTTAGTGTCTGTTTCAGCCAGGCACTAGGAAGGGTAGAGAGTTTAATCGAAAAACTTTCTGGAATTGTTTATGCTTTTAATATCCCATTCGTTTGATATGATATCAAATAAAGAAACGTATTTCGAAAACTAGGAGTGCATTTAAAGCATTTTGGTTTCACCCTTGTTTCTTTCTTTATTGCCAAATCAGAGGGGTGCAGCACTGTGTCTTTGAGAGCTCACATCACCTTGGCAGCACTTCAAAGGGTTTCATTGGTAATAGACAGCTGGCTGGTTCATGTACGTTACCAAGGCAGCTTTTGTTGGGAGGCACAGCTTTGAACTTAGCCTGTTGCCTGAAATTTTACAAGTTCTCAGAAAAAACACTCGAGAGTGCATCTACACTGAAGAACAAGTTGCCTTATGAGATATTAGCCACTTTGCACATTCATTTTCCAAGATGAGTGCAGAATTCACAGACTCACATATTACAACAAAAGGCTATGGAAAGAATAAGGAACTTAGTTGGTCAGTTGTTTTACTTAACTTTGCAAAACTTATTGAGCAGGCTGGACACCATCTGATAAGCTAATATATCATCAAAAGGGAAAATTGATATGGATTTTATACTCAGTTACAAATTTATTAGGTACATCTAGCTAAAACTAAAGCAGTCTAATGCCACAGCTCTGCAATAAATCTCACCTTTCATGAAGGTTACAATGTCCAGTTTTTGTTGAAACTAGTTTAGGTTGACTTAACTTTACGGCCATTTTTAGAGACAGCAGTTTATGGTGCTCTTTTGTTGAAGCTGCCATAATCAATATTTTTATATCAACAATAAATCAAATGACTACATGTAATGTGAAAGGGATAGGTCGTGGTGACAAACCCACAGAGAATTATCATCTGACCTTGCAGTTTGCCTCAGCTCCACCAAGCTTTATAGCGTCTTTTAACTCATTACTTTGGTTTTACGGCCCGCAACTTTACCGCGGTTTACTCTCACTGCTCTCATCAGCGTTGTTTTCAGACGCAGCAGGCAGCTGTTTTCAGCAAAAAAAGCACCAAAAATCCACTGTCCAGCACCAAATATCAGACAAAATTAGCAAGTAGTTAGTGAACAAAGTGGAGCATTTAAGTAGCTATACTGACAGATATTTCCCTAAGAAGTTGGTGGAAAGCAAAACTGAGCTAAAAAGAGTGTGAATTGCATTATTCATCAGATGGCCCGAAACATGACTCCAAATGAATGCTAATGTTCCTACGCTTCTGCTTGATGTCTAAGTAGGCCACTGATTGCTAATTGCCATATCCATAGCTTTATAAGGTAATACTGTAATACGTCAATATTGTGTTTACAGCTTGTAGTTCTGTGGCCAAAAGTTAGTTAATGTAGGTTTTAGGTGTTAATTCAACTATGAAGTCCTTTTGGAGGCTGTTTGTGGCTCTCTTGAATATTTAGGTTTTTCTTATATTTAGTCTACCCTCACTGATATAAATGGGGCTAACAAACCAGAGGAAACCCCTCTCAGTATATCACAATACTATTCAACTGCTCGACAAACTGCAGACTCTAAAATGACTAGAGTATTTCAATGAATTATACAGTAACTCTCACAAAGGTAGGATCTGTTGTAGTAGTATTAGTATTAGACTGCATTAATTAGCTTGGTGTACCTAATAAACTGGCAACTGAGGTAGAGCACAAACATATGTAAAAGAGGACTGGTTGCAACAAAGACTTACCAGACATTTATCAGATGAGATACCCTGGAAGTTGTGAGAGAGGCTAGTCCGGTGTCCTCTGTAGTCACTGGGCTATAAGTGTCAGGGTTTAATGGAGATATGTGTGCATCCAGAACAGGTCTAATGGAGATACGTGTGTGTGTGTGTGTGTGTGTGTGTGTGTGTGTGTGTGTGTGTGTGTGTGAATGTGTGTGTGTGTGTGTGTGTGTGTGTGTGTGGGTGTGCACGTGAGGGGTAGAGTGATTTATTTGGGCAGACAAGTTGGCTGCTGTGAGGAGCTCATTATGGTTCAGCAGTCTGGAGCGAGAAGGCCCTGCTTCAGCCTGATAATGGGGTTTCACTCACTGGCACACAGACTGCAAATGGAACCTAGATGCATCAGAAGAGGGATGGGTTTTCACACCCAGACACACACTGTACATTCACACACACATATACACACACACACACACACACACACACACACACACACACACACACACACACACAGGATCAGGCTCATTCTCATAGTGCACACACAGATGTGCACAACCAACCACATACTCACACAACCATATGCCCATGTGCATATAGGGCCCAGCAGATATATTCAAAGCATATTGAGAAGAATACAAACACCCCCTCCCCCCAGTTGCTCAATGGCCCATGCAGCATGCATGGTCTGCTGTCTGAGATCGGCAGCCAATTTCTCTCCCTGCGGCTCGCTTATCTCTGCCTCTCACAACTGCCCACTGATAAGATGCAATAGATTTTTCTCCTCAGGGATAAACTGTGTGTTTTTCCTTTCCAAAAACATTAGATTTCCTGGCATTGGTGATGGTCTTTTACCTTGGATGGCATTCATCAGGCAAACGCAGGCTAATTCAGATCCTCTCAGTCAGTGCAACAAGTCAAGCTGGATGAAGCAGCTGGGGATCTTTAAATTTAGGTCTGATAGCAATATTTTTTTTAAATCTAGGTTGAAATGTTGTCAGCATTGTTGTCTATTGTCCTGTTGAAGAAAGGTGAAATAAGTTCCTTTTTATTTTATTTGATTAAAAAAGGCTGCAAAGTGAATACTACTGTCATCACAGAGCAAGAACGTTCTCGGTCCTGTTCCTATTTGTGGGGAGTTTTGCATGGTCTTTCCTTTTGTTGTATTGGTTTCATTTGGATGCAGTCAATAGACATGCAAGTCAAATGACCTGGAAGCTATTAATTTATGTGTCTATGTATAAAGATGACTATAGTAAACTGCCCAGGGTGTTCTTGCCCAATGCATGCTGGGATGGAGGCATTATATAAGCATATGGAAGTAGTTCATATACTGAAATGTCCCTGTTCTTTGTAGAAATGATGAATAGGTCTCCTTGTCATTTTATTCTTAGAGCATATTATGTTCTTTCTACATAATAATAGGAGATTTTTTCTTTCTTTTTGTCCCATTGTGTGATCTCCTACATACAGTATCTCAGTTTTTAGAATTACCATTACCACTGAATGGAAACCTATGGTAGAATTATTTAGAAAGCTCTGGTGTTTCTCTGATAAAGAAATACAATAAAGGATATCAGACATTCAAATGGGAATAATACACTAGTAAATTATAATTCCGAAACCAGCAGCTGCTCCTCCCACGTCATTAATCTACTGTGTGCATTATGGGACTTTTGCAAAGTGGTGCTTTGAATTTATTGGGCAGATATTATGGCCGGTACCATACACTACTTGATCCATGGCCAGACAAAATGCCACTGCTATTGCACATAATTTGTGTCATGGAATGGTCTGTGATAGGGGTGCAAATGCTTCACCTCCATCACAATATAATGGAACTTGTTTGTGATAGGCCTTAGTAAACGAAATGAAGGCGTAACATTGGAGTTTTAGTTTTAGATTTACACAAAGCTCTGAAGCCGTCACTCACATGTTTTTCCTCCCTCTGATACATCCCATGTTGTAGCAGAGCAATGGGATGATGACCTGTACTAACATCTGTTCACCAACTGTGTGAAACCTTCCTGTCATTTCACTCTGCTGTTCTGTCATACATAACCTCTGAACATTTCTGAAGTGTTCAAATATAGCATTTAACCTTGTTTTTGAGTGTTTGAATGAATAATAAAATCAAGCTTTTGACGTTATTTTATATTTGTGTCATTTCTGTAACAACTCCTCTGTTATCCTTATCCTATTATGTCATAGATGAGGGTCAACGTGGCAATGTTTCCCTTCTCTCTTTCACAGCCTTCCCTCTTTTTCCCCTCATTGATGAGCCACGTGAAATCTCTCTCTGCCTCACTCTTGCTTTCGGTCTGTCTCTCTCTCTCTCCCTGTCTGTGCTGAACAGAGCAAAGTGTTTTCCTCTGGTGTGTGTTCAGACAGGCTGTGCTTCTCTGCAATTTATGTTCTTTTTCCATTGTCAGAAACACAGAGGGTGGCCCTGGGTGCTGCAGGCCAGCATTGTCCCAATGAAAAAACACTGTATAATCAACTTGTTAGTGATTACTGTTACAATATTGAGTAGCATTATACCATTATATCAAGAATGAACCCATTAGTGAGCAATCATCTTTGAGTTCAATCTTCATTGGAACATAATGACTAATTTATTTGAGGTTTTCTTCATCAAAGACTCTTGATACAACAGCACGGTAATAGCACATGAAATGTTTGATCACACGGGTCAATAGCTCTCTCCGCGTCTCTGGTAACGGCTACCATCCCCCCAGCCTCTGATGTGGACTGAGGCAGAGGGCCAAGTATGTCTGCAATCCAGAACAATCTGTAACTTTACGATTCTGACAGACTTCATCATATGCGTGTCCTTCTCACCCTATCTCAAAGGAGCAGTTAAAATGGGGAGGCAGGAGCATGCGAGCGAAAACCCCCCTTTCCCCCCAGATGGTTGGTTGTTTTGGGGTTCTGTAAGAACACATTTTAGCTTCTCCACCTCTTCCTCTCTCCCTCTCTCTCTCCCAGGCTATGGGTATTCAGAGCGTCTGTTCTTTTCCTGGCTCAGCCCCCAGCCTCTGTGCCCCCTGCCAGAGCCGGAGAGGATCCCACCCAAGGGGGTTTCATGTCAGCAGCACATAAGAAGTCAGTTTGTCCAGTGCTGTTCCAAATCAAGCTCCTCCAGATGCACTTTCCGCCAGTATTACATAAGCTTATGATGTTGCTTCCAATATGGACACATTATAGACAGATGATATAAACTAATCATGGGAGAACAACTCACTAATTGCAGTCTGTCCAAAGTGACTAATAGGTTTAATACATAATTTCTGTTGATTTCCCAAAGAGAGGGGGAAAAAAACAGAAATAGGGACCTACAGTGGAATGCAGTCCTTGAGCCATTACAGCCCATTAAATTGTTCATCTCTGATTTTTTTTTTCTAGTACATATTTTCATGTGCTCTCACTTAAATATTCTGAGCTTTGCTGGGCAGTTTGCCTGTGTGGTGAGTCACCTAATGATTCCAGCGTGGGCTGCAAGGAGAAAAAGCCACTCAAGTCTATCCAAGTTTACTAGTAAAAGGCAATTTTGACTGGGACCCAATGCAGCTTCCAAATATTTCATGCTGTAGGAACAAGTGTTTTTACATTGCTGTGCCTGGAAAAAAAATATCTTTAGTGGTATTACAAAGGTATGATGAAGTCACCAAAGCTGACAATTGAATGCCTATAGCAGGTGGAGAACTGTAAAAACTCGTTGTGAGGGCAGCGCACACAGAGAATGAGTTATTACCTGAGACGGGTGTCTCCTAGATCTTTTCCACAGAACAGGAGCTGACGCGCTGACGCTTCACGCCCCGCAACCCACAGGGAGAGGAAAGCAAGGAGGAATAATTACTCACTGAAATGACTGTCATGTTATGGAGAACACGATCTAAACAAAGTAAGAGAGGAAATGTCATTCGGAGACGAAAAATCAAGTGCAAGAAATAAATGGGCACAGATTCAGGGTTTTTAGACTTGCAATATGTAATGTATGTTTTGCATTATAGTGTTGTTTATAATTGAAACTGCACTGAAATCTCAGAATAGCCCCAAGATTGCCTCAAATGTAAGTGATATAAGTGTTTTCTGCTCATGGAGAGGAAATTACTTTTGGTACATATATTTAACCAGTAATCACTCAAAATTGCTGAATTATTATGTTCCATAAAAACTTATTTCCTTGTTTTTCTCCCTCTCAATATCATTACACAGGAACAAGTTAAACTCTAAACCTGAAATTAGCTTGCTGCATGAGTCACCATCCTCCCCTCATCAGCTGTTAATCATGGTAACACTACATCACCTGTTATTATTGCCACTGATGCTGGCACAGATGCACCCTCTCTTTCCGACCCCCCTTTGGATGAATCTGGGCACTGGTCGGAACCTGATTGACTGGGCATGCCGGTGGAGTGTAGGAAGGACCCTGACACCCCCAAGCCACAGAGAATTACTGCTCAGGAAGCACTAGGGAAGATAAACTGTCAACAGGCGGGCATCTTCCCACACACACAAACCTTTTCCTAGCAGACAAAGAGGGGCCGTTTTATGTGTCAGAGTGATTGTCAAGAGGAGATTAATGGGGGCTAGTGGGTGGCAGTGACTTTGTAATATTCTGCTGAATTAAGTCGGAGAGACTTTAATCTAATTGTGTTCTACAGCCATTGTGGGCTAGTTCCCACCTCTCAAAACTAAATGATGAAGCCAAAAAGAAATGTCTACATTTATAATGTTATACAGATTATCTCCATAAATGTGTGCTGGACGTGTATTGAAAAATCTAATAATAACCACAAAGCAATAAAATAGTATCAAATATACAATGGCTGTGGTCTACAGTAGATTTTTTTTTAAATGTGACAACGATTCAATAATCCCTTATTACTGGAAAAACAACTTTGGCTTTGATGTGCATGACTGTTTTTGCGGTTTAATAACAGTTTGGCAGTCTCAGCACATAGAGAGAGACAGTATCTGGATGAGAAAACACAGCCAGTGCATCCAGAAAATAAGAGAATACCCATTGCTTTACAAGATGATATCTAACTATATGTGGCTACGTTGCAATAATATGGAACGTTGAACTTCTGTTTTTTATTCATTTTTGCTTTATATTTGCACAGAGATGCAGGTCTATCTAACAGTCACAGTAGAATTTATAATGTTAATTGCACCGTCGAGACAGTGTGCCTCTCAATTTTTATAGTTTGTATGACAACAATTATGCAGAGGCTTGAGATTTTTGTAAAATCAGTTTATTTTCCTCAAAATGTTATTGAATCTGTGGTGCAGCTTTCTTTGAAGTGCACTTTCTATATTCTTCTTTTCCTTGAACCTGAACCAAATGTCTCCTGAGACGTATCGATAATGAGGAGGGACAGGGGACTTGCCTGTTGTTAATGACTGATGGATAGCCCTTGAAAAGGACACCACATCTACATGATGAACGAGTCAGGAGAATGATTGAGTGTGACATACAAGGCCCCTTGCTGCTAAATGCAATGGGAGCAACATTTATAATAACTTGTCAACAGCCTTCATTTGCATCATATGATTCCTCCTGTTTTTCGTATTGCTCACTACGGCCATCAGAATGATGAGAGATAGTGACGCCAAACTGCCTGTGTAGGTCCTCTGAACACTGAACGAGGCAACACTCTCACTGACTGATTGATGGGGAAGCTAGTATGTCATCCTGACATTCTGTAACAAAAAGGGTGGTATTGCAAATAAGAATTACAAATATATTAGAAATATGGTACTGCCTGCTTCCTTGCTTACTAGATGTACATTTATGTGTCTCAAAGGAGATGCGAGATATTTCACATTCATTAAAACAAGTCAATTGGGAGTACAATTAGTCTGTTACAATGATTAGGAGTTAAGGGAGTCAAATGAATCCTATAACCCTAATACATGTATCCTCCTGGTAGTGCAATGCCATCATACCCATTTAAGATAACGCTTATGTGTGTCCTTGTGTTTATAGAGCGGTCTGAAGCGCCGGCAATGGGCATGCTTTCCAGCATTGATAAACAGCATGTGGTGTGTTGTCTTTCCCTTTAGACCGTGGCTACTGTGACTGTGGGATGTGTGAGTGTGATGAAGGCTGGTTCGGAGATGCCTGCCAGTACCAGGAGGAGTGTAACCTTCCCAAGAAGAAGAGCAAAGAGCTTTGCAAAAACCCACAGGGGGTGGTCTGCTCCAACAGAGGTACTGCAACCACACACACCCACATCCACTTTTATTATTTTGCTTTTGGTACCACTTTCCAATAATGCATTCTTTATAAAGGGTTTATAAGGTGTAACTAACAGCTTAAATTAATGGCTTTCATAAATACTTTATAGGCTAGTAATAAACCATCAATAAAGACAAGTTCTAGGTTGCCAGGTTGTGAAATCTAATGATATCAAATCTCACAAGCCAGAGTTTATTTGATGCACAAAGTCCCAGTTTCTGTGTTGATGTCTGTGGACACATGATTGAGCATTGGCACACTGAAGATGCAGACTGTGAGGTGATGTCTGGGCTGAGGTTGTTTTTCCACACACTGATACCTGATACTGACACCCCTCACCCACCTGGGCTTAACCTCATCACTGGCCTGCAATGCCCCCAGCTAAAGGAAGGGTAGACGTGTATTTGTGTGTCTATGAAAGCATGTACTGTACAGTATGTGGCCTGTTTGAGTGTGTAAAAATGCAAATGTATTCACAGCATGTAGTTGTCTAGCTTTCTGTCCCTATAGCGCATAATTCGAAAAGCCCCAGCACACACATACACACATACACAAACACACCACCACCTTCAGTTGTCAGACACCAGTCTCGATCCTTTGCCACACGATGCACAGACGGTGCCTCCAGTGCACATCTGCAAACCAGCTGGGTGCTTGGTCTTAAAGTGCACTGCATCAAAACAGTCACACATCCTCCAATTCAACCACATACTGTAAACACACACACACACACACACACGCACACATGCACACACACACACACACACACACACACGCACACATGCACACACATACATTTGACCTTTTCCACCAAATATCCTTAAACTGTGTCTAAAGCTGGTATCTCTATCTTTAACAGGCACCTGCCACTGTGGTAGCTGCATGTGTGACAATAAGGACAACAGGGGTCTGGTGACGGGACCTTTCTGTGAGTGTGACGACAGCGAGTGTCTGGACGAGGACACCGGAGAGGTGTGTGGAGGTATGCCCCGCAGCCCCTGTCTCACAGACAGTCACCTCAGTTTAACATATGGTTATTCATCACTCTGTCTTGGTTGACTTATTTCTTCTACCCTGTGTTAGCAGGTCAGATCAAAGCAACTGGAGTAGTTCTCTTTGAATGACTACCGGTATATTAAAGGAATACTGCCAGAATTTGTTTATTTTATGTTATGAGAACACTGATGTCAATTGACTATTTGCTTAACCCCTCCCCTGAACAACAATTGTCCAGTCATAGCTTAGCAACGGTAGCTAGGCACAGTAGGCAGTAAGTAAGCAGCAGTAAGCATCTGAGCAAGGCTATGTTAAAAAGAAATAGTCTATCTTCCTCATTATCTTCCTTATACTTCTGTACTAAGGGGTAATTAGCTCTACCCTGCAATACAAGAACAAAGCTGCTCATTTATTTCCATTGTTGTGTCCGAAACCATTCCCTCGTTCACAGGGGGACAGCCATCCTCTGTGTTATTTGTCATCTTGTTGGCTAGCAAGCTAGTCACCAATACATCTAGAAGTTATCCTTCAGTGGACATAATATTTTTTTTATCCAGATGGTTAGAAGAGATTTTGAATATTACAAAAATACTGTCAAGGTAAGATGTAGCTAAGTGATCTGGGTTTTTCAAATGCCACCAGTTAATTAGAGATGCTGATGGTTACCTCTGTGAGCCAAATTCATGTTAATACCTGAGAGGCACAACTGGTGCTAGATTCTGAGATGCCACATGCAGCTGGACCCAGCTTGGTCAAGAAATAGGTCCAACAGATAACGTAAGCTTAATTGTTCCTTAAGCCCCAATGTCTCATTTTGTAGTTTTGCATGTATTAAATTCATACAATGTGTTAATAAGCCAGCTGAGGAGTGCCTGGCCTGGTGCTGTCAAGCTAACAGTAGCTGTTAGCCCTGCTTCCATGCTTTGTGCTAGGTTAAACACATCCCAGAGCTACCTCAGGATAGGCTCAAACATGATATTGATATTGCTCAGCAAAAACAAAAAATCTAATCTCCTGAGGAGTGTGTGTTTGTTGTTGCTTCAGCTTCATACAAACATTTTCCCACATGTGGCCATCCATGTAAATCAGCATGATGCCCTTTACACAATTTGAAATAAATTATCAATTTGACACAGAAAGAAAACACATCAGCCTCATGTGTCCATGAAGGTTAAATGGAAGTTAAATGTAGTTCGAACTGTTGTCTCGAGTGCCTGCTTGTCAATTAGCCATTCATAAGCCTTTGTAAGAAATACAGGTACCTTCATTTGTCTAGTGACAAATTAAAACAGTAAAAACAAATGTTGAATGTGTTGTTTTTTGTTTGTAAAACGTGTGATATGAAATTTTGATGAAAGATTGATTTGGGTGGGCAAAAATGTAACATTATGAGCATTGTTGTAATCATACAGTCATCTTAAAATCCTAAAACCTGGACATTTAAATAAGTAAGGAGGAGTTAATGTAGGAATGTTTAACCGACTGACAGAGGTGAACTCATCAGTTGTTCCGTTTGCATTCTGATCCTCTTCCAGGCCATGGCCAGTGTTACTGTGGAAACTGTTACTGTGCTGCTGGTTGGCATGGAGACAAATGTGAATTCCAATGTGACATCAGCCCATGGGAAAGCAAGCGGAGATGCACATCTCCAGATGGCAAAATCTGCAGCAACAGAGGTCTGTTTACCCGCTTCAACGCCAGTATACAGTAGACTGGGATACCATTTTTAAAAATTCTAGGATTATTGATTCAATTACTGTGATTCTGTCATTATATATGAATGAAATCTAAAATAATAAAATATATACAAAACATAACAAAAATGTGTAACACGATTTCCAACAGCCATTATGTGGATGCTGATATTTATTATCATTGATTTACAAAGCAATACAATACTGGAATGATATATGGAAGTTATGTATGTTATGTATTTTCATGTTTGTCACTACAGCTTCAAAACCCATTAGAATCTCATAACAGTGACAATTTCAATTGAATTGTGTTGCTAGGAAACAGGTAACAAACATTCTGAATGGGGTCAGTTTCATTTCTTGTCTGTTATCTAGGGCCATTAAGGGGAGGAAGAGAAATTGTCCAGGAAGTCGTGAAACACTGGGAAAGAAATGAATGGAAGTGATTCTCAATCTATATTTAAAGGGTCATTTCAGTATTTTTAAACCTGGGCCCTACTTATTCATATTTTGGGGTGTAAATGACTAATAAGGACAAAGATATTTGGAATTGGTCCAGTCGATTGCATCAGCCAGCAGCTGCGAAACGGGCTGCGATGGCTGCAACGGGATCCTGGGGGGCAGTTGTGCCTGTCAAAAGTATGGTGGAAACGTGAGTCCGAGAGAGTTTACATAGAAGAACTGCAAGCAAGAATTTATTTCTAAAGTCATGGCTAGGTAGGGATGCTTTCCATAATGTTGTCAGACACTTACATTAACAATCTGGCCTGTCAGTGGCAAAAACAAGCACTTTTAGTGGATGTACTTAAGATACCCTTTACATACATTTTTGGATCGGTCAGCTTCCAGCATGTATGTCAAGAGAACCGCAGTTTGGTGTTTTGTCTGTTATCTGATTCACCTTTGACATCCACCTTTGAAACTGAGAATGTAAAAAGAGATGGATACAAAGAAGAAAAAAACAGGAGAAATATAGAGAAACAGGGATTTTTGAGAAGACTGGTTTAAGACATCCTCATGTAAATTCCACTGAGAGACATCAGAGCTTGGTGGACAGGCAGTCAGAGAAAGTGATCCTGAGGGATTTCACTAAAGCTCTCTAAAATTAATTACAGTGGACTGGCTAAGGGCTGGCTAAGTGGTAGGGGTAAATGGTAGGCTACATGGTCAGAGCCCCATGATTTATGGTTAAGTGCACAGCTGACACAGCATGAACAACTATCGACTGTGTTCATGGTGTAGTAGTCTATTGTACTCTTCTTTAGTACAGAAAAGGGCAGGCAAAGGCCTGACAATCCCAAGAGTTACCAGAGAAAATGAAGAAAGGAAATACGACTGCAATTAAAAAGAAGTCCATGTCAGTGTTTTATTCATTGGTTCCTTTTTGACACAATTTTGGACTGTGGAAAAAGATGCAGTTTTATAGCTTTGATTTAGTTTTCTTACTCTCTCTGTTGAGCAAAAACTGAACTGCTTCAATGAAAAGAACAAACATTACAGCATCTACAGGAAATCAAAGATTTGACAGTAACAACATTTGTCATATTTAAGAGTAAATCACTATTCCGCTGGAACTACTGGATACAACCTGAGCCTGGCTAACATTATAACATTATGTGTAATGTTTGGGAAAGATTTATTTTTAAATTTAGTTATTTCAATTCAAGGCAAAAACAAATATGACAAGGCTGCCTGGGTGGCTCTAATGTTAATATTTTAGCAAATTATACTTGTGAAAATGCAACACCCCTGTACTGTAAACTGTCAAAAACACCACTTTCCCACACCCACTGCCAAGAAATGTTAGAACACATTGTCAGTATTGTGACCATTGCTTGAAATATCATATCCTATATTTTGCCCTTGCCCCCAGTTTGGTAAAAATCCAACATTTTCAAATGTTTTCATTTTGCCACATTCAAGTACTACACATTCAGACAAGACAAGTCAGACAATTTGGTGCTGATTATAATGGGAACAATTCCTCTCCCTATATGACATGTAACCATTTTGCTCTGCATTAATCATCCTTCAAAGCATTGTGAAGATATATCCTAGTGATTACGGGAGATGGATTAAGGAAGATGATTACATAAGAGAGGGTTGATTTGATTTCATCATCCTGTATAGATACAGAGATGATGTGAAGTGTTTTATATGACTGTAAAATATCTTCCCTCTCTCTGCTCAACAGTAACCTTTTATCTCCTGCTCCGCTCACACTCTGAAATGAATGAGTGAATGATTTGGCTTACAGTACCCAATAGATTACTCTGTTTCATTCCAACATACTGTCAACCCCCTCCATCTGTTGGGTTCACCTAGCCTCCTCAGTTCAGCTAATAATACGCTATTGGGCATGCTGTCAAAATGATAACAGCCGCATAATGCTGGAGGCTAAATACATGCATCTATATATGATTTCTTGATCAAAACAATTTCACTGAGATAATATGGTTGCATGAGGCACACAGATAGGAGACAGTCTCCTTTCGTGTTGAGAGAGAGGTTGCCTTACGGCTGAAAAACAGGAATTTGATCATAAACTGTCTCTGAATATACAGAAGAGCATTTATAGAACATTTTTGAACAGTAACTAGTGCGGGTGATATAATCTGCTCTGGTGAAACTGGGCCGTGACATTAGTGGCAGACATAAAAGTGCATGGAGATATAAATCCAGGGCTCCAGGGTTATGAGGTGATGAGGGAGACCGAACCTAGGGCCAGGGGCCAGACACGTGCCAGCCACAGCCCACAGGCTTGCCAGCTGGCCTGGCTCCCCTGGGGTTTCCCGTGCTCTGTCATTGCTGATAAGAGAAAATGGGATTTCCGCTGGCTGCTGCTCAGCTGATGCCCTGGCTAAGATGTAAAACAAATGAGAAAGAGGGAGACAGACAGATACATAGATAAAGAAAGGAAAAACTAGACTGTTGGCTACAGCCTCTGCAATGTTACAGACAATAAGTTGTATTTTGCATTGTTTAGTTTTCTTGTGGTTGTTTGTTTTCTTTGGAGAATTAATACAATGTCAATTTACAGTGTGTGTGCTTGTGTGGCTGTGTTTACTGTGGCTGTTAGGGACCTGTGTGTGTGGGGAGTGTAACTGTTATGATGTAGACCCCTCTGGCGACTGGGGAGATATTCATGGAGACACCTGCGAGTGCGATGAGAGGAACTGTCATGCAACCTATGACCGATACACGGATGACTTCTGCTCAGGTCAGGATGCTGTTATTGGATTCAATAAAAAAACAGTCACATACATGTGTGAAATACATTTACAGAAATTCTCTTTTATGAGAAGATCGATACCGCTCTCATGTCTGTGCGCTAAATATGTAGCTGGAGCCTGGAGACTGCCTCTTTTCTAAAGTAACAAAACCTGCTACAAAAACCGAAGTGTAAAAACAACCCTTTCCCGTTCTAAAGGGGTAAATGTGCCGAATTATTTTTTGACTGGGACCAGTAACTTCATGGAGTCTCCCAGGGTTGCTTGGCAACTGCTCCCGGCCAAGAAGCAGCCCAGCACATAAACCCCCCATAAAAAGGCAAATTGCCATTGTTACTGTACAATTTGGGATTCGTACGGATTAAACAAACGAGACGTTTTAGTTGGTGAGATTTCCAGGTGCTGGTAGGTGGATTTTGTTACCTTAGGACAGAGCCAGGCTAGATGTTTCCTACTGTTTCCAGTATTTATGCTATGCTAAGCTAACTGGGTGCTCGCTCCAGCTACATATGAAGCTTCTGTATGGATGTGAGAGTGATATCAATCTTCTTATATAACTCTCTGCAAGAAAGCAAATAATAATATTTCCCTAAATGTTTTTAGTATTGCTTTAAAAGGGAACTGGCTTACACAATGCACAACTACTGGTGGGTAATATTGTTTTGTCGGTACCACATATTGATCTTAACCTTTGAGTTACTGCAGTTCCTTGCACTTTGCAAACCCCAACAACAGCTCATCATCTGATTCTAATACTCTGGTGCAACTTTGCAGCTTTAAAAGTGAACTTTCCACACTTAACAATAAACTAGGGTAGGGTGGGAATGACCTTTCATGGTTTCTCTAAAGAGTAGTCAACAAAATATGATGGATGCTACTATTATGCTTACTATTCATTAAACTAATAATGTATGTATCAGAAAATGTATCTTAGTATCTTAGCATATGCACAGTTAACAGTTCTTTGCTGCATAACTTTATGTACAGTATAGCTTACTGTTTGAGAGAATACAAACACAATTTACATCTTAATCTCAACTTTCCCCATCAGTTTCTCTCACTGTCTATCCCCCAGACCAGACCAGGTATAATCAATGGTGGTCATCCAGCAGCTTAGAAGAGGCCAGACAGTCAAAGCTTGTTGAGTAGATGTTTTAAGGGCACTAAATTCCCCCTCATCTTCTCACCTCTAACATGCCTTATCCTTTGTTTGATTTGCTAACTCCCTGTCTCCCCTTTCTTTCTCTCACACAGACACGAGCTCCCTCTTTGCCTCCTTTTCTGCTCCATAACCAGCCAGTGTTTTTCCCCTCTCAGTATGCTTATTTGAATTTTCCTTGTCCACTTTGTTTCACCTCTCTGCTTCCTCCACCTCTTCTTCATTCGTCTCGACAGGTCACGGCCAGTGTAATTGTGGCAGGTGTGACTGCAAGGAGGGATGGGCTGGGAAGAAGTGTGAGCATCCTCTGTCCTGCTCCCTGTCTCTGGAGAGCAGCCTGAAGAAGTGTCGAGGAACGTCCAATTTGCCCTGCTTTGGACGAGGTACCTGGTCTTCCCTTCCGCTCCTGTTGCCACGGTTACTGCAGCAGACCTGTACTCTGTCCTCACCTCTTGGTGTAAAATAGGCCATTTCCAGTGTTTCACATCTCTTAATCCTTCCTTAAGATGGCTATAAAGACACCAGGGTACCCAGCAATCAAATCTGATATCATCTTTAAACAGACCCTGAGCTGAAAAGCAGCCGCTCAGTGCATTTATTTTGTGGTACATATCATTTACATGAATGTATATGTGGGTTTGCATAATTGTGAGATTAAGTGCCACTGTTTGCCGGCAACAATGTAAGCCACGGCTACGACAGCTCTCTCAATACAGCAGGCTGTGGGTCGATGTGTCTAGATTTATTATAGTGCACTGTGCTTCATTAGTTGACCATCTGGACAGAGGAAGCTTCTTTTCTTGGAGCCTCCAAATGTTCGGCGTAATACTAATATGAGGCTCCGATACTGAGAAACCCGTGTTAACAAAACAAAGGTTCAGGTTGTGCTTCCTTTTGTTGTCCCAGTCATGTACCCTTGAGCCTGCTGATTGATGACAGTAAGGTGAAAGTGGGGGAATAGATACACTAAAAAAACAGTAGTATATATTTTAGGGCTAGATAACCAATATGCTATAGAGGCTGTTTGTGTGTTACTCTACCATCATGCAGTATCTGCCTGTTGTGTGTGCGTAGTGGAAGTTGTGTATGACTATTCACATTCAAATCATTTTTACATCGAAAAGATTGATAAATATTCATGACTAAAGAAGCAGAAATCAAGTTCATGGAAAAAAACACTTTCACGGTATATGAGGTTAACACTTCATGATCAGATTTTTTGACAATACTAACAATATAAGCAAACAACCCCACAACTGTCAGTATGTGAGTGAGCTCAGACAAAACAACAGTCAGAAATTCTAATTTGGCAGAAATGTATGTGTTTTTAAAGGATCCTATTGCTTATACTAAGAACCTGATTGAGACTTGCAATAAAACAGGCATGTTGAACCCTTGTCAAAACCATGCCACAAGCATTTCTCCACAATTACTTGTAACTGTTTCATAGTGGATCAAGAAACACATGTAGCACAGTAACACCCACAATCTTAATGTTATTAGTGGAGTGAGGCCAAAATATATTTTAAATAGATGGGGGAAAACATGCAGTCAGACCATTAACTGCACAACTGTGACATCAACTGAAGCACAAACCATTAATTAAGATTACGCTGAACTACTACAAATGTACACAGCCCAAAGCTTCTCGGCCAACAAAGGGAGACCCAAATTACTCACCTTTTGCAAAGCTGCGCTGATTAATATTTACAGGCAGTGGATGTAAACGCCCCTGGCCACGTTTACAATATACTGTATTATACTGAACTGTCATAAAAACTAATTGGGTGAAATCACATTCTGAGCCATGTAATCCAAAAAGTATGGCATTTATAGTCCAATTTCAGTGGAAGTTTGGATATCGCTCCCCCAAAAAGAAGCAGATGAACGAACGAAAGTTTCGGAAGGGACAGCAAGATAACTGGCTTTGGAGGACGAAAAACTGAGCTAGGTAAAGCTAAAACCAAGAACAAAACACAGCTTCATGGAGCTATTGTTCATGTGGAGATATGACCTGGTGGAGCGATGATAAGAAAAGAAACATCAGCCACATGTATGTGGCTTCAGGACAGGTTATGTGTGACTTTGTTGATATATATGTGTTGACAGGCAAAGGTGCAAAGCAGTGCCTTAGAAAAAATTCAAGAAAACAAGGAGTGATAGATATAGAATTAAGCATGGCAAGACAAATGACAGCCTGGGATGTGGTGTTTTCATCCAATCAGGTGGAGGAAGGGTTCACATTCATGACATTTGAGTAAAGAAAAAAACTGCCAATCATCTATTACACAGCCTACTTGACATTACATCAGTCACAAGTTAATTCATCTGTAGAATTTCCAGACACCAATAAGCGAAGTAATGGAAATAAAGCTATAACTTATCCAGATAGATACTTTGCCTACGTCCACAGTTAACATTGGTTAACAATGGTCACGTTGCCATTGCTCTTAGACTGACTGACAACCTGCATTGTTCCAAAGTACACTATGGCCATTTGTTAATAAGATGAATTGTCTAGTGGCTATGCTGTGCACACTTACAAGTCTTCTGAGGTATCTCTTGTACCTGTATTTTACACTGATGCAGCAGCCTTAATCAGTCAGTTTTACAGTGCTGTATGGGCCATTGTTCAGTGTACCACTACGCCATTCATTTTGCTCTAAACATTGTTGTAGATTTCTGGGGAATGCCCAGCAGTGTCCCTGTGCTTCAGAATGAGGAGAGGACAATAAGGAACATTAGAGTAAAGCCTGCTGTATTCTGTTGGTCTCACAGTGATTCAACTTAATATTATAGTCAGCGGTGGGCGATACTACAAGAAGCACAAGCTGCTTGGTGTCAGGGCTCTGTGGATTTATCAGGGGTTAATGTGAAGCATTGATTTCCTGCTTCATTTGGCTGTGGGCGAAGTCACTGGGGAATCCACAGCCTTTCAGACGCTGCTGTGTTCCAAATGAAAAGAGAATATGTGGACTGTAGCCTACTGTATGTTATTAGAGTGGTCATTGACATCCTCACACCCATGGATGGGAAACCAGACTTTGGTTTTGACGGCCTCAAACCAATTCAAACAAACAGCAGGGTTGAGCAGGCATGGTGGCCCCCCTCACATAATGAAACCGCAAAGATTAACTTGTGCTGGGAGAGTTAATTAGCTTTAATTCCTCCAGCAGTACCTTTAAATTATCTCCAATTGCTGCAACAAAATGGAACTTTAAATTACCCTGTGCAATAGAACTATTAATGGGATCCATAAATTCTTCCTTTTAAAAATTGCATTTTTTTGCAGCCATCCCGGTCCATTCAGTGACAGTTTAAAGTGTACATATACGCCACACGGCACAGTGTTGAATAAACATTTTCCTAAAGGAATAGATTCTGATTCTGATTTACAGTGTTATTAAATAAATAAAACATGGAGACAATGTTCCATAGAATCAGAATATCTAATGTCTGCAGAGGCCAACAAATTATATCTATTACATGTTGAAAGCATTGTCTGCATGTCATAAATTCACACCGTCTTCTCCCCCTGCTCCTCCTCTGTTATTAGTCATAAATATCTGAGTGTACTTTTTACCGCCTCTGTTCAGATAGACAGAGGAGGGAAACTGTCAGGACAGTAATAAAGTGGAAGGGTGACTGTGCATGCATGCATACTTGAGTGTTTAGAATGGCGTGTGTGTGCATGTGTGGCTTTATTTATTTAACTTTCTCTTCCAGAGGATGCCCCTTTGGTTTAGTGTTTGGAAGATCACAATGGTTGGAAACAAATGATTGTAACAGAGTTCAATGCGAGGTTTGGATGGATGGCAGAGGACGTGAAGGGAAAGAAAAGGGA
Source organism: Enoplosus armatus (assembly GCF_043641665.1). NCBI lineage: Eukaryota > Metazoa > Chordata > Actinopteri > Centrarchiformes > Enoplosidae > Enoplosus > Enoplosus armatus. Next base: position 7,604,392 of record NC_092190.1, on the reverse strand, counting down.
GAGAGAGAGTGAAGGCATGTGAGAAACACAATGAAGGGAGACAGGAAGCCGGGTGGGAGAGGACGAGAGGGAGAGAGAAACTGAAGGAGACAGACGTAGAAAATCACTTAGGCATGGATGAATGCGGCTGGTACCGATGGCAGCTTGAGCGGAAAAGCCTTGAAATTTGAAACAGCAGCTTCAGAGCTTTTCTTCCTGAGAGGTGGAGGCAAGACGCTTATGGGTAGCACATTCTTTATACTGTGGTATTTCCTCAAGGAAACACCTGCTTTAAACATCTTTCTGCTGATTCTTGGGATTCCTTTCTCTGCTTTCTAAGGTGTGGCCTGTTATAGACATTAACTATGTGTGTGATTTGTGATTTTGAATTACTGTACTCCAATACTTAACATTTAAAGGGTTGTCCAGCAATTTGCTATTGTACTACATTGAACTTGAAAGGGACCAATTAAAAAAAGATGACAAAAATTGGAACAGCAGAGGCGGAGATATCTTGACTTTTAGTTTCCCAGTGAAATGGCAGTTAGAGTGTCTTTAGCTTGAATAATGTGACATATGAGTGAAACAGAAAACATAGGGGACGGCAATCATTTCAAAAGGGATTTGATCAAATACTTGAGATTTAATTAGATTGCTCAAAAGAGGATGCGGCTTTGTGAATGCGAAACTATACGCAACTGTAGAGGGATCTGAAGTGGACCATTCACATCCACCTACACCTCCCTCACCTGTGTTCTTAGATCAGGAAAGGGAGAAAAAGGAGATGTGAATAAATTAGACCTCAGCCACACTCTTCAAACTCACACCACCTACTTTTATATTGCTTCGCTAGCTATTGCGACCCTCAAGCTAACTTTCAAGAGCAGTTTTATACAGCAGGATGGAAGGTGTTAGCTGGCCCCCCTTAATCACATTTCATTGGATAGATTTATGAATACACCCCCAAATCATGAACAATATTATGTGTTAGAAGAGAAAAGATATGGGATCATTTAGTATTGTATTATTTGTTTCACTGGATCCTACACTTCACTAGGAGTACTATATTTAGTCCCTTTAGCTCCCTTCAAAGCCACAGAAGACATTATACAGCTGGTGAGTGGTGCTTTAAGATCAACAGATCTTCAGCACTATCTGTGTGTTAATGGTGGCATTGACCATGGAAAATCAGACCCTCTGATTCTGTTTATTCAGTAATAGATGGTGTGATTGTTGCTCGCCTATGCATCCAAATGGATTGATTACTGCAGCCGACTTTACTGTATGTGTTCTGTCATACTATCATACACTTAATACATCTTGATAATGACAATACACCCGTTTGATAGGTGCTTCACTTTCGGTGCTAATGGAATGCTTTCATTCACACCACAGGATGAGACACAGCACACAGGGGGCCGTCTTTAGACTGGATTTATTATTTTAGTGTGATGCTGGACTCGTTGCAGCTGTCACAGGACTGATAATGAAAGCAAGTCAAAAGAGAAAGCAATCTTTGGAGATAACATGGCTGCCAGAGTGGTTTTAAAACTGCCAATCCATGGTGTTAGGTGATGAGTCTCTTTGAAAATCTTTTTGAAGTTATTTCCAAAATCTAGGTTTAATCTTACTTTTTGTTTTAAGTGGTGAAGCAGTGAATGTAAGTGGATACATAGGTTTGCCTTTTTGCCTGGTGTTAAGTTTCGCAGCTCTATGGTGAGAAGAGTGTCACAGCTGTGGTTGTGTTCATGCAGCTCAGCCAGTGCAGCACAATTTTGGTACTCATTTTGGCATGAAAACAGGCATGCATTTCCACTGGGTTCAGACCAATTTACTGAAAAATGTGACAAATGTGACACAAAGTAGTCACACACACACACACACACACACACACACACACACACAAACACACACACATACATCTCCAAAATCACATAAATCTTTTATTTTTGTTGAATTTTGCGGATTTCCTGTTGATTCGATTTTTTTTAGCCTCACATTTAAATGCACATCAAAACTACTTCAGTGTTTCTCTGTAACAAGTGAGATTAATGATTGATCTGCTACCACTGCAGAATGAATGAGGGCTTCCCCTTTAAGTTGATTAAGTCCCTGTAGCCATGTTTTATATGCAGTCTTTAATTTGAAGTCCTGAAATAGAAATTGTGCATGATTTAAACAGGGTAGATACTTGAATTGAAACCTTGTACATGGCACCTGGCTGTAAAGTATTAAGTACACAACCTTCTGTACGTTTGAGCATAGACTCCAAGCTGTTCTTCAGATGCATGCATTGCAAATCATAAGGTGTATAGGAGGCATCCTTAAGGAGGTTTTCTGAACTCCATGGATATTTATTTTTTTACAACAGGCATCCTCTCTGGAAAATATTTAGGTAAATGGAAATAATATGGAAGCTGTCAGTTCATGTACTCCTGTAAGTTGTTTAAATAAACTATTAGCAGTACTGTCATTAGTTTGCACGTGTAAACACACTTAAATATGACTAACTGACTGACATTTATCAATGAATGAAACTGCCCAGATATCACTGCCTTCAAAAAATTATTTTACACACAGACAAAAAAAAAAAGTAAGTGGATTTTCTGTGTTTCCTGAAGAGAATTCAACTCAGAAACAGATACCAACTGCCCCTGTAAAATTGGGGGTCTTGGTTTCTTTGGGACTCTTGCTTCTCTTGGAAAAGAGCAGTTTTCTCTTGGGAGAAGCTTGCTTGCTCTCTCCTCCTAGCCCCCAAAAGAAACTGTCTGCTGCTTTTAGAATGAATGAGCGGGGCTGACTTGATTACCCTTCATCTATTTAAATATATATTCATAGCCCCTTTTTCCAGTTTGTGCTGGACTGTAACATGACTGAGCTTGTCATTAAGGTGTTTTTCACCTTTGACAGGATGACAAATTAAACATCAACATGCACGCAGACACTGGCGTAGACGGTTTGACGACCAGAGAGATAATCGATAAGGCAGGGGTGTTATGACATCACTGGTTGCTAGGGTAACTGCGTCCCCTGAGCAGATGGCGGTATGTTGTGTGTGAAACAGGAAGAGAGGTGTGTATGTGTGGTCATAAAAACTGACAGTGATGTGACATGGACAACACATTAGACGACGCTGTCAGTCGAGTGGCAGTCTTGTAAATTCATGCTCAGCACTATTTATTGCCCCTAATTCCACTCAATGAGTCGTCGAAAGATAAAGGCGGGCGCATACACATTATGGATATGTTTGAGGTGTTATTTAGTGGCACTAAACACAGAATGTACCCTGCAGGGCTACAAACAGGGAAAACACTCGGAGTGAATAATGATTGTGCAAAAAGGACATACCCAGCTCAATAAAAACAGGAGAAAAGAGAAGGAGAGGCACTCAGTATGCTGTGTTTTAACCATCTGTCTTCACTGAGCTGGGAAATTCCCTTTGTGCAATTATTTTTCATGGTGGGCAGTTTACCTGTTCGCAGCCCTTCTGGGTGTCTTTTTTATCAGTGGATAGGAACATTTAAAAGATGTCCAACAGTGTGTGTCTTTCTCCTTTGTCAGTAAAGCATAGAGCGCACAAGACAAATGCACATTTCATGGTAATGCCTTGTATTATGCAGTGTTATTCTTAAGCTCTATTTTAGGTGGTAAAAAAAAAAAATGCACTCTGTATTCTTATCTTGAACTCTATTCAAGATTGTTGAATTGAGTAGATTATTTGGAGCATTTGTATGCAAAAGAAGAATCTGTCGTGAGCATTGACAAAAAAGTGACTATGACCATTTCTCCATATCTGTGTATGGCCTACACTACGCCCATAATTAATATAACTCCGAGCAGCCTGGTAAAATGATCAATGAGCAGGCATGCTGCACACCTCCAATGATAGTTCAGAATAGATGATGTTTTTCTAATGAGCTTCACCATTAGTCGGCATGCTCACTCAGTAAGTTCCCCCCGTGGCCTTCTTCACTGGCAGCTCGCTGATTGAAGTGGGATAGCAACATCTCGAGGTGTGTGTGTAGCCCATGTGAGTTTTTTTGGAGTGAGTTATTTACATACAAGATCTCCCTGTGCGGCTGAAGGGAATGTTTTTAAGGCTAGTTTGAAATCAATCATTGCACACATCTACTGTAGGTATGCAAATGACTCTCCTGAATAACAGGTCAAATAAAAACAGTAAAAATTCAGCATGATGTGAGATTATTCTGTTGAACAGCTTTTAAAAACACTCTTCACATGTGAGAAAACGTCTCTTCTACATTTTTGTAGGTCAGTGCCAGTGTGGACAGTGTACTTGCCACCCACCTGGGGACAGTCGTGTTCATGGCAAAAACTGTGAGTGTGACGACCGTCAGTGCGAGGACATCAGTGGAGAGGTCTGTGGAGGTGAGCGCACACACACACATGCCCACATACACACATACACACACACACATGCCCACATACACACATACACACACACACACACACACACACACACATTCATGGACTCTTTGTGTCCATTAAGGGCTGTTCAAGTTTTGTGTGCAACAGAGGAATTGACAGAACATAGCAATAAACAGATGGCAAGTTGACATTTCAACATTACCGTTCAAGCTACATAAAGTAGAGAAGTGGGAGGCGTATTTTCAGGCATCCAGTCTTCCAGAAGTAAACACTCATGAAAGAACCACAAACAGATTTGTTCTTTAACGGCACGAACGAGTGATTTAAGAGAACGTATCGCATTCACCAGTGTTTTTCGTACAAATGAATTTCACGAGTGGATCAGACCTGTCATGTGAGTCATGTACAGATCATCCTCCACAGGTGGAGTTTAAGATTTATAACCCCTAAATCTGAATGGATATGGAGCAAGACTTTCTTTAGCATCAAACCGTCCTATATCTATTTCTGTCTGTATTTATATTTTCAAACTGTTTTTGGAGCCTCAATACGACGACTGACACCGCTACATTTGCTATGTTTACTTCTGCTGATTTCCGACAGCAGAACTCAATTACGCAAATGATCGAACATCACAAACGTGCACCTACCTATGAAACAGGTGACATTCCTCAGGTTGAAACGACCAACTGCTAATGCAGTTTAAAGAGTTTGCCGAAACTTGGAACGTTGGTACAACCAAGCCTCACGGAAAAAAGTACAAGAGGTTTAGATGAGGAATATGAAAATGTTTTTGCATGAAGCCCAATGTGATGTGATGAACTGTGTACATTAAAAAAATAAGTTGGAATCAACTACGATTCCCATGGAGCCTTTCAGTGAGAAACATCGAATCAACAAGGCTAAAATTCTGTTAACCGCGATGCTAATCGAGCCGTTTAAAATGATTCAATGAATTCAGACACTATGGAGTGCTATTTTCTTCATGATTGCAAAGGCGAAGCTTTGTGCATTTCCCATGGTGCCATGGATCTGAGCCTCCCTCTCCATAGCAATAGCTGCTGAGGCTCATGGGTACCACAGTACACAGAATCATTCTTGCTGCACTTGCTGCCACAGAAAAAGTATGATTTCTTAAAAACAGAGTTGATATAATTATAACTAATCACTGCAACATATTATTGATAAATTATTCCAGAGACTCTGTGTTTCTATGTTGAGGAAATGTAGTAAATTTGCAATGTAGAAAATACTCCCATAACCCGCAAATCCATCCACTTCACTTCTCCATTGAAGAACAAAAACATTAGAAGTTCATCAACTGATGTGCGCGATTACACACTCACCACTCCACTCCTAATTATTGCACAGAAAACTACACACATTTTGTACAGCATGTGCACAAATACACTCACTCACTTTGAAATTATGCCAGGAGCAGACGCTGAATCTGAAGATCAATAAAGTGTGATCCTATCTGCTCTCTTTGATATCCACAGGCGCACCCCGCTAAACCCTTGAGCTGGATTTGAGAGAAATTGCTCCAAGCCTTTGAAGCTTCTGTTTGAGGTCTTGGGAAGTTTGTGCTCTTAATTTGAGCCATTTAGGCACAACCACTGTAATGGATAGATTGCACTAAAACATTAGAGGCTCAATTGAAATTGATATTTCCCTTTGCAGCTGCTGCTGCTGCGAATTCTCATTGTAAGGGCTTTATAGGAAAGGTTACACTATTTGATTCTACACATGCACTTTTTTGTTTTAGTATTGTTTATCGCTTTCCTCTGTAATTTTAGCGCAGATGACACGCAGTAAATCTGCGACACTTAAAGTGCTGGAAAAGCGATACAACATTCTCTTTCCAAAGAGTAAACTAACAGAGTTTGACAGAGAGAGATTTTGCCAAACCTCTCTAACAACAGGAAGCAGGGAAGTCACTTCGTTGTTCTCTGTTTCACTCTAAAACACTTGTTGCTCAAACTGTTCACTCTTAAATTGACATGCAGTCTGTCTATTCCTTTCACCCAGCTACCGCACAGATATGTGTGTGTAGCTGCCTCCCTCTGAGCCTTTTTAATGTTGTTTTGGTCGGCTGTGCCATTTTGTATCAGTGGTGCATTGCAGCATCTGAGAGTAACTTTCTCCTTTTAAAGGGGAATGCAGTATTTATGTGAATGGATTACTGGGGCTCATTGTGTGCTGGGCTGTCCAGAGACAATTCTTCATGAGGCGTTCGGGGAGAGCCTGTCTGAACACCAAACACCAACGCAGTTTTCACACACAAACAAACACACACATACGCACACACACAGAAATGCTGTCAGGCTAACAATTAAGTCTGTATACTCAGAGGCCTGTGGAAGTTATTGGGTGTGTTGAGAAGCTGAGAGGCACTCTAAACCAGGTATTTAGAGTGAGGAGTGAGGATCAAGCAGAAAGTAGCTTTATGGCGAGGGGGCTGCAAGAAACTTCCCAATCCAGTGTACAGTGCTGTCAGCGCCCCGGATGTTTGGGCCTCACTGCAGACAACAGAGAGGAGAGAAGTGAGAAATGACACAGGCTCCTTGCATATAATTCAGTCCTTCAGCTTGTCAGTCAGCTCAGTCCACACTTGGCTGTCAAGGGTTTTCTCCAAACACAAAGAACAAGCGGCGAGAGCGGCCAGAATATCCACTTTACACCCTGCAATTAAGGCCTAAGTGCTCATTCTTCAGGCCTCTCTAGTCACCTTTCATCATTCACGTCATATGGGATAGATGGTAGTGATGCGTTTAATTATGGTTCATGTGAGGTTTCAATAACTGTTTGGTTTTTCAGGAAATTCTGTATTAAGTTCCAAGTCTGATTTACAGCGTCTGAGCTTTCGAAATATCGGATTTTCACAGACATAATTATGACTTGGATGTTGACATGGATGGTATTTAAAAGTTAACCGGTGATTATGCCAACCCCCATAGGACATGAGCATGGCATTACTGTTCAGCCAGATTGCTGCATGATGGGTATCAGGGCTCTGCTCTGCTTTCTCCAAGGCCTGACTTGACTTGTCATAGCTGGTAAAGCACAAGTGTAATGAATAACATTAATGACAGCTTTTCTCTATTCACGTGCCTCAGTAAAACATGCAAGTGAGACTGGAACCAGAACATAGAAATCAAATGCAGCCATTATTCATTTTGAATGAATTGCACTCATGTATTTCCTGCTATTACATGTAAAAATGTGCCTGTGAAAAGTCAGTACACAGATGAGTAAATGGGTGCTGTTGGATACCTGGCTTATGTAGGCCTGAAGATCCATCTGTATTCTCATTCAGGGGCTGGCCCTCAAAGGATGGTCCAGGGTGACCCTGCTTCTCCCCAAATGAGGCGGTCCATTCTCCCAGAGCTCAAAAGTAATGTTATGTTTGGGTGCTCATTAATTGTTTACGTCATCCATTTCCAATTTTAGTACCAGTTACAAACAACAAAGTCCATGAGTGATGATGAGTTTACGCATGGCTTCCATTATTGACTTTATATTATAACTGCCACGGCTTTTACACTGAACTAGTAAAATATTTACCAGTGATCAATGACTAGTAAATACAAAGTGGTCACATTATAAGTTAAGGAGTATTGCCTGAATGCACCATCAAGTAATTGACGGTTTACAATAGATTTTGACATGCTTCATGTTACAGACAGAAGAAGGTTGCATTTCTCAGAGCGGTTAAAATGGCAGATGCCTTGTCAGCTTGTAATAACATATTTGGTCTTGAAATGTGAGATGATGAAGGTAAAGGTTCTGAACTGGGACACACACAAGTACTTTTTGTCCATAATTGAGCCCTTGAAGTTTTATTTTTTGGAAGAAGTGAAAAAAATCTGCCAGTGCATTACGAACATCTCAACTTCTTTCCAAGTGTTTCAAGTGTAAAGTTTATTTTTTCTTTATTCTCATGCAGCTATCTACCTTGTTCTTTTATGTTTCAAGATACAGATGCACTAAATTCTTGAAACAAGTTGATCTCTTTTGGAAACAGGATCAAATGTTTTCCCTTGTGTGTTAGCACTCAAATATAAACAGATATGATGTGATAAGATAGAAATGCTTGTAGTGCAGCAACAGTGTGTGCACAGAGGCGGGCTTAGACCCCCCCCCCCCACCCCCACCCCTCCCTCACCAGTTTCTTCTCATCCCCACATTATTCACTGAGTTCCATCCTTTCTCTGTGGCAATGAACTCTTAACCTCTGACAGACTCTCTCTCTGCAGACAGTACAGATCTTTGCTGGGTGAAACACCAGAGGCACCACCACCTCCCCTTCACAGTCCATCTCCAAACGCTAATGCACAATGCATGCTCTGTGAAAGGCAGGTGCAGACTAATTGAATGAAGGCTAGGTTGCTTTTCCTCCAAAGCAATTAACCGCTCTCCCAGGCTGGTTGATTGAAGCAGCCAAGCATGGCCTGCCATAGCTGCCACTCCACTCCGGCTGAGACAGAAGCTGGTTAACTTTCCTTTACAACCTCCCACCAACACCACCACCACACATACACACATCTCACGATACACCAACCCCCTAAAAGCAGCAAAAAAAGGCCCGGTAGCTCACCTGGTAGAGCGCGTACCATTTACTAAGGCTGAGTCCTTACCACAGCGACACGTGTTTGATTCCAGCCTCGGACCCTTTACTGCAAAGGCAGCCAATATTGATGTATTAACTACAGTACAGCTGTAGAATGATCCATTGCTCTCAAGTTTGCATATGTGGTGTTTAGCTATATTCTGTGCAAACTATGTCCCTTAATATACTGATTTTTTTTCCTTATCCAGTCGCTCAGAGAAATAAATCAAAACATCAGAATCAAACTCTGGGGTTTAAAGGAATAGTTCAACATTTTGGGAAATGCACTTCTTGGTTTTCTTGCAGAGAGTTTAAATATGAAAACCTATTTCATATCTGTTCTCTATGCATGAAGCTACAGTGCGACCAGCCTATTCACTTGAGCTTAGCATGAAGGCTGGAAGCAGGGGGAAACAGAAGACATAACAGGCAACATAAGATAAGACGGTGTTTGTTTTCATGGAAATACTTACTGCATCTTCTGCACCAGTACCAAATGTTGATGTGCTATTCAATTCAATTCTATCCCTTGTGGGATTGTTGAAAACATCTCTGAATTAGTGTCCTTTATCTGTTGAGTTATTGCTGAGGAAATCCTTTAAGGAAGTTTTACAATTTCTGTGCATTCATATGTGTATGTGAGTCTTGGACTGAATGTGAGACTTAAAGAGGCGTTAAATCTCAGCTGAAAATCAAAATTGAATCAAACAGCTGTTTCATTGAATCAATGCATCCCTACATCAAACTATTTCCAACAGCACAGTATGGATTTACAATGATGAAAATGATGGAAAATGCTCTGCTCATCACCACCTCTTCAACCTGGCATCTGTAACCAGATGTGAACATAAAGGAATCAATCAATGCAACTGCCTCTACATGATGTGATTTGTATTGAAGTAAGCACATTGCGAGTGATCCGAGGGTCCTGTTGGAGATGAAGGAGGGTATAGGTGAATGTGTGTGTGTGTGTGTGTGTGTGTGTGTGTGTGTGTGTGTGTGTACGTGTGCCTGTTAAAACCGCAGTGATGCTGTCAGCTATTAAGGTATCCCAGCACCCACCTGTCTTTTTCAACCAATTAAACGTCCCTGGTTTCCCTGTTTGTGTGTGCATGTTGTTGTGTTTTTGTCTGCCATTGCCTGTCTTTGTTTTTCATCTCTCTCTGAAGCGCTGGAGATTTATTAAGGACAGGACAAGACCAGTGATGACAGTTCCTTTCATGTCCCCAGAGGAAATACAATAAGCCTGCTGCGTCTCTCTCGTCGCCCCGTGGCTCTGTCTCCTTGTACAGCCTATTACTGTCAAGGTTCAATGTCTGCACTGTCAACTTTCTGTGTTTATATGCTTTATTGCTTTCTTTCTGCTCTCCAGTGACATTTCTCTTTACCTTTCACTCTATCGCTGAATGCTTTATTTATTTATTTATTTATGCTATTTGTGCTATTTTCTCATGGCCATGCTCCATATTCTGTCTCCTTTAAATGAAGGCCCTTCTGCCCTCCACCGCCAGGTCACGGTTACTGTTCATGTGGACGCTGCATCTGCGAGGATGGCTGGTTTGGGAAGCTGTGCCAGTTCACCAGGTCTTGTGAAATGAGCGACGCCCAGGGCAAGGAGCTTTGTGAGACCTCCGACGGAGTCGTGTGCAGTGGAAAAGGTGAACTAGCTGTTTGTCAATACTGTGAATAAAGTAAATAAGAATGTAAGTAAGTTTCCCTAAAAGTCATTTTTTTGGCTGTGATGGAAGAAGACTCTTTACTTAGTACTAAGTAAAAATAGTAATACCACACTGTAAAAATACTCCATTACAAGTAAAAGTCCTGCATTGAAAATATTACTTGTATTAAAGTATTAAAGAAAAAGTATTATTCGCAAAATGTAATTAAATTATCAAAAGCAACAGTTCTCAGACTGCAGAAATTATATTATAAATACTATTTGATCATTGTTACAATGCATTAATGTATAACTAGCATTTACTGTCATAGTTGGTTGAGGTGAAGCTAATTTTAGATATTTTATATACTGTTATATACTACGGTAGTTTAATTTACAACATATTTTGTAAGATCGTTATATGTTTGTATGTAAAACCTTAATCTGCAAAGTAATTAGTAACTAAAGCTGTAAAATAACTGTAGTGGAGTAAAAAGTACAAAATTTCCCACTGACTCATAGTGGAGAAGACGTACAAAGAAAAAAGTACCTCACATTTGTACTTAAGTACAGTACTTGAGTATTTAAGTACAGTACTTGAGTACTTGAGTAAACACACCTTCAGCTGCAGCACATTCCAAAATCTGTTTTCCAATACAAACTCAGATCGCCTCCTGTCGGGCTGAAACTATCACTCGATTAACAGATTAGTTGTTTGGTTGGGAATTGATCGACTACAATGTTCATATAAGTTAATCATTCACATCATTCAGCTTCTCAAATGTGACAATTTTCTGCTATTCTCTGTTTCATGTAATTGTTAATTGGTTTGGGACTGTTGGTGTAACAAAACAGTCTGAAGGCGTCACTTTTGGGGCATTTTTCACTATTTTCTGAGATTTTATAGACTAAACTATTAAACAATTAATCGAAAACAAAATTATCAGGTTAATTGAAAATATAGTCATTACTTAAAGCTGCTGCCCGTCACCTGTATCCTTTACGCTTATAATGAAGTTCTCTTCGTTGTCGCTTCATTGTATCATTCGGTGGCAAATGGCACCACACAACAGGATTCCTTCACTGTTGTGTTGCGTTGAATCCACATAAATAGCACCGGCTGCCGTGAGTCCAGGTCTGCAGAGCAGAGCAGGGTGTGAAAATGAAGATGAGCGTGTTCATCCTCCACGCTCCGCTGCATTCAGACACCAGAACAATCTTCCCTCAGCTCCTCCCCTTGTCTCACCTCTCTCACATCCGTTTCACTTTCTCACCTACGCCTCACTCTGTCTGCCTCCACCTCTCATAGTGGGTTCCTGTAACCCGGGGTATGTTGATAAAAATTGGGGAGATTGAAAACATACTTTCTGGACCTCTGGGTGTGAGCTTTAGAAAAAAGAAGAAGCAGACAGCAGTAGATTTGTTTCCCTCGACCAATCCTTAATACCTTATTATCCTGCTGCTGCCCTTGAGAGAGAGAGGAATAGACACTGATAGGGAAGAGAGGAAGTTTAAAGTGTGGGTGGATTGGTCTCCTGGTGGCAAAAGTATATTAGTAGCTGTTTCTCCAGGGAACATCTCATATCCACTCTGCCCAACACTATTAATCTTCTCTGTAAAATAAAGACAGGAAATAATACAAACAGCATTTATTGAAAAAAACAGCAGCAAAAGCAGCAAGGGGAGATGGTGTTAAAAAGAAATACAAAATATACACTGTCACAATGTTACTCAGCTTGGATGAGGAAAATGTGATGTTAATTAACAGTTGTGTGTCTGTGTGTCTATGTGTGTGTCTGTGTGTCTATGTGTGTGTGTGTGTGTGTGTGTGTGTGTGTGTGTGTGTGTGTTGCAGGTTCCTGTCACTGCGGCCAATGTATCTGCTCTCCCCAAGACTGGTGGGTGTCTGGCGAGTACTGCGAGTGCGACGACCGAGAGTGTGACAAACATGACGGCCTCATCTGCACAGGTAGAGTAGGACACACACACACACACACACACACACACACACACACACTAGAGGTCTGGACGAGTCCAGAATGTTGGACCGGATCTGAAACGGATCCATGTAAAACTTACCCGAACCCGACATGCATAAATTCATTTTCAAAAAATAGAGACCCGATCCGGAGGAGACCGGAGGATATTAAGATCAGATCCGGACTGACCCTAATAAAGAGAGAACACCAACACCTCAGCAGCACGATGCGCTGCCACTTATCAAGCCACTGAGTTGAAAACAACAATATAATGATAATGTCCTAACAAGTGTTAGGTCATATCATTTATTATTATTTATTTATTAACTAATTTATAGAAAATAAATGACAGCTCTATTTTCATCTCCTGCACCAACAATAAAACATTCTGTTGCCAACTGGGCGATAGATGGACAGAGGATGATCATTTTCTACCTGAGCTGATTCTGAGTAGACTCACATCCACTCGGGTGATAGACTTAACAAACAGACCCAAGACCTTTGTCAAAATAATAAGACCCTATCCAAACCCGACTAGACTGAGTACAGTTGTAGGTCTTGGTTCCTCAGAACTGAGTGGACCTGTGAAGACCTGTAACACACACCATTGTATCTGTAGATTTCGTACCAATCCCACAAATGTGAAAGGCTATGGTTGTGAGTCAGAGAGCAGAAAAATGAATTGAGAGACACACAGACATTTTTCTCTCTAAAGCTGTTCATCCACAGGAGCCGTCTTCTCCCCACTGATAATGGAAATCTCAGTACATGTTTATAATTATTTTTGCCCCGGGGCCTGTCAAAATCTGGACAGCTGTTCAGAAGTGTTTCTCATCATGACTCCAAATGTCAGCCTTAATGTCATTCAAATGAGCATCAGTGGTTCCAGATGCAGACTAACGTTGCTTAAAAATTGTAGATTCTGGGAGGAAACAAAGGGAATGTATGGCAGTGTCTGTTGACTGACTGCCGTATAAATGTGAACACATGAGAATTATTATTATATAATGGTGCTTTACATGAAAAGGCAATCGTTGAGTATGCAGGTAAAATCAGTCACATTCAGGTGGCAGTGATGGAGTTTTTGTCCAAGTTTGCCAATAAATTACTCTGCATCTGGAGATTTCATGGACCCTTCAAAGCTGTAGATTCTCATTACACATACAACTGATGAGTGATGTGGAAAATTCAGCGTATTAGGAATGCTTGCTGGTTAATTTCATGCACTGAATATGATAATTTCAGCAACCATTTCAGAAAAGAGATGTCTGTGTGTCTGTCTGCAACACAGTTAAAAGTGTAAAAACAAATAAATTACAACGTTTTTGTCACCATGCAACACACCTAATTGTGTTTAACAGGGGCATGTTCCTCAATTTGTAGAAAACATTTTTCCATCAGAGCTATCATAATAACCTGAAAGGTTTTAGTATCAGTGAATCCACACGGTTGCATGGGCACTGTAATTTATTTTTAGTCTCACTGTCCTGTTGCTGTAAACAGTGATGGAAGGGTTAGGGTTATGAAGTATTGAATGTTTTAGCAATAATAACATGTAAACATACGCCTGCATTCAAAATCTGAAAAAGTAAAGAAGTATTAACAGAAAAGTGTACTTAGAGTATCAAAAGTTAAAGTACTCATCATGCAGCAGAATGGCTCCGCTCAGAATTACATTATTATATATTATACAGGTAGTATTAGATTATCATGAACTGATCATGTTTTGTATATAAAACCAGAACTAGAGCTGCCAAATAAATGAAGTGGAGTAAAAAGTACAATAATTCCCTCTGAAATGTAGTGGAATAGAAATAGAATAGAATTGAAACACTCAAGTACCTTAAAATTGTACTTAAGTACAGTACTTCAGTAAATGTACCTAGTTACAGTCAAAAACTGCCCATAAATACTCAATTTACTTCTGCGTGTGTAAAGTTTGCTAAAAACTACAGTGAAAATATTTAGCATTAAAATCAATAAATGAATGAAACTGTATATTTGTGACTCGTTTTTAAAGGTTGTACATCTTTCGTAGGAATGAATGGACTTGTGGTTGAGGGAATTAGGGAATTTGAAAAGTTTTGAGTGACAGGCTAAGGCATTGTTGGCTTTAGTCTTTTCATGTGATTTATCGACAATAAGTAGAATATAGAGGAAGGCCAGCCTAATCCTTTAATGAGAGGAAGGTCTGTCTGGTCTGCTCCCTGGATTCAGCAGATCAACAAGCAGCACATCCATTTCTGAGAAACCACATGTTGACTCCTCAAGCTCAGTCCCTTTCCTACCTCAGTTTTATTGTTGTTCTTCACACCTACTTACCCATCCATGCTGCCTTTTTTTTTCTCACCTTACTTTAATAATTGTATCCTCCTCATTGCCCATCTGCCCTGTCCTCTCCCCCTGAGACTCCTCCCTCCTGTCCCACAGTGATATTTTGCAGTAGATATGTCTTTTCAGCTGTGTGACAGGAGGCCAGCAGGAGCCCTCCTCCTAACCTCGGCATCCTCTGTCTGACAGCTCAGGGAGCTTGGGGCTACTGGATTATAACACACACAAAGTAGGATGTTACCCCACTCTGGGTGTTTTTATACCTAAATTAAAGAAGTCCTCATACCTGAATGAAAAAGTAGATTGCTCCTGTATTGGATGGACAGTAGTTTTTCCAAGTTGAGGCCACTTAAGCTACTTAGTTATGGATAGGGGAAGCTTGCAGGAGATGAGACTTGAATGTCTTGTGTTGTAGTACAGCCCTCCATCCACCCTGAACTCTGACTTTTGACAGCAATATTTCTTCCTTAGCTACTGAACAAAAAATAAACATAGGTTTTTAAAAAACATTTTTCCTGGAGAGGACAGTCTGACTTTATGGTATCACCACCACCGTCTAATAAAAGGAAGAGTTTGATAATAATAAGAGTCAGATTTTGGGATATCTGAGCTTTGTACAATCTCTAAATTCTAAAGGCTTTTCACTCTTAATTAAACCAGTTTTCTCCTCTGCTGTGTGGGCTAAAGCGGTGGGAAACCACAAACTGTCCTGAGCAGTGCTGTCAGCCTCCATCCCCACCAGAGAGCTGCACAGAGGGAAGAAGGGTGTGAAAAGAGGAACCTTGTTAAAGGTCAGGCATGATGGCACAGCTCTTAATTCACAGCTTTTCCTCTCACAGGGAATGGGTTGTGCAATTGCGGCAACTGTGAGTGCTGGGATGGCTGGACAGGAAACGCCTGCGAAATTTGGGTGGGAGCAGAGTACTGAGGAAGAGAGGACACTGGTGTTAGAAACAGGAGGCCTGGCTGCCCGGAGCGACCAGGAGCTCCGCGGATGGTCACCACCAGGCTGGTAAAACACCACAGCCTGGAAAACCACGGGAGGAGGGAGAAGACTAAAGTAAACATGGATGTAATTCTGCATATCACTAACAGCATTCATTCTTTTATTGTACTGGTTACAAATTATCCTTATAAAACTGGGTGTTGTAGGTGTAAAAGAAACATAAACATATTACCATGTTAACATTTGTTTCCAGAACAGCTTTATGTATCATTCTTTTTATAATGTAGGAACGCTTACATATTCCAGATGGCTACACATAATAGGATGCAGGTACATGACAAATCCAAATGTTGGAAAGAGAATTATTATTAAAGGTGATATTTTTGGAACATGTGGGATACTGCGGGGCGATAATGTTCTGTTTTTGACTGGTACAAAGTGGTGTGTTGTTCCAAAATTGGACTGACAGTTCACTCGAAAGCTCGAGGCAGAGGTTACTGTTTGAGGTTTTTATTTCTTTTTAATAATAAAACATTAAATGTGCCGCATGACACAACATTTTGCATGGAAAACAATGCGAAGACCTTAATCATACATGGTTACAAATTTGTTATAACATGACATAACTCCAATGGGCATACTTGCAATGGTATATATATATATTTTTTGAAAATAAATCATTTTAATAGTGCCTATTCATCTCCACCGGGAAATCAAACCAAACAATCTGCCGTGAAACGCACACTGTACTGAAGGTACGTGATGGACGTTTCTCCCTCAACTCATACTAGTGATAAGGTTAAATTCTAAGTGGAGGAAACAAAGAGAGGGCATACATAGTTCAGTTGTGGCATGCTGGATGTCCATGTCACTTCAAAAGGTGGCATCAGGGGATGAGAGCTGCATTGACACAAGAGCTCAGTCACCACTTGAAAAGAGGACCGATAAGAAGTCACAAAGAAAATTTAATGTAAATTCTACTTTGGCCTTTTTCATGCTTAAACTAGCCAACCCCTCTGTTTTCTTTGTCCCATCAAAAATGACAGGTGCAATAATATACTGCACACTATATTGCATTAAGTATGTTACTGACATTACAGTACACCCTTTATATAAATATTTTATTCAATATGTTGTATATGTGTATACAACAAACACAAACTGTATAGTGTAGACAAACTCGTTGCATATATGTATGTAAAATTAGCGGTACATACCAACAGTTCTTGATAGACATAGCCTACTACATGCAGTTCATCAATGCCATCCTCTCCCCATGCAACAGATGGGACAACGTACAAAATAAGAGGTTGGAAACAGAAGCAATGAAAGAAACTTTTGCTAGAATATTCTTGTAACACATCCGAAGAGAGGGGGGAGCAAAGCAAAAGTGATCGGGATTCAGGAGACGACATCACACACGACCCGTATACGAGGGGAAATGAGGACAAACAAACAAACAAAAACAAAAAGAAAAACGGTGGCGACAGAGATCCAAACAGAGATGTACATTTACACACCGGTCATTTACAAAAATAAAGTCAGCCTTGGAGGAGCCAGTAACCTGGACTGCAGGGCTGGAGCAGCAGCCAGCCCAGCATGTAGAGTTTGTAAGAGTGGAGGATGATTGGCTGTAATGAGGACAGAACATCAGCCCCAAATACAACTACAGTGGTTTCCAGCTCCTGTATGGTACGCCATTTTTGTTATAGCATTAACAGCTTCGTACAGACAAATACTGAACTCTAACTAATGTGCTTTGATGTGCTGTAATAAGAAATGGTCATGTGTAATTCCAAAAAACCTTTAATTTACCAAATAAATCTCTTAATATAGCTGCGGTTTTAGCAGCACACAGCAGCCACAATCTATTCACTATTCTAAACCTTATCTAACCAAACTATTAGGAAAAAATCATTGAAGCAAGACAAACTGTTATAAATTGATTGATCAGGTAGAGCTTTGATAAACTGCTAACAGTCATGATGGAAATGCAAAACAGAAAGTGCAGTGGGTTACCTTCAGATTAGCTGTGTGTGTGCCGTAGCCTACAACATGCCCATTCAACTCCCACACCGAACTTCAGTGCTCCTCAGCTTACACAGAGTGAAGAACGATACCCATACCTTGTTCCTTATAGAAAATACATGCATGTGATTAATTCAAGGTATACGTACTTCTCCAAAATGACATCAGTCAAGACCGTCGGGGGTCTGGGCGGAGTTGATTCTTTCGGACAGAACAAATGCTATCACAGTGAAAGCTTGGATGAATTGAATCAGAGAGAGAATCAGATTTGTTTTCTTTTCTTTTTTTTTAAAGAATCAGTTCTTCTTGGGATGAAAAAAGACTTTGGTCATTTCAGAATAAATACATCTGAGTGTGGTTTTTCAGTGGATAATGCTACGTGTCCTCTACATGGATGTATCGGGTGGGTGAGGCACCTTTGGCCCAGTGAGGACTGGGAACCTGTTTTTGCATGCCGGGAATCAAGGTCCAAACAGGCACGTGATAAGCCAAGATGATCAGTACTGGACTCTGCATGCTGAGCTAGGAGACAAATCCTCTCATAATAATAATAATAATAATAATAATATCTAGTCATTTAAAAAGTTATTTTAATAGTCATTTTCCCTAAGTTTTATACAGTGAAAATGTTACAATATAAGCCATCTCTTGTATAACTGCTGCAAGAAGAGAGAACACAATATTAACCTTGCCCATGCTTTAGTTTGCTGAACCAAATAGGGATGCAGCCAGTATAAATGTTGCCTACTGGTTTTCAGCCATGTTGTTTTCTGGCTTTAAGTAGACGCTGCCATAAGATGGCTGCCAGTGCTGCAGTTATAGACCATCTGGGTCAAAGCCACAAGCCTTGCCTCGTCGTCCAAAGAAGTCAGTGAGTGAGGGACAGAGGCCTACAAGGCCTAGAGATATTCCTAGAGCCCACGCTCTGAAATAAGATTAAAGAAAAATAGACTTCAGGTTTTCTATTTACCAGAGAAGGCGGACTGAACCGCTGGTGGGACTTAGATAGTGATATGTATACACCATTCCTTACAGCGCTCTCCCACCCACACACACATCTGTTTATACATGTGTGTGTGTGTATTTGTATGTGTGTAGGGAGCTCCTTGCATTGATTGCAGTGGCGGTAATTAGCACTTCATCAACTATGATTGCAGGAGCTATCTGCCAGCCTCCAGTGTGTTTCTGTCAGCCGTAAAAAGCAACATCTCTGATTTTTCCCCACAAACTTTGTATGTCTGTCTGTAAGTGTGTGTGTGCATGTTGTAGGCAAGAAGGAAATTTGGATAGTTTATATATATGTTTGTTTTTTAAGCCATATCTGTGTGAATGTGTTTCTTAGAAAATCACACAACCCCCTTGCAAAATGTTTTTATCTTTTCTAGGTTACTTGACAAAGAGAAAAGTGTGTGACTAGAGATAGAAAGAGAGGGAGGGGGGAACATACTTGTAAAAAATAGAGGACGACGTCCAAATATTTACTCTATCTATACAGTCTCTATCCCAGAACATAGCTGGTGAACTGTGGTATAGAAAATAGATCTGAAGGTACACAGACTCCGCTGCAACAGGGCATTATGGAGAGGGGGAAGGTTTCTTGAATGAACCATCAGCAAGCAACGTACCACGAGCGTGGTTGTGAAACGCGTTATTCACATGACTTCTCACAGTTTCAGAGGAATCTAAAGGCATTCCATGATCAGAGGTCCTCTTCCCTCGTGTGCTGGAGAAACTCAGCCGCCTCAGAATCCATCCGCCCGTGTTGAGACAGCCGGAGAAAGGGAGGACGAGGCGGAGGAAGAGGGAGGAGGAGCAAGAGGAGAGAGGAAGGGAGGTTCGCCTGGATCTGATTCACAGGAGAAAGTAGGAGTCTAGACGGGGGGAAAGCCCTGCCTCCGTCACGTTCCCCCTCCCCTCCACACACACACACACACACGCACACACACACACACACACACTGGGCACTGGTCAAGTGTGGCTATGTGGTGGGCTTGTCGGGCTTGCTGACAGGTTTGCCTCCGTTCATCACCGCCGGCTCACTTGTGCTTTTACTGGGAGGTACTGCCGCCTTGGGCACTGTCTCTCCAACATCATGCAACGATGGCTCTCTGTACATGGCAACTGGAGGAGCAGACGATAAGGAAAGAAAGCAGAGAGACACGGAAGAAGCTGTTAGCAAGAACCTCTTTACTGCACTTTTGAGTTTGCCTGTCTAAAACTATTTAAGGAGCACATATGCAGTAACAATACTTGCTGTTGCTTCCTTTTTCAAACGTTTTTATACAGACAAAAATCCCTCAAAACCTGACATACTGCAATATACATGGAAAAAAGCTAATACATTTCTTAAATATGGGCTCCATGCTACCATCCTGACTTGCTTCTGTCTCTGTCAGGGCTGATTCCGAATCTAAGCACACGCTTTTCAACAAAACAGCGAAAAGTGTCTCATTATCCTCCACTTTACAGCCCCTAGACTACAGCTGTATTACCGTCCTGACAGGACACTTCAACTTGATTCCATGTTTAAATGATGGGAAGCAATCAGGCTGGTGGCTGACGAGAGTGATGGTGGCATCTGCTGGACGGTCAACATTTCATACTGCACTTACAGAGCTGTCCTGCCTCCCACACTGTATGCTTACAGCAGCAAAATAGTGAATCAGCACATAAATGAAAAGCTATGTCAAACAGATAATGGTATAGTTGTACCATTACTGAGAATAGGACCATGTCTTATGGTATGGGACGTCTGTCTTGTAATGTAACAAGGGTAGTCATGCTCATTGTTTTCACTTTTTATTGTTTTTAATCCAAATATATCCAGATGTATTTATGTCTCCTCCTAAACATTATGTTTCCTGCTGCAAAAAGATGCCATCGTTTACAGTAACAAGGTCTCTGGTAATGTTGACAGCTGAAAAACTGCTTCAGGTACTAAAAACTGAAAGAGAAAATGGGGAGGAAATGCTAATTATGCCCCTGGAGTCCCTCTAAGTAAAAACAAAACAAGACAGAAAGCTGTTAAACTGTGTTCTTATACTGCACCTTCTTGTATTATCATTTAAAGAATCTGACTTTCACCTTTTTTTTGTGAAGGTCAGCTCTCCCAAAACATTGCATTATTTAAAAAAAAATCCCCTACTGCAAGTGAAAACTGCTCAGGCAGATAGCTTTGTATGCCTATATGAGAAATCCATCTGTGAGAGCTCTGCTGCCACCCCAATGTGATGGTTGTACAACTTTCAGAGGCTGATATCTCAAAACCTCTGCACATAAAAGTGAAACTGAGAAAATATGTTATTTTTTGATTTGGCTGATCTGAGCCTTTAAAGGAGAAAGCTGGGGATGTTCAGTTTGTGTCTTAATGTCAACAAATCTCATGAAAAGACTAAAACCAATAATGTGTTAGTCCATCAGCCTGTCTCTCTGGCTCTCAGCCCTCAAAAAAGGTCACAAATGTATCCTTTGATTTTTTTTTATTTTTGTTTTAAAAGGCTCAGTAATTTCCTAAAACAGCTGGGCACTGTAGTTTTTAGCACATGATACTCAAACGGGAGGAAATAATACATTTATCAGAGACTATTTATCTGACTACTATTTGGTCTTTTCATGGAAATTGTTGACAAAAAGAAAAATCTAGAATATCGCCACACCTATCCTAATATAAAAATGAAAGAACGATACATTCCCAGACTTTTCTAGTATCTTTTTAGAATTATTTGAAAAATAAGAACAAAAATGCCTTTGCCTACCACATCAACACTAACCCTCTGTGCAGTTTAAAATGTTGTCTACTACAGCACATACCTTCTAATGGCTTGGGCAGGAAGTGAGCAGCTGGTTTTGTTTTTTTCACTCGGTTCCCCTTCATGGCTTGGCCCTCCTTATTGAGCCCTAGGAACCAAGCTCTCCCCGACTCCTGTTGTCTGTACAACATGGACGAGTAGATCACATAGTAGTTCTCAAACACAGACTCTTTGAACTTGCACTCCGCTGTGAAGAGTTCCTGCAGAGACAGACACAAGCACCAGACCAGAGATCATAAGAACAGGGTTCTTTCAAACCAAACACAATACATAGAAGATTTCATCAGTATAACACGTGGAAGACATTCCAGTGGACTCAAATAAATAATTCATGGTTCGTATTATGTAAGAGTGAAATGGATGTCAGATTCATAATTTATATTTGAACTTTCATGGAGGTCACAGGACAAATGCCACCTTTATTTCACGCTCACAATGTATAGAACAATGTTATGGCAGGCGCAGAAACTGCCTCGCCAGGTGAAATGGACTTCATACTTCCACCTGTCGTGAAAAGGGTGAGCGCTGCAGAGTCTATCTCGCTATAATCATGTCCAATTCACGCCGAGCCTAATGACCTGCTCTGATGAAATGCAACTCTCATTCTCTCCTTGGCCTTAACCTTGACATCAGATGTAAGAGGACTCGTTTAGTCAATTAGCTCGTGTTCCTGGCAGAGAGTATATATTGTTAGGCATTGACCCCAGCACCTCAGCACTGGAAATATCAGCACTTCCCCACCCCCCCACATGTCTAGCTAGACACGCCAGGCTTGTTCCTTCCCTTTTTTTTTTTAAATTGCTAAAACCCAAAGGAAATCATTCTTCCCAAATATTATGTCTCCATTAGCAATTTGTCTATGACTGCCTTCTGAACTTTGTACGAATAATGATAGAACTAATCAAGTGACTCCTCCATCCTTTACACCTCAATCTGGCAATGACGAATGAACACCGAGGCGCCACATCTCTCTCTGCTGTTGCCCATTCATCTCCAACCAGAAGGGTAATAAAAAGCATTTCCACATTGTCTGCCCTGCCAGGCTAAAAATAAAAGGCATTCATCGGGGTGTATTAATCAAAGCGCACTCATCACAATGGAGAGTTTCACCACATCTGTTGTGAGCGATTCACACTAGGCTGGTTCATAGAACTACTGGCAGTACATGTAAAAATCCTCAGACACATCCACACTGTCGTGGTTTTCAATGTCAGGGTCTGGAGTCTTCTGGAGAAGGAAGCTTCTTGAGGGAGCCGAAATAAAGAATAGGTTAATTTCTTTGCGACAAATAAGCAAAATTGAGGTTGTTTAGGATGCTTTTGTTGTATCTAGTGTAAACTTCCAACCTACAGTACACTATAAATGAATTTCTATGCTAAATCAAAATAAATAAACACACAATCTTATCAAACAAGCTCTCTGATGACTGAAGATTAAAAAAAAAGTGTACCTCTTTGACTCAGTTGTGTTTAAATGATATGGGTAAATGTGAAAGAAGATTATACTAAACATGGTGGCAGCCTGTGTGTTGATGCCTAACAACTGATATCCCTTAACTGACATGATTATACAGCAACACTAGCAGCCCTGTGAGGACGGACACACACAGCTTTGCTTTGTGCCAAACTCTGAAGTCAGTATGCTAACATGCTTACAATGACAATGTTAACATGGCTGATGTTTAGCAGGTATAATGTTTACCATGTTCATAGTTCATAGTAAATATTTGCCAATTAGCATTAACCAAAGTAAAATTCTGACCTGATGAAGGGATCATCAAAGTTATTACAATTCATCCTGAGAGGGATATGAATGACTGTATCAAATTTTGTTCCAGTCCATCAAGTAGATGTTAAGCTATTTCAACAGTTAAGTAAAAACTTTGATGAAAAGTAGGGGATCCCCAAAGTCAGCGGGCTTCACCCGGTGGGCACGACGATCATCTGTACCAAATATTGGGGCAATTCATCCCGTAGTCGAGACATTTCACTAAAGCCAAAAAGGACAATCTCATGGCGGTTCAAAAAGAAAAATCAAAGGATTACCAAAGTGCACAGGATCCCTCCTCTGAGTACTGTGAATGTCTGTATAACATTTCAAGGCAATCCGTCAAAAAGTTGTTGACATATTTCAGTCTGGACCAAAGTGGCGGACTGACTGACTGACCATCCCTAAAGAAAAATGTAACATTACTTTAATTCTCAATAATAACTCTCAGTAAGATTTCCATGTTTCACCAGACTTCATAGTGATTTATATTATTTTATAGTTACTATGGTGCGGCTCTCTCTTTATAAATCTCCTGTACCTCAAAAGCTCCGTTTTGAAGACAGGACACACCATGCCATGATTATGGTGTAATTAGCCCTTTGGTGAATTACTCCTGTCAGAGCTTATCCTCCAGACAGTATTCAGCTGAAAGCAGAGCTGAGCAGGAAGGAGCGGAGAGACACTTGGGATGACCATAATGATCCTGAGAAGCACCCGGCTGTATTTTAAGTGTCCTCTCTATCCTTGATTTAGGACTCGTGGGCATTTCCGAGTGGAAGGCACAAATGCATGATGCATAACAACAGCATCAGCTGAGATGTCACAAAACTGCAATTACAGTGAGAAACAGTCCAAACTGTCAGTGCCGGCACTGAGAGGTCAGAGTGGTGATCTGTTATGTGAGATATGTGTTGGGAAATCCTACATGCCGACTTTAGTCTGTCTCGCCAGTGATTACATTACACAAGAGAATTATTCTAGTGGCAAATGTAGGGATTAAGATCAAAACTATTAATGCTGCTTCCATAGCAGCTGAGCAGACAATCCACTGACAGGCAGAAGCAATAAAAACGCAGCCTTACATGAAAAAACCCTGAGCACGAGGCCGTCTGGCATGTTTAATATCAAATAAATAAACATTCCCTCTGGATGATGCACAGGCTCGACCCCATCGCTATTCATTTTGTGGTGAGCATTAGGATTTATTGTGTGTCAGCGGCAAGCAGCAGTTTATCAAATGGCTGCTTATTATGTCAAAGCTGTCAGAAAGGGAGGTCTGTGTCCTGTCTGGACCGGTGACAGAATAGGACATTACACACTGTACACAGCACGTGCCACTGAATGCATCCCAAATAATGTAAGATTTAAAAAAAAACTCGCTTGGGTGATTTCTAGCCAACAACACAGAACAAAATGTCTTCACAGTCATTGCATCATTTGTTAAACCAAATAACCTTTGTTCTCTGAAAGAAGGTTTAAACATGCTCTTTTCATGCTGAAGCAAACTCTGTTGCTGAGCCGATTAGAAGGCAAACAGTTTTACCTTCATGGTTCCCTGAGTTGCTTCAATTAGGTAATTAATTCTACTTTTTCCTCATCAGGTGAGCTGCGCCGCAGGTTGGTTGGCTGCTGTAATTAGACACAACATTTTCAATGCTGGTCCAGGTTTAGCCCAGCGCTGATTACTTGTACGGCACATACAAAACAGCCTCCAGTCAAAGTAATCATACAAGCTGGTGCCAAGGCCATAATTGTGGCTAATCAAACGCCTTCACATAGACGCACAAAAAGTCTGTCTTTGTTTACAGAGGCAGAGCAAGTGGAGGTGGTTTGTTTGTGGAATGATGCTTGATGCTGAGCAAAAAATGTAACACTGTCAGTCACCATAATCAGTTTGATTTGAAGGTCAGAGCAGCGAAGGCAGCTGACTGCAGACACATTGTTTGTTGATTGCATTTTAAGCGTGTCAAATATCACTGACAAGACGAATGCTTTTATCATGTTCTTCCTTTGTCTTGTCAGAAAACAAGAAAGAGCTTTTGCTTTTGTCAGTTTTCCTCATTTGTGATTAATGATTATTCACTCATGTGTCAGAAATTGTTGATAATTCATATTATACAATAATTTCTTTGACTTTCATTACACACAACATGGCCAAAAGTATGTAGACACCCAAACAAAGTATATAGACAACTACATATTGCACCCATATCATTGACCTCGTATTGTGTGAGTTGACATTGTTGTGTTAAACAGCAAAGGCCCTTCCCCAGACTGTTGCCACAAAGGTGCAAACACATTATTGACTGTACCAATTATTTGCCTTAAAGCTGTGCTAATCAACACTTTTAAATTAACACAGGATCAAATAATGATGTGTAATGTGAAAGCGGGCGCTTAAAGTGACAAAGCCACAGAGAACTATGAACCATCTCTGTAGTTGCCCTCATCTGTACGAGTGTTTTAGCTCATTATTAAACCGCTCCAAATGAATGCTAATGTTGCTCCATGTCTCCTAGATGTGTAAATAGGCAACAGTTAACTAACACGCTTGTCATACAACCTAATAAAGGTGATCATTTGTAAATGTCGACTGGGCATCGCATACAGTCATCAATCTAATAACATCCACCACCAGTCCTCCTTAAATTTTATATCGTTGATGATCAAACAGTAAATGTCTGAGAGAAATGTCACACACATGTTGATCTGCTGAATATGATCTTCATGTGAGCCATGACTGTATAATGGCAGCGCTGGTGTATTTTGTTGTAATGTCGTCAATAAGAGGAGCTTGTTGGGATCATTTCAACAGAGCGGTCAAACCATAGAGAAAATGTGTGTGGCAGTATTACCTTTACATTCACAGTTGTTTGCTGTATAATTCTTCCCAGCATCAAACTAATATTTTGGAAAAAAAATGGATGACATTGAAGAAGAAAAAGGAGAGAGAGACTCGGACACAGCACACACTTTCACACCAGGGGCGAAACGAATCATTTTTGAGGCACCAAATGCACGATTTTCTTCTCACTCGATCTCCCCGCCTGGCGCTCCACATCAGTGGCTCCCTGCTCTGAAAGGGAAAGGCCGTAATTGACCTTGGCCACAGACAGAGTGAGGGCCAAAACTGCTCAGCCCCACATAATCAGCCCCAGTCACCAAAGCAAAAAGACAGCAGCGAGATGAACAGTCAAGTGAAAGCACAGCAACAAAAAAAAAAACAACACAGATTGACTCAGAGAGAGAAAGGAGTGTGTTTGAGCGGAAGGGGCAGATCCTGGGAGGAATACACTCTCTGCAGAAAAATAACATATAAAGGAAAGAGGCAAATGGATACTGACAGATGGAGAGAGTGGGAGTTTAAAATAAAAGCCCTGAAAAAGAGTGAATACACATTTAAAGACAAGAGAGCAAAGAGAGTCACTCTGAAACAAACATCTTTTGGGAAAAAAAAACGGGTCGTGATTGCCGAGCATGACCACCTAAAAGCAGGTGAGAGGAGGCTCGCGTGGGGGAGGGGGACGCACATTGATATGCAGAGTGACTGCTCACTACCCCACTGTGGAAACGAAGAAATTGTTTATTAATGCTGCCAGCATAAAACCTATTAATCCATGGAAAAAGGTCAGCCTCCAGAAAGCTGAGCTGCATTCACAATGCTAAGCCGCTCTCATATGTATAAGAGTCACGTCGACAGTGTGTGCAGACAATGGGGGCTTCAGCAGACCTGTCTGATTATCAAACCCAGACGAGGGAGAGGAGACAGCGACCAAATGAGGAGAGTCGCTGGTAAACAGCTGGATGGATTGTGTATACAGATGGTGTACAGTTTCAGTTTTTTTTACTTACAATGATCTGAATACACGTGACATGACTGGAAGCATATGTGACAGCCAGATTACAACATAAAAAGTAAATGAAAAAGGTGAAAATGTTGCTTATATTTACAGGTACATGACAATAACTTGTCTGAGAACACTTGCAATCAGGTGGTTCCTGACAAAATAAAATTAAAGTATTCAACAGTGATGTTTTTATGAAACAGATTCAGCTTTTGACAGACTGCCGATTTGCTTATGACAGAATAAAAAAACAGAGGACAGAAGTCAAAGTGTGATCAAGGAGACTCCCTGGCTGAGCCTCAAAGTCACCATGTCAAAGGAATATTATTTTGACTCTTTGTCTTCACAGATACTTGGATCTGCAGACAGCTAAAGTGTATGTTGTCATGCTTTGCAACACTGACTCATATGTTGTATCAGATTTGAGCTGCAACGATTATTAGCCACAACGGTTTTGTGAAATTCACAGGCGGTGCAAATAATACCATGTTTCATGAATGACTTGAAGAAAAGCAGTTTTAAATGATGATTATGAACCACCAGCAAGTCTGAGTTTTATATTACAAGAAGTTTAAACAAAAACAAAAACTTAATTGCTGTTGTTATTGCGACAGGACAGACAGTCGTATCACAACAGAACTGATTAATAAAAACCCTCAAAATGTAGCAAACAACTCAATTCATTATTTTTTACTATTGCAATTTAATCAAGTTTTCTTCTTTAAAGTATTTTGCATCATGTTACCTGGATACAGATATAATACATTTTCATTTCCCTCTGTACTCTGTAGGCGTTTTATGCAGCATATATAAAACCTTCATCCCTGCAGCCATAAAATAATGAGCCAGCAGACAGCACTCCGAAGTTTTACTGCAAATTTACAGGGTGAAATATGGCTTTATTTTAACAGCCATTCCTATCAGACATCCTATCATTTGCGTACAGTCACCTAAACATGCTGTTGCAATTCTTCTTTTTTAACCCAAGTGAGCAAAAACATACCTTTTACTGACAGGGTGACAAAAAGCATTGACACCTTTAAGGTGTTTTGGCCACCAGAAGCACTTAAGTGTTCAATAAAGTTTCCCTGAAGGCAGAGACCCTTTAACACTGGCCCAGTACAGCTCCCCTGGCACATTTTACACACACACACACACACACACACACACACACACACACACACACACACACAGTCCATGCTTAGAAATGTTACAAGTGTTGCTATCCCCAGTAGGAGACGAACCTGTGGCATGCAAAGTCCAATAAAGATTTAGGGTCATGATCTGGGTTTAAAATGTGCAAAGGGTGTCTGTCTTGGTGAAGAGTTTTCTGCTTGCCAAATAAGAGACTATACAACTGTTTTAAAGTGAATTCAGTGACAAAATATTCACAGATGCTCTCAAAACTCAGTTAAAGAGCAACTTAATGCTGCAGCCAAAATTAATGCCACGATTATACAGTACATAATGCAAACTGCACTTTAGTCACAAGTGAAATCTTGAAATGAGGTATTTCTTTATTATCTGGTATTTGGGTGCGTTTTGACTGGTTTTGAAGCTGCAATGAAAAACAAGCACCAGCCTAAACTGGTTGTAAACAGGAGACATTATACTCAAACTCCGGGTTCATTGGGGTCAGTTCGGTTAAATACACACCGAAAAAGCCACGCCTGGAAAGTGGCAAACATTGTAAGCCTTTGGAATAAATAAGAAGAACACAGTAAAGACTGCAAGAGAAAAAGTGATTTGCTCACACTAAATGAAAAAAAAAACCAACATTGCAGGAGAGCCTGTTGGTGAGCAAGCACACAAACAAAGCGCAACCACCCACACCTAGATCAGTGGGGTTTCAAGCACTTCTCTGTGTGTCTGTGTTGTGTGTGTTGTGTCCACTCTGCTGCTGTTGAGCCGTAAATTGGTGCCAGATTGGTGTCAAGGCAGCCAGACTTTTCGCTAGATTGGCTAGTCATCGCTCGTCAGGCAAGCCAGTGAGTCTGCCCTGTGCAACAAGCTGACAAGCGTAAGACATGTCACACACTCCTGTCCAAGTACACACAAAAAGAAATAAACAGACTCAGTGTACGGCGGAGTTACAGTGTACATACAGAAAGAGGTGTCTCCTCTCCTGTGCTTTTCTGCCTCTGCTCTGTTTGTGTTGTTTACACCCTCAGGAACAGCGTCCCAGTTTTTTTTTTGATTTTTTTTTTTGAAAGAGGAAGTGCATGTCCTCTCCTTGTAGATTCACTTGTCACTGACTCCCTCTCTGCACTTAAACATCTTCCTCATCTCAGCTCTCAGCTCTAGTGAGCATTCATTTACATGAATGTTTGCAGCGTGTGAGGAGAGAGAAACTAGTCCCTTTTGTTGTCTCTGCATCCTGTGACATATCATATTGTAACACCTAAAATATGTCAGTGTGTTCATTTGAACATTAGATGTGTTGGTGGCCTTACTTATGTTGGCTTTGGTGTTTTATTTTTAGTGGCAGCGGTGGCATTGCTGCTGTTCTTGTTGTTAGTCGAGCTTCTGAGGCTTCTTTCATTTTTGTTACGGTTGTTGTCAATGGAAATATTCAGGCTCCTCTCTGTTTCATTGGCTAACCTATTACAGCTGAAGGGTTCAACCAATCAGTTGTAAAGACTTTACTAAGACATTGCTAAAACCTAAAGGATAAGGCTGGTGATCAAGTCACATGAAAAGACCAAAACGACCAATGAATTGATTCAACTAATAAAGCCTGTATCCAAAGCCTGATATATCTTGTTCCTCTGTACAACAGACCTCTATTGTTGCCCAAACAATTAAAAACACATCAAGCAGACCCACTTTTGCAATGGGTGACATATTTCTTTAGAGTCAATTCCACAAATACTTACTAGCGTGAAAAGCGTATTAATCCGCAGCTGAAATGCATAATTCTGTTCCTGTTTAAATTATGTTTCCTAAAAACAACATTGCCCAGCTGTTAAAGGAAGTAACTGAGCCTTATTTTCAAATGAAACAATATATTTCTGACAAATCTTTTCCCACAGATTTACGTCTTCAGTAGAGACGGATGGGCTTAGGGCTGAATACCACAGTCTGTCTCTCAGTACTTTGAGTTCCCCAGCCTATCACAGTGTTGGCTTTGGTCTTTTCATGGGATTTGTTGTTGACAACAAAAAACAACATAGAATATAAAATAATGACAGCCTCAAACTTAAATTGTGATATCAGGAAATACGTGTTTGTATGTGAGGCACACAAGTGAGGCATGCATCAATATGTGAACTATCTACAAGGCCAAAATCATGCACATACACAAACATTACAATGTGACGTATCCAGCATGGTCACTGTAGGGATATAAATGGCCGCTGTTTTCAAAGACAACCCCACATGTCATCACAGGATCATCTGACGGGCCGGGGTTGTCCTGCTCTTCAGAACTATGAAAACCGTAAAAAAAAAGGTGTCTTTGGGGCTTTAGCACACTCTACCTATTGTCCTTTTCTTTAGGCAAGAGCTGAACTGTACCTGCAACAGAATTTTAGCAATGTAACTACAAATAATTCCCTCGTCTGGCTGAAGGATAAAGTGCTTTATTTTCATAGAAGCAGAGGCAGAGCAAACACAGGTGCAATGCCATTTTTGTCGGGCAAACCTGCATTTTTTTGCCCTTTCGCCTTTTTGGCAACTCTGTGGCTCTAAACTGACAATTTGCACTGAGTGGGTAGAACGGCGCAGCAGAGGTTCTGTTTATGCAGATAAAACGCGGTACAGTGCAACTTTGGTACCAGTTTTGATGCTATGTATGCTGTTAAAGGGAAGGGGAGCCTGAATAATTCAGGGGGTCAAAAGTTTGACAGGGTTCTTGGGACATGGCAAGGACTGTAATGTCCGTGTTGTCGTTTAGGGTTTGTCGGTGGGGACCAAAACCTCTTTTATGTGTGTGAGTTAAAGCAAGTGTCAAGTATTTGACGAAATATACTGGATAATCACAATAATATAATTTCCCTTGTAGACAGGATTCTCATACATAGTTCATAGTTCATAGTTCATACATAAATGGAGCCCACCACATTACAGCATTTCCGAGGATAAAATGTGGCATGGCTACATCTGGACGGCTGAGTGATTCAACCAGTCAGCCAGAGAGGAACCACAAAACCAACCGACCTGCCCATCACCTGCCATATCTGATGTCAATACTTCACCTGCAGCTGATCAAAATCCCACTGTACTGTCTGAAGCTCTCATGCATTATTCCAATACATGTAATCATAATCAAACGGATCCAACACAATTTATGGGGAAGAATACTAATCAGAACCTTTCTGCAATATCATCTCAGGACGACAGCTATAAAAGTCTATTCACAATTTTTTTTAAATCAATTTCTCATCTTAATATCACACAGTGAAATTCCTTAAGGTTCACTGATAGTCTCACAGAAGTCATTTGCTTTTCATAAAGGCTTGTCCTCCAAGAAAGCTGTTAATCAAAAATGTTAACAAGGACTCCATACATTTCTCCATGTATCCCCCATGCATGGGCTCTTATAGAGCTGATTTAAAATCTTTCTTCCCAACAAACAAAATATTCAATGTTTTTTCTCCTCCATAATCTATACCCCCTATAATCTTTGGCATCTGAGATCTCAACAGGCCTCTAGGTTATTGCAAGGCAACATCCTCCTAACTTCTACTGTGCCCTTTTATTTGGAATACACTTCCAGCTGCTGGGTCTCTTGCAATTTTCACGGATTGCCGCTACAACAGGCATCGACAATCCAGCCCCCATCAAGGAATCAAGGAACTTGGTCTCTGAGTGTAGTCCTTCGTTGTTGGTGGTGGTGCAGGGGGCAGAAGTGTAGAAGACTTTACTGGACATATGTTACTTAATACAGCAGGAACATGTGTGTGATGATGTTTCAGATCTTCAACATCTGCTTGTGCAACATCTGCCATACAAAGTGTAAGCTTCCTTTTCATGCGCATGTTTTCTAGTATGCATAGCTTTTTAGTGGAAGAGTGTGCGTGGGTGTATCACACAATAACTCCTTCTGACCTCAGCAGTGAAGCTGTGGTGTACGAACCATAACCAGGAATAAGAAAGGAATAGAATCCCGTTTCCATACAGAATAAATGTGATCTCACACACAGATGTCTGATTAACTACAGTTTTTCATGAGGTATGACGCTAATTAAAAGTGCCACTCTTAGATGGATTATTTATTATTCACAAACACAAACACACTTGTGCCTGAACTTGCAGTTTCAAGTGTTCCTGCAGTAGCTGTTGTGTTGCCTGACTCCTCACAGTGTGAAGAGCCACATAGACACAGTGGAGAGAGGATTACCTCAGATTTCAGAGAATGAATTTTCATGATTTAAAGGTTTTTCTGTAAGAGCTCTCACAGTATTGATTTTTATAACTCCAGGGGTGAAGCTTGATAAAATGTTACTTTCATTTCATGGGGGGAAATAGAAAAGGAAGAAGGATTCTTGTGGAGGGAAAGAGAGGACTGTAGCTATTAAACCAGCATGCAGGCAGAACATTGAAGGCTTTTTTTTGTCACAGCAAAAGAACCTCCATCCTTCACACACACACACACACACACACACACACACACACACACGCACACACACACACGCACACACACACACACGCACTTTGATCCAGCAACAGAGAACAGCTTGAACAAGACTTGAACCGGCAACCCCATGGGCAAGACACAAAAGTCCTTCTGTGGTTTGAACCATGATAAGACTGCCGTAACCCTCCAGAACATCTCTTTATGAATCATTCCTTGATGCTAAATAGTATCAAGGACCAAACAAAACCAGTGGATAATCTATGCATACTGTGTTCACTGTGACTTTTCTAAGCAATGCAAGACAAAAACATTTCACGCAGGTTCTTTAGACTTAACCACTGAAAATTTGGTAGTGACCCGATGTCATCATGGAGGCAGCATCACGTGAGCATCAGATTTTCATTGAAAATACTTGGCTTTTTCAAAAGGAACAGAAACTGATTTCCAATCAGATTTTATGTTCCCACACATCTGAAAGTTGGGGTGTTTCCTGTTGCAAAAAGACAGTTTCCTGTAGTTTATAGTAAACGAGAAACTCTGTGAGGCTGTACTTAGCTACTGTTAGCTAAAAGCTAACATCAGCACACTAGCACACTCACAGTGATAATGCTGGCATGTTGATGTTTAGTCTAGACCAACGTGGTGAAAAGACCGACACATCCATCCCTAGAGCCATGCTGCAAGCAGAACTAAAAACACGTTGTGGTTGCAGTTGCAACAATGTGGTATTTTTTTTTATCCAACCTCCTGATGCCTCATAAAGAATAAACTCCCACAAGGTTGAACAGGCTCATCTGGTTTGGCTGAGTAACTGTGATAACAGAACAAGAGTTACAAAACAGATAGCCAAGAGGACTGTTGAGTGCATGATCTGACGTGAGTTTGCAAGTGATACGCATCCTGTTACTGTTTGGATACGGAGTTCCTGAGGACTACTTGTTGCAATATGAGCCCTCATCTCTCCGCTGCTTATTTGCACATTACTCTGCTCTTGAGGCAACAAGCACAAGTGTGCCATTTGTATTTGCATGGTGCTTGACATTTACACACTGGGAAAGCAATTAGGCCAGAACTAGGGTCATTAATAGAGTGAACAGGCGAGACGTGTTCGCTCTGATAGCTACTGCAATATGTATTCATGGAGAAATGACAATGACGCCATCTGTATATCTACATACTAACATACCCTCTGTGGGTCTCAGAGGAACAAAGATGAAAATCAGAATTCCCTGCTCTGAGCGCTTCCTCTTCTTCTGTTTCTCACACTTACACTCACACACACCAACAAAAACATGCACGATAAAAAATGTCTTTGTCTTTCACTGGCAGCCTGAATCTAAGCAGTATAAAAGCGCAGTCTTGCATTTTTCAAACGGTTTCAAAGGAAAACAAGAGAATACAGACAATAGCGCTGGAAACAAGGAAACATCAACAGATGGCATGAATAAATGTTGCTGGTGCCAATTCAAGGTAAAAGAGACAGGTTGGATCACAGGTTAAAAAACAACAAATCACTGACTCAGTGAGTGATACTAATTGCTGACATGAAGAACTTTTGAAAATAGTTTAACTATTAGAAGGGTACATGGAAAGGGTTACAGTCATCATGGATGAATGATTCGTGTCTGCAAACTGTTGAATTTTCAAAGCTCTAGGAATCTGAAATGTCATTTTCAAACAAAAAGGGAATTTAAAAACGTCTTCCTAGGTTGGGAAGGTCACCAACTTACTGTATAACTGTTGCAGTAATAGTTGCAGTTACCTTATCGGATGGTTAAGTGGGTGACGAGTGACAACCGGCAACTGTGCATCGAAGCTTTTACTCCAGAAGTAAGTTAAACCTGATCAAGGTTTACTATATGTCCTATCCACAAGAGAGAGAGGGTACCACACCAGACAGGCACCATCCTGCAGGTGGAGCCATTCATCAGAACCTCATCAACAGGCATAACATTTGTTCCCTGATATCCTGCTTGTATTTGTGTTATTTGAAAGTGTTTTTCCTGTACTAAAAAACTTTCATTTCAGTCTGATTGTCTATCACTTAATAACTTGAAGCCTAGTTGTTTCCCCTGCAGTGTGGGAAGGCTTTGTGAAAATATCCACTGTAAATCCTTCAACTTTGCGACAGCACTTGTGAATGTAAATTTGAGCTATGGTGTTTTTGCTGAGCTTCTGACAGAAATTGTAAGTATTTCACTCAAAAGAAAAAGAAAAAAAACAATCCCTTTGTTTATTTGCAAAACATTAGGTGTTGAATACAGAAACAGATATCTTTTACATAAATAAGTAAAAAGAGTAAAAATAATTGATGTCACGTGTAAGCACAACACAGTCAATATCCGCCCTGTGTGCCAATCACCAATTAGAGCCTCTTGATGTTTACTTGATGAATATTTTCAAATGGCCCTCAGAAACAGCTTTTAAATCTTTTATTGGATTGTTATTTATCAATTCATGATTGAAAGCATTTGATTCAAGCACTCACTTTCAATTTAGTAATAAAAGAAGTGATAAAATATGATTACTTGCGGTGATCAAATATTTTGCACTTAGTGTAGAGATCAGGAAGCATGTGGAGGTATTAACAGGAAGTCTATATGTGAGCAACCACGGCACAGCACATATGAATAGATTAAGACGCCAGTATGGAAATAAGTATCCTGAAATATTGTCTCATAAAAAGGTGAGGGATCAATAATATTTCTGGTGTCCTTTCATTTAATAGCCACCGAGAACACGCTTATTAGCACTCATTTGATACAAGGCTTTCTTCAACCTGCTATAATAAGAAATGAATAAATTAACATTCCTGTGTGATTCTAAAAGGCTGTTGGTTTTGTTGGATGGTGCATTTTTATGTTGCTCAAAATGGTGAGTGCTTTTAACAGAAGGAGCAATAGACAAATGGGGACAACCAGCAGTGGTTGTCTGCATGCTACACTGATCATATTGACCACAGCAGGGCTTTCCCTGCAAAAACCCCACAGAGTTCCCTCCCTGGTTTTCTCTCCAAACTCTCCTTCTCCAGTCGATGCAGTATTTGTATTTGTTCCTGTCTCCTGCTTTCCCATTATCAGCCAGCAGCACATAAATTATAGCCACCTCTGCAGCATCCATACCATACCGACTAACCACGGCTTGTGTGTTTTTGGCCACTCCATTTTAATAGAGAAGTAAGGATTACCCCAGATGGATGGGGGAGATTCAGCGTAAGCTCTAGCTGACGGATCGATAGTTGGCTGATGGCCACCGTGGTAGAAAGTCAGCCCACTTGGGGAGCAGAAATATCGCTGGAACATGCTTCTATGAACATAGAGCACAGGCTCGACCATTTAACGGCGAAGAAACTGTGGAGCACAACGTAGAATAAAATGTAACACCTGTAACAATGCACATAAAATGACTTCTGCCCATGAATCTATTGCCCCAGTGCATGCCAATCATATTAACACTGATCATGGTTTAAACTCTCTCTACTCATTTTGCCTTTATTTCAAAGTAAGAGCACATTCAAGATAACTTCATCCAGGATTTAAAAAACAACAACAACAAACAACAGCATGGTAGCCTGAATTAGTTAAGCTACATTTGAAGAATCCAGAAATGGGAATTAGAAAAAAATCATTCGTCATTGATACTTAATGAATTTACCATTAATAGAAAATTGTTAAACACTTAGGTTTGGTAGAAGGGGCTCTGGTCTTTGGGGGAACTCCAAAGAAATTCAAGCAGCAAAAAAGGTTTTGCTGGGAGAACTAATCCCCCCTGAATAAACACTTACATGGAAATGAAATCTTAGTTAAATCATCTCCTTGCACATAAAGACGATGCATCAGCAAACGCATGATAGAATCAGCAGAGTAACTTTCAAAAAAGGTGGTTATAAAGTATGATTGAATGATATTAGTCAGCTAAGCTAACAAATGAGCCACTGATAGTGAAGCAGCTGACACCAATCAGCTAATGCAAACACAACTTCAGTGCTCTGTCTGAACTAACTCTGTGCTACATATATTATACAGGTCGACCAGGACTACTGAAGGGAACTTTGAAGGAATCTCAACAAAATTAATTTACAAGATGTGCACATGATGAAAGGGTGATAGGTGATACTGCAACAAGCCTCACAGCAAAAACATCTGATTTACTATTTAAAAAGCCTCCAGAACACAACTTGACAGTGACAGTGACGTTCAGGACTTTCAGTGTTCAGAGACTTTTCACAATCCATTACGTATTCCTTGATATTCCTCCACTTCGCTGCTATACTGCATATAATAAATATGTGTCATGTAAACCAGTGATTCAGAAAACAGCTGCACTTGTCGACTCTTAATTGCCTTAAATAAACAGGGGAATAACAGAGTGATTGAGGAACAGGGGCAGATGTGATATTAATAGACCTTAAGCTGTTGACCTGGAAAGAGATAGAGGACAAATTGGCTGTGTTGTGTATTTATGATTTATTGTTCAGAGAGGCATAATCCCCACAGGTAAAGCCAAACACACCGTGAGGGGACTCCCTGTTTTATGGTGGGTAACTCACTGCTGTGATGCAAAACTCTCGAAACTCCTGGATAATAATATCTGGCTACTAAATATTTTGCCAATGTGTGTTTTTCCGATCTGTGAGATTTCATAAACGAGCCAAGAGCCTCCATCCGTTAGAAAGCCATTAATAACAACAGCGATATTAATTGGCTGAAGGACTGGTGCGTCTATTCTTAGCTCCTCTTGGCCCCGACCAACAGTTCACCAGTTCAGCTTTGACGCCTACCTCTGACCTTGTTGTTCATTAATGCATGACGCTGCTCTCCCTCCTTCCGGACACTGACACTGCATTAAAGGCAGAAGAGAGCAACGCTTTGGAAATAATGAGCCCCCCCCCCCCCCACACACACACACACACACACCTCAACTCTGAGCCTGACCCTCCTCCGGAAGCTAAATCATTCATGCTGCTGTGGTATACAGAATCACTTTCCTTGTTGATATCATTGTTGCAAATGTTTTTAATTTAATTCCATATGTTTTATGTCATTTTTCAAATATGAGTTAAACTACTTCATTTGTAAGTAATTCACATCTAAATGCCAGAGGCTCCATTTGCATTAAAAGAATCTGGGATGCCCCTGACGCCCCACCTTCATTGTTTATCCTTCCATAAAACATCAATGACTGTGAAAAAAGATCATTTTCATTCATGGCAGGTTTGCAATCACCACTAATGAAACATGTTCACACGAAGCCATCTGTTGGGCACCAATGCTGCATGTAGTCTAAAACACACACATTCACACACGTGTGTGCTCGTACACCCATTGGTGTCTTGTGAAAAGGTGTCACAAATCTGTTGATGTTGTTGTCTGTATTTCTATTTATGCTCCCCATATGTTGCAAGTACATAACTAGAATAGCTTGGACTGTCTAGTTCTGCATTCCTTCAAAAGGTCAGCACAGTCAAGACCGTATGCTATTGGTCAATGCCCCAAACTTCGGTGTCAACGCTCACAAAAGTTGATCATGAAACAAAAGATTGGAGAGGATTTACTACGAATTTACTACGAAGTATTAAGATAGAGAGGACATAACATAAACCTGGATGTGCACGCCTCTCAAATTGGTCTTTTTTATCTTCTGTGATCTCGCACTGAAAGGTTGTTTTAATATCAGGTGGAACTGAATTCTCCACCCATGAAATGCCATGTCTTTGCAAGACACCTGAAGATGAAAGCAAGGGAGCAAAGGGCATCCATGGGAGGGTGTCCTTAATAGGCAGAACATTTGAGAGCAATATTATATAAGCGGCCTAAGAGGTTGGAAGATGAATAAGAATGTTGGTGGGAAAATATCAAATACCCGAACCCGGGGGACTTGAGACCTCTCAAAGGACTCTCTTGGTTTTGCACCACTGACTCCTGAGTAAGCCGCTCTTTTCTATTCTTCCCAACACACAGCCGCCATGCACTTTCATTTTCATACTGATGCAAACTGAGGGAGCCCTCACATCAAGCTCCTTAAAGCTGTCATATATTCTGAATTGGGCACTACAGGAAACAGATGCCCTCAGACTTCTGTGTTCATATGGCTGATGATACAGCCTCTAACAAGTGAAGCTAAAGCCACTGCACTGCTCCAGATTGGTCCTCTCAAGGATTTCATTTTCTAAAAAGGACCACTCAAGTGATGTGGCAAGTCAATTTGACAATCATGAAAGGTAGCACTAACAAGTGCAGACTCCTGATAAAGGAAGCCTGCAGCGAGAGACTCCAGTGAAGTGAGGGAATGGGGAACTTTCTCTAAAGAAAACCAGCCAACCATGAAATGCCAAACCTTTACACTTGAGAGATGGTAGACTGTATTAGCAGGACGGAAAAAACAACAACTAAATCAGCACTGGGGAGTTGCATTCTCTGGCACCATCATTTCATCATGTGTAACAAAACTATACAACCCAACACTTCCTTGTTTGCTTTTAGGGATTTAAAATCACAGTCCCTACAGAATAATTAAGGCTTTTATGTTTTTATCTCATTTGAATTTGTCTGTTTTTGCATAAAGAGTTCTATAACAGTTATCTAGAGACTACCACCAAGTCCGGTTTCTGCTACCTCCTTCAACAGACTGAGAGAATACCTCTCCTTTTATTACATTTCAGAAGAGGTGCCTGATCCAGGGAGCAGCCTGGAGGAGAAATTAGCCGGGAGTTTATTGGCTGAGATACAAGAGGAGCAGATTAAAAAGGGGTGAGATGATTGAACTCTCCTTTATTCCATGGTGTGTCCTTTGTGCCAGGCTGCACAGTCACTTTGATGCTATCTCTGTCATTCGAGCTGCACGCTGCGCCTTGGGTGCCTCACACAAAAGAATATGATGCACTACCAAAGGCCTTGAATGGGCTTTCCATCTATTCTCTGAAAGAGTGGGACTCTCCTTTTGAGTCACCTCATCTGTTAAAAAAAATTGAGTGTTATTCATTATCAAAGTACGTCATCACGGTGAAAGCCTCAGTAATGTATTTAATATTAAGAAAGAATTCTAGTGAATTCTAGTTAATAAAAATGACCTGGCTTTAGAGACACACGGCCATATTGAGAAAGAATACTTTTCCCAATAAAAACAGGTTGTTTTTTGCAGATGTTCCCTATTTACTGTGTACAACACCAACTACAAAGCAACATGTTCTTGTGAATTAATATAACCTTCAAAGTAGTTTCTGAAAATGTGAGTGCACCATAATCAAATACCCTTAATGGGTAGAAAAGGTCGACTGTCAGAGCCTCGTTTGCGAAGGAACAGAGTGATTATGGGAGGAGTGGTTGTACCTTGCTTACAGAGGAGGATAGAAGAGGCAGAAAGAAGGGGGAGGAGGATGAAGTACATCGTACAAGGCTGCCATTACCGGAGTAATTCACACACTAAAGGAGCAAAAAGAGACCTTTGAGTGGGTGGCTGGATAGTTGAGGTCTGATCAGAACCTACATTAGCACAGAAATAAGCTGCAAATGGAGCAGGGGAGCTGTGTGAGGAGAGGAGCAGCGTAAACTGTGCTGAAGGAACACAACACCCTGACCTGGCTCAACGAGACCCACTTCACAGCACTTCTGCCTGGACTAAACATGTTCAGGGGCTAATGGACAAAATAACAAAAACACGTCATGATAAAACACTGCTGCAAAGGGGGGGGGGGGGGGGGGGTAGTTAGCTTTGATGCAAATTAGCAGCATTTGTCAACTACAAAGCCGGTCTGGCAATCAACGCTTGGATGTGAGTTTTCACAGCAACTGTCAGCTTACTACAGAAACACCAAACCATTGGTGAACAACTTCCAGGCGTTAAAAACACCTCACAATTATTATTGTTATTATTATTATTAAGTGACAAGTGGAGTAGCAAAATCATAAGAACATATGCCGAACACACACACTGTGTGAGGATGAAGAGAGACAGCGATCACAAGTTGAATCTAACCAACAGAGATATGAAACGTATGTTGTGGGGTTGTCAAATATTGCTGAACGGAATGAGACATAATTTAATTTACTGTAGCCGTATGCCAGTTTTTTAAATAGTGAGTCACTTTAGGCTTAAGGTCCTTTATTGTGATGTATGTTTCTTTATGTATGTACCGAGCATCTATCATAATACAGATTCTAAATCAATGATCTGCAATAATTCTGAGAGGAAGCACTGAAACACACAAATATAAAATGTATAAATGTATCCTTATGCTTTATTTGCAGTTTTGTACGTTTAATGTTTGTTTAAATGTTGTCCTGTACAGCCGGTTGATTTAATTGAATTAATTACTCAAATACAACAGATTTCTTATGAAAATCAACATAATAATTTAAAGCTCTACATGTGCAGGTATGCCGCTACAATCAAATGTGTTGGAGTGTGTGTCTGTGAGGAGAAAAAGATTATGTGCAATCAACAAATCAGAAAAATGATGCCTTCTTGTTTGCTCTCCAGCACCCATAGAAAATATTAATTTATAATCCCTACAGTTCCTTAACAAAATCCATAGGATTCTAGGTCAATCCTCCTCAAATGAATTTCATTTCACGGCTTAAGTCAAGCAGTGATTAAGTACTAGAAAATTCCACTGGAATACCGCTGCATTGTACAGTAGGAGAACTGGCCCCTCTAAACCTCCAAGGTAATGAATGAAGAATAAGATGGCAATTCCTGCTCTGCGCTCTGAGGATTAGGAACATGAGGACAGCAGAGGGACGAAGAGACAGTGAGTCTGATGGATACTGCTGTCTGGGAGAGGAGCACTACTCCCAATGTTCTTCCCCGCTGATTGATTTGAATGACTGGGAGAGGACAGAGTGGAGGAGTGAGACTAGAAGCACTATCTGTGCTGGGCGACGTCTTATCACCCCCTCAGCCGTCTAGCCCACAGACGCCTAGTTTATTTTAAAGAGAGGTAGTCAATAACAGTGGGTGACTACAAAGTGAAAAAGAATGGCTGCTCCTCAGATGTCCTAACTCTGGTCAAAAGCAGCTCTGCATTTCATTTATTTAAGGTGTGGTTTACATTATGCTAAACATGCCAATAGCAAACACCTACATCATTTGTATAGACTAACAGACCAAAAGATTGATACTTTCTAATATACTCTGTAATAGCACGAAAGCAGATCCCATGTGAGGGAGCGAAATATGTGTTTCTCCTGAATTATGTCACCTGACATAAATGTTTTTTTCATATGGAATGAAAACTCAGGGGGCGTTTAACCTGATGAATAGAAATCTGTATGTATGAATTTCTGCTCCCTAACCTTCAGTGAAATACAATTATCCTGCTGCAAATGTGGTAAATATCTGAGACATGTTCAGGGCCCCTTATTGGAAATAGTGTCATGCTTGCTGTGAAAATTGACGAATTTAACTATATCAACATCTATATTTGAATCTCTATTTTTTTACATGTAAAAACACACATAGTACAGATACAAGCATTCCGTCAATCAGGACACATATATGACATAATGCATCATGATAGTGTGTAATGCAGGTTTTTGTATGCCCTTATGTTTGAACATGATCAAGTACATTTTCAAGTACATGCTCAGATATCTTGACAACACAATAGAATACAATACAATAGAATAGAATGGCCTGCTTACTGATGTGTACAGATGGCCCTCCCCGTTCATGGCGATGTATAACCCTGTCTTCACGGACTGAATGGCGACAACTCTGAGGCCCACAGGAATAAGGTTGAACAAAGCTGAAAAACACACAAATGAACAGGCACACATACATAAAAATATCACCAAACATCATTAACACTGACAGACCTAAATATTAAGTGACAGCAAATACACTGAAAAAAAAAAAAAACATTTGTGTAATTCATCATCCAAATGCAAGCTGCCTATCATTAATGCTTCGCAAAGCATGGATAATACAATTGCTAGCTGTTGCATTTAGGTAATCTCTGAAGATGAATTGCGGCATGGCTGGTGAACGTGACTAGCCTAGCATAGCCGCGGCCACCCAGAGCTACCTGAGAAGTAGCTGTAATTGGGGCCACCACTGGTGCGTGGCAGATTTAATAGCCCTTTT
The DNA here is from genome assembly GCF_043641665.1 of Enoplosus armatus. Taxonomy (NCBI): domain Eukaryota; kingdom Metazoa; phylum Chordata; class Actinopteri; order Centrarchiformes; family Enoplosidae; genus Enoplosus; species Enoplosus armatus. The sequence continues at coordinate 7,561,389 of NC_092190.1, read as the reverse complement.
GTTGTAGCAGACTCCTTGGGCCTGGTAGGTAATGGCTATTGTTTGTGTTGGTGAGAAACAACAGGATTGGCCTGGCTGGGACATTAAGTGTGTGTATATGGGAGACTTAAAGGCACATAATGACCTCTGCTGACCCTGTAAGTAATTGGTATTGGCAGGTTTGGAGTCTGGGTGAAGGCTGAGAGAACTACTGCACTGGTTTTTGGTGGCTTTTGGCCAATTTCAAAACTGTAAAATTGAATGTAGAGTAGTCAGTGCCAACACTTGATCTGATCTTGGAGTTATGATATATCCCCTGTGCACACTATATGCATTGCCCACTGTTTAAATAAGTCCCTTCAGCCTATCAGATGTGACATGTGCCACATCTCTTCATCCTCAGAGTGTCAGACTAGAGTTAGCACCAAGCACTGGAATCAAATTAACCACCTAGCCTGGAGCGCTGGAGGAGCAGTGCCAGAACAAGCTAATAATACCCTTTTCTCCCTGTTAAGCCTACTGTTTCCTGGTCCACTTTCCCTCTCAGAGAGGAGGAGAAATCTGTGTGATCCTATAGCTGCCATTTAAGAAGACACTTTTGCTCCTAAGGCTGAAAAATGAGGTATGGTATTGGCCTGAAGGTTAGAGAAACGTGACTGGAAGGTCGCTGGTTCATTTCCTGCACATGAGGGATGAATCTAGACCAGAAAGTGAGCAAGGCACTTCTGCTCAAGGAACCTACACAGAATTTAAGTATCAGTATCTTTATAGTTTCAAACTATAGTTGATTTATATATCAGTGTCCTCTGTTAGCAATTCTTCTTATCAAATGTTTGCTCTAGAAAGCCAACAGTCGAGGTACTCACAGGAATTACTGCTGTCATCCTTGGTCCCATCAAGAGAGCCATCGGGGTTCATTTGCAAGTAGTATCCCTGCCTGCAATATAACCTGGTCACTATACCCTTGAGCTGGGGATCTGCAGGAGAGAAAGAGGGAGAAAGAACAGTGGCATTAGAAATTAGCAAAATGATGAAAAGCTACAAGAAGCCAAATAAGCTATAAAACACCATGAAACACTGTGCAGAACTACTTTACAGTACTTGGGGACTCCTGTGTACGTTCACAGGCAAATCCCACAGCCAACTTTCTGGGCACATAAGCCCTGTCCTGCTCAGAGATAGGCCATCCAATTATAGGCAGCAGAATTAATCTGTGGTCGCCTGACTCCCATAATGAACCCAACAGCACCCTCTCTGGGTTCTTAGTGTGTAGGATGGAAAGCGTCTGTGCTCTGTCCCTTCCAGCTGACCCACCAGGGGAATTAGCCACATCTACTGTAAATAAATCAGTGCTGCGGTTAAATTGCCCAGCGCCACTGCAGCTCAACCAGTCATGTTGCAATTTACTTGGCATTTTTTGGGTTTGTAATAACACGAGAAAAAAGTTAAAGTGAAAAACTAAGAAGTAAAAGGAATGGAAAACTTAAAAGGGTACATTTTAATAAACCTGCGTGTGGCTGCACATTGGGATGGTCCCTGGAAAAATATTGCTTGTGCTCACACCGTACCACAATATTTCTTCATCTGTGTGTGTGTACGTGTGTGTGTCTGGGTGTGTGCATGGACAAGCACTGGGGTCATATACCATCAACATTAGTCTTATTGTAGAGACAGCCATCACACCAGATTTCATTCTAAGAAAGCCCTGGGGAGGTGAACAATCAAATTCACCTGAGCCTAAACCGTGCTCCTTGCAAGCAACACACTGTGTGTGTGTGTGTGTGTGTGTGTGTGTGTGTGTGTGTGTGTGAGTGAGTGAGTGAGTGAGTGAGTGAGTGAGTGAGTGAGAGAGAGAGAGAGAGAGAGAGAGAGAGAAAAGTAGAGAAAAAGAGAGAGAGCATGGCCACAGAGGAGAACTCAGGAGGTCTTGCTGAGGGCAGAGAGAGGCTTTTATTTCTGTCGGTGTACGGCTCAAGGCAGTGTCTTTTGAAATGTCTGTCGGGTGATGGCATTAGGTAGCTCTGAGACCTTTCCCTGCTGCCTGAAAAGGGGAGAAAATGCCTCTCTGGTGGTGTATCCGAGCAGTACCGCCACAATGGCATTCAACAGCGCTGCTTTGTTGCCTCACCAGAAAAATGAAAAGGTGGCTAAAGAAGAATCTGACTGACTGCTACGCATTGAGCCGGCTGACAGGACGGTGATTGTATCTGCCTGGTTTACAATAATACAGACAAACCAGCTGCAGACATTCAGCGAGAGACAGATGTCGCTGTGAAGACATTGTCCAATCTCTATTTGAGAGAGGAACATATACTGTAGTAGGTGTTTTCCTTGAGTAACACACAGATGGATTCCTTCATCTGTGAACGGGCATTCCTCTGTTACCCACCTACAATTTCGTCGTTAGGGCTGCAACTAACAATGATTTTTTTTACGCTTAATGTAGTTGACCATGAAAAACGTTTTCCCCTTATCATGACTAACTTTTCATCTATTTGCTTTTTCTTTTGTGGCAGAAATGGGCTTCCCTAGTATAATCTATAAAATGTCTGAAAAATAGTAAAACATGGCCATCACAAGTTTCCTGGGTTCAACACGACACCTTCAAACATCTTGTTTTGTTCGACCAATAATTCAAAATCCAAGGATATTCAATTTACAAATGCTACAACAAGAAAAAATGTGAGAAAAATCTCATGTTAGAGACGCTGGAACAAACAAATGTTTGGTTGATAAATTACTTTAACAACTGCTAACTAACGAGGCAATTTAGTTGAACAAAGAAAAACAAAGCTTAGATGTAAAAGAATAGAAAACACATTGGGATGTTTCTGGAAAAACCCTGCGTGTCTTCAAACCGTGCAACAATATTTCTTCATTTTCCTTCAGTCGACTAATTGATTAATCTACTAAATGTTTCAGAACTTCCTTATTTCATATATGAGACAATTACTTTGCGCTGCATCAGAGAGATGGCTCTAACACCACCGAGAAGTAGAAAAAAACAAAAATTCAAATGCACTACTGCCTTTATTGTATCACTCTCCACCTCTCTTTTCAACCTTCAGTCTTCCAGCCACTGCCACCGCTTTCAAACACATGAGAATCCAGCAATCAGATACCATTCAGTGTAACCTCGAGACCACACCACACACACATTCCTTACAATCTAGTGACGGGGGAGTTTTCATACAGCGGCGAGAGCAGGAGACAAAAACACACCCATGCAAACACAAGGCTTACACACACACGCAATTTCACAAGAATGTTTAATGACTACACAATTCCCATGAGCAAATACTCGTGTGTGCGGACACACGAAGTTGGCTAACCTGCGATCGATTAATGACTTTGATCAGCAGCATTTAAACAATGTGTCGCAGTGAGATTGATTCTGACGACAGATCCATGGGGGGCAATCTGTAATAATTAAAACTGCATAACTGGTTGTGTGAATGCTCTTTGTGTATGTGTGTGTGTGTGTGTGTGTGTGTGTGTGTGTGTGTGGAGGTGAACTTGGCTCCTCCATCATGCTATAAATCATGTGATGTTGGCTGTGTTCCCTGAGGCGAGCCAGCCAGTATATCTCACACACACACACACACACACACACACACACTCCCCTCCAGTTTCGAGCTACAGTATTTCTGAGCTGCAGCAAGAGTGAGCCGAAACCTGTAACATTTCAGTTTTCATTTAAATTATCAAATGGGAATTAAACTGGATAGATAGTCATGAAGCATAATTCAATAATATACAGTCGTTGACATAGAGCATAATCCTATTCAGAGGGCCCTCTGAATGAATATGTCCTGAATTAATGTCCTCGAATAACCAGTGCATTATTTATGACTGACAGTTTCACATCAGACATTCATGTATGCTACTACATACATTAGAGTGGCATAATGGGTTTTGTTATTCTTAAAAAGCTGGCAACCCATTGATACAACTCATGTTGAAGGTCAAACTTACTCATGGCCAATAGATAACATGTTTCCGATGCATTTGAGGTCATTTATTCTCTCACAAAGCAAAATCCATTGAATCTGAATGTGATTTACACCACAGAGGCGTGCGTGCCCTTATTTTTTTGTGCATTGTTTATGAAATATTGAGTAAGTGAGGCAGTTTATCAAGTGAAAGAAAGAGAATTGTCTTATAAAACTGTGACAAAGGGAATACGTGAATGGGAAGATAAAAATGTCGTACGCAAACATATGAAGGAAAGACTCTGAACCAGAAATGCTGTGTCATTATAAAATCACTGTCAGAAAAGCTCGATATGGTCTATGCACGCTGCTTTGAAAATGTCTCTGTGGAATTCCCTAAGTTGAGAAGGTCCTTGACTCATTTGCCGTCTTTCTTCTGATACTCATTGTCTTTTTGTCTCCTTTCTTTCTTTCTCCTTGTCTGTCTGAATGTTCCCCCTCTATGACGGACTCCCCATCACTGATGGACGGTCCAGCCTCTCCTGCAGTTGGACTTTCCCGGTCCGCACTGGTGTTAGTGTTTACAACAGAAGGACTGTATGTTTCTAAATGCCATTTCTTTGTTTCTACGGAAACAGAGTGGTGGTTTGGCAGCCGCAGGGGGGTTCCCTGAAAAACAACAAGCATCAGAACCGTAAGATCTCAAATCATACCGTTCTGCAGCAGAAGTCCTCTCTGCATATAAATTGAACTGTCACAGAAAGGTTGTGATTTCTTTTTTTTTTTTGGTTCTTTTTAAAAGTGGCCTCCCTGCAGCTCCCTCATTCACTTCCTGTCTTATTTTCTGTTGTGTCATTCCTCTGTCTGTGTGTGTGTGTGCGCAAAGACACATGTTCAGCTCAGTGCAAAGCAAACACACACACGCACAGCTGCAGCAGCAGTTGTAGACTGCTGTCAGCCCTGCCCTGCCTGACCCACTTTGGATGTTTCTGGAATAGGAGAAGGGCTTTTCCAGCCTGCAAAGGAAAAACCCCTCGATGTTGCTTCTGTTGTCATGGTAAAAGTAGATCAAGCAAAGGAAAGCTAGAGCACTACCACCCCTTTCCAATTTCTCTTATATCAACCACATCTCTGACATCTCAACAATAACTCATCTGATACAGGCAGCTCTGAAAGCTGACTGATGACGCACTGCTGTGTCCTGTCAACATACTCTTGAATAAACAGCGACGGCGCAGGAAAGCATTCATCTCAAATGGGTTTCTAGATCGTGTAAACTAATCTAATGGTCTGATCTATGTAACATGATCTAATGATCTATGGATCTAATCTAGAGAGATAATTAGAGCCAGAGCAGTGAGATTATAGGCAAGCCCCAGCTGGATGTGCCCCCAGCTCACTTACTGGGTTTGAGTGTAATAGGATTTACAATTCACATCTAATCCCTTAAAAAAAAAATTGGTGTGATCACTGGCTCCGCATCTGCGATCAAAATGCATGGATGATTTAAAATTAAAGCTGATAAGACAGAGGAAACACAAAGTGTTCCCAGCATATTCCCTCAAGTGCTGGATGAGGACAGGAAACCACATCTGTGCATTCTAATGAACGCGGCAGACAACACTTCATTTTTTACATTTCGTGTTGTTTATCTAGGTCTGAGGGTACTCTGGTTTTATGAAGAGCCTGTCATAATAACAACACTGCAAAAATAAAAGGAAGATGAGGATACTTACTATTGATTTTTTTTTTTATGGTTTTGATACATTTTCTTTGAATTGGACCTACGAGCTCTGGCTCAAAAACACAATTCATGTCAGTGCCAATCAATACAGCCCATAAGAATAGCTAATCTAGTGTCTCACTCACAAGATCAATACTCAAAGCCAAAGGGAATACTGGTGTTAGAGTACATTTTCAGACACCTCCACTCCCTCATCCTGACAGATCTCAGAGGGAATCTGAATGTGACTTCAATATAGAATCGTAGTCTGGATGGTTAGAAAGCTGCTCTGCTCTGCTCTGCAGGCTCACCTGTCACAGGGAGGCCCTGGGAGATGAAGACAACAGCGTTTGTCTGCCTGTGTTATCACAACACATATGATCGGTGGTGCATTCGACTTCACTCACTCACAAAAACAAAAAGTCCTTCTGGGGGCCAATATTAAATTAAGCACACCAAACAAGCCGTTAGTCTTTGTGCTGCGTGCTCTTGTGATAATACGGTGAATAAGAGAGAAGAAGGGGGAGAAGGAAAGTGTGTGAGAGAGGTGAAGAGAGAAACGTAGGTATGTGCAGCTTTTTCAAAGCCTGCTATCACTTGAAGATTTTTCCCGAATTCTCATGTGAGGGTGAAATTAATGAAGTATATTCCCATCAGGCCTCTAATCACAAATAACACTAAATTAAAGGAAAACAGCGTTCTGATTAGAGCCTCAAAAATTAGGACAAAATGCCCATTTTAAAAACAGCTTTTCCCCTTAATTTTATTTTCACTAGTGTTTCTCATCTTCCAGGCAGCAGGGTCAGGCTTTTTGAAGCCTCCCAACACAGTTCACCAACACTTGCTGTGGATTATCATCAGTATCGTGAGGCTCGGGGGAGGCCCCAAGTTGCTCTATAAAATGGCCGTTGCAGGTGTGAAGTTGTCAAGTCATTTCAGGGTTGCCAGGGCAGGTTGACTTGGAATCCACGCCTGACTGATTTATTTGAGCCAGATCCCAATTGTTTAGATCCATAACAAGCTAACGCCACACCAAGAAAAGACAGCGGACAGAGCCTTGTATTTTTTTTTTCTAGTAGCGGGGCCAGACCAAATGACAGCATCGTCTGTCCACATCTGTGCTGTGGAGGCTGCTGGACACTGCTGACGTTCAAATGAAAAGATAGATACGCCACGAGCCACTTCCACGATGACAGAGGACAGACAAACACTGGGACAGACGCACACACACACACACACACACACACACAGAGCCTAACGCATGCACACAGTGGGCCCTAAGCAGAAAACAGCAGCCTGGAGGATAGCCGATTATAACCATGCCATTCTGCTGCAAACTGACCCCTGTCCAGATGTGGCCTCTATGTGCTACCATAATACAATATAGATCCTGTTAAAGCCAGTTTAATCCATGTTATCACTAAGGGCTAGTGAAGGGGACATTTTCGGCTACCAAAATGGTTCTCTTTGTGAACGAGATGAAAGACACACTTCACAATACACAAAAATGCGAGTGGTTACTCAGAAACGAGAGGAAGGAATGCCATTATCAGGAACGACCTGATAATTAATGAACCGTTAATGGTCAGCTCCTGAATAACTCCGTATTGAGGTCTATAGTAGAGTTACCAGAGAACAGACTGGGAGGTACTATATTAATGAATCGTTGCTGATTAGCTCTGAACTAGTAGCCACTCATTCATTACTAATGATTGAATTATTAGTTACTCTATTTATGCACCCCCTTTTGAAGAGGTACATCTACATGAGTAGTTACAATGTAGTCCTCCGTTACTTCACGATCATCAGATCATTACTTTATGGACGTTTTGATTGGACTTTAATCTTCAACGAATAACTCCAAATTGAGGGCTATATAGTAGATTAAAGATTCATTAATTATCAGGTCGTTCCTGATTTGTTGCTCTCTCCTTTCTTAGTAACTGAGTGAGTTTGCCGTTAAACCATGCAAAATGGAGTTTAATCAGTTGGAGTTATAGCATCTCTGGTGCAACAGGTTTGACACCTGATGATTCCAGACCCGTTTTCCATCATTCACTAACAAGGGGAAATAATTGGAGTAATTTCCTTCCTAAATGAATTATCCTAATTCATTTTTGTAAGAAAAATGATCCTCGCAGTTGGCACTGATTCCAGCAGTGAAATAATTGTTGACAGTGCTCTTTAACAACCCCAGGTTGCCACATTAGAGCAAAAACGTTCATGACATTTTCATAAGTGGAACGAATATCAGCTGGAGCAGCAAGAGGTCTTTGGCCCGCGAATTCGTAAAAATTATTCGAGAAAAGATTATGTTTGAAAGGCGTAACCTCCATGCCGAGGGAGATATTGACCTTTTTGCTTGCATATAAATGAGTTTCATTCCTGGCTTTTGTGACGCGCTCGTGTACTAAGCAGGATGCGCTTTCTAACGATCAGGCCCTTTTGTGAATCGCCGAGGTGGCAGCTCGGTAAACCTGTCGAAACCATTTGGTACAACTCGTCAGGAGCCTGTCAGCTACCCTGGGATTGCATGTAAATCAGAGGCAGGTTTGTTATTTTCAACCAAGTGGCCATCATACAAAACAAAATGCTTCCTCCCCCTCAGCTGAACTTTTTACGCACTGAGCAGCAATTTGTATAATCAAGTTTGTATAATCAGTAATAAATGCACATCGCTCATTTTTAATTATCTACACATGTGGTCACGTCATTATGATCGTTAAAGGCCTAATTAGAGCTATCAACCAGTGCTTGAAGGTATGCACATGTTTACACTTGTTTACACTGGATGCACAACGCCAACACAGCAGGCACCTTGCACACTAAAGTTCCCAGACCTTGTCTCCGTAGTCTCCGCTTCCTGAGGCCGAAGATGCGCACTTTAGAGAAGATGTCGACCAGGTTCCCATTGCAGAGCCCCTTGTTCTTGTTGGGGCTCTTCCTCCGTCGGTTGGTCGAGGGGCGGTCTAAATGCTGCTCCCGTGCCTGCCTCTTCTGTCTGATCAGCCCACTCGCGATAGCAGCAGCCATGGCTCAAAATGTCACAACTGCTCGGGTCCAGTCTGCACACGGAGCACAGACTACACAAACAGCCGCCTCTCAGAGCTCGCAGCCCGGGTCACAGTCCCATGGTGGCGGCTAAGTGGTCCGTTCCGGGGTGTCAAATGTCAAATATATATATATATATTTTTTAGGAGCTGGTTTTCTTTTTTTGTCCAAATACTACATGATAGTTGCGATATTAACAGCTGTCATCATCACTCGAAAGATTCTTGCACATGATGGAAAATGAGATCAGTTCATGCGTAATTCCACACATGCATCAATAACCACAGTCTTGATGAAGGGCTATGCCAAACTCACGCGGACCGAGATGTCAGAGGGTTTGTCATACCTGCACAGTGATGTTTTTGTTCATTGTCTGTGACATGTTCAGTGGCATCGTCTCCTTAAATGTCCAATACCGGCTGCAGCGTCCTCACAGCACGTTCACCGACTCTTCTCCTCCGTTCTCCCTCCGTTTTCTCCTCCTTCTGCCAGACGAGCTGGCTCTATCAGGAGTCGCTGTTTGGGCAGCGGCGGGGACGCCTGTGCATGTGCGCCGGCAGCGATCAAGCCAAATACAGGCGACTCCTACGGAGATCAGCGCTCGAGTGAAGAAACAGCAGCCCGGCCGAAACGAACTCCAAGTTTGCAAGAAGCAATCCGCGACAGCGACCCTGCGGTGACTGATCAACTGTCACACACTGGGAGATGGGAAGAAATACGCAACCGTACAAGAGTTAGAAATCGATGCAGCAGGCTAAATGAATGCAAACTTGTATTCCAACTACCTGCCAGATCTCGCTCTCAAAAACAGATTTTCTTCACCGTATTCCACAACCACAACACAGGCGGCTGGGTGCGACAGGAGCCCGGGAGAAAAAAAAAGCATAACCAAAGCTGATCTAAATCCTGTGGAGATGACGTCTGCATTGTGTGACAAGCTGCATACAGATATATCAACTTAAAACCGCCGGCGATCAGCAGGCGACCCAGCGGGTCTTCCTACAGAGCCCACGGCGTGCGGGATCCATGTAAGGCGACCAGTGCGTAAAGGGAATAAGTAAAGGGACGCCACTGATGTACAGCACTAATTATTTTCCCACGCTCAAAGAAAAAACAACCCCCGAAAGGAAGCGGTGGTCACTGGCTTCAGTCTATATACCCCAGATCAACAAATCCTCCCCATCAACAAGTCCTAACCACTCGTTAGTACACGCCTGAGTGAAGAGGATGCCCTCCCCCACTCCCTCCCTCCCTCCCTCCCTCCCTCTCGACCACCAAGCCCCTGCTTGAAGGGAAATGAGCAGCTGGGTAGATGGTAAGATTTTATTCTTGAATGCTTCAGTTTGGGCTCTTCAGTACATTTACTGTAAAATGAGAGCTTTTGCTCAATAACTGGAAGTAACTACACAAATGATAATACAAAGGACTGCTGGCAGAGTGGCATTTCTACATTTTCACCTCAGTGTTTCAGTCAAATCTGCATCGTTTCAATTCAATAAAAAAAATCCAAGTCGATTACAACGCCTTTATGTTCTACCTCATGAGGGGGAATACTGGTCACTGTGGTCAAGAAGCCCATTCACATTGTTTTAATTGGAGCCCTTCAGACTGCGCGCTCCATTTGCGCTTTGTGGTTTCAGCACCGCGGACAGCACCGCACAGTGACGGAGGGAAAGGCTTCCTCGAGTCGGACATCAAAACCTTTACTTGAACGTCCACAGGGGACTGCGGGGTATCTCGTGTGAACCACAAGCAACTGGAGAACCACTTAATGCTCCACTCCACCTAATTCCTCCATGCAGACGATGGAGCAGACAATAAAAGCCGGAGTAAGACAACACATTTGATCCTTTTCTTGTTTGGGGCTTGAATATCATCTAAGTCTCAATCACAGGCAGAGAAATTAAAACTCAAGAGAGCCATCTGCTGTTTGTGGCTGTAATTAAACATTTGGGTTAATAGGGGACTGGAGCGCTGTATTGCATTGCCCTGGTGTGCGTTCATTCTCCGCACGCCAGACGCACCTGTTGATACCCAGCTGTGCTGGATGTAAGATGGACGGGTTGAGCTGTCAGGCACACAAGTATAGAGGGATCATTCTTATTCCATCACAGCAAAAAGTGTCACAGACAGAAGAAATGATAGCATTGTCCCTGCGTGGCAACTGATACCACAATGCATACAGACTGTCTCATAGATGCCTTATCAAATTCACATTTAAGGGTATTCATGATCCCGCATATTTAAAATCATGCTTCGGTATGTGCACCGGTGGTCAGGTGACCCCCCCCCCCCCCCCCCCCCCCCTTCCTACACTCAGTCGAGCTCCAGCTGTGGATGCACTGTTTGTGTCCCGTGGCTGTTCAGAAGCCTCCTGCTCTGCGGCGCTGCAGGAGGCGCTGCAGTTTATCTCTCCAACCAGCAGCGGACACTGTCAGCTCAACAATGGTCCCTCAGCCACAGCAGCAGCACTGTCACAGCACCGTCTCTGAGCCGAGCAGTAACGGCTATTTAATCGATCTTCTTCAATAGCAACCATGCAGGGGCGGGGTACTTGGCATTGCATGAAAGTAAAATCGCAACTCACAGGAAAAGAAGGAATATTTTCCTGCAGGTTTAGCAAATCTTGTTTGTATGTTGCTTAATACACACAGTTAATTGTATGAACAGGATTGTGATGGTAATATTAGAGCCTCTTCTGCATAAGTAGACAAATCCCAGTTTGGAAGAAGAATTTGACACATAATGCTCTTAAAAATATGAGACAGAAGTGAAAGACTGTGCTACAAAATGAATTTGAACGAAAGACAACAAAAGTCATGAAACAGTATGCAGTAGTATGATCTCATATTAGGCATACAATAGCATTGGTGTGCTTGAGTAATGCCAGTATCCCCATCATTTCTACAAATGTGGCAATGAAGGTTTGGGTTAATACTGGAGAGGAGAGGCTTTGCACTGTGGATTTTACCTTCTTAATCACACAGCATGGAGGTTGAACGCATGGACGGTCAGACAAGCCTTCTTCACAGACATGCACATGCAAAAAGCCTTACCACAGCACATACTGACTGAGCAAAAATAAAAGTTTAGAGAATGCTTCTATATCAAACAGATTACAATGCAGGGCGTCAAAAAGCACATCAAAACCCTGTGAAATATTCTTTCACGAAGCAAAACAAGGGCGCACATACCTACATTTTTTTTCCTCCTACATGTGAACGAATGAGAGTCCATTGCAGTCCCATTCCAAGGCCCTCTAAGCCAAGACCTTTTCCTGTGACTTCTAATGCCCCATTTATACTGCCCCTTGTAGGACATAATGTGGTTACGTTGAACTGACAGTCTGCCCCGAGCTGTTCACATTAATTTGTTCACAAACACTTTAAACACTTCATTCATTCTTTAAGTTGGGTCACAGAGAAAGGCAGTTAGATTAACACATTTGGACATTTCGCCCGAGACCAGCCACAAATGAAAGAGGACTAAATGTTGCCGCGTGATCTAATTTACAAGAAATTAATCTGTTGCAAAGAAGACTCGTGTGAAATATGGTGCATATGGGCTTACACTCCTCTATTATCAATACATTCTGGACGCAGAATACCAGAGACCATAATACCATCCACAGCTGTATGGAAAGAAAGGAGACCCAAATGCACTAAGGTTCAGCGAGGCAGAATCTGATGCAGACTTGTGAAGCCACAGCCTCATCAGGTCAGAACATTTTAATCCAATCTCCTCTGAGGAAATTACATTACTGTTCGTTAGATGTCCTGCTGCCGAGGCAAAGCAAATGTCACCCGTTGGAATGGGGTAAACAACCCCTTTGATTATTGCTATTACTTTGCTTGAGGGCCGTGTTCTTTTATCACCCGTCTTGATAGGAAAAGCAGTCAGCACTTCTCAGGCCCAGTGAAATAAAAGAAGCTTAACTTGCCGGAATCAAATCACATTGCATTATCAAAGACAGAGAGTTAATTTAATTTGAGATGAGTAATGATTTTGCTTAGCTGGGATTTGTGTCATTTTCTTTCCTCCCTTGTCCCTCTCTTCCTCCCCATGCTTCAGCTGTTTAATCATTGAATATCATGAGTCCATCTACTGAAGCAATAAAAGCTTAGAGAGCCTGCTTATGGACTAAGTATTCTGCAGTGCATGTGTCTCATTTGTTATGATGAGTCTAATAGGCCAAGCTAATCAGAGAGCCAAGATAGACGAGTACACATCAAGTGCTTGTAAGAGGGAATAAAAATGGAGAGCTTTTGTTAAATGGCCACAAATTAAGAGCACATGGTGAGGCCCTGAAGGTGGGTGAGGGCCAGAAAGTTCAAGGGGTTGTTATAAATCAAGAATATCCGCATTAAATATTGTGGTGAGTTTACTGTATAGTGAGTTTGCCCTTTTAATAGTGTTAGCCAAGTGTCTACTGAGAATTATTAGTCAAGTAAAATGTATTTAAAGAGCACATTTAAAAACAACTGATTTTGACAAGAGTGCTGCAGAGAGACTATTTTAAACAGTCAAAATAAAAGCAACCATATTAATTACTGTGGAGACCAAGCCACATCATTTTCTTTTAAATTATAGTTGAGATCCAAAAGTTTCCAAAGACGCCAAATATGTCAGGCTGAATTTGGGGGAAATTTGTCTAAAGTTATGCACATCTAGAATATTTCCATTTGATGGAGCACTACAGCCATTAAAAACACAGAGTCTTGGGGTTTGAATATTTTCCTCAGTGTAAACATCATAGAGCTGGAACAAGATGATACGCAGAATATGTAAAACACAGTCAGGCATTGGAGAATAAGATGATTATAACTACTTTAAAGCTGCTTAAAAGCGAAACCGTCAGCCAGGGAAAAGGCTCCATCACCTTTGAATTTTGACTGGAAAACGTGGGACGGCGAAAAGTAACAAGATCAGAGGGGTCTGGAGGTGGAATAGAGGCTGACGTAATAGGAGATACAGTCCATACAGTGTCTTTACAGTGCTTTCAAACTTAGCTTTACTACTTTATACTTTTATAGTGGATTCAAAGTGTCCCACAATTCAAAATAAAAACGAGTGTAAAAGCGACAGTCAACACCATCACGTATTGCACAGACCGAACAATTTAGTCTTCTACATAGACGTCCTTGTGAATACTCGAATCATTCAGATACAGCCGATGTGACATGAAGGCGTAGCATTCAGTTCTTGGACTGGAGCTTTTCTTGTGACTATTGCTCCTTATTTGCGAGGGGCTATTACCTGCCCCAGTCTCATAACATGCAGGTGAATGTATGAATGCACGAATGAGCTGGTGAGCGATCAAATGAGAGGCAATCCAAGTGTTGTTTTATTGCCTACTGCACTGTCAATGAATAATATATTTGAAAAGGTTAGAAAACAACCCTGGAGAGATTTAGTTCCAAGCGAGCGAAGGAGCAGATACATTAAGTCTGCTGCTCACAGACCTTTAAATAGCTTGTTCATCATCTCATGCAGAGTGTCATAAAATCATTTAAATGTACATCACATAATCGCCGCTAGGTGCACTAAATATGCCACCAGAGAATATGTATAGCCACATTACAATATGTCTCTCTGTTGTGAGCATGATGGAGTGTTGCCCGTCCCCCAGGAATGAGATTAGAGTGGGCCTGAGCTGTGCAGCCCTCCGACGGAGACATTAATGAAACACAGTGGCTTCAAACTGTGAGCTCCACTCACAAATAGCTTACTCCCAGATAAAAAAAAAAAACTTAAGTTAACACTTATGTTGCTGAGCTACAGTAAAACAAAATCAACCACATGAACAAATCAGAGAGGAGAGGTGGAGGACGGGCTTGTGGGAAGGAATGATTGGACATGCTGTTAAGTTGGGGGGGGGGGGGGGGGGGTCACATAATGACATCTTGATTGAATTGTGAGTTTCCGTGGTTATAAGGCTAAAGGAGCCACCTAATTAAGTCTTCTTGGTGACCATAACTTTGGACAGAAAGGTCAATTGGTGAAAAAAATATGTGGCTGGGGGCTTTTTTTGCCATCTACTCTGACTTTCTGCACATTTTAAGAAAACCTGGTTACAGAAAGTGGAGGGAGGCACAATTGGGTACGAGTGCCAGTGATTAAACACAGCCCTGTGGCCCCCTCACCAGCAGTGATTGGTTAACTACCGGATAATAGCCCAAATCACAAACAACCCCAGTTATATGGTGCATAATTTGGTATGAAGCAAAACGAGGGTGTTTAAGGACACTAATGTGAGCAAAGAGGCAAATATAAAGAGAGGGATGCAAATACAGAGGAAAGTCACACAGAAGGGACCAAAGGCAGACATGCAGACTCAAAACAACCCTGTCACTATTCACTGAGGAGTCAACATACTGGTCACACATATCCTCTCTCTTCTCTCTCTCTCTTTCTATCAGTCTTACACACACACACACACACACACACACACACACACACACAGCTCCATCCTTTGATCCTATTTTAAGTCTGCAGCAGTGATGGAATGTGCCTTGTCAGCAGCACTGCAGAGTGAGGTTCCTTGGAGAAGCCCTGGGCAGTGTGGGAGAATATCAATTAGTCCAGACCCTTCTGGCAAGGCCTGCTTCCGGAGCTGAAGGCTGACACCAAGTGCGTATAGGTGTGTGTGTGTGTGTGAGTGCATGCTTTATTGTTTATTTCTCAGCGAGCAAAAGTGTCGATGCATGGGTGTGTAGGTGAGCAAAGGCAGTGTGTGTGCCCACTTGCAAATGCATAGAGTGCATAGGTGAGCGCATTAATATTAATAATTTTCTGATGCAGGTGAAGGACCTTAATAGAATGGTAATGAGGTTGATGTCGGGTCAAGCCAAGCTCTGTTTGTGAATTCAAAAGATGTGATATGGGGAAAATCAGGTCAGTGAATGCTGCTGTGGATGTAAAGGATATCAGTTTGGTTGAGTCTGCAACACAAGCTTGCAAACGCATATTTTAAGACAAAACAAATACATAGACGGAGCCGGCAGTGACCTTCAGGTGTGGTCAGTGCCTTTTTTTCTAAACTGGCTCCCTGTCAAGCTGCAGTCCACAGATGGACCTGTGGGCTTCTTACGCCTGCATTCACATCAGGTATCATCAGAATCCCTACCTACATTTCACAACATTACCACTACTGACAGCTTCTACACACTCCTGTCAAATGGCCACACACACACACACACACACACACACACACACACACACACACACACACACACACACTTCATAAAAACACATATACAGAAGCAGGTATTCTACTTAGAACAAGCACAAATCAAATAGCTTGGAAGAGGAACCAGGCTTTGGACAGGCCACACAGATATACAGATAGATGTTCCAAAGGAAATCCAAAGTGTTTACCCCTTCAACCCTAATCCGTAAAATAAAACACACACCTTCACACTGAGCCTAATCCTAACACGTACTTGGCCTAACCATGACCCCAAATGAAACCCTAGCCTTAAACCTAAACCTGAGCCCAGACATAACCAAGAAATAACAGTTTGAGTGCAGACCTTAAAGGAATAGTTTGACATTTGGGGAAAGACCATGCTCATGTTTGAGAGTGGTATCAATCTTCTCATCTAACTTTGGGTAAGAAAAAGAAAAAGCATATTTCCCAAAATGCCAAACTATTCCTTTAAGGTCTGCACTCATACTGTTATTTCGTAGTTATTCTTCTCTGTCAAAATCAGGTTCATCCTGATCATGTTATTATTGTGAGGACATTTGGTCTCCCAAGTCTGTATGGATGAGTGTTTACATGCTTTCTGTGTTTGTTTCTGAGTGGTGCATGAGCATGTAGGTAAGCAAACACAGTGTGTAGGTCTGCACAATAATAATAATCATAATCATCATCATCTGAAGCAGGGAAAGGGCCTGAGCATACAGTCCTGGGGTTTGATAGAATGGTAATGAGGGAGATGTCAGGTCAGGTCAAGCTCCAAATCAAATCTGGTCTGACCACACTCAGGCCCTGTACAAGGGCCAAAGCCGCCTCTACCTGCTGAGGAGGCTGAGGTCCTTCCGTGTGTAGCAGCAAACTGCTCCGGACGTTTTATGACACTGTGGTAGCTTCAGCTATCTTCTATGCTCTGGTCTGCTGGGGGGGGGCAGCATGGACAGGGACAGGAGGAGGCTCAATAGACTGATTAGGCGAGCCGGCTCTGTTCTGGACTGCCCGCTGGACTCCATTGAGGAGGGGGGGGGGGGATGTTAGCCAAGCTGACATCCATCATGGACAACACCTCTCACCCCCTGCACGAGGCTGTGGGGGCCCTGCGCCGCTCCTTCAGCAGCAGACTGTTACACCCACGGTGTAAGAAGGAGCGCTACTGCAGGTCGTTCATTCCTTCGGCTATAAGACTGTTTAACTGCACATAAATCTGTACATACTTTATATTTTCCGTGTATGCATTTATTTTTGTCCCCCATATCTGTATTTATTATTTGTATATTGTTTTTCTTTTTTAAAAAATACTTCTAATTATTATTGACACAGTGCTTGTCTGCTGTGTGTTTCTGCACCTTTCTGTCTTTGCTGCTGTGACTTGTAAATTTCCCCGCTGTGGGATTAATAAAGTCTAATTTAATCTTAATAATAACTACAACAACTGCTATAACACAAAAATGTGGCCACACAGTTTAGGGGCAGACAGAGACCAAAATGATGAGTTAAAAGCAATTTAATGCTGCAAAGAGCTGCGAAATGTGATGAGTTTTATATATTAGAAGTACCAATAGACCTTTGACATTTCAAGAAGGGTGTATATTTGATTCAAAATATTGCTTAATGGAGCTTTTCAGGAATGAACTACCATACTGGAAAAAAAGTGGACTTCATAACCATGCATTGCATATGAATTATAAACATTCTTTATTACAACATGACAAATGTCCTCTTGTTAATGAAACCATAGCCATAAAAAATAATACCTCCATGAAATATTATGTCTAATAAGTGTGTTTCACATCGCTCCTGTTTTAATGTTTCCTTCCTCCGGGTCTATTAAGGTGGGCTCATGTGATATGCACCATAGATCTCCAATGAGACGGTGTGTGAATGGGACCTCAGCGACCTCTGATTGACAACAGCAATAAAGTTTTCCCCAAGAGACAATGAAAGACTAATGATGTCTGTAATGGCTAAAGTTATGACGCTAATCGTCATTAGCTTGGGTGGCGCTTTGGCTGCTGTGACCCTCTTGGCCCTGAGAATAAAGTAAGAAAAAACAGACGATGCCCTGCCACTGCAGAAATAATGCGTGTGTGTGTGTGCGTCACACACTGTGAGCTAATGGAGGTGGAAGGGGGACGAGCAGCGCGGTGATTCGTCTGAAGTGACGGGGGTTAATACTCTAGTATGACAGCAGTCATTAACCGGCAGACATTACCCCACACTCAGACACCCATTAACACCGTCACAGATCAAATGTTACCAAAGCTCAGAATACATCAAGTACTTCTGTACACGTTCTGTATCGCAGGATCCACTCAGTCTTACAGACAGTGGAGTTACAGTTGGTCTGCGATCCCTGATGTGTCATTTCAGCTTTTTTCATTTTAAGTTTTAACTTATTTAGCAGACAGTTAAATTTGTATTGTGCTTAATTTAGGATCAGACATTGCTAAGGTATTAGCCTATATTTTCTGTCATATTTTACTACACATGATATCTTCACTTTTATTTCAGTTATTCTAATAACTATGGTCAACACAGTCACACACCTACACACACACACACACACACACACACACACACACCCACAAACATGGAAAAATACATATTTGAATACACACACACCTAAAAATCACCCGTTGGAGATTTGTACATGAGCTGAGAAAAATTCCTCATGTAGATCATTTGCTTTCAACTAATTTTCAGCAACATTTGGCCAGAAGCCAGTGCAAACAAACCAATTAGCCAAATTATGTGAGGTACAGATCAGAAGCTCCTTGGAAAATGCTGCTCAAAATTTTACAACGAAACCAGTCAGGAAGGTCTGCTCCGTGTTGACAGTATAAGGCAAGACAGTTGATGCTACTGTAGCAGCACTTGTACCTTGCAGATGGATATATAAAAACTTAAGGGAAAAGAAACTTTATTGTCTCTGAAAAGTTACATTTAAACAATCTATGTTGTGTGGATAAAAGTTTAGTGTGTGAGCTGAACAAAACTGCCATGTTCAGATTGTATGGTGGTGAATTAATTGATCATTAAATATGTGCAACATAAGAAACAACCCAATACTATACAAAAGACAAACTAAATGAAATGAGGGCCTAAGATGTAAAGATATAAACAGTGTTTTAAATGTTTTGTATGTGTGGAACAGATTTGCAAATGCAGGCATCTTACACAGAGGCACTCTGGAGCATATTCATACTATGAGGTCATCTATTTGGCCTCTGTTTATGTTTCCACAACTAACTAACTCTTGGGGCTTGTAGAGAAAGACATCTTAAAAGGGTTTCTCTGAGATCAGCTGGGTTGATTGTAAAATTGAACATAATGTGAATGTTTTCAGTTAATCGGTACTTGTATTAACAGTATCAACTCACTGGAATTTAGTGTCGTTATGACTGGAAATAGTAAAGCAGCAAAAAATATTTGCCAACTCAGAACATTGTGGCTCCACAAGATCACTGTAATCACTATTCAGGTGAATGTGGAGTGTTTTGCACCAATAACGCTTACAGAAAAGAGTAACTCACCGGTGGATCATGTCAGTATAAATGATCATGTCAGTGTTGCTCTTAGCTTGATGTTAGATGACACACATTGCTGGATTGTTTGTTTGTTGGCAAGAGAGTTGAATTCATAAACTCTTGGTAAACTGTCAAACAGAAGTGCACAATTATCCAGCTCATTTGCTACATCTGTTTTGTTGCAGCTACAGGCTTGCAGACAAAAGTGTCACGCCAACTTCACATAATCTGCAACTGTTTTAAGAATGAAGAATAAGAATGAACATGCAGCTCCTGCTGGGGTGATTTTGACCCTCCTGTCATGCTTAAATTGCTACTTACAAATTGCTTTACTACTTTTCAGCCACTAGAGCGCAGTACAGAGCTCAGCAGGACACTGCTGCAGGATTACAGTGTTGATCAAAGAGAGGCAAACTGCTCTGCACAGAGAATATATTCTGTAGCTCTATTCGAAAAGTCTTTCTTTCTAAAACGAAGGTTACAAGTCTAACGATGGTTTCTACACTGACAAAAAAACAAAAGAGTTCCCACTAAATGGATCCCTATCAACTTCAATTTGCAATTGGAGCAACACATAGTGCTTCGTCCTATGTTTAATTCACCAGATCTTTTCACACTAACATGCCAGACTGTTACTTTCCTAGAAATCTACTCTGACTGTAACCACTATATTTACATTACGTATCTTCCACTGCATTTAGATAACCAGCTGGCGAAGCTATACACTGAACTAAAACTGGAACACTTTACAAGAAACAAAACACTCTTAGTCTTAAGAAAGCCAAGATGCCCTCAAGTGGCCAAAACAGGCCACATCACTGAAGATGTGTTCGGACGTGTGTCTGATAATGACATCCCCTGGTGTCCAACTCTCAATTGATTGATAGATAGACCGCTGATTTGATAAACTATTAACTCACAGAGGTTCTGACAACATGATGAAAGCAGTGGTGAACTCTATGTGGAGTTATGACCTAACTAGAGGAAGTGAGGCTGTGTTGTGAGCAGTAACTAATATTAGAGTTGGTGTAGTGATAAGCCATAATGTGATTGTGGGTTTCTGAGTGCTGTAAAAGATTAATTGATCCCTTATTGCCTACTGGTATCTGATACATATATATGTTCTGTATGTATACTCCTCATAAATTCATGTGTATGTGCATATGTGTGAATGTCATAGATGGAAAGAGAGAGGGAAACACAGTAAATATAATGTCATAAATAAAAGATAGAAAAAAAGGACATTTGTTTTCATTTCCATATGTTATGCAATGGAGGCACAGAGGGCTCTATGATGTATAGATCAGAGCCTTAGGACACAGTTTCCAATAGCGGTCAGTGGTGCATCCTGCACACACACTAACTGAGCTGGTCACTGTTAATGTACACAGCCAGATGACCACAGTTGGCAATGTGTTTATGTGTTCTTGATTTAATGTAGAAATCAGACATTAGCCTCTACCAATGACAGAATTACAAAGATGTAAATAATCTCAGTCTCAGTAATCTCCACAGGTTAAAGGTCTTAGAGAGCTCTTCTAACCTGCACATAAATTGCGCAGGTTAGAAGAGAAAGTAGTGTCATAAGAAAAGCAGGTGATGCAGAAAAACAGTGCAGAGACGAACAAAATCAAAGCTTCAACACCATGTGCTATGTTTATGCCCCAAGGGCCTAATTAACATATATGCAAATCAGGATAATGAAATAATAATGACAGATATGTAAGCTTTATTAAAATGGAAGGATGAGTACCTTTAAGCTGTTTTTTACTCCGTGTCAAACTGAAAGATATAAAAGAGTGGAGGAAAAGATAAAAAAGCCCTCTGTCAAATAGTGTTTCATTTGCATGTCTGCTGTTAGGGCCTAATGAGAAATGACACATTTGTAATTACAGTGGACTATAATTAGCTAGTGTGTAAGTGAGATGCCAGAACCCAAGTCTTCATGACTGGGCTACACATGAGGGAGGGTATGTTAACCCATTTGAAATGTACTGTGAGAAGAAAATTACTTGAAGTTCATGCAAAAAAAAAAATTTATTTAATATTGTAATTTTCTTTCCACATGAAACAGCCGGTTGGGGTGGGACTTGATTTGAGAGCTCAAAAATTGGCAGGACAAAGCCTGCAATGTGGACATCGATGTTGGCCTTCACTGTACTGCTGGAGCTCACTCACCTCCTCCATCACGCCCACTTACAGAGGAGGTGGAGGAGGACGCAGAGGAGGGACATGTTTTTATCTTGGGCTGCAAGATATTTAAGATCGAGGTTTTGGCAGATGAGACAACAGCAGATGATGTTGATGATGGTGTTGCAACTTAACACATCTGACCTCATATGATCGCTGCTACGGCCTATTAGCTTCAAGTGATACTCCACCCAAAATTTATTTATCAGCATAAAACACCACACAACTTTGTATACTAGAGAGGTGGTTGTTTACTTTCATCAGCTTGAATTCATGTTGATTCAATGGATGGATCCTCCTGCAGCATAAATCAACTTATTCGTAGACAGTGTTGGAAAGTTATGTGCTTAAATACAATTTGGAGGCACTTGGACTTTGAGCATTTCCATTTTATAACACTTAATCCTAGTTATTATTTACATAATATTTAAATTGTACTTGTAAAACATGTCAGTTTATGAAATATGTAACATTGCTATAGATTGAACAATCCAGGAGTATATAAAGTAGTTACAATCAGCTCCCCCTCAACCAGCTACTCCATTAAAATGCTGCTTTAATGTCAATGCATCAACAATAATCACGCAATATATAAAATATCCAATAATATAATATATTGTATATAATAACATAACGTATTTAAAGGGGACATTCTGCATTTTTAGTGCTTTAACTTTTGATACTTTAAGTACATTTAGTTGATAAAACTTCTGTCCTGGATTTAGAGTATAGGACTTTTACAGTACTTTGTAACAGAGTATTTTTACATTGTGGTATTGATACTGTATGTTCAAAACATACATCAAAATATCATTGTTTTTCCAAAATACGGCTGAATACATATCTTCTCTTGGAGCTTCCAGGAGGACAACAGTGCAGCAAAGAAGCAGAATATCTATATTTTGAAGATATATATGAGTGGCTGGAACAAACTAGGCACATAGATGGATGGTGGGAAAGTGGACTGATGCTGCTGCAGTGGCTTCAGGAGCTTCTGTGAATGTTTTGATACTTTTTTTTGACATGAAAACTTAACACCCTTGGAATCCATTGTACCCACATGAATTCAAGGTGACCATATCTGCTGCTCTTTGTGAAGAAAACTACAAACTTCTCACAGACAGCGTTCAGGCTGACATGGGGTGAACATTTGATGGTCAAAAGAAAGATTTTGGGTCAAGCATAAGACCAGCAGGTTTTATATGAAGGTCACCCAAAAAAATTATAGGATCACATTTTATCTGGTGAAATTCTGGTGAAACAAAATGGGTCGATTTAAAAAAAGCAGCAGTCTTTTTGGAGGCATAATGATGACTCCAGACAACGAAAGCTGGTTAATGTAAATTTTTCAAGGTAATTTTTCTTTTTACATTGAACTTTCTGTTATGCTGGTTTTGCACATTACTACACCATTACCTTTTGCACTACCATTTCTACTAAAACCAAAGTTTTGCACTATAACTTATATTACTCCTATTTCACTGATATTGCACATACTGTACATATTTTCTGTGTGTATACATGTATATATACACATAACTGTCTTTCTTGTAAAGATAATTACGTTTTCCTTTTTCTTCCTTTCTTTAGTGCTACTTTTATATACTTTGTTCTATGTTATGCCTATTTTACTGTTTTATTCTATTCTAATTTAAATATGTATTTATATATTTTCTGTGTGTTGAGCGTGGAGGGGGTTATAACTGCATTTCATTGTGCAATCCTGTGTCATAAAATGTAAAATGACAACAAAACTGAACTTTGAAAAGCATGATTTGATATAAGACATCATGTACAGCAGGCAGCCTACTGGCTAAACCATCAGTCAAAATAGCATCACACAGTGTCATCACAGCAATGCATTGTTTGTGATGCAAAGCATGTAGCAGGTGACTGTGGCAAAGCGGTGCCTATTTCCCAGAGGATGCATGTTTTTCTGTTAAACCGTTGTTTCAGTGTTTTTCCAGCCGATAGAGGAGCTGACCTTTCGACACAGCTCTAAAAATAGCAACATCCTCAAATAAAGGGGAGCTCCTGGGAAAAGTAAGATGCTTGTGAAGTACAGGTGCACACAAATGTCTGCACTCACAAAAGCTGCTACACACATGCAAGCACATTAGCACACACTGCCCTCTCCATCAGCCCCCCTGACACCTGGTCAATTTCTGCTCAGGGAAATGTGCTCCTTTCCTATCGACGAGCTCGAATTAGATTGGTTTAACTCATCTGTCTTATAGAGAGGTCGGAGTCTTGTCTCTCCGCAGGCTAATGGCAAACACACTGTTTTTTGTCAAGGAACAACAACTGTTAGCATGCACATATGCGTCTGTTCACAGCATAACTGCGTGTTAAGAATAGAGAATGAATGCAAACAAAAGACTTCAGGTATCAGAGGAGGAAGGCACTGATAGGATCGCTGATCAGACTACAAACCCTTAATCACTGTATAGAATCCTATGTTCATGGCAACAAGCACGATCAATTCTTAAATGTCTTGTGTGCAGTTAGCCTTAAAGCTGCACTAATACTTTTATATTAACAATCAAAAATATCACTAGACATATATATTAAGCTCATAGTGACAAACAGGCAGAATGATCACCTGACCCAGCAGTTCCCTTATCTCTGCAGACTGTTTTACCATCTTTCAGCTCGCTGTTTTGGTTCGCTCTCACCGCTCTCATCAAATAGCTTCCAGCTGTAGCAGCTGTTTTCAGCACAAAAAGCTCTCATAAACCCATTGTAAGCAACTTGTCCAACACCAAACAGTAGACAGACAAAGTTAGCGACTAGTTGGTGAACACTGTGAAGAATTTAGTGTCTAAAAAGACAAATCATTTCCTCAGGTGAAGACCGAAAGAGCTAAAACGAGAGTCAATATTAGACCTACAATCGTCAAGATGTTAATGTTGCTCCACATCTGCTGGATGTGCAAAGAGGCACATTTTGTCGCCAACATGTTCACCACATCAACTTTATATGCTGATCATATGCCAGTGCTGTGTTTACTGCTTGCTGTCATGCCCAACAAAAAAATCAATCATCTCACATCTAAGGTACACTGAATGCTCAGCAAATTCCATGGTAATCTGTCCAACAGATTTTGATATCTTGTGAAAATTGCTAGAGGTGGAGGCACCAAAGCATCAGTATTCATCCTCTGCGAGCTGTAAATATACACAGCAAAATTCATGCGCAGGTAGTTGATGAGATATTTGGCTCTGGATAAATGTGAGCTGGATGGAAGGAGGGCAGGCTGACTGACCGACCCCCCCATGGGCAAAGTATGATATAAATAAATATTTTAGTACACACATGCATGTACATAACCATAGAAGCCACATGCATAAGGGTCCAGGTGTTTTTTTAAATCCAACCAAACAGCATGGAGTGCTATTCTACTTTTTGCATATAATTCATGACTTGACTTTGACTTCTTGTCCATGAAGAGGTGGTGGAGACAGAGACCAGGTATACGTTCAGTTGCAGAGCCAGGTGACCCTACTCCCCCTGAGTCAAGCTGTTCCATCAGCTCTCCTGAAACATCTGTTGATTCACCACACAGAGTCAAGTCTATTCAAGTTTCTCACTCTGACTGTGTTTTGGTCTCTTTCTCTGTTTGTATGCACACTGAAATACACATTTACAGAGGGACAAAGGGAGAGATGGTGCTCCTTAAGAAAACTGAAACAGACTCCGCAGTGCAAGCACACCGTTGCTAAGTAACACACAGGAAGCTCCCCGAAGCACACTCCAGTAAGTTCATGCACATGGTGCACAGGTAAACATACTGAGTCAAGTTTGCACGTCTTTCTGCCACAGTGTACTTTATCCCTGCACGAGTAGGTTGAGCAGCAAACAGCCTTAGGCACTTCTACTGAGGGTGATTGTTTTTTGACAACATTTACATAAGGGCATAACGCATCTTAAAATATATTGACACAATACATTTTGTGTGCAACAAAAAAAAAGCAACAGATAGAGCAAAGGGAGAAAGATGTCAAAGAGTGTGAGTGAAAAGATGAAGGAGTATGAGAATGAGTGAAGAAAGAGCGAGAGAGGGACGGAGAGAGAGAATGGCGCTGTGCTGCAGCAGCAGAAAAGCCAGGCCATGTAATTTATGGGAGCCCATACTCATAAAACATGAATCTTGTCCATGAAGTGCTGAATCATTCGGTGTGCACACCCACTGGTCCGCCTCCTGCTACCACATACAGTATATGCATGTACACAAGCAAATATGCACAGTAGGGACACAAACACGAAGAGTCCACCCACACAGAGTCCTTCTCCCATTCACACACTCAACATGATCCTACTTTACATGAAGAAAACTCACCTTCTACCTGAACTTATAGGACATATTTTATTGACAAACTACACTGACCACACACACACACACACACACACTGCCAGCTCCCCACCCCTGCAGCATCAAGCCCACCCACCTACTCCTTCCTCCCACTGCACTTGATGTGCTAGCTAGAGTATTCCCAATAAAACAATTTTATTATGAGCCCTCTCCCTTTGGGTTGGATTGAGTAAGTGGCTGAGTTCAGCTGTTCAGCGCGGCAGACACTCAATACGAGTGTTAGTGCGGCTTCATCAGGATAAGTCAACCTAGTGCAGCATTAGCTGATTAAATACAGTACAATCTCACCCATGTTAAATGGGTTGGGGAAACAATGTGCATCAGCTGGCAGAGCCACATATTCTACTGTTGGGAATCTATTTGTAAATATTTTAATCTGAAGCACAGAGCACCTTTGATAACTACTGTTTGTTTGACTTTGGATCTTGCCTTACTGTATATCATACTCTTCAGTAATTCCCACAGCTAAACAATATATAAGGCCTATTATACTCTGTTACTTCCAGATTTGAAAGTAAATGATTGGATGGACACCAAATTGGAATTAAATTATTTGTTCTACAGTGTCACAGTCAAAGTATGCTGCCAATTAGAGAATGAGTAGAAACTCATAAACTCAATATTTATTTGGCATGCTGCGGAGGGGGAGTTGTTTCACTCTGGAGCTCTGTCCAAATGTTTAATTGTCAGCTTATTCATGGTGAGCATTTCAGCACAAGTACTGTGTACAAGGGGCAGCATTCCAACTGAGAAACAAAGCCAAACAGTGAGTCCAGGAGATCCTGAGCGTCCGCTGCAAAGACGGAAAGTTTCTCTCCCTGAGAAAGCTCTACAAACATGCTTCCTTCATGCTTCTCCTTCTCACTAAGCACATTAATTCTCCAGGTCTCTGTCTTCATCTCTATAATTCACATGAATCACTACGGAAAAGTGTTAGCAAGTAAAGCCAGGATTGGTTCAGTGCTCTGGCCTTTACTGTCCAGCACACTGGCTGGAACAGTAACAGAGAGATTAGAGTGTGTTCACATGCAGAGGGCACACATTGATCTTTGCTGCATAGTAATAAACAGCGGACACTTTGTTGAATATTCATGACCCTCCGTTCTCCAAGGTGATGAGTCTGGAGGTGGACAGGGGAAAAACCTGTCATTGAGAGCGCACTAGGGCATCATGGAGGACTGCGAGTCCACTCCGCTCACCAACCAGCCTCCTTTTGCTCCTTCAACATATTGGAATGATGCTTTTTGCCTCGCAGTGCTTTTAAAATGATCTAAGGGAGGTCACTCATGCACAATGCAGGAAAATACACATTTATGAGGTCAGAGTAAAATATGAGAATGTTTTATATATGAGGCGTTCACATGAAGTGGATGATAAAGAGAAAGAGAAAATCACAGGGATCACATGAGGGCAAAACACTTCTACCAAAAACATCATAACATGTAGTAATAGGCTTGTTTTCTGTTTTTTGATGCATTAACATTCTCAGTTCAAGTAGAGCAAAGTCGCCCTGGATAATTAGTGGATCTCTCTTCTGTCTGTCACTGACACTGACTCGTATATTATAAATAAACACCTCTGATCTCTTTAATTCAGCAAGGTGCTACAATATTGCCACCCCTCCCTGTCATCACTTATTCTCCGTTTAGAGTGAGAAAAACACAGGCCATTGTTTTCTGTGTGTGACTGCTGTGCAGGCATTGTGAGAGTGTGACAGCAACACTTTGACGTGTGTTATCTCATAACCACCAGGTAATTCATCACGTATACAGCCCCAACAGAGGCCCAGTCCTTTGTGTTGAAAGCCTCTAGAAGACCTACACCACACAGTGGTGTAAATCACCAAGACAGAATCAGGGCTGTTAGAGCTAGCTTTGGCTTTCAGAACGCTCCTATCTGTTTTAAAATATCCTCTGGCCTCCTATAATAAACCCCCCTCAATTACAAACAGCCTACTTTGAGAGGCACCTAGCTAAACAGTCCAGCGCAGTTCATACTGAACTCCAGTCTGTGGACAGTAGAGATTGGTACCTTAAAGAGGCTGAAGACACCCTCCTCTTGGAGTTTACTTCAAAGTAAAAGTTTAAGAAGTAGAGCAAACGCAGATGCTGAAACTTTTGCCGGATCTGTGCATGTAAATCTGGAATTTTCCCAGTTTGGAGCACATGAGCATGTGTGTGAGCACATGTACACACTGTGTACGTCCGTCTAAGAGATAATCCCATCTAAGCAACGGTAAAGTTCACCTTTACCCTTGACTAGAATCAATAGTTCCAACATCATCTTCCTTCCCCTGGACTCACAAGCATGTTAGCTGAGATGTAAATTGAGAGCATATCCATAATTAAGTACACACATCTGTGGGACATTTAATCAATAACAAATAACGTCAATAGTTGTGTAAAAACAGACTTTGTTTTACCATCAGAAAGGTGATAAATCAAGCAGTAATGTATATTGTATCCATTAGCAAGTGATGAAGTAGTTCTCCATTGATTTTTCTTTACAAAATACTCATCAATCAATGATTCCTGCCACTGATAGTTACAGATGAGTAAAAATAAATATGAACAGACAGAGGTTATGGTGCAGGTGTAGCTTGCATGCTTTTTTCTTATTACTTAAATTATTACTGAAGCTCTGGTGTAGAAGGCGTGATAACCTTATTAAAAATAAACCGTAGAGTACTTTAAGTGCTGATTTTTCACTTAATCTGATTAGTAAAACCTTAAAATACAAAACAAGATAAAAACAAGCAAACGAGTGTGAAGGTGCACACATGTGGAAAGGATTGGAAGGTGGGCTGGTGTAGGGCGCTTAGCCAAGACTACTCCTGTGATCTATGAGCATCCTATATGTACCACCTTATGTCCTCCATGTGAGAACAGGTTTACTGACAAAATGCCCCATCGCCACACGTGGGGTTGTTGATCAAGCAGGAGAACTTTCTAACTACGAGCCTTTGCCAAACACTTCAGGGCTCCATACAGTGCTTCTTGTGTCCTGTAACCTGACTCAGAAGACTAAATTAAGCATTTTAAAACCATGGAGGACAGCAACAGACACATTCTAGATGCATAAAACGTTTTTGAGACCTGAGCTAATGTTTTTATTTCTCTTTTTGTCATGTCCATGGTGGGGCGTGAGGGCTCTATGTTAATTTAGCATGTGATGTACTACATTTTAGTTGTACTCATGGACTGTTAAAGCCACCTTGAATTCAATAAGAAAGTGTTTAATCAAAGACTTTGTGCTAACCTGTAATTAAATGAATAAAGAGGCTCTCTAGCTTCTCCAAGAGCCTCACTTAACCTGCAGGCAAGCTCCCAAGAGGCTTGCATACCTCCTACTCATGATGTACTCTCCCAGGGTGCTCTCTGTCTCTATCTCCTCATCAGTATGTATCTCTTTATCAGTATCTATCTATGCACTGATAAAGATTAGCTACGATTACTCGAGGCAATATATACAATGAACATTGTAGACAAATAGTAGACAAATCCAGCTCTACACACATGTTAAAGCCTTACAATATGTGTCCATTGCCACAGTGTCCCTCGTCCCTCTCTTCACTGTGTCTTGCATTGATTTATGGGTAAAAGCACTTTAACAGTTCTACGCCAGCTATCATTCACTTAGAGTAAATGGCATATACTCATAACACAAAGCCACCAATGTGAAAGCAAACAAATAAACAAATGACTCCGTGTCATTCAGACCTTGAGATATCTTCTGCTAGTAAATGTAAAATGTAGAAAATGCGTCATACTCTATAAGTCACTCTCAAAGTTTTCTCAATACTTTGGCTTCACAGGAAGAGAGCAAACACAGTGTGGCACGTGGAAATGATGGTGATGATAACTGGCCATCTAGCCATCTTTTCAGATGGGCATGGAGTGGTGTAATGAAGCATGGAGCTGCTGATTTCCAACAGTAATCGAGAGAGGCTTGCTAAATGACAACAAGACTGAGCAACGTCTCTCTATCTCTCTCTCTTGACTGTCAGCTATTATAAGAAAATGTATCTTCAAAATGAATAAACTCTGAAACGGAATGCCTTTGATGGGAATATAACA
The DNA here is from genome assembly GCF_043641665.1 of Enoplosus armatus. Classification (NCBI taxonomy): domain Eukaryota; kingdom Metazoa; phylum Chordata; class Actinopteri; order Centrarchiformes; family Enoplosidae; genus Enoplosus; species Enoplosus armatus. The sequence goes on along the minus strand of NC_092190.1, from coordinate 7,531,341 downwards.
TGACAAAGCCACAGACCCAAACTCTCAAACTCTGAAATGTATAAATAATGCACTGAAAAGGCATTTTAAGGCACTCTTGACGTTCTTCACACATGACATGGATAACAAAGTGAAAGTCTGCAATAGAAACAAAGAACATACAAGATATGAACTCAAATACTTAAATAATCAAAATCTTATAGATGGGACCAGATAGATTTCAGACGGTGAAGTTCAGCACCATGGACAGCACCACCACCGTACACCATTGTGAGCTTAAACAGAGAGGAGAGTCTCCTTCAGCAAATAGAAAATAGTAAATATAAATTTACATGGTGCTTCTCAAGTTAAGTTATGCCTCTCAATCACCCACGCACACACACACACACACACACACACACACACACACACACACACACACACGGCAGAGCTGCCATGCAAGGTGCTGGCCAGATGATATTAAAATTTACAAACTGCAAGCAATCTGAATAAGAAAGACTGCAGACTGAGAAAGCTGATCTTGGGTTTCACAACTCTTAAGTTTTTAAGAACAGCAATGGCTATGCAGACAATTTCATTTCACAGCTCCGTATTGGTGCATGCAACTTTGCACTGCTACAAAAGTGCTTGGTTCACAGCACTGACAGCCATGCTGTCCACAAATACGCACATATATACACACCAGCTAGGAAGGTATCCATATCTTTCTGTAACAAATTTCACATTAAATATGTAAAGAATATTCAACAATATGTAAGGCTAATGTGGCCTTTGTTTTAGATGAGAAGGAGATGATTTACACTCTGTCAAATCCATATTTTGCACACTGGTGCTGTGGTCCAAATGTACAGTAATTTCACAGTTCAGTTACAGGGCAAAGTTTGTGAAGCAATTAAAGTCTGTCACAGTTTGACAGTCATTACCAAGAATAAAGATTTCTTGTTGCAGGAGGGCCAGCAAAACTTTAGGTAGTGACAAGTGGTCATGTTACAGTATGATCCTTCTTCCTTTCTTCACTCTCCAAACCAACTGAGACACAGCTCTTTAACTGAAGCTTCAAGTAAAAGAAACAATCAACCAAGAGATAGACACTCTACACTCTACCCCCATCCACAACCTAAATCACAAACGCACTTGAAAACACACTTAGATAGGGTATGCAAACGTGTACCCAGCTATCTGATTTGGCAGAGTGACTTTGGTGCTTGATTGATGGGTTCAGAGTATCAATCAGCCATGGCAGCAGTGCCCTTCATCAGTCACTCTGACTACACACTGGCCACAGGGAGCGATTAAGCTGTGACACCCATAGGACACTCCGAACTCACCACAGGGGGGGCGGGAGGGACGAATAAAGCTGTGACATCAATGGTACAGGAGCGGAACAAATGAAAACTGTGGAAAACTGGAGAACCGACAGTATGTGACCGGTGCAGCTGTAACATCCTGTTTTGAAAACACAAGAGGATCAACAAAATGAGACAGAAAACAGAGAGCCAATGACAGCACTGCTTTGACTTTTGTATTTCAGAGGGACAAGTAAAGCTGTTTCAACACTAAGATGAATACACCGGTGAGTCCGATGCAAAATGTGCACAGACGTAGGTTGTGTTCCACAAATGTACGCTTCAGCATGTACACCTGCATGCAGGCACACACACAGACGCTTGAATCACAGTCAAAGCACAATAGCCAGAAGGGTTAAAGTGAAACAGGGAGCTGTAAAGGATCCGGTCTTGACCCATATTTTGACCATACTATCCAGGACAACCTGCTTAGCTTCATCCAACCGTTCTCTTATTATACTCTAAGTGGGTCTTGCCGTTGCACACACAAATGCCACTCAGTGCTTCTCAGCCTCCACAGATTACATCCAAGTTATCGGGGGCACATGAGCGAGTGCTGGCCCTAGGTTCTGGCGTAAGTGTTTGTTTGTCTACTTTGTATGTCTATGTTTCCTGCTTACACCCATGAGGATTTGCAGTCTTCAGCTCTCCTGAAATGGTCTGCTCCACTCATCGATCAGCCCGTCCTAAAATCCAAAGGAGAAAGAAAGAGGAGCCAGAGACAGTCTTCCTACTTTGAGATTTTAACATATGCAATGTTTCCACACTCTTGACAAATCTTGAACAATATATAACATGTCCGAAGAGACTGAACAAAACTCTGGATCAATGCTTTGGTCATTTTGAACCCACTTATGTGTCTAGGTCGCACCCTCCTCTGTAAGGACAAGGTTGAGGAGAAACTGAGAACTGGTAATGCCAGAGATGCCTGGAGGGGATTGAACAAGATGATGGACAGGCAGCAGAAACCAGCCCCTCAATGTGATGAACTCAACCACTCTGAACTGATTTTATTCCAGATTCGATAAAATAGGACTTCAGTGATGAGTGTGAGGCTGTCTGCACTGGAATGACTGCATGCCCTACAGGAAAGGGAGGTCATCACTGTGTTTCAAAGGGTCAACCCCTTGCAAGGCTCCTGGCCCAGACGGACTCAAGGGGACGGCTCTAAAAGGAATGTGCGGCCCAACTGGGACCTATTTTCACCCACCTTCCAAATATTCCAAATATTCCTCAACTCAAGCATTGTCCCCCAGGCCTGGAAGACAACGCCCATCATCCCTGTACCAAAAACACCTCATGCCAAGTCTCCTAATGATTTCAGACCAATCGCTCTCACACCTCTACTTAGCAATAAGCAATGAGAGTTCTTTACACATTAAGAGTTTATAGACACAATGCAATTTCCTAATTGTGGTGTTGAAGATGCTACACTCACTCTCTTGGACAAAGTCCACTGTCATATAGAAAAAGTCCAACATTTATGTCCTGCAGGATATAAACAGTGCCTCCTACTGGTTCCTTCTTAGACCTTAATGTCACTAAGGAACTTTGTCTTGGAGGCAGTGCAGGTCAAACCTACAATCAGTATGAAGGACCAGGAAATGGAGCAGGTCACCGACTTCACATATCTGGGAACAGTAATAGACAATAAAAACACACCTTTCAAGACAATGTTGACTACTTCTACAATTCTACAGTGCTTTGCTCTTCTCGGGAAACTGAGGAGCTTTAACACCAGCTAGCACACCCTTCCCATGGTCTACAAATTATTGACTGAGAGTGTTGTCACATTCAACATCGTCTCATGGCATGGAAACCTCTCAGCAAAACAAAAGAAGATCTACAACCTCACCCATCCTCTCCACTCAGTTAAGTTGCTGCCATCGGTCCGCAGACTTCCAGTTGCCAGGAATAACAGTTACAAGAAATCCTTTATTCCATCAGCTGTGACCATCCTCAATAACAGCCCCTTTGAACCTGCCTGCCCTCCACCCACACATACACAATGACTTTGTTCTTGACCCTTTCCCCAAAGCTTTTTGAGGCTGCTCTTTAGGGCATTCTGCAACCAACACCATCAAATTAAATGTACATTTATATATTCATTAAGTACTGCTGTGTATTATATATTGTTGCGAAGGTTATGACGGCTTACATGCCAGTGGAAGAAGAATCCACTCATCACTTTTATTACCGCCACTTGTCACTTTAAGATTTCATCTTACCTTAATGTATAATTGTTGCGTATTGTTATGTATTGTTGTGTATGGTGTGCGTGGTCCCATATGCCAGTGCCAAAAGGCGAATTTCCATTTTAAGTACATTTAATGGACAATAATGTAATCTGAATCTGAATACTCAACCCTAATATACACAAACCTCATCTCTCATTCGCACACTCCAAACTGACACAGCTATCCTTCAAACACACTCAGCTTCACATTATACTGAGTACAATGTGTGTAAGCCACAAGCAGAGAGGGAAAAGGAAATTGAAAACCAAATTACAAACGCGTTCTTCACTGACAAAGAAGAGAAGATGAGGTGAATCATGGTGTTTCAAAAACAACAAAACATTTCAACTCCTACCAGTATATTGGTGGTTATTTTGTCAATATTCCAAAAAAGACTGAACTGCACTTAAGAAAACAAAACACTGAAGATCAAGTGATAATAACTAGAATTATATTATTTAACAATTCCTCTTACAACTGGAAGTTGTGTGTGTATACCCTAATGTGTGTCCAAGAGTGACAGCCCATGATGACCCATGACCCATGATGATGCTGAGCACAAAGCCCAGTAAAGTCGCTGTAGCTGGTGGTGTGCATCTAGATTGCTTATGAAAATAAGGTTGCATTAGGAATTATACATTTGATACATTATCAAGACTGTTTTAGGGATGGTAAAAATCCCAGCTAAGTACATCTTCTCCAGAAACTACTTGGAAAGTTTCAGTCTGCTCGTTGACGTCAACATGCAAATAAGAAAAAGGATGACAGGTCTAAAAAACCCCAATAAATAGAAATGACTTTGTCTGGACCTTCAGTGTAGTACAAACCCGTTGGATCTGACACCTCCTCCCGTCTCTCTGGAGCACCGCCTTGTGTTGACTCTAAACAACAGATGGGCATGAATATGTCAAGTGGTTCTTAAATGCTCAACGATGTGCTACTGTAGCACCGCATGTGTAAGTGTATTCATGATCTCTCTCTCACACACACACACACACACACACATACTGTATATATATAAAGAGAATCACTGACACACCTCAGGTCACGGGGCAGCTCTCGGCCTTGGCTTTCCCCCTTGGTCTGCTCACCATTGCCCTCTCATCTCTCACATTTGCACACAAGAATTGTTCCACAACTATCTATAAAAACTGTTGTCCATAGTATTGGCATGCATACGTCCAAAAAAAAAAAGGTTCAGAGGGCTTCTTGACTCGGCCACTAAAAGAAATGATGAAATGCCAGTGATCTCATTGCTCATTAAATGGGAGCTAGGCTTGTTAAAAGGTAGTTTTCTCAAGATTTAGATTAATAGCAGTAGTGTCAAATACAACAATAATACAGGTTATAGCCAAAGTGGGCAAGGCTAGTCTATAGTGGCACTTTTAAACAATGTGTGCATGTCCCTACCTAGAAGATGTGCAGTTACAATGTCTATGAATGAGGTTTGTAGTTCCATCCCACAGTCTGCACCTGATAAAGGAGAGCAGTAGCCATACAAGTAACTTAAAGAACATACATAATATATATATATATATGTGTGTGTTTTCAGAACACGAAACTATCATAATGGTGTGAAACAGAGGTAGGAGGATTTACTCATATCGCTCCTCTGTACCTGGAGAAGAGCCAATCTGGGCTAAAATGCTCGTAAAAAAATATATATATTTCAAAGGTGTTTCACAGTGTTATGAGTCCTTGGCAGGCAGAAATCACAGTTACAGTTTTTTGGACTGAACAACAACATGTATGTGTTTTGCACACTGGTAAACACAAAATAATAATATATAAATAGTAAATATATTTAAATATATAGATAAACACAAAAATGGGACAAAACAAGCACCCATCACTTGTGATACACTTTCATTAATTCACATAATTCCTTCCTCCGAGAACAATTACAGGCTGAAGTTCTGGTAAAAGGTTGGTCTGTTTGCTCTGGTAAAAGCTAGTAAGAGGACCTTGAGTTGGGAATTTTTTGTCAAACTACTATTTCCAAGGTCCAGGATGAACTATAGTGCTATGAATGACACCATAACAGTTACTGAGCTCGTTTGTCAACAGATCCATCTCCATTACAACTGAGCATCCAAATTCATTCGCTGATGAAGACTGTGTGATACAGGTGAAAGCTGGTAAGTGGACCATGAGTTGGGATTGTTTTGAGAAATTTAAAGGCTAGTTTAGGATTCATGGACTGCCTTCTTCTTTTCAAACAAATAAGTTACAATATGTCTGCATTGGCTTGATGTCAGTTGAGGGTATTCCTGTGAATTGTCAAGGGAACAGCAGCTGTTAATATCCGTTGTATGAAACCTGGATAAAAGTCCATAGACGCCCTCAAAGCCTACCGGTCAAACCAGTGGCAGCTTCAGCGTTTCCTTACCTCCTCTCAGTTCTCAGCACTTACAGCACATTAAAAATATATCACTGCTACAAGATCTTCTGACAACACCATCTGTTCTCTGTTGGTCATGATGACGGCAAAACAGGTTAATGGTTAATTTACTGCTTTTACATGATAGACAGACCCTTCCTGAACACACACTGAATCTAGCCACTGGTGATGCAGCATCAGTGAATCATCTACTGTGGAGTCGCAGTCTGTCGGAGACATTCAGGGGCGCCACTTTCTGTCAGCGAATGAGGTATTTAGGGGACGTGATTGCAACTGTTGTGTCTGTAACCCTGGGAAGGCTTCCCACCTCCTGGAACATGATGAGAGCTGACTCACAGGGTGAGAAAATGACACCTGATAGTCATCTGTGAATTTATCACTTACAAACAAGGCAATTTGGGATGTTGAGTTGTGTAACTACAGAAAAGATCCCTCTGTTGGACAGAAGATCTATTCAGGCTAACTCAGTTAAATTTAACAGTTAAAGACACCCCCAGTTTAGTCCAATGAGGTTGCAACACAAAGTTCCAATGTCACACATATTAAACTTAGGTATATCTCTTAGACTGTGCCCAGTCTATGTCGCCACTATAACGTGCATGCTATAACAGCATGTTTGATAAAAAAAAAAAATGTGTATTGGATTTCCGGCCATTTACACAACGTGATCCACATCCACAGCAGAAGTGAGTGTGCAGGATCAGAGGGCTGATGAGTTAACACTGCAAGGGGGGGAGCAATCTAGTATACCTGACATTTACCAGCTCAAAAGGTGTTATGGCAAAGACCCATCAGATACATAAAAGCGAGGCGAAGGTGTGAGGAGGTAAAGAGGAGTAAAAGGGAGGTATTTTTCAAAGACGAGAAAAACTGCTTGTTGAAAAAATGCACACAATTGACAAATAGTACCAGTAGAGATAAGTGTGTCAGTGAGATACAGAGAGGGAGAGATGTATTGTAGTAAGCTAACACAAGACAAAGAGAGTCCATGGGGAAGGGACAGTGGTCTGTGGGGACACCTCTTAAAAGGAGCTGGCCCTCCTTCCTCTGACAGTAGAACCAGTACTGTTCCCTGTTGCCACCATCATCTGCCATATAAGGAAGGTTTATTGTGGTTTAGCACAATCGCCTTCCGGGACTCCAGCATTTTTCAAATATTAAAAAGGAGGGCAGTGGCAGTGTGAAACAACGCCTTGATCTGCTAGTCTGAGCTTGATTGCTTTTGCCTTTGTTCACATATCAAGAGGGAATCCTGGTATTTTCCTCATTTGCGATAAAGACGTATCTGATCAGAAACACCTGGTCAGCTTGCTTAAATACAAATTGTGTCACAACAAATTCTAGCAGGGTGAGGTCAAAATCAAATGTGTTTCATTTCACAGCTCTTTACTCTCAACATCAACAACCGTTAATGTTGGTAAGCAAATGTCTATGGGTTGACAAAACTCTGTCACCTAATGGTATATATTAACATGTCCCTCAAATCTAGTTAGAAAAACAGTATGTAGAGAGGAATGGCTCCAGGATAGTGTTAATTGGAAGTTTAAGTTCATTAGATTTTTCCAATTTCTGCATGTTTGGTGACAAGAACGTTCAAGGTCTAGGGGTGTGTCGAGTGCTCAGTGGTGCAAGATGGATTTCAAAAACTTACTGTCTAAATACATTCTTGAGGCCAGCTGCTCTGTCTCTAGTTTCTCATCATTCCTCCCAAAATTGATAGACATTTTAAACTGCTACACAGTCTATACTGCAGGTCAACAAACATTTGTATCTGCCAAAGTTACATGGTTTGATTATGCAACCCAAACAACAAATGAGCGTGGAATATATTGCCTATTTCAAAGGTTTTAAACAACAAATGCTACGTGATTAAACGTTGAAGAAAATGGGCTGAGTGCCGTTTCACCCTTTCCCCAAAACTTTCTTTCCTCAGATCTAAGCAGAAACATGCTCGTCTGCTTCAATGCAGTTTCCTTGTATAGCCGACATGAATAAAGCATGTGGAGTGTACGACAAGGCCTATCCTCTGTGTCCAGTCACTTATCATTAGGGAGAGTGACACACACTAACTGCACTATGTCATAATTAGACAACACTCACTTCACTTGGAATCTGGAGGATTAATACACATGACAAGTTTCAACCCCAGGGTGAAACACAAGCGATGGCTGCTGTTCTGCTCTCTGCTACTGCAACACTAAAAGGACTCTTAACTACAGTAATGTTTCCTAAAAACAGAAACAGTTGTTTCTTGAACTGTGTGTTTTTACAGTGCAGATTACTAACTGTCAGCTTGACACTGGAGAGTGGGCAGTAAGGAAACATGGAGTAGTCTCTGAACAGTCCAAAACCCAAATATATTCAATTTAAAAATCTTTACATTTGAAAAGCAGCTAATGCTTGTATTTTTCCTTTAAATGTATTACATTAAATGTATTTTTCAAAAAGATTGTTTCAGCACTAGGATCAAGACATTTCCTTACAGTACATTGGCCGTACATCTGTTCTGGCCAATACTGGACAACAGCAGGCTTACTTTGGCTCAGGCTGTCAGTTTCCTCAATCCCCAGCTGTGGCCGAGGCTTTCTACGGGGAGGGAAAGTGGCTGGCGACCCCTGATAATGACAAGTCGAGATAGATTTAGCATGGTTACAACAGCAACACCTCACTCAGAAAGTTTCCCTGATAGACAGATATACACGTCATAGGTCTGAGCTATGCACATGAACATGTACACTTGCATGCACTCAGATAGCAGAAGAATGGGGTAACTAACCAGAACCATTTACATTCACTTCAATCTGACAGTCAGTATATTAATAGGTAGACATAACATAGAAACACCTCTCAGTATAACACAATTCAACAGCAGCAAACTACAGCAACCAAAATGACAATTAAATCTCTGAAACTGTTCATTCAAAATTCATTTAACTTCATTGTTGCCTTTATCTTAAAGTTGACAATATAGAGTGACATGCAACAAAGGTCCCGGGCTGGTCTCAAACCAGAGATGTCATGGTTAGCCGACACGTTATGCCATCAAGACCACTGTTTTTTCTTTGCACGTCATCATTCTGTGCAAGTCACCGTCACCTGCGTCACCATTAACGGCGGATGTCTTATTTTGGAGTCAAACTCCACTTGTACTGTAAATGGTACACTAAAATGAGATCATGTTTCTTTCTGTGAGAAAACGCAGGCACAGGAATTATTATATTAGCCCAGGTCTGAGTCTCTTCCTTCCAGGAAAGCTTAAGATTAACTATGACTCAAACACCGTCTTTTGAAAATGTTGGGCTGGATTATCAGCACAAAGAATGCCAACTGTCTCTTTCTCCCTCTGCTTCTCCATCCTCCCTTCTTCTCTCCGATAGAGTAGCACGCAGGCAGAGTACACAGTGTTTTCCACTGAATAAACCACATGTGTCATCACAGAAGATCCAGTGTGTGATCAGAGGAGGAGGCACAGGAAAAACGTGGAAAGGTTAAGTGTACACAAAAGATATTGACGTGTGACTCAGAGAGAAGAAAGAGGAGTGGAAAGCTGTCGGATAGTGAGGCATGACTAAACAGAGAGAGACAGGAAAAGACGGAGAGGAGAACAGAGGCAGGTAGGTAGAGAGGGGGTAGAGGTTGAGACGAAAGAGGGTTAAAATGAGCGGCACAGACAGAGAGTCAGTGAGAGAGACAGAGAGAGAGACAGTTGTGTGTCCCCTGTCCCCCTTGCGTCTAGCTGCACTAATCAGCAACACAGTGTCCCCCTGGGTGACTTAAGCTCCTGCAGAACAGGACTCTGGATGTCAACATCCCACTGATCCCCTGCTTCCTGGTGGGAAACACACACAGATGCGCAGGCACTCCAGCAGTCACTCACTCGCTCACTTTGCAGCATACACTCCCACACAGGGTAGCGCGGGGCAGTGTAGGGCTGGCATCAATACAGTATTATCAGGCCCATCAGGTGACAGGGCTATTCTTAGAGTTTCCATATGCACCAAAGAGGGGGGAGATATGAGGAGGGCTAGGGAGGGAAAGGAGAACAGAGATGAGTGTGTTTGTGTGTGTGTGTGCAAGAGAGAGAGAGAGTTAAGAGTGACAGAGGAGCCATGGGAAGGGAAGAGAGTAATGTATACAGTCTTAAGGGGATTGGAATGGACTGGATTCACCAGTGCCTCTTTGCTAAACCGCTGAATTAAGGGGAGGTTTGGGTTTTTTCCAGGTCTATCTAATACAATTCTTACATGCCAAATGTTTGTTTAAAGACATATTGGTTGCTGTAATCATTCCTCCTATTCAAACTGGCCGTAAAGTGATCCATCCCTGGTGCAAATACACTGTAAAAGATGAGGGGACAAAATTCACAATACTTGTTCAGTGCAAAAATGCATTCCAACTTTAAACTTAAGCTAAAATGAGGCATCAGCAGTCTGAGTAAGCGAAACCAAATCAGTCAGTTCACAGCCAGAATGGAGAGGAGGAATGATTACAACGACCAAAAACTCAACTATATCTGTTAACAGACGGTGTTGTGAGTATTGTATTGCGATACCCTGATGTCTCAGCAACTACACAGATTTTGATAAAACTGATGACTGAAAACCAGACTGGGGAAAAAGTGCCTACTAAGTATAAAAAATGCAGTTTTAAAACAGATTGTGATCACAGTATTTAGCAGAATAATCAGTAAGTAATACGTCTGATTTTGACATAACTGCGCAAAGCTGAAGTCTTTAATATATCATTTATATGTCCCATCTGTATTTATTTACCATAAGTGGAGACTCTCCACTGGAATGTAAAAAATGTTGATCTGTTCTGCTTGAAAAACCCATAAAGGCACCGATTTCAGCTTTAAAAATAGCACAAAAACTGTGGTCAATACTACATCTGTCATGCATAACTGCTCCCTGCATCATTATTTGAAATTGGGACCAAGATATCTTTCTGAACATTTAAAACTGCATTAATAAGACTTTCTAGCAAACCATAAGATCATATTATGAAATCTTCTTGATTGTTTTGGTTGGCAACAAGCTCAGCCGTAAAAGATGAACATATGCACACAAGTAAAACATTGCCAAGCCTTCATTCTCTTTTACCATCTAAGTATATATATATACATACACAAGCATACAGAAAACACACAACTGCAGATAGAGAAAGAGAGAGGGAGATTAATGTAATATGCTCCATTAAACAGAGGTATAGTGGCTTTGCTGTGGGGAGAATCTGCACTGAAACAGATTCATCAGAGATACAGTGCTCTAGTCTGGAAGGATGCCATTTGTATCTGAAGGCAGAACCTGCCCACCACTATAACTCACAGAGCACGCACTCACATAAATACTGAAATGAAACGTGCCCTCTCAGACAAACTGCATGGCTACTACACTTTGATGTAGGACACGATCGAACAAGCGGGCAGCCTTGCACCACAATACGTACAAATACTCAAGTTACATAAAGTACATACACATGCACGTACGCACATCAACTGACACACATACACACAGGATAAAAACATTTTTTTTTACCCACTCTCTCTTAGTCTCTGAAACATGCACATACAGTGGTAGCACAAAGAAACGCCCCACCCTGCTGTTAGAGTGCTCCACCTTTGCCCGCACTTGCTGTACTTCTACTTCTAATGCCCCCTGTAATATTCTGTTATTGGTAGAGGGCAGTAAGCTTATACACAACTAAACTAAGCTAATCTGCAATGGGCACAGTACACTTCACAACAAATTTTACTGAACTTAAAAAATGTAAAGTGAACATCCAAGAGAGCAGGTAACATGAAGAGAAAGGCATACTGTACATGGCCACATACTTCCACAACATGCTGCTTTACAACAGTCACGGTCAACAACAGCCTTGACGAATGCCTGTTTTGCACGTTGGCTGAGAGAGCTCGACAAATGGACAAAACACACTGTATAAACAGATGAGCTTCAAATACAGAAAACACACGGAAACACTGAAAGTCATCCAGAAGAAAACAGAACTGAGTTACAACATAAAAAGCAGTTTTGTGACACTAAAAACTGATGAACATGTCCAGAGCTAATAATATTTATTTTAGTTTTAACATTAACACACTATTCTGATATTACTGGAGACATTGGCTTTACAACATTAGCCTTCCATTCGTTACAAGCATGTTCATCAGTTTTTAGTGTCTCATGGAAACTTTTGTGTTATAACTCAGTTCGGTTGTTGTGTATGACTTAAAACACAATGGAGTAAGCTTTTAAAATACTTTGAATCTCACAATAATCCCTCAACATGTGGCAGCTGGCCACAGCTACCAGTGTGTGTTTAGATATTATGTTTTTGTATAAGATGTATGTGCATGGCCCTACATCTAAAATATTTCCTCATTCATCATCCCTTTATTTATTATTTTTTTGGTGTATTTGGGAGATTGTGTTGAACTGTATGTTGGTTACTAGATGAGGATAAGACAAGTCTTGGCCAAGACGTTCTACTTGGACTAAAGGGAGCCTCAGTACATTTTCTAGAACAACAGTCGGTGGTGATAAATCAGATGTCTGAGCCAAACACCCCCTTCTTCTGCTGTGATGGATGACGGATAGACGAAGTTGATTTGAGTTCAAGACAAACGGGCCATAAAAAAACAATTAGCTATAATTAATTCAGTATTTTTTCAACTAAGATAAAAAACATAAATAGGCCACAATAAACGAGGTAGCAAATAACACGAAGGGTTCAGAGAAATTTAGTGTGCATATAGTAATAGTTGCCAGAAGCATGCCAGAAAAAAATCGATCTTTAAATAATTTCATGATAATTTCTGTATCCTCGAAAGCCAAATATTCAAAATGAATCTGTCCGAGTCCCAATCTGCCGCCTCCCCACCCCCACCCCACAGGCTCCTCAAACCCTGGTCATTGACTCTCATTCTCTGTCACTTTTGTCTTCAACTAACCTGCACGTTTGTTGTTAACACACACACACGCTTACTGGAATATATTTGGTACACATAAAACACACAGCCCATTCACTGTGCCCTGTATTTCTCTGTAAATATTATATCTTTTTAGCATTTTTTACACATTCATGGCATTTCTTATTAACATATCTGTTAGTAGTAATGTATGGCTCTACTGATTACTACCCTACACAACAGGAACCATCCAGAACTGAGTTTGTACACGTGTATCTGCACATACATGTGTAAACAGCTGCATATGCACTGATAAAAGTAATTGTTGCTGTGTATCTCATTGTATGCTGCTGTAATCACTGTAACCACTCAGTGAGTAAACATAGTGAGTGTTCACTGGCTCTATCAAGACAATAAGAGAATATATTAGTAATAGAGATCCAATTTATATGCATGATGCTCAAGCTGGATGAATGAAGCATACTAACTCCTTTATTTGTCTGGTTACAAGGAAACCGAGCTTCTGAGGAACACAAGACCAGCTCACACCTCAGCTGGCCACTGATATGAATGTAATTCAGGTTCAAAATACACAAGTTTAGATTACGGACAATGTACTCTTTCGATTATAACATCTCTTTTACATGGGGATTTCACACAGACGCTGGTGTTTAAAAGACATCTTGCTTGATTATTTTAAAGCTCAGTTGGCCACCGTAAATCCCTGCTGGTTTTTAACTCAACTCTCACTATTATACAAAGTGAACACTTTGGGATTGAAGCACTTCATCAGCTGTTGATTTGGATTGGATTGATAATCTTTTACATCCTGCAAATGCATAAACAGTTTGTGACTACATGACAAAAGATGATTTCATTTATGATATGACAATAAGTAGATGCTGTTCTATTTTATTAGAATTTTCAGAAACTGTCCCTCCATGTGTTGATACGCAAATGAATATGAATACATCATGAATACGCAAATCAGCACATGGCTTGCAACCTTTCCAAGTATGCCAAAAATCCGAGATGTATCTCTGCAAGATGTGGAGGAAGTCTGATGAGCCGCTTTGCAGAAGAGACTGTGGCACTGTATAAGTATCTGACAAACATACAAACATGCACATTGCTAACGTACTGTCAAGTCATTATATTTAATAATGGTTTGAATGGAACACCACATAACATGCACATGGCGTCTAATTTAAAGGAGACCCATCACTTCCTCACTGTTACTAAAGAGACTGCTCTACCATGCTTCCATACCCACAACAGGCAGCAAAAGTGCTTCCTGCTCCATGTTCTGAAGAAGGAGGGGAGTTAAAACCATTATAAATTTAACAGGACAGAGTGCAAGCAACAGCTGCTGTACTGTATTCAACTGTAACAGGCCAGCACAGCCTACCACACATACACACACACACACGTACACGTAGTAACTCTTTAACAAACTTGCCATGAGCACTGTATTACAAAGCATACTTTATATTTGATGTATATTTTGAATGTGGAAAAATAGATTATTTTAAGTGCTTGCTATGGACAGCAGTTCCTTATGGAATATCAGTAAAGCATTGAGAGAAACATCAGGCAACAACACACAGATCGATTCAGACTTAAAGGCAGCAGATGTGGGAAGAGGAAGAAGAAAAAACACGATAATACATTTAGATTTCATCTGTGAGTAATACAAACACCACACACACACACACACGCACACACACACATATACTGTACACACACAATTACTGACCCAGACTCACTTACACCTTCTATTATTTCCCAAGTACAAACAAGTCTAGACTTGAATCCGGGTGGGAAGCAATGGTACTCCAATTAGAAGTATAAAGCAGAGCAATGAGTTTGTGTGCGTGCATGCACAAACGTGCTAGTTATATGTCGTGGGAGAGGTCTTTTGTTTCTGTACAGGTCACACTGGGGGAGGCTGGACTCAACAAAAGGCATCAAGGTGTTGAACGAATACCAGGTGAACACAGGTGGTTCACAGCAACAATACACAGGTGGATAAAAAAACGACACCTTGGACACAGGACCGCACACACACGTGCATGCACAAGCACTCTACTATAAGCACACATATTTCACAGCTTTTAGTGAAACACCTTTAACAGTTTGACTTCCTGCTTGTCAGCATTTCTCATGTACTCCAGTCACACACAAGCATGCACATAATACCTGCTATACCTGTAGCTAGCCATTTGCTGCGACAGCAGCAGTGAATTCATTCACTGAGATAACTATACAGGGAATTGACTCTGCTGGTTAGAAAGCAAAATACGGGAGAAAAACAGGACAGAGAATTGAACAAAGAAAAAGAAAAGTACAATCATCATGTAACCAAAGCACAACCTCACTGCTTGTGTCTCTGTGAGAGAGCAGGTGGGACTTCCAAGTCTGTGCATGCCATTCAGTTATCAACAACAGAGGTCATGTCTCCTTAGGCTGACTACAAACAAACAGCTTTTAACAACTGCAGCATTGCTGACAGCAAAAACCAAGCTAGCACTGGCTTTTAAACGGGAGCTGTGGCCTGGCTACTGTCAAGAAAATGTGGGACAGGGAGAGTGGTGAGAAACAAGGCCAGGGCAGCTAAAACGCTCCATAGGTTGCACAGCAGCCTTTCACAGAAGCCGCCTGTTTCGTAAGCATGTTTGTCTACACAGAACACTCCCCAATTTCCATCACATGCACTGCATCAATAAATAACACTTTCCTGAGCCATGACAATTCCATTATGAATATTTCACTGTATTGTTTTTTTAAACATTAGACACTGCTGAATAGTTCATGCTTTTCAAGCGTTAACTGAGGCCTCCGCACTTAAAGCCATTTAAGTCCAAACAACATCTAGAGCAGAGATTATAGAGGCAAGTTATCACTTGGCCTTCAACACAAGTTCACAGTATATGGTGTTGGTTTTGTAATCTTTATGGAACCACTGTGCCTCTTTCGCTCCTGGGACCAATGACCTTGTTTTGTAAAAGGACTCACAGGAGATCCCAAAAAAAAAATAAAATTGAGAACTGAAATTTGATGTCCCTGTCAGCCTACTTTCAGGGTAGAAATAACCGAACCATCACAGTCATTTCTATGTTATTTCTTTTTGTGTGTATGTGTATTCCCTGTGTAATGTGTAATAACCTAAAAATGTGCCATAAATAGAGCCCTTAGTGTAGGTAAAGGCAGGAGCATGAAGTCAGTGGCACCAACCAGATCAGCTGATCTTGCACCCTATGCCTACACCCCTGCCTGCATACATTTAATGGAGAGCTGAAGTTCTGCCACCTTTGCTTGCTAGCCTCGAGGCAATTAGCACCTGTAATTCAGTTGATTCTTATTGAGACTTTCTTTAATTGGTCTTTCCTGGAACATGTTCTTAATGTGGTTAAGAAGCGTGAGTCAGCTTAAAGTTTAATGAAAGAAAAGCTCAATGACAAAACCCACTGAGCTGCAGAAGAAACAGAACAGAGGGTACCTACTGTAGGAGAGAGCTCTCTTTTCCTACTGTGGCTGTTGATATGTCCTATTGCTCCTGCTAACTCCAACTTCAATGGCCAGTAATTTTCACTGCATAACAAGCTGACGCTAGCAGCATGGCTCTGGGGATGGTAATGTCGGTCTGTCGGTCGGACCACCACTTTGGTCCAAACTGAGATATCTCAACTATTGAATGGCTTGTCAAGACATTTTGTACAGACATTCGTGGTCCCCTGAGGATTAATCCTACTGACTTTGGCTTATGACCAAATACCGGGAAAACTAATGACATTCCCATCAGCCCCAGCTGTACTTTGTGTTTAGTACTATTCAGCAAATGTTAGCATGCCAAAGGGCTAAAATTAAATAGGAAACATTATACCTGCCAAACATCAGTTAGCCTTTAGCTGTGCCCAGTACATCCTCACAGAGCCGCTGTAAAATCCAGCTACAACACTGCCATTTGAATAAATACAAATAAAGTTTATTGTTATGCTATTATTATTGTTAGCTGTGTTCCCTAGATTCAGAATAATTTGTAATCTTTTTTTTGTTCTGTCAAATATGAAATGGCACGGAGTGGGAAAGTTGCTTCTAAGATCAGACCTTTAACACCAAGATCAATTTTATTTTCAATGATAGTCAATTATGACAGTAATGTTTTTGACTAAATATTCATCATCCAAGGGGGTGAAGAGCAGCAACAAGACCACAAATCTTCCCTTCATATCCCCCCTTCGAAAGTGCCTGTAGAAATGTTTATGTAGTGAAGCTCAGAGCAATGGCTGTGTGTAGCACATCGTATCAAATGCCTTATATGTTGTCTTGCACTATACATCACGTACCACAGGGCAATAAGAATGGGCCTGGACATATGGCCCTCTATCTTCTGTGTGATATACTGAACCATAAAAACGGGCCATGATCCTTTTCTCGTCATGACATAATGTGGATAAACCAGCGAGCCTGACACTTCGGACCATCCACGCAACATATATCAGTCACATCACGAATACCTTGTGTTGTGTCATTGAATTGAGCGATGAGACAGCCTCAATTTGTCAACTCAGTTACCACTCACGAACATGATTTGAGAGCAGCTGACATATTTATGACAATGGGTCATGAAAGACCTCTAAACAATCAAAATTCACATCACCATGCATTTCATATTGTTTCTATTTTGCAACAAATACATTTAAAAAAACTGCAAGGAATCTACTTGTTAACTGTGTGTTTGGCGCCTCACTGCACTGATGACTGTTTTTTGCTTATGTTGTGGTTTTACTACAATACCATTAACCCTCAGGTGTCCTGTCACCCGCTTTCTCCTTTATAAATACATGCTGTATATAATAGTGTTCAGCGGTCTATTCCTCTATCTATTTTTATCCCGGTACTTCTAATAAGATCAACTCAAAACACATATTAATATACAGAGTCTGAGAAAGCAGTTTTCTGAAGAGCTCAGCAGCAAGGAGTGGCATGGTGCAGGGTGTGTATGACACAAGGACCTTGGTGCTTCGCTGAGTGTCCTTGTCAGTTACTCTTACCTTTCCTCACCATCAACATTGCTGCCAACATCTCACATCAATGGGGTAATCAAATAAGGACCGGTGCGAATCAGTAAATCTGACAACTGGATTTAGCCAGGACCCGTGTGGATGAGTGTGCCACGAACACAGCCACACTAGTATGTATGAACGAAAAGATTGTTTGTAATTACATAACCCTACACATTATCTAAACTATGAGGGTTTTCATCATGAAAAATTCAAACCTTAAATATTAATTAGCGAGAAAATCACAGTTGACTCTGTGCTCATTTTAGATCATCACTGACAGATATTTTGCTTCCGCTATGGGAGTCACGGAAATAAGAAAGGGAGAAAAAAAAATAACATTGTTCAGAATGAAAAACCCACAAAGATAATGTATTACTCCAGCAACATTAACCTAACAAAATGAGATTAAATTGGATTAATGGTGATGGAGCAGTTCCTTGTCTCAACTGTAGAGCAGGCACACGGTGTATCTGACAAACATGATAAACCTGCATGTTCCTTAGTCTTTTTAAGGACCACACATCACTCAAGCTGCTAGACAGTCTTATTTCATAATTAACAGTTCAGAAACAATTCTCTCCTGCACTACACAAAAACGGACAGAAAGATTACACACAGATTATTTGTCTTGTGGAACTTCTCCTTTTTCAACAGTCTGTCTGTCTGGGACAAAACGTGATGACTTTCCATTTTTTCTGATCAAGAAGGTTCAGCAGTGGCCGGGGCTCAGCTTCCCTGTCAATGCTCATTCTATTATAAAGTCTCAGATCTGACATATTTTGCTGTTGCTCGCATTGATCCAAGATTGTCGCACATCCCTATTCCCACTCTATTCTCACTGCTCAAAAAGACTGCTGATTTGGTTAGCGAGAAATGCTTGCACCCCACTGCTGTTGCAACCTTCTTTTTCGGTGTCAACAGAATCTAGAGTTACTGTGGAGACATTAGGAGACCTTTTCTTGCTGCCGTGGTGAGTTGGAGGGCATCGGGAGGACATTTGGCCCCCATCAACAAGACTTTGGCATGCAAAAGACCAGTCCTGCTCAGTCTAAAAGGATCAGATTTTACTGACAGGTCATTTTGGAGCAGGTCTAGGGGAGCTGATGTTGCCCTTGCAGGGAAAAGTGATACAACAGATGAGGAGGAAAAGGAAATAAAGTGCACCACAAACAGATAAGAGGGAGATAAGGAGACCACCGCAGAGGATTAGACTGTTGGCTTAAAAAGGCAAAGAATCATCTCAAGGTAGATATACACACCATATCAGGGCTTACACACACACACACACACACACACACACACACACACACACACAAACAGGAAAACAAGAGAAAGTTCGTTTAATGGTTGACTTCATCTACAGTGCGTCTGTGTCTGTTGACATTTGCTCCTACAGTACGTAGCCATTACATGGCATAAACCAGGCATGTAGACAGCCAACAGCCCTGCTCCTTTAAGTTTTATAGCAACAGAAAGACAAGTGAACAGTGGACATGCTGAATGCCCTGGGGAGACAGATGCAGCAGTCAGATCAATCAATCACAGGAGTTGGTTAGAGAAAACAAGACGCCAATAAAATGTACGAGTACAAACAACAAGTACGAAGCACATTAAAGCCAAAACTCAATAACATTCATGGTGCCAAAACCATATTATCATGTTTCCATAGAATTGCATTAATTATACCCCTTTTACACAGGAAACCCACGCCCGACATGTTCAACTGAACACACACTCAACGTGGGTTTGACCCATTCATGAGACTGCTGTCACAGGTTCATCCGTTTAGAGACTCCAGTGTGCAACCGCAGACTTCACTTCTAAAACACACAATTACATTACATATTACCAAATAAAGTTAAGTTTCAATTTGGTTTCCCTCTCACGCTCCCTTGTTTTCTAATGATCTCAATTTCTTTAACTTGCATCTAACGTATAAAAAGAATAGCTCAATGTTTTAAGATATAATACGGATTTTCTGTAAAACCAATGAACATCTTTGCATTTCGTATGGAGCTGGAGCCAGGACGTGGTTGGCCTTGTTCAGCATAAAGACTGGAAACAGAGGGAAATGGCTAAACCTGCTCTCTTTAAGTGAAAAACTAAGCCTACCTACGTCTCCAATGCTCACTATTGGCATGCTGTATATCCTCTGTTCACAAATAGAAATCCAAAACAACAATTTGTAGATTTAGAGTTAGGAGTTAAGTAGTGTAACAATCAGCATGTTTATATGCATATCAGGTTACAGTTGGCTTTCTCCAGTAAGCTGATTTCTTAAACATCATGTAAACAAGAAACCTGTTTTCCATAATTGGGGTAGGGGATTAGACATATCATGATATCGATTAAAATGGGGACAACAGTGCACATTTTCAGATGGTCTGTCCTGGAATGCATTCATAGGGTTGCACTCGGTTGTTCACATGAAAAGTGACATAAATAGTTGTCAAGAATTAAAAAAGAAAGAGAGCAGTTCAAACCCTGGCTCCTTTCTCACCTCCGCAGAGCTGGCTAATCACTGGGTGAAGTGGGTGTGAATGTCAGATTGTCTGTTTGGGAAAGTTACACAAACGGTCGCACACAGCACCCCCTGATCCGAAGTCGTACAGGTGTGTATGGAGGGGGGATTTCACAGCTGTTCAACCAGACACACACACACACACACACACACACACCCCAAAGCAAACAAAGAGCAATGTCAATATATAGCACACAGTAGCCTCTTTTATACAGCATGTTAAAGGTGGGAATGTTGCAGCGTTATTCCGACGTCTGTATAAAACGTACACAGAACGAGGCTGGTCGAGCATTGTTGTTCCGCCATTAAGCCGGCAGCAGAAGTAGCAACAGAGCCGAATCGACGTACACTGCACACTAAACGCTCACGCCTGTTTTGCTTCCGTCGTTTGGTTCAGAGTAAAGCCGGCATAATATCGGTCTCATGTAGGGCAGTATTGCGGGATCTCTGCTTAAAAGGGCTAGTGTAACAGGGTTACCTGTGAAAGCTGGTTTCCCTGTGTATGAAAATGTACTGGGTTTTTTTGCCAAACAACAGCTGAGCACAGCTTCATGAAGTTTTGTCAGTGAGGTAGTCTCTACTAAAGACACTGCATAGAAGTACTGAGCTGATGGATAAATAAATAAACCAGTTTCCCAAAATGTTGAACGGTTCCTTTAAGGTTCGTCGTGTAGTTGTAGACAAAGAACAAAATTCTCATCAAATCCGAGCAGCGCCTAACCTACATTCAACCTGGTTAGGAGGAAGGTTGACACAGTCAGATCAACTAAAAACATGGATTTAAAAACACACAACTGTGTGATCTAGAAGGGCGATTAATGACATGTGACCATACTTTGTCTTGAGATGCAAAGCAAAGCACTGCCAAGCAATTATTATCTTGAGCACAGAGATTTGTCAGCTCCGAGAACTCCACGAAACCATCCTGTGACAACATTCATTTACCTGCAGAGCCATTCATATTCTGTGACATTTCACTAGTGATCGCTTCTCTCCATCGTGTATCCATCACTGTTTTACTCCAGTGATTCAGGAGGACTCTCCACGTTATTATGAGAGGGTTTGAACAGCGTACAGGTGATAGCCGCGTTTGCCCACAACTGTATCAATAGCAGGGTTTAAACATAGTTCTCGCTTTACACCACAAGCAGGGCTGTGACCTCTGCAAGCCGTGAAGATACTCTGACAAACATTTGACTCTTTGCTTCATTGATCGTTAACAAAGACTCCTCTTTCTGTCATCTGTCATGTGATCCTCTGCAGCATGAGAGAGTCACTCTTCATTTTTTCCTCTTTCATTTGCCTCCAAAAAAAGCGGCCTCCTCTGTCTCTACTGGGAAAACTTAATACCCATCTTTTTCTAAATTTAACATTCTTAAAATACAGCGATGACAACATACTCAGTACTTACAATACTGAAGTTACAGTAGATGTCATTATTCTTTCTTCTCAATTTACTCTCAGTGGATTATACATTATTCCATGAATGAAATATTCAATATGAGGTAACTTTATCTTACACAACAGTACATCTAGTGTAGGATATTATAGTATTTCCCACTGTGAGTGCTTGAATGGTTGCTTCCCGATTGATCTCCTTGGAAATAGTGAGGAGGCTATTTCACAAAGATGAATAGCATGGGGAGGTCAGATAATTAGGTCAGCACTGTAATGTTATATTCTGTTTCCCTCAGTACTTAAGAGATCCTGAAACAAACCACAAAGTTTCAATTACAGTGTGTATAAGGAGAAATACTAAGAGGGATAGATGGATTTCATCAACACCAAACATACATACACTCAATGGAGTGGTAAACTGGTAAATGTAACTACCTCTAATGATAGTGGTAGAATAGTGGGATAGTTCCATTTATGAGGATTTTATTATCCTTCCTACTTATTCAGACTCTGACAAATACAGGGAGGACATTTCTATGTCTGCATGTGGTTTGATGGTATGCTGAGCTCAGCTGAAGTCATGAATGTCTCCTTGTTTAATGTCTCCTGTCTATGCTGGTATAAATAAACTACATGTTATCATTCACATGGTTATAAAAGTGTCAATTACATATATGTATACTTATGTCAATTATATATACTTATTTGAATCACCATAGAAATTAGATTGTACCAAACTTCTTACAACTCCCTGTTGACATGCGCAGAGATATGGCGCATGCTACAGGACGTTTATAGCCCTGTGTTGGGCCTTTCAGGTCATGCTTCATCTCAGGTTGCAAACAAATTTACTCAATCATACTTCCTTCAGAATCTTAACCATCTATAACCTAACTATATACACTTGATTGGTGGAGCCTGCTGGCGGTAATACACTGGAATGGAAGCACTGCCTGAGAGGCTCAGCTCAGGGCAGGAAAGCCACAAAAAATGGCTATTTCGTCATTTTGGCAAGTTGGTTTGAATCGATTTTCACATGGATTTGTTGTCCCTTAACATCTAAAAGTTGTGTTTCCTGCAGCATAGAGACACTATTTACTTCAATTTACACTAAACATGGTCATCTGTGGTAAACACATCTCTTCTTGTACTAGAAAATGAAAACAAAACTGGGAGCAAACATAATTTGGATGCTGATTATGCATCAAGCCAGGAATATTTTCCTTGCTTTCCCTGCAAAGTAAGAAAACATTTTTTTAAAAGTATTGTGTATTTGTGCTCCAGAGGGTTTTTATAATCACCCAGAGTTTTTATTATTCATTCCCATGTTTTAAATATTCAAACTAATACAGATAAATTCCCATTAAATAACAAGCCCTATGTAATCGCTGGGGTCTTCAGAATCCTTTTTTCAGACTAATGGGTACAAAGTGTAGGAGAAGCTGCATTAACCTACCTTTTAGAAAGTAGGCTTTCACTGCTCAAAGCTGCATGCAGACATATTTGGTATATATCCTCATGAGTTTTTCAGACTCTGGGCAAGTAGGAAAAACACATCCAGGCATACTGCTCACCTGTTCCTCCCCTGCATTAATGGTCACTGCTGCAAATCCATATTGTTCCAAGCAGCTTCTTTTAAAAATCAATACAGCTGACCAGTCACAGATTGGTCACACTGGTCATGAATTATAAATTTGTCATGTAACACAATATAACAATACTGCGTTAATCAGATCCTTTGATGGAGCCGAGAAGGACTGAAGAAGAAAATGAGCAACATATTTCTGTACGCTAACGTCTGAACAAGGCACTCTGAAACACCTTGGCTACCTTTCTTTTTCTCTCCCTCACTTTGCTGTACATACAGCGTTATAACACACTCCCACAGTCACACGGCAAAACCGTACTTGCGTAGGGAGGTTGCTGCAGGCTCAGGGACCAGCACCATGTAAACCCTTAATGATGCAGCAGAGAAAAACATCCATTACACTGAAGAGTGTGTTCAGGAACACAAAAAAAAGACAGACCTTTCAAGAAGAACGATAGCATCAGTCATTCCAGCAAGTGCCAAAGCTCCCGAAACCCTAACGAAAAAGTCATTTTAACCCAAACCACGATCTTCCCACATCAACAGTGACTTGTAACTTCATTCTTTGTCTGCTGTCATTGAGGTGTCTGTAGAATTAAGGATAGTCCTTGATTCATTTCCCCACCACTACGTCCTTTGTGGCTTGTGCAAATCCAATCAGAACAATTTTTTTTTTTTTTTTTTACACCTGATCTTGAGAGGTGGAGAAACTGACCAAAACTGGCCATCACAAATTGCATGACCTTAATAAATCCAGCTGAATACACAACCTCAATTAACATACAGTATCTCCACCTATTATTTGTATCGTTCTCTCTGAAATGCATATGCAATAAGGAGAGAGGAGCACCTTGCAAACACTAACGCGAAAGACACACAAACAGGGATTCTACAGTCATGCCATAGAGGCCCAACCTACAGGAGCTCAACCATCTTGTCTATCTAACCCACTTTCTCCTATTTCTTTACTTCTTTCAGCTTCTTTAACACCTGCATGGCTACAAGACAGAAGGCAGAGTAAATATTTTCATTTTTGAACAAAGCAAGTGTTCACAAGAAGAGTAACAATGCTACAGTACACTGATGGAAAATACTGGCCAATTTGGATGACAAACCTCCCACTTGTCTACAAGCAGCAGAGGCATTAATCCGTCTTCACATCACATCTGGCGAGTCTCCATCTCTCTCTCAAATACAGTACACTTCTATTTGTTAATACATTGGCGTAGTGTGTTCCAACATTGGTTCTGAGCTGTTACATAACTCTTCAACAGTAAGCATAAAGAGAAGTCTCAAAAAGAGATGTTCTATTGAGAGCATCACAAAAGACAGCCGTGATGTTTGACCTTGGAACCCGTGCATCGTGACTGTGTTGCTATAAGAGCAGGCCTGTCAAAGTGACTACTTTCTTAGCCATTATCAAAGAGCAATTCTTATATCACATGTTGGGTAAGGTGTTGAGGCCTGATGTGAGCTGTGTAGGTCTGTCAGGCTCTGGGTGTCTCTCATATGTATGTTCTTATGTCAATCTGTGTATGAACATGAGGGCAGAGCTGACAGCACATGTACTTCAGAGGAATGTAACTTATTCCATTCTCAAAAAAGAGAAAAGTTTGGTGTCACTGTTGATCCACAGCCATGCATCAATCTACTTGGCTTCCTTACTTGGCCCCGAAAACGGTTCATATTTTATGCAGGACAAATAATATACGAAATATACTCCAGAAGCATTGCATACATAATGAAATGACCTCATCCACTTTGGCATACTGCTGCGTAAAAAATTATTGGTGTGTGGACCACATTCACATAGACATGCAAACATACTCTCTCTCACACACACACGCACACACACTACAAAGTGTGACCTTCAGGTTTGATCATCTGCAATGCAGTGATTAGTTTTATTGGTGGTGAAGCAGACTGCATTGATAAGACTTCTCCCCTGCTCATATGGAGTTCACATCATCCGTGCTTCTTTTATATGTCACAGACTATTCATGTCAATCACACTCACACTGTGACTCAATGAAGTGATCTGACATCAACAAAAAAATACTATATGTCCTGTGTTTAACCTGTCCACAGTCAAGACATCTATAAACAGTTGGACCATTTTAAATGGGCAACAAGTGTAATAATTGTGTAATTATGTCAAGACTCTTGTCCAATAGCTTGCAAAGCTCCCTGCTAGGACTCACCATGCTCTCCTTCAGCCTTTAGTGCCTTGCGTAAACGCCGCTCCACAATCTTTGCAAAAGACGATGCCTCCATATCTGGCTAAAAAACCCTATACTGGATCAAGCTTGATTTCCCTCAACTTTGCTGATAAATGCAATATAATTTAGAAGAAGCATATCCTTTGCACTGCTGCTAAGGTTTTGACAGCCCTCATGATGTCCCACAGAGTTTGACACAACCTTTTAACCCAATCACGCGAGCATGGCCACCTTCTCACACATATACATACACACACACACACACATACCTCGCCTGTCACCCACTTCTGAGGACCCCGCCACCATCTCCCAACCAGAACCTTCCAACATGCAGATAACCATATCCCACAGATAGCACTGACACTTACTCAGCTGGCTGGAGGTACCCTACCAGAAATGTCAAGTACTGTCATGTCATGTCTAAATGGTGTTGGTGAAATGGCAACTTATGCACTGCCTGTACGGCATGCAACAGCACGTGAATGCATTGAGTCCCCAAAGAAAAAGGTCGGTCTGAAAATATTGTGCGGCTGGTGAGTTTAGCGACATGTTGTTTATACAGAAGTGTTTCAGCTTCCACTCTGTCCCCTGGTGCTGCATCTGTCTGGTTTCTGACACACTGTACCTGAGTGCCTCACCGTCTCTAGCCTAGTGTGTATAACTGAAAACAACTGGCCTTTCTGCGCAGAGAGCCGAGCACTCACCACAAACAGGTTACTTAGTCACTGCCCACCCCATCATCTCTCCCTCTCTCCCCGTCTCTTTCTCTGTGTCTGAATAAAGGACAACAGCCACGGGGCAGCCTAAAACAGTGAGAATTGAACTTCAAGATGGGGATGTACAAGAGGTGAAAACAAACACGGAAATAAGAACTTCCAAAAGGTCATCATAAAAAACGTTGACAAAGCTATGCAAGTGCCCAGGACAAAAAAAGGACAGCAACAAAGTGTTGGGTTTGCCGGGTGTAATGAATGAGACAGAAGCTCTGGGGCTAATGCCATTTTTTCTTTTTTACAGCAAAACTGTTTGGAAGTGTTCCACTGCTCCCAAACAATGTACACAAAAATGAATGCATACAGAGAAAGAGAGGGAGAGGGAGAGAGAGACAGAGAGAGAGCAGGGGAAAGACAGAGGCAGCAGCAGCACAATGCTGCCTGCTGCACTGCAGCAAAAATCTACACAGCATACCGTAGCCACCACACAACCTCCAGCACTGCACAGAACAGACCCCTGTACGGAGGGAGAGGGGTGATAGAGACAGAGTGAGGTAGACACTGTGCATGTGTGTGTGCGTGAGACTGGGGAAAAACAAGACGTCTGAATGACAAAAAAGAAAAAATATCTTTTCCAAGATATTCAACAAATAGCATCAATCACAATCAGAGACCACTTTGTGTCTGTGAACATATGCATGAAATAGTTGAACACTCCACACTGAAATTTGTAAAATCCTCAGAGTCCAAAGAAACACAACAAACAATGGATGATGCACAGAATTAGGCCAATTCACTTTTAATCGGGATTCAAAAGAGAGAAATATAATTCTATTAAGACCTCAAAGCCAGTGAGCCCCAACGCTCTGCATTGACAGGATGTTGAGAAGTCCCCTCAACCTGCTGGTCATTACGCACAGCTCCTCTATGTGGGCATTCAGATTGAAACGGCTCTTTCTGAATGATGTCACATTTCAGTCCGGGAAAAGAGGAGCCAGGTTCGACTTGTTTTGCAGGGGGAGCCAGTGTTTGTTTGCCAGCACCCTCTCTGCACCCCTGCTGCGGCGACAAACTGGCCTCATTCAAATGAAGGAGAAGGTTGCATTTTTTCACACAAGAGAGACTTTTGAAATCTGGACCACATTAGAGCCTCACAAAAATTTAAGTACATCAACTACTGGACATTAATCACAAAAACTCAAAGTGAACAGAGTGCTGAGAGGCAAATTACCATGAGTGGCTAGAAAAAGAGATACTGAAAAACTGAATGACCACAACCTGGCCATTGAGACAACCCAGACAAAACAGAGTCAGTCCTACCAACAACAAGAGGTAGAGGCAGAGCAACACTGAAGACTGTAAAAGTTATCTACTAAAATAATACTTAAATGCCAAGAACTCAACACACTCCCAAACCAAACCAAACTGCAATATTTACTTGGGGAAAGCATACTGACATTGCCATGGAAGCAGAGCACCACATGAAAATATACTAAGCTCCATCAAAATCGTACTCATCTTCGTCTTCGAATGCATCTCTTCTTGTGTAGTTCTCACCATTACCTTTCCATTCAACAGGTAAATCATATGCAAACCTTCAGTTGTCTTTGTTCTTAAATGACACATCGTGCTTTGGGAATACTGTACCTTATTATGGTCAGACAGAGAGAGCGAGAGAGAGCAGTCTGCTCAGCTTATCCCGTCAGGAGGGCGCACATTCAGATGATGGACAACAGTAATAAATGAGCTACAGGACAACAGTGAGTCATGAAATCATATCAGCAATCAATCATAATCAAATCATTAAAATGTACTTCCAGCACAGGAAAGCAGCAGGCCAAGCTGACCTCGCTCTGTGTTTCCCTCTACCACTCCTCATGGCTCTAAAACAGTACAGCAGAAAGCCACCACAGCATTGTGCCTCTGGCTGTAGGATTTGTAGTAACACAGTACTGTGGCTCAATAACACAAACACACACACGCCAGTATGTTCGGTCTGGTGTGTTTGATAAAGGTTAAAGACGCTACTTTCCTGTCACCAGAGCCACAGGGAACATGACCCAACCTTCTCGCCGTGCAGCACAACAACATGCTAATGCGACTGCATCATATTCCGCTCCTAGATGACGGCCTGGAAACAATACTGCTGATAATACATGGCCCTTAAACCCGTCAGCTGCTGTGTATTTTTCTACTTTAACATCAGGTAAAATATTAACAGGCTCAATGCAGCTGAATATTTTTGTCTGTATCAAAATTACAATATTGGAAACTAATGATTCCCAGGAATGTTGATTTGTTGCCCTGTTGTATTTTTGCCATTCTTTGATTTCTATAATCCACTTCAGTGGTTTGTCAGATTCATTTTCTATTGGATGTATTTCATCTCATCTGCATCTGTACTTTTTTCCACTTCTATTAAGCCCCATCAAGCATGAAGTTTGCCGCTTGTCCTCATCCTGTGTACCTGCTGTGCATCATGTTGTCAGAATGGAGAAGACTGTTTATGATTCCATCCTCAAAAGGGATAATTCAGCACCAGACTGAAATACTTTTTTGTCGCTTGAGTATTATCTTCTGATTTAAGCAGGTTACAATAGCTTTAAGAGATCACGGAAATATGATGTCCACTGACCCCATGTAAACATAAAAAGGCTTTTTATGATAAAGATAAAAACAACTTTTAATAATGCTACAATTTTGGTAGCATTACTACTTTGACTTCCCTCTTCTTTATTTAGAAAAAACTTGAACCTTTCTGTTCCATTACCTGAAGGGGAAGTCAGAGAGTTTGACAAACTCTGGGATGCATTTATGTCTTTGCCTTTCTCTGCAAGACACTGTATGTTCTCAGCAAAATACTAAACCTTTGAACTTCACCAAAGATATATGGTTTGTCTTGCTGGAATGTATATGTTCATAATGTCATTAATTCCACCATTTACAAATTAATATATTATGACCTACATGGTGTTCGCATGTACACACATTTGTAGTGTACAGCGATAGTAAATGAATGCATATTTTAATGCAATTGTTACAATTTATAATGGTCACAGTATTTGTTGAGAAATATTTACTATTAAATAAGTGAATACTCAGTCATTGTTGTGCAATCGTTGCACAATTAAGCAACAAGTATAATATTAATTATACTTTGAGAAAAAAAGTATTACTCAAGTCTTTTTCCCAGGGGATGCACTCTCCTGATACTATTTCCGATACCTCAACTCAAATTAAAAATCTGTGCATCACAGGGTGGAACTCATTGGAATCATTTTTATGTAGGATAACATGATGCCATGGCACTTCAAAGTGAGTCAGCTGGCTCGACTTATACAACTGATGGTTTGAAAAACTGAATTTTATACCCAGTTTACTAAATAAAAGGTCAGTACCTTTTTCCTTGAGAAATCCAATTTTCATACTATTTACATGAATTTAGGCTTAGTTTGTAATATTTATTCACATTACAAAGATTTATGTCAGCATGAAAATGTAATTTACATAATCTACAACATCTATTCTGAAAGATAAATGCCAGTAAATTGACTTTCCTTCTACTACACTACATTTAGCCACTTGCATGCAATGCATATACCTTAAGTTCTGTTACATTTTACCATGGTCATCTTGGATGACACTGTGATGATGCAAGCTACTCTTAACATCACTCAAAATAAATTGGCAAGTGCAACCGGGAGGGTTTTGGTACCTGCATTACCTTCTAGACCATTCACAATGGCGTGATCATCTATCAGGAGAAACTGTTAGAACTACAGTGTGACTGTACTGGAACTGTACCAAGGGCTGTGATGAGCTACTGGTCATAGGAAACAAAACTGAAATAGCTTTAGATACACCCGTATTGTCACGTAAATTGCTTGTTTTCAACACAAGCATAAATCAATGTGACTGTGTTACAATAACACACATATCTCCACAAGTTATAAAACCACAACATTGCTTTGGGTTGGATCCAGATCTGGGATAATACTGGAGAGGAGAGGTAAGGAGAAGACTGTAGCAAAGAAGTAATAGAAGCAAAGAACCACTACAGGGGAGACTGAGAGTTGGTGATGTGAGGGGTCAGAGAGCAGGGCCGTGCACACTGATATATGAAAGTCTGAGCAGCTAGCAGACGCTAGTCTACAGGAGGCAGAGTTTACATCACAAAACATCTAAAAACGTGGACTAGTGTGACATCAATCTTGGGTTTCTCTGGGGGCATTCTGAAGCCCATCTTGTCTGTTTTTGGCAGCTTGTGTGGATTCTGACATCTGCATCACTGAAGAGGGGCTGTGTAGTCAATGACTGAGGCAAGCACTGCAAAGTTTATGGTTAACTGCGGTGAATGCTGTCTTCTTCTTGCATAAAAAAACCTAAAAAATGGTGAATAGACTAGGATATGAAATCAAGGTGAAAATGTGTCTATACAGACTGGCTCTTTATAGAAAAATCTGAGGGGACTCATCAATGAGCCTTGTCAACATCGCACAGCTTTTTGCCTCTGATGCCCCCCCTTGGGCACCACATATAGACAACAGGAGATAAACACTCCCTTTAAAAATATCTACACTATAATCAAGTCAGCTTTCAATCTAAAGAGGAAATGTCAGTGGGTGAGAGGATTATTTAGAAGTTGTTACCACAGGGTGAATGGTGATGCCACTAAATGAAGGGGTAGGGCTACAGCGAGAATACCAATATAAATCGTACATTTAGTAGAAAAGTGAAAAAAATAATGGTATACCTTATAAATAAACAAGACCATAGAACTATATAAGTTCTCAGGAACTAACAGAAATATGTATGACGTTCAAGTACTAATAGCAGCAATGACTGCGCGGGAGTCAGGAACTCGTACCAATTTAACATCAGTTCTCACTCCATTTCCTAAAGGACCACACTCTTGTAGGTGAGTCACTGATCTCAAACACAGAGGAAACACCTGCTGTGTTAAGTTTCTGAGGATTGGCTTTTTATAGTGAATGCATAAACTGCCACAAATAATGGAAAATGGGATATCGTTACATAAAGAGCATATTTCATTCATATAATTACAGCACATTGTCACTATTAAAAAACACACTTTTTTACGCAAACTTTTTGTGATGGAAATAAATTCACAACTATTTCTTCTTGAACACAACGCTCCACCAGTGTTTAGTGTTAACCTTTCACTACTTTTGTTGATGTTCTGTTAACTCGGAGTTCATCTGTGTTGGTCAGGAAAGCCTATAGAGAGCCAAAGTCATGACGTCACGTTCAGGATATCCTCTGTTCCACTAGCTTCTGTAACTCAACGCAATCTTTCATTCGACATTTCTTTCATCAGTCTTTCTGAAAAAATGAGTGTTCCTGGGGTGTACTTTCCATAATCTACGACAAATCGTCATTAACTACAGCACTTACTATCAGTAATTGAAAGCTTCATGATTTTAGTTAAACGATTACTTTATGAGTGCAGAAAAAAACTACAGATCCCATGAAAATTTAAAAGCACAGCAGCACAGGTACTTAAGACATTGTAGCTTGGTTTCATCTATACCCATAAAATTTACAACAGCTCTCTTTTAAAGTAATTTTTACAACTTCTTAGCTGTAATCGCTGTTGTCCAAAAAACTCCTACACCATTCTGTCTTGCTATTACTACAGACATGTCTGAACTAGCCAAGACACAAGACTGGACTTTTAGTTATTAGCGTTGTTACAAATGTCAATGGGATTTTGAAACTCCTATTTCACGTCGGCTCTCTATGACTATTCAGGATACTGATCTGCTGATGTCAAAATAGTGGCCGCTAGAATGAATAACTTCTGGTTTCAATCAACAAAGCATAAGGATGCGATCACATCTTCACATTCGACAAGGCTGCCCACACAACAGGCATGAAAACACAAGACGTGAGTTTCAGTAATGCTCTCCATAATGTGGCGGCAACACATGACACACTGGTTGCAGAGATATCAAATCAGTACTGATTTGATTTTAAAACATGTAACCTGTAGTTGACTACTTTACATTGGCCTGTCACAGCAATCGTTTCATACCCTGAACTCTGAGACAAAAGCTCTCTCTGGAGACAAAAGCCCTTCACACCCATTAAAATGTTCTCATCCACTTTCACAGTGTTAACATCAATTGTGCACAGGCATTTCTGACACCATGTATTTTTGGTAATGACGATGAACTTCAAAAAATGCCCATGCATCTGTGTCAACTCTGCTGTACAACTGTGCACAACTGTTCAAACTACGGGTCCCGTAAATCAATAATCCCATAGTCTAACTGCATTATTCTCTCTTGCTCTTCATCACCCTTTCTCATCACTTTGTCACTTTATTGTGAATCAGAGCGCAGTGCATCAGCCCTGCACAGGAGCTCAAGCAGCTCCAGGAGAATCACAGCAGCTCCACAGCAGCTGTCATGAGTCCAATCCTCTGGGGTCCGGGAAGTAGAGAGCATTAAGATGTGTCATGTGTTACACGACCTGCTTATAGTTGCGTTACACCCCTGCTCCTCACACAACGCCCAACATTCACTCACAGATGTGGGGGATATGTCACACAGCTTCTACTATTAAAGGGCAGGGGATGAGCCAAATTACAAGATGATTTATGGAGCCTCCATAAGACACAGGGCAGAAAACCAAGTGGGGAAAAGCACAGGCTAAAATAACCTGCTGTGATGACCATTTTGAGATGTACCTCGATTTCCCAGTGTTCCTGGAAAAGAATACAGCTTTCAAAATTGGGCATGTCCTCAGTAAAGCCAGTTATACTCTACTGAGGTCAGTGAAATCAGGAAGTCCTTGAAATTAATGTTATATGGCATAGGTCACTAACAGGCGGACCGCGGTCCGAGTCTGGACCCAGACGGCGTCCTTTACGGACCCAGACCTATAATCAATAAATTATTCAGGGATTTAAAATTTTGACAGGGCGCTTCTATTTCAACCGGTGCAGCTTTTCTAGTCTTTACGGCACTGATTCAGGAAACTCACAGACCAATTGCATACGAGTTACGCCAGCCCACGTGATGCTACTCAGCCAATCAAATCCGTGCATTCCAGACGATAAACATCGCGACTCTACAGACAGACAAGAGAGGTGAGAGGCGAGTGACAATGATAAGACGAGTTAACGATACAGGGACAGAAGACGGAGAGACGAGTGAGCGGAAGGGAGAGAAGACACATTATTTATTGTGAAATTGGTAAGACTGTTAAGTCAAGATGTGAAACAGTTAACAAAGAAAAAGGGAAACTCAAGCTGCTGCTACACTTTATTTTGTTTTTCTAAAATTAAGCACTTTATTTTAAGAAGCACAATTTTTCAAAAGCTATCTTGTTTATTTTCTCTATTTTATTTTTAAATGCAGCCCTTCTTTTAGTTAATGAGAGAAGAACATTATACATATCTACAGTATTATATATCTGTATAGTTCAATGTTAAGTGACAATAAATATTGTCAAAATGTTTTTGAATTGTACTTTCTTTATTTGAGTTGACAGTCAGTTGTTG
Organism: Enoplosus armatus; assembly: GCF_043641665.1. NCBI lineage: Eukaryota > Metazoa > Chordata > Actinopteri > Centrarchiformes > Enoplosidae > Enoplosus > Enoplosus armatus. Next base: position 7,497,435 of record NC_092190.1, on the reverse strand, counting down.
ATTACATGCAGATGTTGATACAACTGCTAGGCTACTTCAATATATATCACACTAAATCACAACACAAGTTAGACATTATGATGTTGCGGCCCTTTGCTTGAGGAAATTTTCTCTAACTGGACCTCTTCGAATTTTAGTTGAATACCCTTGTTATATGGTAATAAAAAAAATGTTACTTGCACCTGTGTGTTCAATTTTAAGGTTACCGCCAATTATTACAGTTATAAAGGACGAGAAGCAGACCAGTCGGTGTGTGCTAGTGTGTGTAAGATACTATACAAGCAACTGACTGTTAAACCCCTCCCCCAAGCAGTAATTTTCCAATCATGGCTTAGCAACCATAATTAGGCACGGCCTGCATCAGTTTGCAGTAGCCAATCAAATAAGTGCAAGCTCACATTCCTGATAGATTACTAACGTGAAAGCCATATTTCTACTGTTTACCTCACGACCATTGCACCAAAAGATAAAGTAATTGTCACGTGAGAGTGTTACAAACTGCTGTGCAGAGTTTTGGCTTCTGATAAGCCTTCAAACTTATGCATGGATCAGTTACTCAAACTGAACTTCCTGGATTGTAGTTTATCATCTCACTGGTGTCTGAAGAAACACAGCTCCACTAACGCAGCCCCTTGTATTGTTTTAACGCAGGGCTGTTGTCGGTCTGAACACGCTCATATAGTATTGACCTAAAATTGTGTTTCAGTCATTTTACTGTAATTTCTGGTGTCTTGAGATCAGAAATGTATCTCAGAGAAACACTTAAGGACTATGGAAAACATATCACTCAAGGCCTAACTAGAACTCTCACTGACCTTAAATGAATCAAAATGACAAGAAGGTTCGTAAAACTGACAATTGAGAAACAATTTATTACATCCTCTGAAGTCAGTCCTTCAAATCTGACAAGACCATGCCAGTACCCACTCACCAATGGCCAATTTCATCCCTTTGTGTCAAACATAACTCAAAACAGCCACAGAAACAAATCTGCCATCAGAAAATGTGGAAAAGAAAAAGTGTCATGTGTCAGTGTGCTTGATTATGCTTTGTCTATGGCATGCAGACAGCCTAATAACAAAATACACATAAATGTTATCTCACAAAGCTGTCTAAGTTTGCTAAATCAGCATCATTCACTGTAATCACATTGTAATTCTCATTCAGCCACATCAGTTCCTCACAGCAACCTTTCACACCACAGGTAGCAAACTGAATCTATGACTCAAATCACAAAGCAATCAACTAATCATCACTCCTCACTCACATTCTACTTGCTGTTCAATCTGAACAATCTGTTCAATCTGAACTCTTCAATTTGTTTGTCCTTTAATGAGGTTGCAACAAATATGTCAGGTATTCGATATGTTTTACCCATTTAGATCAAATTGAGGGTGTTTTTGCACACCAACATTTTGAGCAAAACAGAAATGTCATCTCTTTAGCTTGAGATGTTTTTATATGTTTTTTGTGGAAAGGAAATGTGCATTAGATGGTCTACCAAATAAAGATCTAACCTTTTTAAACGTTTACCAGGGCTACGACAGTTTATTCAAAACTACAATATTATCTGTAATGTCTTCAATCAACTAAGTGCAAGTTAGAGTAACGGTAGCCTTCTTGCTCCTTTAGCTAGAAACACAAATCCATCCTCTGTGTTTTCACTCCATTTGGAAAGACTGACAATTTCACTGTGTCACTATCTGATATGCAAGCCAGTATTGGCCCCATGAGCTGACAGAAAGTAAAGTTGGCTTTGAAGACCAGACAGATCAGGTCAGAATCAAGCTCTCAAATGACAATGTTCTTGGGGGAAGCAGAAACAAGCTGTAGACACAACACCTATATATATATATATATATATATATATATATATATATATATATGAAAGTGTTAGCAAACAGTTGATCAGTTACACATCCAGCAGACACGGAGCAACATTAGCATTCATTCGGAGTTGTGTGACTGGCAACCTGACAAATGTAGGCCCAATATTCACTTTCCCGTTAGGTCTGGTTTGTTCCCTATCAACTCCTGAAGGGAATATCTGGCGGCAAAATGCTCCACTATGTCCACCAGCTAGTTGCTAACTTTGGCTGTCTGCTGTTTGTTGCTGAGCAGGTAGTGTACAGTGTGTTTTTAGTAATTTGTCGTTAAACCAAAACAAGGAGCCAAAATACGTAGAAACTCTCCGTAGAGCTGAGAGGACCTGTAGAGTCGGTGATATTATCTGTAGGGTCGTCACTACGAGTGACACTTTCACATTCATAAAGTAATTTGATCCACTGTTAAAATAAAAATACTGATTATAGCAGCTTTAACTCCAATAATACAATTTACAGTTCAGTGCTGAAAAAAGACAACAGACCACAATGGCACTGTTTTCTAGTTTCGAGCTGCTCAGATGTATGATGAAAAACATGTCAATATACACTGCATCAGTGCATTTTCATTTTTTCATGCATTTACAAATGCTAAACATCAGACAAACACAAGATGTTATTCATCCCAGAAGCTATGAGAGAACTGATCCATTTCAGTGTCTCCCCTTCAAGTGAACCCCCATCAGGCCTAACCTTGAGGGAACAGAGAGCAGCTCCATGTTTGGCCTGTGAAACCATCCACCTGCAGGCCAGAGTTGCCTTAGGAGGCACCCAGCCAGGACCACATGTCCCATCATTCCTCTCACCTCTGCAAACAGGGGCATCTGGGAAGTATCCAGAGCACCCTGGGAGATGCTTCATGTAAATGATGTATTTTCTACAGATATTAATCCTACCCTTCTACACACCACTTTCTCTTATTCCTTCTCTCTCTATACATACATTGTATATACATGTGCCCTCTCCTCTGACCTGATTTGTATGTAAACTTGATTGTCGCTCAGAGGGAAGTAGAATGACAGCCAGGAAGTTGAATCTCATCACCCCTGCATGTCATATTTCTCAAGAGCAGGACAGAGACAGCCAAATTAATTCACTGTGAAAACTGATGATGCCACTGCCATTATCATGCCTAAAAAGATGAGAGAGAAGCAATGTTTCTTGTTGACCTGTGACATACCAACTGCAGCTACACATAACTTAATCTCTCTTTCCAAATGACCACAAATGCATATCAAGGATTAGAGCATTCCTGATTTTTTACACTGCCATGAGAAGAAAAAACAGTCAGGACAACCTCAAGGTTTAAATTAATTTCGCTTCATAATAATGACACACTTTAATCGTCTTTTTCTGTATTCAATTGCATCATGAGAATGTGCACTCTCAGCTATTCTTAGAAACAAGGTTCATCAATGTGAAGAAGTACAGTTTTTAGAATGGCCCTTATAAATGTGCAAGCATTTGCTAAACTTGTTAACAGTAGTCTGAGCTGTGATATGCCAGGGCCTGCATAACCCATGTGTTCTTATCAGAAAAGCTACTGCCGTTTAGCCATTTACAAACTTACTGCAATGTTTCTGGAAGAAACCTAGCAACATGCCATGGTGGTTGGAGGAGGATATTTTTAGCCAACCCTGCTGTTATTCTAATTGTAGGAGTTCTTGTTTGAATCTTACCCATCCCCTTTAATTACACTGCTGTTTCTTTGCTACCACAAATTAAACTACCGTGGCCATGTTACACAAATGAATCAAGAGTCTTAACTGTATAAAAATCCTGGCCCCTTTTAAATTCAAGAACTGGTATGATTTTGGAAATGGCCGAATTGAAATATGTTGCTCTTGCTCTGAAGTGAGAATTAAATGGAGAGAAGACACCAGCAGTATAATCTGAGTTATTAAAATGCATATGTTATTCCAGATTACACTATGAAGTCTCTGCTCAGCAAAGAACAATGCAAACTAAAAAGAATATTTTACATTATAAAATTCATAAAGTTGATATGACAGCAAACAGCATGTAGTCACATGAACATGCATCTTATCACCGGTGTCACTCAATAAGCTGTTGCAGTCTTTCTATAAAAAAGGTATTAACAGCCTCGTCATGAGCCTGTCAACTGCAGTTTATAGCCCTATACCTGCAGAGCGTGTAAACACAAGTCTTTAAAGTCTAAAGAATTGTTGCCTTTTGTTTATTTGTGTCTCTACTTATTCAAATAGTTTGTGTGCACCAAATCAAAACATTTTAATTCTCGGAGTAAGCTGTTTTTAGCACCAGTACAAAGTTATAGTCTTCCAGTAGTCCGTATGGTTGGCCATGCCAGAGACTCAAATAAATTACCTTGGATCACAGCCTCATGAGTGTGAGGTCAAGCTAGAGCTTAGGGTTAAAGCTCCAGTATACCCATAAAGCAAACAAGTGCAATAGCATTACAGGGCTGAAGCTTTGGTTCGGCTCCCTGGCTCTGTCACACACAATAGAGTTGAGTTTCACTTGATATGCTATGAACCATCCTCACGTGGATGCCTGGGTGTTCTGTGACCTGTACTGCCACTCTGCTGTCAATGAGCCGCTGCTGTGCTACTCTGAGAAAGCCACCTACTGACTTCACACATCCACTGCAATTCTGCTCTTTCAGCAACCTGGCTGTACGTCTTCCACATTTACAGCATTCAAGGCTTTACGAAACTACAAAGCCCAAGAAATGCCAGGGAGCACCCATCAATCCTCTGCCTTTATATGGCAGTTCATTGCATAACTTTTTCCTCTATAACATTTATCACCAAAAGCCCTCATTAGACCCCTGTCATTCATTGTACCTATATTATCAATTCAATTGCGCTCTCAAAGTTTTAAGATGACAACTATGTGGTCATTTACTCAATCATAAATGTTACGCAGGCTGCAGGGTGAAACATACTGTATCTCCATCCCTTCCACTCAGCTAGTTCATTACCTAATTGACTTAATGAAGTATGTTCACTCAGAGGTATGTATCCATGCTGGGACAGCAAAGCCAGTTGTACCAGACCACCAACCTTAAAGACAATCCACCATAGATAAAACAAGAACTTTGCTGGAAAACAGCCATGAGGCTGAAAGAATATCAACTGGTCAGAGACTACAAAGGCATAGTGAGACAAAAAGGCTAAAAGGGGACGTGAAGTCTCTAACAAAGTGAGTGGTTATGTTGTGTGATACAACACAACAACCCAGCTTGTTCATTTGCATCTGAATGCAACATCTCTTGGTTGCACTTACTTATCTTATAAGTAAAAGTGACAGCCACTAGAGTGTGGGTGACTCCAAGGGAGTAGATGCCTTAAACCATGTAATGTCAATGCCATGCACTACCCATTCAGCTACACAGAAACACTGCATTCCTGGCATCTGGCTCCCACATAAAACCATGTGGTCTATTTCAAGAAATACTCCATACATATCTACCTTATTTGTATATCAAAATAGCTGAGACTAATGCATTACCACTTCGTTTTAAACAACAGAGTGACAATTTACTTCTGCCCTTTCTGTAGATTGAGTGGCGAATTCATTTCACAATGTGAAGGAAACTGAAAGGGATGCAGACAGACCTTAAAGATAATTATAGAGATAGAGTCTATGACATGATTATACTGTATAGCATTACTTTTTGATCTGTAAATCTACAATGGTGGTAGCTTGGATCCAGCTAAGACTCGTTAGAAGTCTTAATTTGTTGCCGTTTTCATGCAGACTTCCAACACAGCTGTGCCTGCCACACACCAATCACAGGCACTTATGGACAAACTCTCCACACACATATGACAGATAGATATCCCCACTTGGATGGGGGGGGGGGCGACATCCTAATGGGTAAATATTAACCCACAATAGGCAAAAAGTAAGTGCCATCTGCTGGAGCAGAAGGCACTTAAAGAATCAACACTCTACTTTTAACCTCTTCAGATGTACTGGCTTACAGTGAGCAAACCTAAGTTTACTTTTACTTTTTGTGTATGGAAAGAGATACAGATAACAATATCTGAATTATAAAACTGATGTTTCTATGTTGACAAAGCCTGACTTATCGGTCTTATTGATACAGCCCAGTTGGCTTAGTCTCTCTGTGTTCTCTGTTGTGTTACTAAAAATACAGCCAAAGAGCTGGAGCACTATATCCAGGCCTTTTGCAGCTCAGGCCTTGTGAGCTCTGGAAACACCTGCCTGTGCTGACAAAGGGCCACATGCCCGACTACGACAAAAAGGTACTAGAAAATCCTCTAGGGTTGTTTAGAGCAGCTCTGTAGCTTAAACAAATCTGTAGCATGATTTGTTTGACAGTGTACATTCAATGAGTTAGCAGTTTTTAGTCATAAGAAACAGTACTGCACCCCACTGACACAGTCTGCATCTTGGCCTACTTTATTTCCCAGTAAACTACTGGCTCTATCTGCGGCCTCAGCACAAACCCTGACGATTGTGCCCAGACCATCAGTTTATGATAATGAGCCTCCACAAGGTGGGCTACTCTCACTTTGAGAGGCACATGGCTTCAAATCTCACACACCTGACAGTGAGTCTCAGCTTTGATCGATTGGCTGCATGGTGTTGAGCACCAGTTAGGGAGGTTAGTGTCTTGCTGCGGCTTTTCCGCTGAGCAGAAATCAGTCAGCTATCAGTCTACTGTGGCTTAGCCCCTGATTGTGCCTTTCATGTAATCAGCACTTTTATATTTCAAGCCTTTGCACAAGCAAATTCACGTTGCTATGCTATGTACTTTTAGCGAAGATAAATACAAGCCAAACTCTGGGGGGAAAAATCTCTCAGGTTGTGTGATAACCCTTACCACTGTTTTGGAGATATTTCCATATTCTTTAAAGTCCTTTTAACATCTGGAGCAAAAGTCCATTGTTTGCGTCACAAAGAGACACATTTTAACTCTTTCCAAGTGGTGATGCTGCTCCTTAAACCAAACAAAGATGGCAGCCAGACATGACATAGCTCCTTACCACGAACCTTAGACGTGACAGCAACATATAAGAAATGATAAAATAATGTACATTAAAAGTAATGTAACATGTATATACTGTATTAGTATATATATATACATATAAATTAACCTAATAATTAATTATTTTATTCCTTTCTGGTGTTGCTTCTACAAGGCCAGCAGAGATATACCACTTCCTGCTACGTGTGTTTAGCTAATTGCAACTTGGGAGACCAGTTTAAATCGTCTTTATTGTGTAGCCCTCTTTGTGTCACAGATGCTTAGGAGAGTCCTGGAAGAATCTAGAAATGTCTCCAAACTAGCGGTAAGTGTTTTCAAACGGCCTGCGAGGTTTTTCAAAAGTTCAGCTTGTGTATGTTAGCTTAGTCGAAAAGCAGCTACTTACCGCTAACTCTGTGAATGTAGCTCATTAATGTAAAAACACGTCTTCAATGGAAAATGTATGATTGCTACTTGAAAGGCTCAAACCATGGCTTGACACTCATCTGAACTGTAAAATACATCGTATGCTGGGGAGACGGAATGGTAGTGTGTGTTGTTGATAGTAGACAATGTTGTTGTCGTCGCTCCTGCAGTGTCAGCAAGGCAAAATAGTCCCGCTACAGTGTGATGATGATCTACTATACTGCAGCTGCAGTGTCGAGGAACTGTACTGCTGCTGAGCACATCGTCTTCAAACCCACAGCATGAGGTAACAAGTAGCCCGCACAACATGCTGTCCACCTGGGGCTTTTCTTTCATACCTACAACAGCCTGTTGAAGTAAATGCTTTGCTCACTGAAGCTCTCCCATGTTACATTTAATTAGCTACAGAATATAACTAAGACTGGTCGGGGTGACACTGAAGGCAGGGTTTATGCAAAAAGTCCAGAGTCTGAATTCGGCTGCTGAAGTGCGGGGTTTGCGTTAGTGCAGTGGAGCCCAGTTGCTTTTCTCCATGCCCTATTCGCACCTCAGCTACCCGGGCTGGCATGATCAACACAAAATCAACTCAAGTGCTCCTATAAAAATCATATTTCGCCAGGCCCGCATGATGAATATTGGCGTGCAACAGCCGAGAGGTGGACATGAAAGAATAGTCTGTCTCCTCCGGCTGGCTGGCTGGCTTGAAACACAGCGAGTAGCCCATTTAATCGAGAAGTGGTGTTGCAGAGGGGGGGAATGCTGCTGCAGTAAACCCGAGGATGGAATAATCTGGTTAGGGGGAATCACGTTGGACCGAATAACTGTGCATGGATTTGATCCGCTGAAATAGCATCTAGCCCGCATGTGTGTGTGTGTGTGTGTGTGTCTGTGTTTGTGCGTGTGTGCGAGCGCTATTTAAAAAGTTAGGAGATCATGGTGCCGTGGTGATTCGGGAGGAGGGGGGGGGGCGTTGTGTGTCCGTGCGCTGCGAGTCCCCAAACCTGGTCTCACAGATAGTAGCTGCACAGAATAAGTTGTTCCCCCCTCCCAGCGCCGCTGCATGATCCACTCGCTGCATAAATATGATTGCAGATCTATCACCATTACAACAAACAAACGAATAACGCAGATCCACACACACACACACACACACACACACGCGCGCGCACAACGCCGGTTCCCAGCGAAACGGAGGAGTAGGCATAATGGTGATGAGCTTACCACTTGGATTCTTGTTTTTCTTAAGACTCTTGCCACAAAGACACTGCAGCATATGCGTTCCTTTGCTGAAAATGTTCCAAAGAAACCACATTGATTTGGGCGAAGAGCAATCCAGTGGCTTAAACACCCAGATATAGATGAGATCCTTGCGGTTGCATAATAACACAATTGGATCAGTTCTCCAGGACAAGGCTACCAATTGTATCATAGAAAAACAGGTATATCCAAGTCCTATGCGTTTTCATTCACGTGGCAAAATATTCAGTATCTGTCAGACTTCGTAATAATGGTGTGTTTTCTTCTTCTGGCGTATAAAGGATGCCTCCTCAACTAGTCGATAATAGAAAATATACTCTGTAAATTGCATGTGTCGCACCGGGAGGAGACGGGCCGCCAGTAAACAAACACAACTAACGTGAAAACAGTAAAACACGGTGGATTTCCGAGGAGAAAATCATTGCCTATTAGTTCATCACTCTGAGGAGAGGAGGGTGGATCTGCACAGCATCAAAAGCCAAGGGAGGATGCATCCTATGCACAGACTGCTGCAATGATAGCCCCAACAAAACACCACATTGCCGGATCAAGTCCAATTCGCTTCTCGTGTAAACCAGCTCGGTTGGCGAGGTCAGATAACACCAACCTCAGTTTGCATTTCTTATAGTCCCACACTGCAACGTCTCTGTTAAAGCCAGGCTTGGGTTCTTGGTGTGTGTCCGTGATTCCTAAAGTGTGCGTTTCTTCTCTTTGTGGGGTATTTTCCTCAAAGCCTTTTCAGCACCACGCCACTGGCATCTTCAAAAGTACGGTGCGCCTATAAAAACATTTGCATGAATTTCCTTTAGCGTCGGACCTCTGTTAGAAATAGACGGGGAGGAGGGGTTAAATTGAAAGATTGGCTTTCCATTACGTAAACACGTGGTTTCTGCGCCGTCATTTCAGTGATGCTCTCGGAAATTTTTATGATCCGACTGAGACTATTGTCCCAAGCCGTTTCAGCTTGATTTCTTGGGAATGACAGTGTCTGTGAAGTAGAATTTCTGCATCACGGCATGTGTGCACTGCACATTAAGGAGTCTGCATTTACAGCCCTCGTCTTTATACCGTTTCTACTTGACGTGTCATTTCTTTGCTCTCAGTTCCATAAGTTGTTGCAGCTGTGTGCATCCAGGTGCGTGTTAACCGAGACATTTTGCATAGAAGCTACAAAGTCACAGGTGTAAAGACTCACCTGCTTCCCTGTGTTTGTGTCAAGTCATCTAAGCATTAGTGAAGCAGGGCTGCAGAGTACGGAGTAGCCTATAGGGCACTGCAACAGATCACTATTACTTTGGCAAGCTGAATGAATTGACTCAAACATTAGCTGCAGAACAACATATTCATCATAAAAGTTAATACAGAAGAGTGCCAGATAGCGACTTTCTCATTAAAACATATTTTGTAGGTCTTCTACAAAATATATATAAGCAGAGCAGAAATGTGTATCATTTGTTTGACAAAACATTCAGATGTATGGTATTGTGATATTGTATGGTTACATTTACTAGTTCTGTTTTGTTCCTTCATCCCTGAGGGGCTACATGCCAGTTAGTGTTGCTCATGACGACTGTTTCCACTGTGTGACTACTTTTCTCTGAGGATTTAAAGGTTTTCCATCACAGACAAAGAGAGAAGAAGGAAGAAGACATTGTTTTGACACTGAATATGCCCGCCCTCACCAGGCAGAGGTTGTGGAGAGGGACTTTGCTTCAAACAAATGTGATTTGGGACCAGTGGTGTCTTTGCTGTTTGATGTTAATCACTCATAGATCTGTCAGCGTGACTTCTCTCCCACCCCCCCGCCCCCAGCACAAATGGCAGAAGCCTGCTTGTCTGCCAGTGTTTGGAAGTGGACCCATTAGTTGCTCAATATAGTGTTGACCCCACTCACAGGTGTTAGATACTGTTTGCCAGTAAGCCATCTTTGTTAAGCTGCAATATGAAGAAATACAAATGACCAGTATTATGGCCCCAGCAAGAACAAAGTACCTATTTAGAAACTGTAGTTTGTTCATTTTTTCCTGTAACTTGAATTTATTAGTCAGGAATGTGTATTGAATTCTGGCTTGTATGGTGATTTGCTGTAAATATGAGCTCAAGGAAAAAGGTTGATCCATTCTTAAGGAAACCGTGTTGCAATCGATCACTTCATTGATCTTTCCATTTTCCAAATTACCTAACAAAACCAGCATGTATGTAACATGTAATAATTTTACATTGTATGTATTTAACATCACCCAACCTCTCCAGAATAAAAAAAATTCCATTTCTCCCGTTTTGTCCTTTTTATGTACAAGTTAAAGTTGAACTGTATGGAAGAGTTATTATCAAAGCTTCTTCTATCCAATGTAACGTCCAGTGAGCAAAAGCGAGCTTTGTGTAAACAATATTAACCACAGCGCAGGAAGCTTGATGAGAGACTGGAGGGGTTCATTAGTGGGGTTGTGTTGTGTGTTCATCTCTGAATTACAGCATTAATCCACTTTAATGACCTAGTTCTGTGGCGCCCAGGTCTTGTCAGTTGTCTGTGATAACTGGTTCCTCTGGGATGTGGGCCACTTTGTAACAAAATGTTTCCTGATTGACTTCCTTTACATGGTATTACAATGTTGCTGTGTCACTGTTTAGAGACCAACTGGAAAGAATTTCTTATTGACTTTAGAGGTGGCTGTCAATTAGTACTGATTTGCGAGTTTGCACACGGCGTGTACCTGCTAACACATTTACTGTTCATGCACACTTATTAGGTGAACACACGCAAAGCAACAGAACGCCCACACGCATATATCCAGTAAACCGGTGGATGCAACGTGCCTGTGCTTTTAGACTTACATCCACATGTGTCCTGTGAGGTCAAATGGACTCGTTGTGGAATCAGCGCAAGTCTGAGCAGTGCACTGTGGGCTCTCCAGCTTTCTCCCTCTGCAGAGGCCTCTCATGTCATCCTCCCTATCGATCTGTCTACTGTAATGTAAAGTATCATCGCACCCTGGAGGATATCGTCTGACAATTTTGTCAGGGATCATTAGAATACTTCTTTTTGATTGCCCAGGCTGCAGCCGGCAGAAAGTGACTCCCTTGTGAGTTCTTAACAGCCTGTTTTCTCCTGATGGGGAAAAATAACTTGATTTAAGATGCACAGAGATAAATGGACTGGTTCCAGTTTTACTCATGGTCTCTGTGGTTTTACTGTACACATTTAAAAGGCTCACACATGGGGGAGTGTGAAGATTGCATGAATTGCATGAGCGTTATCATTTGGAGATCGTATATATGGAGGGATTCGTATCATTATCTAATGTGAAAAATATAACAATATTTAGAGAGCTATTTGATAACACTGCAGGATACTTTAAACAATTTTGGACTTCTTATTAACAATCTGCACACACACACACACACACACACACACACACACACACACACATATATAGTAGATTTGTAATTTGGGTGAACTTACCCTTTAAAGTAGTGGGTGCAATCTAATATCAAAGAGCCAGAAATCCATTAGAGTATAGTAGTTCGATTTAGACTGAAGATATTCAAATACATTTAATAAGCTACAAGGTGGCAGTAAGCATGATGAACTTTATTGAGATAATTGGAGTATTTTATCATTATTAATTGTTAAGTTAAACTCATGAATGTCTACACACATCAGTGCCCAGTGCCCTAACATGCCCTTTTGAAAGGAGTGGATATTTCAATCAGTTTGCTTTTTATTTTTTGGCATGTTTTGTTTTTGGAGGATAAGCCTGAGAAGTACCGCAGTTTCCACCACAATCTAATTTGCATCACGCAATCCTGGATGATGTTTTTATTAGTTATAAGAAAAACACACTGGGTGCAAGTTCTTGAAATAGTTTACATACTATAATGTTGGACAATCCTAAAGATCACTAGATAATGAAGCTATTTCTGCTATTGATTCAAACCAGTGTTATTAATAAGGACATCATGGACATCAAATAATGAATATATTGCTATTGTAAAATAATAGTTGTGTAACATAATTAAACATTAAGCTGTGACTGCCTTTCATTTTATGTCCCAACAAGAACTCTCAGATGTTCTGTTAGAAGTTGCTAAAGTGTCCCACAAGAAATCTGGTGAGGCTGCTTTCTGTTTTTATGGCCCTAAACTGTGGAACAACCTCCCCTTGGAACAGCAAACCTCCTTGGAATTTCTAAAAAGAAAAGAGACTTACTTTTTAATTTGGCTTTTAATTTGGGTTAACTTTGCTGGTGTCATTGTTAATGTTTTATTGTATTGTGATCAAACCGTTTTTGGTTTGTTTGTTTTCCTCTCACTCACTCTTGCTATTGTTATCATTTATATTCTTTACTTATGGTTATTATTTATTGTCATCTGATCTTGTTTTGCCAAAGTGCTTAACTTTGGGCTGCATCTTTGCATGAAAGTTTCTATACAAATTAAGGTATTATTGTTATTATTATTTTCAATATTTAATGTGTTCAAAGTAACGTCATTCTGTCATTAATGTAAAAAGCATTAAGTTTCATGATCAGCTTGTTGTAGTTTCATTTAGAAACGTTTGCATTGGTCCAAGTCACAGCCAATGCTTTCAGGCATTTCTAGACTGGGACCACATGCATGTCCATGTTCAGTAGCAGTGTTAAAACCATGCGCTCCCTTTCACCCAACATGCCCACAGCCAAGATGTCTACCAATCAGAGAAGGAGAGTGAGCTTTGTTTGGCACTGCTTAGAGCAAGTGTTCGAATCGCTAGCAAATGAACAGCTGCTGGGAACCAAGTCATGACCAAAGACTTCATTCACACACACACACACACACACACACACACACACACACACACACACACACACACACACACACACATATAGCCAAACTCTTATTGTAAACAAATTGGAGTTACCCTCTCAGCTTCTTGCCCAGTGAATGCCCTCCTTCAAGTTGTGCACAACACAGCAGCTGATTTCCAGGGACAAAGTAGAAGGGCCTGAATTACTTTCTGTGTTTCCCTGGGCCCAGACTGCCAGACTGCACTATATTAGGCGACTTCCTGGATAGCACTAATTTACAAATACCCGTTTAGTCAGAATGGGTAGACTTCTTATCCATCCATACATGAAAGAATACAAGACAGAATTTGGGCCCTCTGGACGGTCGATATGTTTAACACATATTAGCATCCTGCTTTGACTCACTGTCAGTTACTGCTCACTGGTTCTTGGCTAAAATGCAACACCATATATGATGTTTAGACATCGGCTCTAAAACCTCTCCAGTGCACCCACATTGTGACTAATAGGGCAAAAGACCAATAGCACAAATTGAGGAATCCCACACACATAATAACCAGCTCCTCTTTAAAATCCATTGTGACCAACAATATTCATAATTGCAGAGAGATAAGGGCAATGACACTGGCCCAGTGAGGATTCAGGCACCCTCCACTGTATAGCAAGCCAGCCCACATCAAGTGAATATAGAGTGCCAGTTATACAGTCTAATTCTATCCACCAGGATATATAGCACAGTGTCACTGCCTCGTAATGATGATCCAAGGCCTGTGTCTTTTATACAATATAATTTCCCCTTTCATCTGTCTTCCATATGAGTTTCATGGTTTACAATTTAACAAAGTAGGACGTTATAGAAACAATCTTGACAACCTGACAACTGCTTTCCAAGACAAGACAACAACATCAGCATATGATGTAGTCCAATAGTACGGAGGCTTCACAAAAACGTAACCTGCTACTGTCTCCAGATTAATGAATAAATCTTCAATTAGGTGGTCAGATCATTGTTAACAGATTGCCTATCAAGGGTCCCCCCTTTTCCTCCCAGAATGCCTTGTGCAAATTTCATAGATGTTCAATAAACCCCATTTTCAGAAATATTAGGATCAGTTGGAGATGTAATCAACTTTGATTTCAAGTGTTTAATGAATCTGTCAGTGTTCAACTAAGGACTGGTATTCTCTGTTCCTCTGACAAGTCCATTTTTCCCTTTATTAAAAAACAAAAAAGCTCTTAGATTGTTCGTGGTTTCAACAGTCCTGCACTATTGTCTATATTTGGAGACATCTGTAACAAAGGCGTGTGGTTGAAAGATAGATGAAGATAGATGTTCTCAGTTTTGCTTTGGGGCAAGGCAAGAAGTGCCCTGAGTTGTCACCCAAAGCATGAGGACGGGCCCACAGTCAACTGGAGCAGTGAACAAGTGAGCGGATATGCGTAATGAATGCTACAGTGGTCACTCTCATGCCAAGCATCGTTTGGCGCTGACACTGCCTTTCCTGTGGCCTTTCTCCCCCACGCCCTCAGTTCAACTTTACCCAGAAGCAACACACACACACACACACACCTTTATGATGCGCAAGGCCTAAAATAAAGTCCACTCTCAAATCACGCCCTTTTATAATCATCTCTCTGGGAGTTTCCTGTCCAGTAAGAATTGTCATAATCAACATATTCGCTTCCTTGTCGTGAAAACACTTTCCATTTTCAGCCTGTCTGAGGTCTCTGCTGCTGTTTGAGCCTTTTTGTCATTTTAACAGCTTTATTTTTGAAGTGATTGTTCAAGTTTTCTTTGTAACGTGTTTCTGTAATGGCAGTGAGATGCATTGCACTACTCTGTATGGCTAACAGTGCAGTTACATAGTCAAGCTCATGAAGCCGTTTACCCAAATGTACAGCCATGTGCAGTCATGTGATCGATTGCTTCCTGCAGTGCCAATAAAATCAGTCAATACTTCAGCTATTTCACCCCCTCTTTAGCCACTGATCTGCCATGTAGTGAACCATTCTGTTCTGCACTATCTTTATCCTGTACATCATGTACAGATAGTAGAAGTCCCTGTAACAGCGAGGATAAAAGATTATCTTGCACTACTTAGACCAGAATAAAATAACCAGTAGGTGGACAATAAATGTGATACCACCAGGTTATTTTGAGTGTCAGGCATGAGGTAGATGTTTCCTCATGAACTGCTTTACTCCATGCTGGAGGGTGCAGTCTTTTTCACTACACAACCAGCCAGGTCCAGTGAGTGTGGAAACAATCGAAATGGCTCACTTTGACATCATTTATAAACAGATTTGGCAGTTCACATAATGCCTCAGCAGGCAACACTCATGTTCTAAATTGCTTCATTTTGTACATTTTTGCGCTCAATAGTATACATATGAGTAATGATATTCTAAATACATTTTGTTATTATGCTGCCTGAAGGTGAAGCCATATCCCGACAAACCCTTTATTACACACAGGGTAATGTGTGTGTGTGTGTGTGTGTGTGTGTTCATTTTATGAAATAGTCACAAATTAGTTTATGAGGCTTTTGGGATTTTTTAGAATAAAGTTACTTAAAATTAATTCTCATTATCCTTTCCATGACGTCATATAGTAGCTCTTGAATGGAGCGCTGTTCATGAACCAAGTCTAATATTTCAGATTTCTGAGCCTTTCAAAAGCACCTGAATACAACACAAGTCAGCAGTAGACGTTTCAAATCAAGTTTGAAGTCTCAGAATGTAATTTTGACATTTTCAAAAGTCTATAACATGCTGGTATGCTTTGGAAAATGTGGGCCAGTCATGTAAGCAATATGCAATACACCTACCTAGTGTATATACAGAACAATTAGCTCCAAAGCTGCACAACTGGAGCCTGATATTCATTTTTGACTTGGACTTTGAGGGCACCTTTGTAGGGGACCAGACTGTATTCTTTAAAAAAAATGGACATATAGTTTGGTCCCATACACAGATATCTTCTATGTCCAAGTCTTTGTAGTACACAGGTTAAAAAACCTGGTTAAGCATATGACTTCAGGCATGTATCACCATCACACTGAACAAAATAAACAGGTTTTGTGTCATTTAGAAAATATTGAGAAGAAGGAGTGGGAAAACACACACAATAATAGGTGCTCACGACTAAACAACAAAACAATAAGGATTATCCTGTCCAATACATGATAATTGAGAGGAATTGTTTGTTTTGGCAGGTTTTACACCAAGATACAAGGACGAGGGACCTTGCCAGTAACCAAGAAGCTGAGATGTTCAAAAGAGGTGAAGTTGCCAAGGGAAACAGGAGAACATTTATAGTTGTGAACAAAACTGAGGTTACATTTAAGAGGACAAATCTGAGCATAAATCTGCGTTTGTGTTAGCTTACTGCAGCCGATTAGTCCCGCATATTACTGTACTCGGCCTCACTCTGCCTAATTTGTTATCCTCATAACTCATTCCACTGTTATGTAACAGCACTGTGGGTCTTTTTTAACTTGTAAAGACTGCATCTTTCATTATTTATACCCTTTCATAGCGCAGATCTATCTGGGATATAGGCCTGTATGGGTTTGAGTATTAAAATGGGGCAAACTTCCTGCATTCAGAAGGAAGTGCAGCATGTGTGCGCCAAACTGTCATCAAAAGAGCCACTTTTAGAGGGATAAAGCCTATTTCCGAGTCAAAGCATCCATTCCTCTGTAGCTCAGCAGCATTAATGGAGCAGCAGGGCTGAGAGTATAGTGCCTTAGAGTCGTTACCTATTCTACCATCCATTAGTTGAAAATTGAGTTGACTTTAAAACTACTTTCTATAAATCAAGTGAGAAGGGTTTTCAGATTTGGTTAGAGTTAAGGTTTTGTTAACCAGGGGAACTGTATAAGTTTGGTTAAGGTTATTGTACAATGAAAGAAGCAGGTGAGAGGAAAAAAGAGGGTGACACACCCACATAATAGTCAAACATGGAAAGTTGACAGTGTGTTTTCAACATCTTCTGATATGACTAAAGATTATGTACAGGGTACTCTATCATACCAGATAATGGCGGAACAGGGTCCTATCCAAAAGAAGTAAGTAGTGCGCCTAGAGATGTCTCTAATGTCTGTTTCTATTTTTAAAAAGGTCAAGACCGTGTTTGCAATGCTTCATCAACACTAATCTGATAGATGATCACTGAGTGTGGAGAAGAGAGCTTTTAAGGGAGGAGAGACCTTCTGTTGGCAAAAGCTTGCTGCTCCATTCACAATGCATCACTTCAAAGGTATGAATCAGAATAAGTGTTACATTTGAGCCCATTAACTGCATAAATAACTCAGAGACAATGAAGGTTTAATTGTTCCAACAAAACCATATGCTGCCATATTTCTGGCGTGGCCTTAGACGGACCGTACTAGACAAAATAATCAAAGTCTTCTGTTTACTAACAGAACTGCATGATTACAGGTGTCGGCTCTGTAATCCTAATAAGCAGCCTGAGAGCCAGTGTGCAGCACCCACCTCTAAACAGGATCTTCTCATGGGACCTGTTACCGTAGTCACTTTCCATCACACAGATTCAAAAAAAAATAATCTTGATCCTGACCTTAGGGAAATGCACAAACTCCTGCTGATGTCACCGTGCTTCTGGCCACAGGCGTAGGCTCGAAAAATAAAATATGAGCTTTGAGGGAACTCCTGATATTTGTCTCAATCAGCGGAGACAGGGTGGCCAACAGGGGAGACAGTGTTTCTGTTCAGTAGCCATAGTGCGATACACACAGCAACACGTGTAAAAAGGACTTGTAATTTCTTTAAATTATTGGATTGGATTGCTCATCAAAGCAAACTACTACACTATTTAACACACATCTTTATAACTGTACTACCACTCATAGCATAGTCAAATAGGAATGGTGATGGAGTTGGATCTTGATCTACTCGATCTCAGAGTCAAGTATTACACTGACAAAGTGGAGATCTTATCAAGCAAATGAGACAAAAATACTCCACAAGTAGCATAAGAATAATGTAACAATTACATTTGACCACTTTTAAAGTGTTTTTACCCTTGCAATAGCAATAGGTGCTACATCTTTTTCATTGCATGTGCGCATCTTGGCTTTAAGATACTACATCTGAAAAACAATACACACGTATACATACACGCACACACCGTTTCTGTTATGTTTATATGTGTATTGAGTCTTCCTGTACTTCCCCTGTCCCAGAGAGACCGCCTTTTTTAGCACATATTCCCACAACGGTGCAATGGAAGATCCACCAGTGAGACTTCCCTGAAACAGGTTGCATCCCCTGCCATTTTGAACAGAACATGAAAACAAGCTTCATTATCTTAAATACATCATTATCTCCCTTCTTAATTGATGCTGATACTTAATGATGATGCCTACAAAAAGTATTATTTATTTATGATTTCATGTTTTTGTTTTTTTTACCACAATCATGACGCTGATCAACAGAAAAAAAAAACTATAATTTAATGAAAACAAATCTCTACATATTGGTTTAAATGTATTACAGTATAAAACACAAAATTGATTGCATTACTATTCGCCTTCTTTTAAAATGACACATATTAAGCCATTTGTTTTTAGAGGTGACATTGCAAGTTGAATGGCGATCACCTGTGAGTAATCAAGGTGTGACAAAGGGTTTGCTTTATGGTTGAATAATGGAAGATACAACTATATTGGTGGTCAATTTCCTGGCAAAAACTACTTCATAAACACAAAGTAACATTCCAGACAAATTCACACCAAGATTCTGAGAAGTACCAATCAGGGAAAGGATACAAGCACATTTCTGAGGCACTGAATATCCCTCAAAGTCAAGTAAGGTCAATCAGGAAAATGAAAAGAATTTGGCACAGCTGTAAGTCTGTCGAGAGAAGCACATGCTCGAGTGTTTGTGTGAGAAGGCCACCAGTGAGGCCACCAAGAGACCTGTGAGGACTCTCTTGTTTGACACAAGGTTCTGTGCAACAACAATTTGGACAACATATTGCTTTTCTGCGTGGAGTTTGCATGTTCTCCCTTTGTTTGCATGGGTTTCCTCTGGGTGCGCCGGTGTCTACAGACCAAAGGTTAGGTGAACAACAGGAGAGATTCTATATTTCTCAAAGCTGTGAATGTTAGTGAGAATGGTTGTGCCCCACCTCTTGCCCAGTGTGTGCTGGGACAGGCTCCAGCACCCTGCAAACTTAAGCATGTATAGCTAATGGATGGAGACTAGTGTTTGCCAGAATGCATGTGAGAGACTCTAGGATGAAGGTTCTACAGTCCTATGAGACCAAAGTTGGACTTTTTGGTCACATTAAAATCTATTGTTTGGTGTAAGCCAAACCCTGCAGCAGAAAGTACCCCTCCATTCTGGCCCTGAAGGTTGGTGGTGGCAGCATCGTGCTGTGGGGGATGCTTCTCTGCAGCAGGCCCCTGGAAGGCTTGTGGAAGCAAAGGGTCAGATAAAGTCTACAGTCTACAAGAGAAATGCATCTTGGGAGAAGATTTATTTTCCAGTAAGACAACAACCTTCAACTGAAAGCTAAAGTTACACAGGAACGCATTAGGAGTCTAGTCTAGAATTTGTGGTAGAAAATTGCTGCTCACTCACAGTATACCCATGTAAGTTGTCAGAGCTTGAACAGTTTCACAAAGCATTGGAGAAATCTGCGGTGTCCAGTGGATGCAGACCTGTACCTCGACTGCAGGTTTGGCTGTAACTGTTGCCAAACCTGCCTCTACTTAATATTGACTTGAAAGGGGATGAATACTTACGCAGTCAATTATTTTGTGTTTTATATTTGAAATTAATTCAGCTCAATTCATGGAGATTCATATTTACTTTTAAGATGAAAGGTTTATTTCTGTTGATCAGTGTCAAACAAATCCTAATTACAGAACATCCACTGTGATTCACTGTGGAAAAATAATAATGAAAAGTTAGTAGTCTTTTTAGGCACTGTACAGAGAGTTTACAGAATATCCTGACGATTCCTCCTTATTATGAAACAAAAATATAGCATACATTTTTGCCGTATCCCCATTTACGACTCTGCTACATACATAAACAAGAAAAAAATAATCTCAAAGAAAGAATGTGGGAGATCAAGAGGCACCTAAATCCCAGTCCCTATTTTATCACCCAGCCATCTGTCTGCTCTTATACAACAAAGTAACAAATTGGACTGGAAACATTTTATTGCCTGTAATTCATTCATGAGGGCTCTCTCCTATGCACTGAGATGTGACTGCGCTGGGGGGAGCTATTAATTGGCTTGTGAGGGGAGATGTCAGACATGAAGTATAGCCTTTTGCCATGGCAGCTTTACAACAACTCCTACAGTTATACACAACTGTATTATTCTGTAATATCCTCGTGAAATTATACGTGTGCAATTATTAGCTAGCATGTCGTTCTTGTGTTGATCGTTAGGCTGCACAGGTAATACATGTATTACATATTAATATTGAGTTTATTTTATCAGTCCTGAAACGTACTCTTGATCTTGTTGCACTATACATTAAATTCAGAGTTTATCATGGTGCATGAAAAAGGGTGACATAATAATCTATTACAGTTTAATCTATTGCGGTTTCATGAGTGCTTTGGTTGTTCATTCTGGCGTGGGATTTGAATTATTAACAGTTGTGATCTCAGTTGCACCCGAAATCGTCATAGCCAGCTCTAGTCAGTAGGGGGAAGTGTTGTAATATGGATGTTCATTCATGAAGTTATATCACCTCTGTGGAATTCATTCAACAAATCCTTGATGATATGCTCCATTGTGTTGTACTGTCCCTAACATATATCGGGTACTTTACATGATAACATAATTCAACTCAATTTCAATTGAATGTAGTTTTATAACTAAATAAACTCACTTATCCATGTGATTTTTTTTTTATGATCAGGCATCAACCTACAGTGTGGGTTATTACAGCTGATTTTCTGTATAAACTGTGTTTTAAGTTGCTCTGATGCAAGTTTCCAAGGAACTGTTACCATGGCTGTAATTGTCTGCATGCAGCGAGAAGGAAAATGTAGTAGCCAACATGCCTTTGACCTCATTAATTCAATCCTGTCAAGATTTTCCTACATGTGATTTAACCATTTCACAATCAGCCTGTTTAACAGATCCACTGAATATTGACTCTAACAGAAAGTCTAATCAGTGTTCAAAAATTAGTGTCACTTTATTTATTTAAAATAGCATGAACTCAGTTTGTATTCCAGTTCATTTTCAGCTTTGAACTGTGTGAAACGGTGCCTTCACACAGCAGCTCATTTTACAGTCGCTCCCTCCACAGTCCTCACTAATTAGCCTATCTCTATGCCTGTGTGCGTTTCTCTGTGTGGAACTTGCTAAACAAGCACATCGTTTGAAACCATTCATTCATCTCCGCTCTCTCCAGCTGCTGTCATGGCAACCATGTATGACTGGCAGAAAACAGACTGCAGTCTCTGAGCTCCAGTCAACCTGGACGCTTTAGAGCATGAACACACTCTTACGGGCAGATGAAGAGTTGTGATACTGAGACACCAGGTCGGCCGCAGACTGTGAGGTGAGTCAGAAAGGGCCGGAAGGACCGGGTTAGCTAGCATACTGTTCACTTTCATGCGATTAATTCTGCTGCACAACATTAATACAAAATGATACATCATTAAAATGAGTGGGGGTTGGGGGCTTGTGGTATTGCAACTTTGTTTAATGTTTAATGTCTTGAAAGGACCATGATGCAGCATCTGGCATATCAACCCCTGCTCCCCAC
The DNA here is from genome assembly GCF_043641665.1 of Enoplosus armatus. Lineage (NCBI taxonomy): Eukaryota > Metazoa > Chordata > Actinopteri > Centrarchiformes > Enoplosidae > Enoplosus > Enoplosus armatus. Next base: position 7,475,336 of record NC_092190.1, on the reverse strand, counting down.
CGGAAACAAATATCTGCAGCAGAAATGGGACATGGCTTCATATGATTTACACAGGGGAAAGGTGAGAAGAAACATGTACTTTGGTTTGTGAAGTGACTTGTTAACTTGATACTGTTTTGTTCCATATTTTGAATGTTTCGACATACACCTCAAGCTTTTATTCTACCAAATTTACTAACCAAATTAACCTTTTTTTTTTCCAACCAGTTAGTGTGTGTTAGAATTAGTTTTATCACCATTCAGTGCCTTATATGAAGTTGTATTTTTTTTTTCTCCCAAGGTGAAGTCCGCTAAACCAACAATAAACACAACTCCACCAAAGACTTATGGTCACCTGGTTCTCAAGCTGAAGAAACAAAAGGTTGCTCTTTTTATCTCTCATGTTTTCAACTCAGCTCACATCATGTCCATAGGGTGGCAGCAGATATTTCAGTGCTGAAACCATCCATTGAAGTCTCAAACTATAAGAAATGAATAACCCAGGAAATATAAGAATGTTTTTTTGGAAAACTTGTTATAGTGTACTATACTGCTGTTCTAATCATATGTTATTGCATTAAGCTTGAAGAGGAATGGGCAATGAAGATTCAGAGGGAAAACAATATGCTTATGGAGAAAATATCACACATCATGAGGACAACTGGAGGAGTTGACAACTGGAATTATTATGACAGAAAAAGGTTAGTTGAGGTTGTGGCTGAACGATCAGTGTAAAAGTACATATTTAAGTCAGTCAACAGGTTGAATTGCCCAACCCAGTTGTAAAGCCTGTCTTTACTCGTCATTGTAGCCTTGGCAAGGAGAAGCGACAGCTGGAGTTGCTCCGTATTACCAAGGAGAATCAAATGATCCTGTTCCGTCTGAGCCAGTGCAGGCCTCACTATAATGTGAGGAGCTGGCATGAGGACTGGCTCAAAACTCTTAAGGTGATGGACAGCATTGCACGTTACCCACGAGGAAGAGCAAATCAGCAAAAGGTTACATTTCTGTCTCAATTTTTAGATAACACTACTGCTGTGGTTCATTTATTAAGTACAGTCTAACATCGGCACTCTAGGTATTGTAATATCAGAATCACAATGACCTATACTGTATCATATGATCTTTTTTGCATACCATGGCAAAGATTTCATTTTATGTGTCAATACCAGGGACAAGAAAAACTCATCAAGAACCGCAGTGACTGTGACGAAGAACAAAAGATCAGTGCTGACGCAACCACACACAACCCTGCAAGCAACAAGGCCAATGGCAAAGCAGAGTGTGAGGAAAATGAAAAGAGGAAAGAAACCAGCAAGAAAAAAGGTACAGGAACAGAGATAAAGCAGGACAGAGCAACATACCCTGCTACTGAACCAAATGTACCTGAGAAATCCATCTCACCAGATACACCTGAGAATCCTGGTTCTTCTGACACCATTGAGGTTACAGCAGATAAACCTCCATACACTGCTGAAACATGTTGCTCACCTGATGGATCTGAAATGTCCGACACTCACAAACCTAAAACACAAGAGCAGGAGACTGCAAGCAAATAAAATACCTTGTTCTTTTGGGAAAGTCATGTTTTTATGCACACTAAAGAGATTGTTAGTTACACTATAAAACAGTCTTAGCTCCAGAGAACCTGGACCTAGATACTGTATGGCACTTATATGATCCTTGGTACTGGATTACTTGCTTTGTATAGGCTGTGTACTGAGATAAATGTATAAACACAATACTTCTGTGGATAATATAATATTCACAAACAGAATTGTAACTTTTTGTAGTTGGTTGCCTTGATAACAAATAAAAGAATAAATAAATCTGATTAATGTGTCTGTATTGTTTTTATATTTATATCTACATATACTGACGAAAGTGAAAAAGATGAGCGTTAATGTGGAACTATCTACCCAGTACGAGTTTCCATACGGCACAATTGTGCAGAACACTCGTTGCAGAAAGAAGCCGCGGATTTGATTTTACGCAGCTAGCAAGCTAGCACGTACTGTTTTGTGCACAGTTTGATACCCTGTTTTGTCTGTATCTAAGAATGACACACTTTTGATAGTCAGAGCGATAATTCTCAAATTTAAAAAATCAAAATGAATCTCGACAGACTTCGAAAGCGAGTACGACAGTACATTGACCAGGTGAGAATTATGATTTCTTTCTGAGTTTCTGTGGTGCTAGCTAATGCTAGCTTGAGAGACTGCCTGGCGTCAATGGTAACAAACCTTCACAGTTTTCCTGCCTGGCTAACGTAAAGCTATCACCCAGCCATGCAGCCAGATACCGACAAGAAAAAAAATCTACATTTGAGTGACTCTTGTCCTGTCTTTGTGTGTGTGTGTGTTTACAGCAACAGTATCAAAGTGCTCTGTTTTGGGCCGACAAGATAGCATCCCTTTCTCACGGTGAGTGAGTGCCGTTTGGGCTGTTTATGACTAACGTTAGCCAGCATGATCGCGTACTTAACCAACCAATCTGTCACCTGAAGTTGCAAAGCTAACGTTATTAGAACTGGTGTTTTATAGAGAGAGTATTGCGTTTTGTTCCTGTTCTGTTTGTCATTGTTATGTACCATCACAGCTGGAAGGAAACTTTTTATTACTGGTGATGGCGGATAACACATTGACGTTTGCCTGTCAGTGATGAGTCTCTAACGTCAGAAATTGATGGCTCTACCTTGTCGTTTGGCAAACAGAGGATCCCCAGGATATCTACTGGCTAGCTCAGTGCCTTTACTTGACCTCACAGTACCACAGAGCCTCCCATGCCCTCCGTTCACGAAAACTTGACAAGGTAATTGTAGGTTATGTGCGAGTTGTCGATATGTGTAAAGCCTTGTGCTGGGAAGTGAGTGATAAGGTTTATGACACTATTAGTACATGAAAGATTTGTGTGTAATGCTTTGTTATGTGTTTAATCAATGTGAAACAAGTCACAACAATATCAGTAGCATAATCTCCCTTATGTCAGTCCCCAGTCTGAAACAACACTTGTCTTCTCGCACACAGCTGTATGGAGCTTGTCAGTATCTTGCTGCTAGGTGCCATGTAAGTAACTGGAAAACACATACTGTATCAGTAAATCTTCTTCTACATGTTCATCATTTGCAAAGTATAATTAGAGAAACCTGCCAGATATCATTAATGCTTTAGATTTACAGTATTTGTTTCTGACTGTTTTGTCAAGTATGCTGCCAAAGAGTTCCAGCAGGCCTTGGATATCCTGGATGCAGAGGAGCCAGCTAGTAAGAAGCTGCTGGACAGGAGTGGGAAAGAGGACAACGGGACACCAGAGTCAACCAAGGACTGGGACATGTCCCCTGCCTCTGTAAGTCTGAACTACCTCTGAAATAGTGGAAAGTATTGAATACAGTCCATGATTTGGAGCACTACGATGAGATAATAGATTTTCCTATTTGTTAATGTTGCATGATCTAATCTTATTACTCAGCATTGTTCTGTAATGTTGGTTTTGGGGGAACACAGCCTGCCTAAAACCATCCACATCACCATTCATCTTTTTTTTTATGATCATTTTTGTTGAATGCTGTTGCTGCAAATATGTAGCTGTACTGTGACAATGTATTGGTGTTCCCCCCAAACGGCACAGTTTTAGTTATCCTGTTTCCAGAGATTATATACATTCTCAATCCCTTAACCCGTAAAATTGTAGGGAATTTATAAGTTTCCACATATGCCTTTGAAATCCTTTATTTTCACAAGTTTGGAAACCAGCATTAGCAATGTTTTTTTAGTGTGTAGCAATTTAATCAGATTTCACGCAGAGTAAAAATCCTTTTCATCCACAATAGTACTTATGAGTTAATTGCTTTTATTTCAACATCAGATTTATTTATGATGTTAAAATAGTATTCAACATGTATGATAATCTGCATTGACTTTTATGTTGTGGAGTGAACCTGCTCAAATTGCCCCTGCACCTCTGGCTAGGATCGTATAATAGATTGTATTCAGTGGTTTAAAACTATTGAGTCTTGTTCTAGACATAGATATGAAGTAATAACCATTGTAATAACTGTTGAGTGCAACAGATATGATTTTGAGCGGGCAAGTTGTGGACAGACCTTTAATACTATATGAAGTTATGAGTAATATTATGGACACGTACTGGGGACTCTGACCTCTGCCCTCTTTCTGTTCTCCCTATTCCCTTTCTGAAATATTTCAGGTCAACAGCTCCATCTGCCTCCTGCGGGGTAAGATCTATGATGCCATGGACAACAGACCACTGGCCACCTCCAGCTACAAAGAGGCCTTGAAACTGGATGTCTACTGCTTTGAAGCCTTTGACCTTTTAACGTCGCACCACATGTTGACTGCGCAGGAAGGTGAGGCTGAACTGTGGCGATGATGTGCAGTGATCTTTTAATTTTCTACAGATATGTGCGCCATTTATTATCATTTCAATAACTTGTAAAATGGCAGTATGTGTGAAACGTGTTTTTCATTTTTCAATAGAGAAAGACTTCCTTGACTCACTTCCTCTGAGTCAACAGTGCACTGAGGAAGAGGAGGAGCTGTTACACTTCCTATTTGAGAATAAGTTAAAGAAGGTAGGGCTCTGCATTTATTTTGAAAATTATTTTATATATTGGTTTTCTTATTAATTAATTGATTAATTAAAGGATAAGGCTGGTGGTATTCTATATTTTTCTTACTGTCAACTAATCCCATGAAAAGACCAAAACAACAATGAATTGGTCCGACTAATAAGTATCGTCTTTGCAGTCAAAGATTAACATAGCTCATTCCTCTATGCCATAGACACATTGTTGTTCCATTGTTGCCTTATCCTTTAATTAGAGCTCATAGAGAGTGAGCAATCAAATGGTGCTCTCCAGTGTTGCTAAGCTTCAGGGTTCATTTGTATACAGTTAATATTAATTAAAATGCAAGTGCTGATTGATATGCTGGCCTCGTCTTATCCTAACCCCTCTTCATCTGTCTTCTTTCTCTGCAGTATAACAAGCCCAGCGATTTGGTGGTGCCAGAGATGGTCAATGGTCTTCAGGACAACTTGGATGTAGTGGTGTCTCTTGCTGAGAGGCATTATTATAACTGTGATTTCAAGATGTGCTACAAACTCACATCAATGTAGGTGTCTTCAGGTTTCCTCTCAGTTTCTTGTTGTGTGTGTGTTGAATTTGTCAAATTGTTATGCAAATAATGTAGAGATTCATAAGGAGCTTCTCTTGAAATGTGGAAATCTGTCATACCAACATCATGTACTGAAACATCACACAGCAGGGATAAGTCTCTGCTGTGTACACAGTGTGTAGTTTGCTTTACTGTACAGCTTTGCCTATCTCAACCAGAGAAAGTAATTTGGTCTAATACACATTTATGGGGTCATTGTAGAGTAACAGTCAAACCAAAAAAGCTACATAATGCACTTTGAGTACAATATCACTCACTGCAGTTACACAGTTTTTTAAAATTGCAGTGATTTAGATAGTATGTGTATGCATTTTGATAAATCATAGTTCATACTAACAAATGGTAAATTTAGATTATAACACTTTTGACTATTGACTGACTGGAAGATAATTAGCATGAAGCTTACAAGATATTTCACTTATCCTACTTGCGTTTCCCACCAGAAAGTTGACATGAGTTGATTTTCTCATTTTGTATTTACCCTGAATTGCATATGAAGTCAAAAGAGCTTGCTTGGTAGCTTGGCCAAAACAAGACATATGTTTTACTTAAATATGCATACATTGGAGGATATGGATATTTAAAACAAAAGAAGAAGGCAAATGATTCAGATTTCATACAATGAAAAGGTTGCTGCAGTAGAATGCCATTAAACAATGCAGGACCATTCAATGCAGCTCTGTTTTTGTATTTCAGGGTGATGGTCAAAGACCCCTTTCATGCCAACTGTTTACCAGTCCACATAGGAACTCTGGTGGAGCTTGGGAAAGCAAACGGTAAAATATATATCAACCATTTATTAAAGAATGTTTAGTTTGATTGCTTGTCCTACCTGTCAGTATAATAATTCATTTGTTAAATTTGCTCAGTTTCAAGCTTTGTGTGTGTGTGTGTGTGTGTGTGTGTGTGTGTGTGTGTGTGTGTGTGTGTGTGTGTGTGTGTGTGTGTGTGTGTGTGTGTGTGTGTGTGTGTGTCCCTCCCCTCTGCAGAGTTGTTTTACCTCTCGCACAAACTTGTAGACTTGTATCCCAACAACCCAGTAAGTGTTGCTACTACATCACTCTACATCTGTTTCCCTTTTTACATTATTTCCAGTATTTGATAACAAAATAAAAACTTTTTATCAGGTATCCTGGTTTGCTGTTGGGTGCTACTATCTCATGGTTGGCCATAAAAACGAACATGCTCGGCGATACCTCAGGTATGTATTCGCACACACTCAAAAGGATGTACATCCTGTTTGAGGCCACATTGCAGACTGTTTATATATAGCTATACATATTTGGTATTATGTATATATCCTGTAGCAAAGCCACCACACTGGAGAGGACGTATGGTCCTGCATGGATTGCCTATGGTCATTCATTTGCAGTGGAGAGTGAGCATGACCAAGCCATGGCTGCCTACTTCACTGCTGCCCAGCTGATGAAAGGGTAGGTACATGACTGACACATCCTGGAGTTCACGACTCCATATGCTTTTATAAACGAGTGTCTTTTTAGCTCTACTAGGTAAGGCTTAATATGAAAAACGTACCTCCATACTGTCTTTTCAGAAAGGAGTCACTGCAGAGAGCAGGCACAAACTCAGTCAATAAAACCCCACATTGCCACAACTGATAGTGCACATATTACCGATAGAGGTAATTCTTTTTGTGATAGGTTTGTCACATTTGATGTCGACAGGTAGATGCAAAGATTTTAAAAGTCCTATCAACCAAAAACCTCCACCGGTTGTAGATATAGCCTTTTGCTCAGCCTAATGCTAATAGTGGTGTTGCTAGCAGTATACAGCTAAAACCAAATGTTGCTGTGTCAGTGAAAGTTTGTCTTTGCAATTAAAAGTGTGCATTGGCAATTTTGCCATTTTTGAAGATGCTTTTCACACTAGTGTTTTCAAAGCAACAACTTCAAAACTTGCAAACCTGCAAAAAGAAAGCAGGTTTTCGTATCAAACGTTTTGACTACAGGAACCTTTGCAGGGACTTTCCAGGAACTTGTGAAACTAAACTAAAAAAAGCAAAGTCATTGTTTTGATTGCAGTTATTAATGGCTGATATACGCATAATATACAGTATTTAAACATAAATTCAGTTATTTAAGTTCAACATTACTTTTTAAGGCTTTTATTAAAACATAAGATAAGGAATCGTTTTGTTTGATGTCTCCTGCACTCTCTCATCCAGGTGTCACTTACCCATGCTCTACATCGGCCTCGAGTACGGTCTGACCAACAACTCCAAGCTGGCGGAACGTTTCTTCAGCCAGGCCCTTAGTATCGCTCCAGAGGACCCATTTGTCATACACGAGGTGGCAGTGGTAGCCTTTCAAAATGGAGAGTAAGTCATGCAGCCACAATCACGACATAATAGCACTCAAGCCTCAAGTTTTATAAAAGTAGCATAAAAGTTATTGTTAGCACAAACAGATGTTGGCACACAGTGGTGGTATTTGTAAAAGCTGGTTTTAACGGACTAATAAGTATATTTTAAAATATGAACTGCATTTACTGTCAATATTCCAGCCATGTAAGCTACTGTCAGTGGAAATGAAATCACTCAATGACCAATCATTTGCTTGACAAAGTGAGGAGCAGCGATTTTGTATTTCTTTAAAAGTTTAAAATTGTTTCCGTTAGTGCAGCCTTGCCTGCTGCTTTTCATTTTTCTCTGGAAGTCTCAACAGTATCGAGTACTACTTACACAATGATATAACTACCAGTGATTCAAGTGTGCCATATTATGGGAAAGAGCTGAACTATGCCTCACAGGATCGACTCGCCCAGGTTACAAGACATATGTTCTCATATAGTGGTATCTAGCCATGCCATGTTATTATTAGCTTGATTTGTGCAGGTTTTGACATATGTGGATAATAACGGTAGTTGTGAACTGTTTTCATTGGAGCTACTTTCTGTTGCTGTAATAATCCCCATGAAAACTGTTGACAGCGAGGTAATAATATTATATTGGGGTGGCGGCAAACATGTCAAATACCAATATCTCAAAACTTTGACGAATCAAATCAAAAATGTCCGCAAAATGTATATGGATTTTTTTTTCTGTAATCTGGGTTCTGACCTTTTTAAAGCTAGGAAAACATGTATATGCACATATTTAACTTACAATGCACCTGATGTCAAGATGAGTTGGAACAGCAGCCACACAAGGAGGGTACACAGATGATATCTGGTTTATTTGATTGAAAATTCAGATGTGCTTTAAGAATGTTTTTCACATCTACTGTTTTAGCTGGAAGACAGCAGAGAGGCTGTTTCTTGATGCAATGGAGAAGATCAAAGCCATAGGGAATGAGGTAACTGCTATTTATTTAATCAAAAAAGTATAAATGTGTGAATGTTGAACATCTTGAAAACAACAAATCTCTCTAAGAGGTACTTAATGTATGCTTTTTGCTTTTTTTCTTTAAATTTAAGGTCACTGTGGACAAATGGGAACCTTTGTTAAACAACTTGGGTCATGTGTGTCGGAAATTGAAGTAAGTATGGAGCCAATTTTACATATAGTATTAGTATAGGAGGCTTAATTTATCTTCAGTGGCTGGTTAAAGGAGAGTGGTTGGAGTGCACTCATCTAATTCATTCATTCCCCTTTCATTTGCATGCTACAAACTATTTTCAGATGTGCTCATTTGTCCTGTTCCAATCATTCGGCATAGGTAGGGTCCTCATTGAGAATTCATGAAAAGACCCTTTTCATTAATTAGGCATAGCCACCACTCAATAAATATAAGGGGCTTGCAAAATGTGTGCCACACAAGTGGTTGTTTTGAAAGGTGTAGGTAGTTTTTATGTAGAAATAGGTTTCATACATGCAAAGGCCTCAAGGTTGTTGGTGCATCCATGGTCTGAAGTTTTCATTCTTCATTTGTAAACAAATGAAAACACAGCTGCACATATGAAACATTTGTCATGCCGTTATCTTGGCAAAAATGATCTTGTTATTAACTGAAGTAAGACTATTCTTTAGTCGCGACACCTTCATGAAACTGGCTTGTACCTCACACTGTCAGCAGACAGGTGTCCACAAGGAAGACCAGTTTTGGTCATTGACAGACTAGATCAACACATACCTGCCAAACCTTAGTCAAGGGAATGGCAGCAGCAATTAGCTGATGCCAACACATTGATGTTACCACCTATAGGCAGTTAGTGCTGAAGTACCACAGAGTGACACACATTGAGCAGGAAATATGATGATGATATTTAGCAAAGCTTTTACATTTTGCAGGTTTTCATTTTTAAATGGTAAAATTCTAACAGCTCTCAAAATGAAAAACTACCTTGTTAGCACTCATTTCCTACAAAAGGTACAACTTTTAAAACTGCTGATGCTATTACGTTCCTTATATTTAGATGGAGTACATTGCACTGCAGGCCTGAAACTGCTGGTGCTCTGCAAATGGATGATATTGGCTGAGCCTGGCTTTGGGTGCTCTGAATCATTGACTGTGGCTTTGTTTATCAAGATATATCAGCTGCGTTTGTTGTCATTCCATCACTAAACACAGTCATAGAAAACTTAATAATTTAGTTTAAATCTTCAAATGTACTGTTTGATAAGATGTATTTTGTCACATTTCTGCAAACATCTTGAATCCATTGATATCGACTTTGTATGTTGCTGTTTGTTTGTGTAGAAAATACGACCAGGCTCTGGAGTACCACCGTCAGGCACTTGTGTTAATCCCACAGCACGCCTCCACCTACGCTGCCATAGGATATGTGCACAGCCTCATGGGTGACTTTGAGAGTGCTATCGACTACTTTCATACGGTATACTGTCTTTTCTTCAGTCTGTATGTGTTTTGTTTGATGGCCTCTTCCAAGAGTGCAAGAAAGAATGGGGGTTACCATGGAAATTAGGACTCTTAAGGTTCAGACCAAAGATTTGCAATGAGATGAGTTGAAACTTGCAACTACTTGCAATGCGCCTGCTTTTTTTTGTAGCTGTACATGATTTGTAGCATCTTACACTATGAATGAGGATAGTGATTAGTGAGTCTTTCCTCAACCTGCTGACAGTTTGTAAATGTCTTTCTGTGCAGGCACTCGGACTGAAGAGGGACGACACTTTCTCTGTGACGATGCTTGGCCACTGTATTGAGATGTACATTGGTGACACAGATGCCTATATAGGTAGGTTACAGTTATACTGCAGTTTCAGAGGAGTTGTTTTTATCTTTGATAATAAATTATTCTGGGAAAAGGTTTTTACACTTTTTTTACATGGCTTGCTTTAAATAAATTGTGTAGCATGCAAGTAATCTTTACAAAGCCAGAATTCAGTTGTAGTGGTATTAGTAATACTTTTTTCTAATTTCTTCTCACACTTTTCACTTCAGCAGTAGAATGAGTTTTTATTGGAACTACGTCATACTGAGGAATAAGTCACTATGACAATTCTTGCTAGCGTGTTACTGGGTTTATCCAGAGTAACTGGCACATTGTCTTTGGGAAGAGATGTGTTTTTAATGCTGTGTGTACCACAAACAAAATTTTAGGAGTGGCAACAGAAATCTGAACAGATATCTCAAACCTCAGCAGACAAATCCAAAACTATCTGCAGGGCTGGATACCACAACAGGCAAATGAGAGTTTCTCATTTGTTAAATGTTCCTTTTGTGGCAAATATTCAAATATCTGGTCTGAGACACCAGCAAATATTTGGAGCCTGTGGTCTCGATACCACAGAAAATAATGTGTCGTCATTTCTTTCCACTAAGGCACAGACATCAATGACAAGGTGCGAGGCAGCTTGAACACTCCAGCACTGATGAAGATGCTGAACACATCAGAGCCTGGTGACCTTCTCGCCACGCCAAGACTGGAAGACACCAGCATCACGTCCTTGGAAACGCCGCTGTCGAATCAGGACAAGATGATGCTGGAGACACCGCTGCGGCTCTCTTTAACCCTGGAGTGCGATATGTATGAGAGTGATGTGATGCTAGACACCTTGTCAGACACCAGCACGTGATCTCGTCCTGTCAGGAGGTGGAACTGTCGTAGCAACAGGTTGTCATAGGTACACATATCCGAGCCCAAGGACAACTATCAAACCAAAACTTTGGCACCTGTCCTCCACCAAAGGTTTCCTGTGGATTCCCCCTCTTGTGCATTAGATATGGTTGTTTTTGTAAGTGACACCACATAGAACATGCCATTGTGAACATAGATGAATTTGTATACAGCACTTGCTGTACATGTTACTTTAGCAAGAATGCACTTTAAAAGGGGAATTAACATGTGCCTTGGTTAAGGAGTTGAGTACTTGGTTACGCATTGGACGTTGGGTTAAGCCTGGAAGACCCTGGGAACATGTGGTCCTCTGACACTTGATTGAACAGAGCAAACACAGCCGAACACCTCACATCACAAGACTCTAGTCACTTATTACTGCCTATGGCAGGACCCTCCGTGTTGCTTAACCTGTGGATTTACACCTTGAATAAAGAGCCAGCTAAATACAAGCAGTTTTGGTGCAAACAATTCTTGGTAAGTCCTACAATAAACCATGCATTTAAGATTTTAGCATATGTGTGTGTTTATCAGAATAAAGTGGTTGATTTGTGAAACCCACAGAACACGTCATTATGGCGATAGGGCTGGGATTTTTCTTTTTGTAATATTCTTTATTTTCTACCTACTGTCATATCAACAAAATTAGTGACAAAATCCTCATTGAGATACTGTATGTTACAGTGCTGATGTCTAAATTAAGGAGTTACTTTCTTTTTTTTTGCAGCATGAAATCCTGCATACTGACATTCTTATAAACCACTAAATGTTTGAATGAATGATTTGAACAAACAATAATTTTACAGTGTTTTCTTTTTTTTTAATACTCAAGTAAATGTCATCGAGATGCTGTGATAGTTATCTTGATATTTGTCCATAAAGAATACAGTTATTAATAATTACAGGATTAAACCAAATAGTTGAAATGGTAAAGATTTTGTGGGAAAACAAACTATGTTGTTACATCCAACTGTCAAACAACATAAGTTTATCATGGAATACAAAACATCTTTCAGTATGGATGGAAAGTGTTTAACCCTGCGAGTTCCTGTGCTGAGAAGCTTTAACAATGTAAAATAGCGAATTTACCACTTAGGATCAAGCCCTCTGGAGAAAAACATGCCAACTGATGTACACGCAGTGTGAAACGGAGCTCAGACTACCCTCTCAAATGTCACGTTCCGGTTTAGGGGAGGAGTGAGGTCTTCGATCCTCGAATGAAAACACACAACTCGTCTCCATCCCTTCTCTGATATTCACAGGTGTTTCCCCGTTTTCCTCCCGGACTTTTTTTTTTTTTCCAATGGAGAGTAACCTCAGAAGAGATGGGCTGTACTCCGTCTAAGTCGGCCGTCATTTACACCCAAGACAAGGTCTGCCGGGACCTGGACACCTGCTCCACTTTTGTTCCCAGCCTGAAGAGCTCCGTGTCGACACCAGAGAGACCTCGGCTGAGTGTGGAGGCCAACAATGGCAGGCGAACTTTCCTCAGTGGTGGGTCTATGGTCATCAAAGCAATATACTGCATCTGAGACGTGATGAGGTTGTCCACCAGGTCTTAACGCAGTTTAATGACCATGTTTAAGAAATAGCTTTCAAATACATTTGTAAAGATCTCTTGCACGTGCTCAGAAAGAATAGGCATTCCGCATAGCGCGCGCGATGATTGCTTGGTAAGTGTAATTGGAAAATGGCCTGAAGAGGTGTTTTTGTTTTTCCTCAGTTCCCTGCCGAGATGTCCACGGGCGGTCAGTGAGCCAGTCCTCCTACCCTGAATGTTGGAGCTCTGCGGGTTGCGTGGCTCCAGGCAGCTCGTGCTGCCCGGATCAGTTCAGCGTGAAGCCCCGCAGCCCGAGTCCGAATCTGCGCAGTGACTCTGAGGTCTCTGCGGGACTGCTCAACTGACTCCAACCTGCAGAGACAGAGTGACACCGGGACATAATAAGCACAATAAGTAGGACTCGGTTCATTTTCACACCACATGTTCTTGTTTGGTGCAAAAACAGTTTCTTCATCTTTGAAAATCAGCCAGCAGGTCAGCTATGCGGTGTTAAAGAAATAAATGCGTTTCTGAGTGAAGTGTGTGAATACTTTTCTAATATTGGTTGTGATTATGACGCTTAAAAACCAGCTGCACCACCAATGCTAATACAAAATGTAATAAACAATAAATGATGATGCATTATTATAGGTTAAGATAAGACACCCAGCAGTATAGAAAATAATAAAAACTAGCCCCACCTTCACCAGCTGCAACATTAAAGTGATGTACACATTAATGCATCAATAACTACATTAACATAAAATGATACTTTATTTTGGTATAAGTATATTGTGGCCAAGATAGGCAGCAATAACGACGAGTTACTGACAAACAACTGTCTAAGAGCGGTCCAAAACAATAACGACTACGACAACACATCAAGATTTTAAAAGAACCAAAGTCAGCCAGAAAAGAGAGCAACCAACTCATCCTTATATTCGTGTCTTTGTTTCACAACTCTGATAGTGTCTCTGGGTGTGCCGGGAGGTGCTACAGACACAGTAGCATGATATCAAAACTGCATTTTTAAAATCTCTCTCCACTCGCGATATTGCTATACTCTCGCGAGAACACAGCGACTTAGCACGGGCGAGAGGGAGATGGAGAGAAATGAGGTCTGAAAAGGACCAAATGACCGTGGGCAAGGAGAAAAGCGTCGTCGAGATACAGTTTAGAGATATCCCCAAAGAGCAGGAAAACATCCCCGGCAACCCCAAGCAGAGAGAGGAGAAGAAAGAGGTTTTTACTAAGGTGGGTAGCCGAGCTTCTGCGATGTGTCGCATTGTTTACGCTGTGTGGAAAACAGACATGGAGGAGGCATGGAGGAAGGTGGGATCGTTTCAGCACCGCGGACAGCGACAGGAGGAGGCTACTACTAGATCCACGACGGTCCCGCGGTTTTTCCAACCTGTCACCTTGACAGATAACCTAATATCCGCTTAAATTTCACATTTCCCTCCGACTTTATGAGATGTAATGATTTATACAGTTTGCAAATTACGTTGAAGTTAGCATCTAGTGTTTGAAGAAATGTAGTAAACACCGGCTGCCAGATATTTTCACAATACTATGTCCAATCCGGTCCATATTCTTGCATCGTCTATGCTTTAAAACACGCTCTCTCAACATTTCACGCCCTGCAATCACACTTTTAGGCTCCCAAGTCCTCATTTACCCAGTAGTTAAAAGAGTTGCCAAGGTGTCATGCAAATCTGAGTAATTCAGTATTTATTACACTATATATTGGAGTAATTGTTTAGTGTACAAAATGTCAGAGGCCTGTAAAATGCTTATGTTGTCTGTGTACATCAGAGTATGTTACATTTTTGTAATCTGGGCCATAACATAATAAACATTTCCCTTAAGTATCTTTAAGTTTGACAATCATCTTGTTCCAGCCTGTCAGACATTGTCAAGAAAGTCAAACCCAAGACTCCATGTCTTTTTATGGCTGTACCATTCTACCAAATGTGTCTCGTGCATCATTTTACACACATTTTCCCAAAACGTCAGCCCAATATATGTTTGTGTCTTTGAAAACTTTTAGAGCTGAGGGTTCGAACAATGTTTTATTACACAGCATGAGTCTGTAATGACTGGCCCATTGACAGGTCAGGGAGGTTTAATGAGGGCACCCCAGCAGTTTAGCATTGCACTTTCTACTTTCTATAAAGTAAAGTCTGTGAAGCTCCAAACATGCTGCACCCTACACTTCCCATAATGCAACTCGATAGTGTATTTCGTCAAACCCTTCCCTAAAAGCTGTCATCTTTCAAACTGCACACCCCCAATATGTAACTGCGTGTTGTCCTCCTGATAAAAATTTGATATCTGAAGCCCAATCCAGAAGAACTCTGATGTCAACATCAGGGTTATTTTTTCAAAATTCATAAAGCTCCCCCAGAGCTACGGAAGACATTATACAGCCACAACAGGCTGTGTGGTACTCCACGAAACAAACTGTCAAATCGGTGGTATGCTCCTTTTATGAGCATGGAACACAAGAAATACACAAGAAAGATTTATTTAACAAATCAGCATATCTGACTTAGCCATCTCCAATGGTGCCATTTGTACATTGAGTGACTCCACTTGTGGGGTTTTAACTCCGAGGTTGAGCAAAGCTTTTTACATGATGTTGTTCTCTAATATGTGTTCCTGTGAGATCCGGAAACAACAACATCCCAAGAACAGATGTTAAAACCTGAACCATCCTTTTTTTTTTCAGAAAGACATCATTACTTGCTCTAGCAACAAGGTTCTTCCTACTGAACTGAAGAAATAATATAGAAATGATTGATTGCAGGTGGTGATTCGAAGGCTTCCACCGAACCTGTCAAAGGACCAGCTGGAGGAACAGCTGAGTCCGCTTCCTTCATATGACTATTTTGAGTTCTTTCCAGCTGATCAAAGGTAATCCTGGTATCCATTTTAACCAATCAACAAATAACCTACACTATACTGATGCTATGATACCAAATGTTGTTGCCTTTTCCCTTACATTGTTTATGACCTCTCCCTCTTTCTCTTTGGCTCTCTCCAGTCTCTATCCCCACCTGTTCTGCAGAGCGTATATAAATTTTAAAAACCCTGAAGATATCCTGCTGTTTAGGGACCGATTTGATGGTTACGTCTTCATTGATAACAAGGGTAATTCTTGATTTTGTTTGGCTTTGCTGCCTGTATGGTGGCGATGTAAGGTGGTCGCACAATGCAACCTATTCTGCTATATTAAATACAAACAAAGATGTGTTTGTTTTACAGCTACAGGCTGAGTTTTATGGACAGAGAGGTGGTTGTATTGCTTTTGTTGCCATTGTTACTATTTGATAGCTAGTCGGTTAAATGATGACCGGCCTTTTGTTTCAATATTTATTCAGGCCAGGAGTATCCTGCAGTGGTGGAGTTTGCCCCCTTCCAGAAAATTTCCAAGAAGAAGCTAAAAAAGAAAGATGCCAAAGCTGGGAGCATTGAAGAAGGTACTGAAATACAAATCTTTACATCATTACAATATATCCTGATGTACAGTAGACATGAAATTTAGCTTGTAAATATATTGGTCCTTCATGAATCTTTTGATGATCAAACATATGTTGCTATAATTCATATTCACATTGGCCCTGAAACTTCCTTCAGACCCGGAATATAAGCGGTTCTTGGAGAATTACTCCTGTGATGAGGAGAAGTCTATGGCCAACCCTGAGACTCTGCTGGGAGAGATAGAGGCTAAGACCCGAGAGCTCATTGGTACAGTACCATATGCACAGATGATTATTTTCTCAGGAATAATAATAATAACTTTCAAGACCCAGATGTATAGATGTAGCAACTTCTGTTTGCTGCTCTCCTTTTTTTTTCCGGTTTCAGCCAAACGGACAACACCACTGTTGGAGTACATCAAGAATAAGAAAATTGAGAAACAGGTAAGATTAAATGAAATTAAGCTTAAATGGAAAGAAAACAGGCACACGTTGCTTTAACAAATGTGAAGAATCCTTTCTAATGTGTCACATCGCTTCTTACAGAGAATAAGAGAGGAGAAGAGAGAGGAGAGGAGAAGAAGAGAGCTTGAAAAGAAACGGCAAAGAGAGGAGGAGAAGAGAAAGCGTCGAGAGGAGGAGAGACGCAAACGAAAAGAGGCAGAGAAACAGAAGAAATTGTCTGATAAAGACATCAAAATTAAGGTAATCCTTCATTACTAAAAAAACACAGTAACTTGTTTACTCTTGTTCTATGGATGGTGTTGTGGCATGTCATTGTGGATTATGTCGCCACTTGCTTTGTCTGCATGCCGTAGCTCCTGAAGAAGAGCGACAGGGACGATGACGTGGATTCAGACCGAATTAAAGACAAAAGTGACATTGGGGAGACAGACAGAGGCAAATGGGAGAAAGCTGGAGGACAAATGAAGTCAAAGGACCCCAAAGAAAAGTAAGGATTGTAAAATCCTTCTCTGTAGCTGGGCAACTTTCTGTTACTGGAGGCGTTGTGTGAGATGGCCACTGATAAAAAATAAAATGGTGCCACTTTACATTCAGGAATTCCAAGGGCGTATAAACAACTCCCCCACACCTACATTCAAAACAGCAGGGTTGGAATCTGTTCACTAAATAATTATCAGATCTCTTATTAAATGCACTAAAACACTAAAAACAACAGCCACATCTGAGTAGGTTGTCTTTTTAATGTTGTTAAAACTTTGTTTTGTAAACAGTCAATTATGATTGATGATTTTTTTTTAACTATGATCTGCTGTGAAACATGGTAGATAAACACACACCTTTCTGTAAAGTAGCACCAAGAGATCTCTTTATAACAACTACTGTGTGTCTATGTAATAATCATGTATTTGGTGTCTATGCAATCTCCCCTCTGACCACTAGAGGTCAGCCTGAGAGTGACAAGGAACAAAGAGAGCAGCACGGCCGTAGACAGAGAGATAAGGACCACCGTGGGAAAGATGAAGAGAGGAAACGGCAGCGACACCACTATGAGTTTGACAAGTTTATGCGCCGTAAAGATGAGACCAAATGGGGGAAGGGCTACTGCCAGGACCGAACCAAGAAAGAGGGGCACCATCATGGCTATTCTTACTGTCCTGACAGTGGAGACAAACTGGGAAAGGAGGACAGGGAGGACCTGGGTAACAGGAAGGAACGCCTCCGAAACAAGGTGAGCGAGAAGGTGAGCATGAGATGGGGGGGGAGGTGACAACTAATGTTTGTTTCTCAGGAACTGTGATGCTGTTTGATATCCTCCTAAGACCCGGCAATTCATTTTTGTTTACAGATGATAATCATCAGCTCAGAGAAACCATTCTTTACTTTCACTGTATTTGTGTCATGGAAACTGTCTCTTTCAAGATACCCACTGCTTCACAAATTGGTGAAGAATTCATTATTTTGAGGTTTCTCTAACTGTCAAATTGTTGTAATTGTGGAGTTTTAATGTAAATGTAAATGAGAAAAGGTTTCTCCATTTACATGACATTTAATTTCAACACAACAAAGTTGCAGAGTGTGATTCTTGCCTTCAGTCTTTCTGTGTCGAGTGTTTATAAAGTTTCCTCCAGGTGCTACAGATTCCTCCCACAGAGCAAAAACATGCGACCCTAAATATAAGCAGCATGTTTGTGCGTGTATCTGTGTTTGGCCTGTGAAAAAACGACTCTGATGTTAGTGGTGATGGCTGACAGTGAACTGGACGTGACAGTTTGAACCAGCAACACACTGAAAGTACTGCTGAACTAAAGGCTGTCAGAATCAGCACCGAGGGTGGTACATTTACAGTTAAGCAATGGGTTTGTGTTCACTTACTAAAGTACATTTGAATGGAGATGCGTTCACCTACTGTTGTAAGTACTAAAGTACCTGGCATTATGATTCTTCTTAGTAAACATTGGATCAAATATAAACGCCATACAAAACAATCAATCCATTAAACACTCAAACAAATCCATGAAATATAAAGCAAATAAAATAAGACTATAAGGGTGAAAAGTCTTTATTTTAACTCACTAGGTTGTCTCTTTGTTCAGCCTTCAGTCATGGTTTGGACTGAAAAGGCTGACACACCTAAAGGGAGGCTTTTTTATAACTTCCTGCAAGTGTCTCAGAGCCTACGCAGGGTGTGAGGGTGTGAGACTAAACAGCTTGTGAAGTCAGACAACCAGGATGTTTTCTGTCCCTGCTGGCCCAGGGCATGTTGGGATACACCTCAGCCCTGCTTGACTCGTAAAAAGAATAAGCAGGATAAAGAAAATTAATTAGTATCTATATATTATATTATATTATATGTATATTCAAATTGTGTGCTGCTTGTCTCTCCCATGTCCCTGCTCTCTTGTCTCCCTGCAGGACCGTCCAGCCATGCAGCTCTACCAGCCAGGTGCACGCAACAGGAAGCGCATGAGCTCAACAGGCAAAGGCTATGACTGCATCCCTGTGGGCCACTCACCTGATTCAACAACAGAGCACTGTTATGAGGTCGTCGCTCTGGCAACAGGGCTGGAGAAGGGGTTCGAGAAAAGCAATGATGAACAGTGAGCAGTCTGGATGTTTATAGAAAATACAAATATATTATTCAGCTTTTGGTGACAGGTTTGACTGGTTATCATTGAGCTTTTAAAAATGATATGCCTCATTGAGGGAGAAAGGCACTTCAAAAGCAAACAGTCTTTTATCAGTGTTAGGTGTAATAAAAGTCAGAGCTTTGAATGTTGGTCAATGTTTTTGTTTTGCTAGAGCATTAACATTTTTAATACACTAGCTATTTTAACTGTCTCACTGTATCGTATTCAAAGAAAATATCAAAGTATACCATTAGGTTGAGTCCTTGGAATAAACCATGTGAAAATACTGAGAAAGGGGCAAACAGTAGTAGTTACCTTTATCATAGCACAGCAGTTAACTCGATTTCTCACAATTATTTGGTATATTTCATGTACTATCTTGGTGCAAATGCACAGATTGATATTTTTCTTATTTTTTGAAATTGCCTCCTGTTAGCTAGTTTTCAATTTCGTCAAAGCTTTGTCACGTGAGGCAGTCCAGCATCATCCCTTTTGCTCATCATGTTTTTGAAGTGTGTCCCTGTAAGAGGCAGCTCACGTTGGGTATCCATCAACAATTTGCCAGTGAAACCATGAACTCATCCTCCACAACAGATCTTGTTACTGAGCCTTTGTAGACTCCGCTGAACCTGGATGTTTTTAATAATCCTATAGATTTTATTAAAGCGAAATATAGTGTAAGTAGAACTTACAAACAATGGATGTAGAACATTAAACAGAGGTGTGTGTATTTTTGTGTGTAACGGTGAAAATGAGAGAGGATAAGAGCTATTATTGATAAGGAGGACAATGTCAACGTCAGTGTTTTACCACTTTTTCCTAATTTATATGTGTCCTATTATATTTGGTCCATCTCATTCTAGAAGTGTCATATAACAGAGACTAGAATCTTTTTGTGATCTTTTGTACATGATCACCCATGAGCCAAGAAGAACACATTCTCTACATTTCTATAAAGCGTTTCCTAGAAATAAAGTTGCAAAGTATGACACAGATAAATGAAAACAATGAATTTTCTATACTGTGTGCATGGTTTTCTATTGATTCTGTCAACTAAATATAATGGAAAAGCCACAAATATTGATAAAGTAATATAGTATGTTTAACAAGCCTTTTACCATTTTTGCACATGACCTCACATTTGTCTATCATACCTCTTGTATCATTTTGGTTTTCTTCTTTAAGTTGTGAGAAAATAAAGCTCTTCTACCGTTACAAGGACTCATTGTGGCAGTTCTCTGACAGTTTGGGTGAGGCAATATAGTGCACATTTACAAATGGAGGATATGAGTCATTTTCCTTTATAGAGTAATTCTGATTCTGATTCTGATTCTGATAGTTAGCAATGTATGAATACTCAGCAGTATCTTACAGGAGCATTAGTGGGTGTAGCCATGCAGGCATGAAGGCAGATCATCCAACGCTTAAATAAATCTCAACTCTCTTTCTCTCAAATTATGAGTTGAGATCACAGTGATACCTGAAGGCAGGAGGTATGTTGTAATTGATGTTTTACACTTTCTTTTGTTGTCTATTTTTTGTTCTCTATTGCCATAATCAGAATAATCTGAGGGTGACAGTGTGACAGACACTGTCAGTGTGACATAAAGCAGAACTGTCATAATCAACAGGAAGCCAGCAGCATAAGAACACATCCCGTGAATCTTGTGAGCAGTGGGTTGAAATCTAGTGCTCTCACTTCACTTAACAGCAACACTTTCCTACAGCACGCGTGTGCATTTGTATATGTGTGAATTGTAGAGGATAGTGGGAAGTTATTTACCTCAAACCCTTCTCATGGTGCCTTGGCACTACTTATTTAATAGTCTTTATTCTTTATGACCCAGTTCAATCTCAACCCACATTTTTTTTTTCTTCTGCGTTTGCATGTCACAGGTATTGTGACATCTCTCTTGTGTTGTTTCCCATTTCAATCACAGCAGTGAAATGACTGATTATGAGTAGAAGTGAAAGTAACAGTCATTGACATGTTAGGAACTCCCAAAACTTCCCATAAACATGTAACCTATTACTTTTCCTTTTGGGTTTCCTGTAAGCCCTTTGTAGTGCTCAGTCTTTCCTACAGTCCCACATGTAAACGTTTTAGAGGTGGTAGAGATAATTCATGAACCACATGGTGAGGAATAAGACGATCATGATGAGTAAATGTGTGTGTTCTTCATACTGTGACCATGTGGGGTAGTCTTTGACAAGTGCGTGTCTTAAACAGTCATCTCCAAGGCTGAATCTAATAGGTGGCCGTTACTGAATTCGGTAGGATGAAAATTGTCACATGATCCATTTCCTCTCTCCCTCTCTGTCACTGTAACCTCATTTCCTCAGCAGTCACAATATCTGTATCTCCATCAACCACTTGCGCTCATATGCCTACCTGCCTGCTGTCTCATCCGCCTCCGTGTTCATACAGGTAAGTGTTTAACCGACTTTTACCGAGATTTATCAGGAGAAGTGCTAACCTTATGATCAATATATTTTTACATTTTTAATACTGATTTGAAATTGTCTTAAACTCCACCTCGTCAGTTGCTTCATACTTCTTTCCTTAGTATTCTTTTCTTGTATTTGTGTGTACTTATGGTCAACAGTTGTTTTTTTTGTTAGATTACCACAATATGTTTTTGTTGTTTTTTTATTATCATGCTTTTTAACACATAAACACAAACAACACACAGTGGCCACGAGAACTAAACATCTGACTTAGATCAACGGTACGACATTACAAATAGTGTACATACAGTAGAATATGACATACCCGAAGAGCTAACTGCACACTCACATAAACATGTTGTTAAAGTATAAATGTAAAAACATGATAGCATAAGTATACATAGGTTAAAGAAATGCTTGGTCCCATTACAGTAATACAACAGATAATTGTCCAGGGAGAAAGAAGGGAAAATAAATAAAAATAACAAACTTATTTATGGTTTTAAGAAACAAAACACATTATAACCCAAAAGTCTCAGTTTGCTAATTGTAATTATTGCAGTATAACATGTTTTTCTGATATGTTCCCAAAAAAGTGTTTTTCATTAATATCCTGATCATTGTTGCAGTAATACTGAACTTTACCATTGCACTACCATTGCATAACTTCCAGCAAAAACATTTCTCACTGTTGATTTCACCTCCTTTTGACTTGTGGTTGCCACCGCTACTACCGTGTGCACCATGTTTGAGACAAAGTGTTTGTATTCCCTATCCATGTTGAAGCATTAACTGTCTCATGGCACAAAGATGAAATTCAGTTTAGTCTCACCTCCCAGTTTAAGCCGTTTGTGATATAATCATTGGCAGTTGAGAGTCTACAGTTTTACATGTGTGGAAGTACTCGTGCTACTCAGAGTGACAGTTGGCACTCTTTACCACAAATCAAGCATGTCCTTTTCCTGTGTGAAAACTCCACCCAACACATGTGCCACTTACAATCAAACAACAACATGGAGTAATGCAGTATTAGTATGAATGTCACAGCATCTGTTTCACACCTTGAGATCAATCATTTCTGCGTAAAAAAAGGAAAGAACACATTCAGTGTCACGCATCACTCTCGACAAGGTCCACTGTATTTGTTTTTCTTGCAGTGTATGTTGTCTAATGTTTTATGCTTTTTCATTCAAATATTACAAAACAGCTTGACATGGTATGCATAATTAATTATGGGTATTGCTTTATTTCCACCAGTATTTTGTAAGAAAAGCGAAAACTCTACCACAAGTCTCACAAGTCTTTGTTAAAATCTGACACACAGGTGGTGAGAGGCCTTTCCCATCCGATCATGACGGGGAATTCCAGCAGCACCAAGCTAGACAACGCCACACTGTCCCTGTTTCAGAATGACAGCATCAGCATTGCCATCTCTGTCATCTACATGATTGTCACTGTCATTAACCTGGTAGGAAATGGGCTTTCCATGTGGCTCCTCATCTTCCGTACGTCCCCCAAGACTCCCTCCATCATCTTCATGATTAATCTCACCCTCACCGACTTGGCCCTAGGCACTGCCCTGCCCTTTCAGATCACGTACCAGCTCAAAGGATACCACTGGAATCTGGGACCCAAGATGTGCAGGTAATCTTAATGATTGCAGGACGATGGTAAAGTATCGATATAGAATTGATGTCTTCAACAGAAATTTAGGAGAAAGTTTTCATCTTTTCGCAGCTACTCAGAGTACTAAATAGTTTATTTCAATATGCTAGTAAATAAAACACTCTTCTTCTATGTGTCCACCTGCAGTTTCCTGACCCTCGTCTTCTACACCAATATGTACTGTTCCATCCTGACCATGATGGCCATTGGAATTGACCGCTACCTGGGCATCGTCAGGCCCATGCTGTTCAGGGAGACCAGGGAGAGGAAGTCTATCGCTGTCGTCAGTTGCTTCTTCATGTGGGGTTTGGTCCTGTGCATTCTTTACCCACTGATGACCACAGACCTGACCTTTGAAATTCCTGAACTCAAGATTACCACATGCTTTGACGTGCTGAAGGCAAACATGCTCCCGACCATTACAGCCTGGGCGACCTTTCTCTTCGGCATGGTGTTCGTCCTCTTCCTCTTCCCTTTCTGTGTCACGACATTCTGCTATGTCAGTGTCATACGCAAACTGGCCAGAGATTCCAAGACAGCCCAGAAAAAGAGAGCGATACATCTGGCCTTCATTGTTCTCCTGGTCTTCACCCTCTGCTTTGCTCCCAA
The DNA here is from genome assembly GCF_043641665.1 of Enoplosus armatus. Lineage (NCBI taxonomy): Eukaryota > Metazoa > Chordata > Actinopteri > Centrarchiformes > Enoplosidae > Enoplosus > Enoplosus armatus. The sequence goes on along the minus strand of NC_092190.1, from coordinate 7,451,287 downwards.
CAACATTCTCCTGTTTGCTCATTCTGTGTTGAGACTCTTTTATAAGAAGTCTCTCTACCTGGCCTACAAACTGTCTCTCTGTTTCAGCTGCCTGAATAGCTGCCTCGATCCGTTCATTTACTACTTCGCTTCCAAGGATTTCAGACAAAAGCTGAGGCAGATAATTAATCTGCACAGCCTGAGTAGTGCGGACTCAATGAAGTTGGAGCATAAAGAGAGTTTGTACTCGACCCATTGCACTTTGGAAGGTCAAGAGAGAGAACACAACAGGGTGTCTTTGATGCCACGGCACACCACAGCATAGAGAGACGGAATTAGAGGAAAAGAAAAGGAGTAAAAGACACATGACAAAGGAAGTGAGAGAAGGAGTGTGTGTTGAGTGTTGCCCTGAGTGTGTCAAGGTCTTACAACGTATTTTGTAGGGTCAAATTTCAAAATCATTTTACTTCAGTTTTTCTTTTTTTATGTGTACCAAAGAGCAAATGAACATGGACAGCAGCTGAGGCTCTATGCAAACGTAATCATTATTCTTGCATTACCTTATCTCTTATTTTAAAAAGTGATTCCTTTTTATTTTATATGTATTTTGATTTCTGCCACAAGCATCATAACAGTTGTTTTGACAAATTATGTAGCATGCACAAGTGTAGATAAAATGTGAATGAAATATATGTATTATATAAGCTTTCTCTACCTGAATGTGGTCCACTTTTTTACATTTTAAACATTATATTTGTCTCTGTGAATCACTGTGTGCTGTGTTTTACTATGAATGTGTGTAGTTTCATGGCTTTTCACCATCAAGAAGGAAGTTTCTCAAGCCTCAAGTTCCTCCTATTATGACTTTCATTTCCTTTGTTTTCTCCCTCAACAAAAATAAAGGTATTGTTAATATTACTATTCCTCCTCTTGTTATTGTTATCATTATTAGAAGAAGTAGCAGTAGTAGAAGTAGTAGCTGCATGTGGCATTTGCATACTTCTCTTCCAGCAGCGTGCAAATGGTGGATCCGCCCACGTTATGTAACGTCATCACGTATGCGCAGTCACGTTGGTCGTCCTAGCAAGCTGCTAACCCTGTCAGTTTCCTGACTTGTACAGGTAAGCGACATACTACATATCTATACTATAACGCTCAGACCATTACTGTGTTCATTCAACACAGTGTCATTTTGGAAGAAGTCGCTCACCAAACGTTACGGTAACGTTTCGTTCACTTGCAGTTAGTCACAGGAGCTTTATCTTCCGACAACCGAACTTAAAATCCACTAAAACAACCCATATTAGCTGATAGCTAACACCAAGGTAACAACATTTAGGATAGCAGAGTAGTGAACTATGTATGTCGTGTACCATATGCTTGAGACATGTTTAACGTCTAACGTTACGTGAGTTACTGTGGCTACTTTCAGAGAAGCCACATATTGATTATGGAGGCACAGGAAACACACTGGCATTAGACTCAGTTATTTGGAAAAGTTGTAAACTTTATTTACATGGCTAACTTCATGCATGAAGATAAGTTGATTTATGTGATTACAGTGAATGGGGAGATGTCTGCCAGCAGCTCATTGTCTTTTTTTAATGCATTATTCTATCATGTATGTATGAGAAACATTGTTCTTGGGGCTTCAACTAACATTAGATTAGTCGTTTAGTCCATAACCATTACAATATCTCAGAGCACAACGTGATGTCTTTAATTTGCTTGTTTTGTCCAACCGACTATCCAAAACCCCAAAATATATAATTTAAAATGATTTCAATCAGAGAAAAGCAGCAAATCCTCACATTTGAGAAGCTGGAACCAGTGAATGTTTGGTATTTTTCATTGATGAATGACTTTAATGATTAACTGATATCAAAATGGATGTTATTTTTATTGACTGATTAATGAATCAACTAATTGTTTCAGCTCTATATGGACCTGTCCTCAGTGACGGTGCATAACTGAACAGCTGCAGTCATCTGACTCCTTATTGCTGAGTCTTTTACATAAACTAGGCCACATCTGTAATGTTTAACTCTGTTCATCGCCTTAGGGGCCATTAGACCAGAAGGCCACCATGGTGCTGAACCCTGTCATTTCCAAGCTCTCCGGTAAACTGGTCGTGCTGGCTAGTGCTTCTCCTAGAAGACTGGAGATTCTCCGCAATGCGGTATGTTTCCCACTGGTTAAACTCATAGGAAATGTATGTATATCACAACAACTGCACATTTTGTTTGATTGTGAACACATAAAATTCTACATATAGAGTTGAGTATGCATCATATAAACACTATTTAAATCAAAGTTGCTGATCTGCTGAACAAAATGATAATAAATCAAACAAATTAAGGTGTTTTTGTCATGATCCCATCAATATATCAGGCAAGCTCATGTCCCAACAACATGGTTGAGAAACGCTGGGCTGAATGAATGATAAATTATTTATCACATCTCTTAATCTCTTACTTATCTGATGATAATGTTGTAAATGATATTGAACATAATGATAATGACTATTTCATTTATAACTAGAAATCAGATAAAACTGATATATTGGCCAATATTAGCTAATCGCAGATATATCTGTATTGATGTATATGTCGGTTGAAGAGTAACAACAAATTACAGTACAATATGTGTTTTTATATATATAATTTTATATATATAATTTAGACACAGTGATGCTGTTGAATGTGTTTGTTCACCAGAGAGCACTGACCTTCAACTGTAAAACACTCACACACATGCACATATTCTGGTCACAGTTCTTTAAAAAAAGATTTTCCCTCATACATGTCAGGGCTTACGGTTTGAGGTGGTGCCATCCTGGTTCAAAGAAACTCTTGACAAGGGACTTTTCAAAGCACCTCATGAGTATGCCGTTGAGACAGCCAAACAGAAGGCCCTGGAGGTGGCCAGGAGGATGCCCTTTGTGAGTTAAACTCCTCTTTGTATGACAGTATACATACAGTGTATATTATCCTGTTGAATAACAGATTGATTATATTGTGTATTTATTTGCTTTAGAAACACCTGAAGACTCCGGACATAGTAATCGGAGCAGACACTATTGTGGTATGAGGAAGAAAGCATTACAGTATTTTATCTGCTTGCTCTCTGCAATAGAAGTTGTTTTTTATTCACTGTGGCCATTTTAATTTCCACAGACTGTAGACGGCATGATTCTGGAGAAGCCAGTGGACAAACATGATGCCTACAGGATGCTGTCAAGGTCAGTGTCATTTACATTGTTTCTGAGTTAACAGAAACTGAAAACAGACGGGATCTTGATTACAGTTTCTCTCCTCTTTATTTTACTCTCTTTCAGCTTGAGTGGTAAAGAGCACAGCGTCTTCACTGGTGTAGCCATTGTCCTCTGCCATGAGAAAGAGAGTAAGTTACAGCTGAATAATGGTTTGTTTTCTGTAGAACTTTGATGAAGCAAACTTGTTAGACAGTTACTTTTTTATTTTCTATTTCTTAAAAGTCCAGCAAGACTATCTGTGAGGAAAACCTATATAGCAATGTAGGATTTCATAACAGTTTCCCAAATATATATGGAAGGGCTTTACTGGCCAAATGTAGTGGACACATTTAATTTCTAAACCTCCCTACCCCTCAGACGAAGAAGTGGATTACCAGCTGATTGACTTCTACGAAGAAACAAAGGTGAAGTTTGCTGATCTCTCTGAAAATATGCTGTGGGAGTACATCAATAGCGGTGAACCCATGTGAGTATGAACATTTGAACTGTCACATATGTAATAGCTATTGATTTTCCTTGGTGTAACCTAACCAAGCAGTTGATCAATGGAGGTCATTTAGGTGGATGTGAGCTTCATGAACCTGTTGATTTTTTGGACTTTGATGCGTGAGTTTCATTCCAGCTGTGTTTGCCTTGTCCTACTGGACAGGGACTGTGTCAGCAAGAAATAAAATCCAATGACTTGGCAAGAGCGTGTTGTTCCATTACATTACACACATGTACCATTACACATACAACTCCTTTGTGTGTATGTTGCTCTATAAGTGAAATGTTTGTGTCTGTGTGTGTCAGGGACAAGGCTGGCGGCTATGGTATTCAGGCCCTCGGGGGCATGCTAGTGGAGTACGTCCATGGAGATTTCCTCAATGTTGTGGGCTTTCCCCTCAATCACTTTTGCAAACAGCTGGACCATATTTACAACCGCTATACTTCCTCCTCGGACCAAGAAAGTACGCCTGTCTGTCACAATGGCACTCACACCACCTCGATACTCACTCAGCCCCCATCCAACCTGCCAGCTCAGTCTAACCACAGTACCAGCTCTTCAGCCAAACACAACCCGTCATCCAGCCCTTCAGCACGTCCCGTCCATATGGTTAGTTTTTCTCACCCTATGAGCACAATCTTTTACCTTTTTGTCATTATTTATAAGTAACAGTCTCCCCTAACAGGTGAAAAGGAAAGGCAGTGAAAGTGAAGTGGGTGAAAGTTCCTGGACGTTGGTCAACAGCCTGTCTAAACATACAGATGATACAGAGTCTGAGCTCCGAGAGAATACCACATTACCACTGATGGCCAGCAGAGGGCAGGTGATTGAGCTAAATGTGACAGAGCATGAGGACAGTGAAGCCCCAGTGAAAAAAGAGGACTTGCAGCGAATCATTGAACTGATGGATGGATTCAAAGCCTCAAAGGTAATTAGAGATGAACTGTATGTTCTCATGTTGTGAAAGCTCTAAACCTTTAATGATTGTCATTGTTGTAGTTGACTTCTAGAGGATGCAATGAAGCATTTAGCTCGACTCAAGGGAATAGTCCGACACTATGGGAAATACACTTTTTTGCTTTCTTGCTGAGAGTTTGATCCAAAGTTAGATAAATCACCTCTACCAGAACCTCAAAAGCTCACTACTTGACATGTTGCATCTCGTTTGTTTAATCTGTGCAAAGAGCATGTGAAATCAAAAGAAAGTTGTGGTTTTACAGGGGCTTATGTGTGTGAAACTTGCTTTTGTGGGTACATTAACTTCTTGGAAACCTGCCTGGCCACCTCAAGGTGACCACTAGTTCCCAGAATGCAGATTAAACAAACAAGATATAATGTGTGAACTACTTTGAGCTTTAGAGATGCTGTTTCATACTTAATGGACAGGATGATCGTCTCATCTAACTCTCAGGGCAAGAAAGTCAATAAATAGAATAAATATTTCTCTTAAAAATGGCCTATTCTGATCTGTAATGTACCGGATAGTCACTGGTATGGAACTGTAGCGGAACACAACAATAATAACCGTTTTTGTTTTTAAAGAACAGAAATGGAAAAAAAAAAACAATGTTACCATCATCTACGCAATCTGCGAGCACCAGGCAGTCTAAAAGAAAAAAATCACATTCATATTAATAAAAAAGTGCACTTTCTCTCTGTACCCTCTCTGCCTTTCCCAAAATGTTCCAGGCGCTATTCACTGCATCCAATATGTGTGTGTTCGACCTGCTACAAAGCAGGCCAGGGCTGGATGCAGAGCAGGTGGCCCACGAGATCAAAGCCTCCGTGAAGGGGACTGAATGCCTGCTGGAAGCCTGCGTGTCTCTGGGACTGTTGAAGAGCAAAGCAAGAAGTTAGTGAGCACTCATCTGTTTTTTTGCACCTTAAAGAGATAGCATTTGATACTTGATACTCACATGTTTCATGGTGTCACTGATCCCAGCATGCCAGAAGCCACAGTACGAGAACGCAGATCTGGCCACGCGTTTCTTGCTGTCAGATGCTCCTTTTTCGCTGCAAGGCTACATTAAGCATTGTAACAACACAGTGTGGCCTCTTTTCTCCCACCTTGAGAGTGCTGTGCGGGAAGGAACCAACCAGCACGAGAAGGCTTTCGGCAAGAAACCTAAGGATTTGTTTCAGGTGATTATCTCCGCGTTTAGCCTCTGATGGATAAAACATGGGGAAATAACATTAGAAAAGTTTCACAACTGCTATTTTTTTGTTTCTCTATGTCATTTGTTTCTATTAAAAGGATACTTTCTACAACTGTCGAGAGGTGAAACTGAGATTCATGAATGCCATGCACAGCATTGCCAAAGTTACAGGAAAAGCTGTAGCAACAGCCTTTGACCTCTCCAGCTTTAAAACTGCCTGTGACCTCGGAGGTAAGGACAGAACGTAAAGTTTTATAATTGTGTCCTTGAGTAATAAACCATTCTTTCACATATAATCTTTTTGTGTTTTGTTTTTTTCCCCAGGATGCACTGGTGCCATGGCCTATGAATTTACTAAAGCCCATCCTGGGTTGTCTGTGACAGTGTTTGACTTGCCAGCTGTAGTTGAGATGAGTGAACATTTCCAACCTCTGCACACAGACAACAGGGTATCATTTGTAGCAGGTCAGTTTGTGTAGTCCTGACTGTTGATGTTTAATGACAAAAAGCTGGCTAATGCAGTGTAATTTGCTTATTCTGTGGACTCAGTGACTCACGGCTTTATCCTCTCTGCATGAACAGGAGACTTCTTTAAAGATGAGTTGCCCAAAGCAGACTTGTACATCCTGGCGAGAATCCTCCATGACTGGCCTGATGAGAAAGTTCATATTCTGCTGAGTAACATTGCGGATGTGTGTGCACCAGGTAAAAGCTATTTCAGTCCTTTCATCTTTTGTTCTACGTATTTTGACTGAACAATCAATGCAAACATAATTCAAATGTATTATTGACATATGCTTAGTATAATGTCCTCACTCATCTGCCAGTGAAACTTAGGAGTCTGCGGTTTTTCATTTCTACAGCGAGACTGTACCAACAGATATCACTAATTAGTTTCCACATTCTGGTAAAATCTTGTGTAAAATCTGCTGCTGTTTAGTTTTAGTGAAAACCTGCACACTCTTAAGTTCCACTGGGACTTGGTTGAGAACCGCTGCTGTAACCTGTTATTATCAGTGCTCAACTGACATAAAAGCTGAAAATGATTGCACCATTGTGACATGTAAAACATCACTTTGCAAGAAGCTGGCATGTTCAAAGCCAAAATAACAACTTCATGCTAGTTTTGTTTTCTTCCTTGTTCTTCTTGATTTTTATTCTTTGCCTAAAGCAAAAGAATACGAAGGGATAAGGGATTACAAAACCACCACTATTGTGCTCTAAAGTTATACATCTGCATACACATCATGCACTTGCATCATTGTGCCAGGCTGTGGACTCCTGCTAAGTGAGATCTTCCTGGATGAAGACAGAAAGGGCCCGAGTCGTGGGCTGCTCCAGGCCCTCAGCATGAGCATGGGGAAACAGCGGAGTGTGACAGAATACAGTCTGCTTTTGAAGAGCCATGGTTTCATAACAGCACATGTCAGACATACAGACAACCTCCTGGATGCTATGCTCTGCATCAAAGCGTGACAGACACCCTCAACAACACTATATGGAAGGCCTTGTGATATATACTGTAGGTAACCTTTGCCAAAATCAAGGACTAAGGTCAAGAATGATTTCATGATGAAGTGTGTGTGCGCAGCATCTGTGAACCAATACAAGGTGTCTTTGTTTAATATTTACTTTTTCTGTGTTGTGTAAACACGGCTAAAGTGAAAACAAATGGACACAAAGCGTATGATGTTTCTTATTATACATTTTATAATTTTCCTATACATTAAGGTCTTGAACAGTCTCTTTTGTTGGCCCTTAGGATGTGCAGTACTCATAGCTGAGACCATGTTGGATGGACTGACACCCTACTCTGCTCTGCAGTCTCTGAACATGCTTGCCCAGGCTGAGGGGAAAGAGAGGACAGAGAGCCAGTATGCAGACTTCCTGAGCAAATATGGATTTGGGGACATGCGTGTGGTTCACACTATGAACTTCCTTGATGCTTTTATTGCCATTAAAATGTAGCATGTGAATCGTGCGCACAAATCATCACCACGTTTTGCATTCATTGGATTACAAATGACAGACGGTCTTTGTTCAGTTTTTTGTCTTTTGATCGGTGGTGGAAGAAATAATGAGATCCTTTAAGTAAAAGTAGTAATACCACAATAGATAATACCAAATTTGACTTAAGTAAAAGTATTTAAAGTATTATCAGGACAATGTAATCAAGCATCAAAAGTAAAAGTCATAATACAGGATGGCTGCTTTCAGAGGGCGATAAAATTGTGAACATAACATTTGAATATTATCACTGATTCATTAAGTTGTAAGCAGCAATTTAATGTAAAGGAAAAGGTGGAGGCTAATCTGAATTATTATTTGACATACTGTGAGATAGTTAACTTATACAGTCATGGAAAAAATTATTAGACCACCCTTGTTTTCTTCAATTTCTTGTTCATTTTAATGCCTGGTACCACTAAAGGTATATTACCTGAAGAATACAATGAACACGACAAAAAATGCAGCTGGTTACATAATACTTCATGTCCTATTTGACATGCTTAAGCTTAATTGTATTCCCAGGGTATATAAGAGGCCATTTCATGTCATAAGCAGCACTGCACATGCAAAGGCCTGGAGTGGTTTCCTGCTTACATTCAAGCCGTAGCACAACTCAGAAGTTGTCAGCTCTCACATAATGCCTAAAACAAAAGAATTATGTGAAGCCACAAAGGCAGCCATCTTGGCACTGCTGGAAATTGGCATGAGTGAGAGACAGGTAGCCAAAAAACTGAAGATCTCCAAGACAGCCGTTCACTACACCAAGAAAAAACAAGCCGAACATGGTACTACCAAATTGCTAGCTGGTCGAGGCAGGAAACGTCTTTCTACCCCACGAGATGACCGTGCACTCATCCGTTCCTGTGTCAGGAATCGTCGTCAGACCTCCAGGGACCTTAAAAATGAGTGGGCACTGTCGAGAAATGTGACTTGTTCGGCAAGGACAGTTCGAAACCGACTTCTTGAAGCTGGTCTTAAGTCACACAGGGCACGGAAGAAGCCCTTCATCAACGAAAGGCAGAGGAAGGCCCGGTTACTCTTTGCTAGGGATCACAAGGATTGGACTGTTGATGATTGGGCTAAGGTTCTCTTCAGTGATGAATCCAATTTTGAGTTGATGCCCACTCCAGCCAACTTACTGGCTAGGAGGAAGCCTGGAGAAGCCTACAAACCAGACTGTCTTGTCCCTACAGTAAAACATGGGGGTGGATCAGTGATGATCTGGGGTTGTTTCAGTATGGGTGGAACAGGGCAAATGCAATTGTGTGAAGGGCGAATGAACCAGGTCATGTACAGGGCTACTCTTGAAAACAGTCTTCTTCCATCAGCTGGAAAACTCTTTCCTGCCTCGAATGACTGGATTTTCCAACAAGACAATGCCCCTTGCCACACGGCAAGGTCAGTTAAAGCCTGGATGGAGAACCAGAACATTCGAACCATGCCTTGGCCTGCTCAATCACCAGATCTAAATCCAATGGAAAACCTGTGGAAAATCATCAAACTCAAAATGGAGAACCACAAGCCCAAAAACAAAGCAAATTTGTTTGAATTTGTGCAACAGGAATGGGCTGCTGTGACAGCAGAACAATGTCAGAAGCTGGTGGAGAGCATGCCAAGACGCATGGCTGCAGTCATCAAAAACAATGGTTATGCAATCAAGTACTAACTCCTGTGTGTATCATGTGACTAAAACAGACAGAAAAGAAAACATGGAATGCCTAAAAGCACTGTTTTTGGCAGTGCAATGCCAAAGCTATTGATGTAAGAACTTAAGTGATTTTGGTTATTATCAAGAAAACCATGGAAAATGGCTAGATATCAGCTCTTAAATTAAACTCTTATGAGCTATTTTTGTTGTTATCATTATATTTGTCCAAACAAATGTACCTTTAGTGGTACCAGGCATTAAAATGAACAAGAAATTGAAGAAAACAAGGGTGGTCTAATAATTTTTTCCATGACTGTATATGTTGAATTATTATAGATATATTATTTTCTATTATGTGGTTTACCACAACAACAAACAATAACTAAATGTATGGGTAAGGCACCTGTTGGTACTACAGTATTGTTTCCATCATAAGTGCATCCCTTCTAGCTGCAGGAAAGATGCACATCTTGTGTTAAATGCAACTGTGCACAACAGTGGAACAGTGACATTAATAACATGCAAGTATTTGAACCTTCTGTTGTACGGTGCATTGAGAAGCTTGTGGTGCAGCTGCTGACTCTGTATCGTGTATGCTGATATAAAACCACGATAAATTATGCAATAGAAAAAGTAAAGTTTGTTGATCAGTGAAATAACACCAGACTCATTGTGGTACTTTGATATGGTGAAATCAGATATGTGCCTGAGCAGTGAAAGAGCATTGTGCATCATCCCAAAAGCAAACTGATCCTTGTGGTGTGGAAGTAGTTTTATTTTATTCACATACTTCCCCCACCGAAGCACTCAACTTTGCTTTAAGTACAAACTGTATCTGGGATCTGATAAGCACACAAAGTTGAGACACTTTTCTTGTAACTTGGATTCTGGTGGTGCAGCTGTAGTTACATCCCTGGATCTCTGCAACCTACTGGATTTTAATGTGGGCAAAACGGCAGCTGTTCAGGCAAGGCATCTTTATTTATATAGTACATTTCAAACACAGAGGCAAAGAAAAGCTTTAGAATGACAAACAATTAAGATAGTAGATAAAATATAGTTACAGTAGAGCGCAGTAATACGTTGTAAAGTTTCCCCAAAAAGTAGAGAAATCAATCAGTCAAAGGCACAGGAGAACAACAATTTAGATTTGAAAGTGGCTAAAGTTGGGACGTATTTGAAATCATCAGAAAGTTTGTTCCATGTGTGTGCAGCGTAGTAGCTAAAAGCAGCTTCATACTGTTTGGTTCTGACTTAAGGTACAACCAGTTGACTTCTTCCTAAAGATCTAAGGTCAAACTGGGTGAGACACCTGTACCAGAAGGGCCTCTGTATACGGGGTCATTCTTAGTACATGGCTACCTATGCTTTTGCATCTGTGATACAGTTAAAAGTGAAAAAACTCTTCCTGTGATTTATTTTTGGTGTGTAGCATTCCAAAAACACTCACACTGCGGTCAGCTGGCTGACGGCTGTGGCTGGAGAGAGCACGCTGCCTCTTAAACACTCTGAAGTGTCATATTATAATGATGCAATCTGGATGCAATGGGAGAAAGATGATTAAAGAAGAAATAATAAAAATCTAAGCAGCGTTCGTAGGATGACATTTTTTGCACACTGATGTTTTGTGTCTCCCCAGCGGACATGACTTCATATTTGCTTCAACTTTATTGGAGGCTGGAGGAAGATTGCCAGCGACGAGGGAGGCTAAGCCCTCTGCAGTGGGGCCCTGTCAAACATACTCTGAGGCATGGGTGGAGCATTCGTCTTGGTCTTGTATGACGGCTTCAGTACATTTTTCTAAGTTGACCCTCTTTCTCACACCCTTACAAACTGGCACAACCCACATAACCCTACGAGTGCTATTTAAGCTTTAACCTCCCAAAGGAATTTGAAAGAAGTTTGAGTCACACTAACCAACAGACAAATCCATCAAAGCACTTTTTAAACGCAGCATATATTATCGCCCCATTTGGTCTGTTTGACCATAATTTCCCTTTTTGCAAAGCATGATCAAACTCTGACTACTTATCCTCTGACGTTAATCCATCCTAAATCAAAGCTGCAGAGAAAATACTTGGCTTGTTATTTTTTTACTTACAGTAGATGCAGCCAGCCTCCCAAGTGATATTTGATACATTGGAAATGTAACCCAAATATTTGTTTTGCAGTTGAAAGAATTGCGGTGTTTTTGCTCCTTGTTGTGTCAGTGAACCTCCTCAAGATGGCATCCCACACCTGCAGATCTCTCCAGAAATCTTGGCGAGACACACATAGTTCCCTGTTTTGTTAAATTGTCTAATTCTTTCCAGTGGCAGCTCGATGTGTGTTATAGAGATCGCGTGAACATTAAGTGACTGCAAGCTATCAGAATTATGATTTCTGTTGCCAAGTTTGGGAATTAATTTGTGCTCTACGCATATGGTTGGGCAGGATAGTCTCCTAAGCACAAGACAGAAGATACCATCCCATAATGCCTTCCATATACTCCTCTTGGGTTTCAGTTTTGAGGCACTGAAGCAGCCAAACAGCTGATGGGAATGTGGGAATATCTCTGGCCAGGATAAATAGCCCTTATTCTTTGTGACACTGAAAGTGTATCCGGATTATTCTTCATTTTGGATCCCTCACTAAGTATTTTTCTTGACGGGTAATAAGGGTGGTCATGTTATTCATGGCTATTTTCTTGTCAGTCTGGGCTCAGGCTCTTTGTGACATCTAACTGATTTCCATTACTCAGATTTTGTTCTTTCGATGAGGAGAGACAGGGGAGGGTGGCCTGAAGTTCAGATATGACACTGAGTGTAAATCGCATAAGGTTTGTCTTATTGTGAACACACAGTGAATGCATCAAAACACCATATATTGCAATACTTTCCTGCCACAGTGTATTGATTCAATCAATTCAATACTTCATACATATTGCATTTACTGACCAGTTCTTTTTAAAGACAAGCCAAGTGACACCAAATGGTTGTGTAGTAGGACAAAGTCAGGCTTGTGAAATACAGACAAGCGTCACAAATAAAACAGAGTCTGTGTTCCCTTAAAACATGATGAAGCATATCCATAAAAGGATTTGCATATCCGTTTACTTCCAGTGTCCCATCTGCACCCACTCACCCCCAAGTGCCACAGCTTTTGTGTACGAGCAGCAAAGCCTCTGCGAGGCTTTCTAATGAAAACCATTCAAGTCAATCAAGTTTACCAGAGACCAAAGGCCAGTGTAATTTGGGAAAATTGCTGAAACTCCAAAGTAATCTTCTGTAATGTGATCTTGCCTATTGAACACTGGCTGTACTGTACGTGTCGGATAAGAGCTCAGTCATTTTCTTCAAATGCAGTCTTGACAAGCAGCATGGATATCCACCTGCAAGTAATCATCATTCTAGTGTTAAGTGCTTTGATATTAAAATGACTGATTTAAGACCATTTGCTGCTAGTAGATAGCGATTGGAAAACACTTCCATATGTTGATAGTGAGGATAAGCTGGGTTTGTGAACCGGGTGGACTGCATGTTTTGTTCCCTGTTGTAGAACAGCCAGTGAAAACACACCATGGCTAAGTCATGACTTCAGTTTTTCTGTGTGTCAGTTGAGAAAGCAGACTATACATTTAACAAGAGTGATGTAATCAAAGCCTGTTAAATAATAATGAGTGCAAAGTTTCATAAGGTTTGGTATGTGAATTGCCTTGTATTGTAAAGTTTCAGGCAACTCCTAGTGTCACCACTTGGGGGCAACGTTGGCTAAAGTAAATCTCCATACAGAGGCTGATTTTATCAAGTTATATTGTTTGTTGACACTCTTATCAAAGTGACAGGAGAGGACAGACAATTTCACTGCCGAGATATTTGAAAATGTGAAAATATCCATGTTAAACTTTTGTGTTATCTTAGTTGAAAAATAAATAGTATCATTGTTCATACAGAAAGCGTCTCTGTGACTTTGGGAAGGATACACAGAATCCAAATGGTTGCATGCAGAATAACAAACACTCTCTAATCAGTCAGTTTTCTGAATTGCCTCTCAAAACTGAACTCATGCTTGGGCACCTGTTTCAAAGAACCGGCTTGTTTATCAAAGGCCTCCACTGTCAACAAACAGAATAAGTGCGATGATGGCTGGCTCCTCAGCCCACATCTGATTTCAGCAAATGTGCAATTGTTCAAAGTGAGTTGTGCTTCATTGATTTGTTTCAAGGCAGAGGAAAAATAACCTCAGGGCTTCTACCAGTTAGAAATAACAATGGAGTCCTTCTCTGCTGTTTGTAGTTTTTTTGGCCTGACATCAGTAGTAGAACATGGAGGGATTTTCACTGCAGATTTAACTGCTGGTTGGGACTGTGGAAAAGAGTAGGCTACTTTTCATTGGAGATGGCTCTTTATGTTGGTGTATCAGATCGTTGTACTAGATATAACACTGATTCAGCAGATATTTTAGATACATTCATGCTTTTCTTTTTGGTGCCGCATGATTTAAGCGTTTCTTGATTTGTTTGACTTTCGATTATTTAAAGTAATAATTCGAGCTTATTTGTTCTTTTCTTCCCGAGAGTTTGAAGAGAAGCCACTGATACCACTCTCACTGTCTGTGCTCTAAACAGGAGGAAGGAGGGGATTAGCGTAGCGTAGCATAGCATAAAGCCTGGAAATAATGGGAAACAGCGAGCCTGGCTGTGTCCAGAGTTCAAAAATGTGCCTACAAGCACCTGAAGCTCACTAATTTATTTGTAAACAGAAATATAAAAACAAGAGGTTGTGGTTGTCAGGAGAGGTAGGCTAAGTGTTGGAACTATTTCTTGGTGAATAACAGCCGCGAGCAGTGACTCTGTGGAGTCTCCGCTGGATGCCTGGCAACTTCATGGTGACGACAAGACTACAGGAGTTACAGCAGGTTGTTCTCTGTAAAAACCACAACTTCTTTTTTACATTTCTGTTTGTGTACGGGTTAAACAAACAAAATATAACATGCTAATTAATTAGCTTTAGAGGTGTTGGCAGGCATAATTTTGAACTTTGGACAGAGCCAGGCTAGCTGTTCCCCCCTGTTTCCAGTCTTTATGCTAAGCTAAGCTAATGGCCTCCTGGCTTAGAGTTGTATCAATCTTCTCATCTAACTTTTTGCAAGAAAGCAAATAAGTGTATCTCCCAAAATGTTGAACTATTTTAAAGTAACAAACAAAAAAGATATTGAAATAAATGTGGTGTTATCAATCTGATCGCTCAAAACTCCCAACTTTTACTCTTACCAAAACCAGGAATATGAAAACATCTGCAGTGAAATAGTGAACACACCACCACTCAGCTCACAATCAGAACCCATTTGGCCTCCGCTAAAAGCCAACAACAATCTCATTAACATATGGAAATATTTGTTGCGGTCAAATACGAGAGACTGTCTCCCCTTCCTGTCTCCATGTGATGTGTGAGGTGTCACTCAGAGATACAGTAGGGGAGGAGACTCTCTGTGCTGAAATGGTTGCTGACAGGGCTTTCATCCGACCCACTGAGGGCTCTTTGTTGTTATTTTGGGATCTCTCATGGGTGCAATCTGAGAGAGCAGCAGACAGACGGGTCTCATCTCTGCACGAGCACACACACACACACACACACATAGGCAAGAAATGCACATGCACACACTAACAGGCACCTGCATATACAAAAAAATTTAATGACATGCTCACTGTCATGTCAATCAAATTGGCTGGTTTTTTGGAGGTATGTGTGCATATGGAAAATCCATTAATTCTCAGTAATTAAGACATGAGTAGAATATTTAAAAACAGAGGAATTATTTGTTCCACATGCTGTAATATAATTTGTTTGGAAGAAAATTTTTGGAAGAAAATAATCACAGTTACTCCAAATTTATCAGAAAACAAGTCAAAATTTTTGATGTAGTAAGAATTAGTTTGATAAGGTTGACTCACTATCTGTCACTATCATGAGTATTTTAATTTTGATAATGTCTCATTTTTATTTTTTATTTTTATGGTGTAAATGGGCTTCCACAGTTTTCAGTCTCTGTAGTGAACTAGACTAGGTGTTGTGATATCTTGATAATCAACACAATTTGCGGTGAAACGTTTCCAGTGAGGTTTCTGAATTATCCACAGTAACAACAATGTAATTTCTGAAAAGACATGTTGCTTTTGAGTCTAATGTAAGGTTTTGGTTTTTAGGTTTTGGTTGGGGTCTCAACCTTTAAGCTGCGGGTCGCTTCGTCGCGTAGGGTTTATGGTTAGCTATATCTCATGTAAGACTTTATTATACTGAGCATAAAAACCTAAATTCTATTCGCCTCTATTGTGTTGGGGTGATGGCCGAAGTTTCAGAGGTGGATAATGCAAGACTTTGGTGCATAAAACCAAAACTATCTGCATGGCTGGATACCACCAGTGCTGAATGAGCAATTATGCTTTTTGTAATTTAGATAAGCTAACCTTTTAAAGAATTAAAAACTGAAAAAACCCAAAAAGAAACAAACAAAAACTGCATATTCCTTGTCGCAGTTGTGCGTTTGAAAATTACTCTATGAATGGAAATGAAAGTCTCCAGTTAACAGCTTAAGTCTATTTGATTTCACATTCAAACAGGAACAATGATCGTAACCTCTGACAGTGTAAGATGCAAAACAAATGTTTAGCCTATCAATGGTTTGTGCCGATAAGATATTTATGGGGTTGACAAAGTTGTCTTTGTGTCTGTCTTGTTGTCTGTTATCATGAGTTGAAGGTGCATCTGCAGTAGCCTCTGACACATATCACAGGCGGCTGCTGTTTAAAACAAGTGAGAAGATATATTCCTCTCACTGTGCGATGATAACCCTTGCTCTTAACCCCCTCCAGCAGCAGTTCATCCTCCTAACAATAACAATCAATTCCCTCCACATCTGACGGAGCCGAAGAACAACTTATAAATGATATGCATCTCCTGCTGGTCCCATGGCAACCGCCTTGACTTTATTGTTGCGTTTCTTTGATCCCGCCAAGCTTTGATTCATTTCTCTTTCACCCTTTTAGCTAAACATATCATGTGAATTTGGAGCTTTGTTCCTGACAGTCCCCGTCTTACCTCGCTCTCTCCACAGGCTCCTGACGCCTCCCAGAGGAGCCGCGGAGGAGGAGAGGAATTCCACTGGATTCAAAGACTTCTCCGGGTTTCTTTTGACTCTTCCGCCTGCCTTGCCTTCCCCCCGCTCCTCATGTTGACCTGTTCCTCGTGATCCCCTGCCAAACCATCTTCCTGGCCCTGGGGGAACGTGGCTGTATGTGCACAGGCATGCACATTACATGGGTGCGTGGAGGGTTGGGGCTTTTATCCTTTATTATAAGTACCAATAGTAGGTTATTCTGCATGTCCAGGCCTTTGATTCAGTGAATGAGGAGAATGAACTTTGGCCCGATTTGTGGGGCGTTTTTCATCAGGGCTTATACGTTTGTTGACAGAGCTGTAGATAAGTTGCCAGGTTTCTTACAAACTGCAGCCCTGAGTGTAATCTTATAGATTCCATTCAGAAATTCATTGCATGCAGTTTGACACGGTTTTAAGACTTGTCTTCAAAAGAGTGGGACATTATATCTAAAGGACTTTCACCAAACGAGAGCGTAATGAAAAATGAAAAGTGTGTGTTTTCACAGTACCATCTGGTTTCAATCATGGCAATATCCTAAACATGACCAGTTTCTTGAATCAGCTACCTTCAGTGCCCAGACGTCAGGCACTCATTATTCTAGTCAGGCCTCTCCGACAGCTACACAAAGTCTAACTTTTTCTCCAGTAAAGCCCAAATAGAAGTCAGCTATTCTCTCATTCACTTCATAATCTCTTTGCAATAGCTACTTTCACTGTTACACTCATGATCACACAAACAACTGGACATAATTCAGCCTTTATTCACTGACTGTAACTTCATAATGACCAGCATATATTTCAGATGTATATTTAACAAGGGGGGTGATCTGACTTTTAAGACACTCCCTCCTGGTTTTGTTTATGCAACCAATAGCACGCTCACATCCTAAAAGTTCTCCACAGCTCACTGTTGATGTTTTGAAACTCAACGCTTGTAATTCAAAGGGAAATCTGGGGCGCCATTGGTTGTTATGACAAAATCAGGATGAATATCTCTGAAGGAAAACTCGTGTTCATCATTTTGGACATCATTCGTACTGGTTATGTATGTCACAATCAATAGGAATGATTGCCAAAACTACAAAAATAAGATGTGTAAAGTAGCATATAGTCGCTCCACCAGCCTTCATTAGCCTACTCTATTATTTTCATGTCTGTATTTGTGAGCTGGCAGAAGACGTACAGAACAGGATACAGTGATCTGTAAGTGTGCCCGAGTAAGAATATAGATCTTCTACCAGAAGTTTGGACAGCCATAATGTAGATGGTGAGGTGTCAGTGTATATTTCATGTTTGTCGGAGCAAAGTGTCACAGGATTGAGCTTATTTGTGTACTTGTGCACACTATTTGTTTTCTTGATGAAGGGGAGGAGACGAGGCCGTTAAAGCCATGAAACAACGTGTGACATGAACTCCAGTCTTGTTTAAAGGAACCATAGCTTTTTACACATCAATATATCATTTTAAAATTCATTGTTTGGCATA
Organism: Enoplosus armatus; assembly: GCF_043641665.1. Lineage (NCBI taxonomy): Eukaryota > Metazoa > Chordata > Actinopteri > Centrarchiformes > Enoplosidae > Enoplosus > Enoplosus armatus. The sequence continues at coordinate 7,433,112 of NC_092190.1, read as the reverse complement.
ATAACCATTAACAAATTAAACTACTGTATGGTCTAAATGACTGCCTGCCTCTGTCTCATGCCAGATGCACTATTAAATCAGCACCACATTTCCCATAAACTTCACTACAAACTGCTGTAAAGAGGGCGTTGCCACTTGATAGAAGCCCTGAGGGAGAATTCGAGCTATTAGAAACCAGTCCTTACGTACAGCTTTACTGTATGTAGCTCTGGTAAAACACATCCTTTCATACACTCACACATTTACCTCCAGTGACAATCAATGAAAAGCCTCACTCTGTATCATAGAAATGAAATGGGATGGCAGGCTTTTGCTCATCTCCTCAGCTTATTAAAGCAGAATAAAACAGTTTCAGCTCTTCACTTATTTGCTTAACTGCATCTCTCTGGTTTCACATGTGCTTGTATGGGAGGCTGTGCATGCATGTTTTCTTCAGAGGAATTTAATGCAGACTCTGCAAATCTGTGCAGGTATTATTACTTATGCTTGCTAATTAGACCTCTGCCCAGGTGGGCGGAGCTGTGCTGGAAAGGATGAAAAAATCATTAAACTACATGTACCAATCAGAATGATAAAGGTGTGGGTTGTGCCGCCCAAACGGGTGCATCAAGGCTAACAGGAGCACAGTCTGTACATTCCCACACAGGCTAAGAGAGGAGGTCTAATCAGGCACAGTAAGTAACACCTGCATAGGTGTACCACGAACACGATACTTCAAGTTAAACTGATAAAAAGATGCACTTCTAGTCTGTGAAACAGCTCAGTCATGTCATAGAAAGTGATTTAAACAGAATCACCGAATCACTTTGTGGATGCACTGATCTCGCTGTGCACAGTGTTATGGGAAGCACCCACATGACACAGTGCAGTAGCTCTTCTGCCACGAGTGCAACATAAGTCTAAGGAGCATTTGTGACACTGATGGGGAGCTATTGGGAAAATACTTCTTTCCTTAAAGGCCATACAGCATATTTTAGTATTTTCTTTAGTAAGTGCTCATAGTGCAGGATTTTTAAATAAGATAAATGTAGTTAAGATAAAGTAGATAAAATACTTTTCTTCTGTTGTCTTCTTTCCCCCTCACTATTCATAATACCTACTAAGTAAATTGATGAAAATGATGATGAGGATCAACAAGAGAAAGTACAAAAGTAGTTATTGGTGCATCAGTTTTTCCTTCCGTCATAATAATATTTGACAAACCTTAGCGAGTGGCTCCCCTTTTTCTTTGATCACCCTCTTTAGGTGTCAAAGCACTTAGGCAGATAGTTGGAAGAGTATGAGCTGGAATATAGCACTCATTAAAACTCACTACCCTCAATGACAACCATGTGTGCAATGCAACAAGTCTCAGCAGGAATGCGATCAATGTTTTTCCACCTATTATGAGATAGAAGAGACGGGACGAACAATAATTAAATTAATTGAAACTGATGTTTCAGTGATGACTACATTCAGCTATGTGTTGTGTAATATTGCCTAAGGGGTTGCCACAAAAACACAGTCATGCAGTTTTATGAGCTGAAATTCATCAATATTGGCAAACAGAGCGAAACTGAATTTTGATATGATACCCACATCTTATTTACAGAGGAGTTGTCATTACTTTAAACTGTGAGATTTGAGGAAAATGGGAGTGCAGGGAGTAAAACAGTGTAGATGAGATGAAGAGAGCAGAAAACCTTGGACAGAAACTTTAACCGATGCAGACCTGCTACAGTTCCTCAGTCTGGCAAACATGAGTTATTCTTAACGCACTGTGGGAAACAACGTGTTGGACGTTGGACCTTGTAATGATTAGCAGATCTCAAGAAAATGCTGCGCATCATTATGATGAAGTCTTTCACCCTCGTCAATAATCTTATCACACCTGACTCTAACAACCCTGAACTGCTATTAGTCAAATTGGAATGTCAATACTGACTTTACCCTCAGCCCAGTTGCTGTAATATGAGTTTTAACCAATGGAGGGCAGTATGACTATGAAGACAAGCATCATCACAAAGGCTAAAGCCCAAATAAGCTCCATTCAACACCCTGAAATGCGAGTGTTTGGGTATATAGTGCATGATATATAAACTACATGGTGAATTGCGTTTCTTCTGCCATTCAGATGTGACACTCTAACAAGTTTAGATCCCTGTGATTATAACTGAGGAATGAAAGGGTGACAATATTTTGTGATTTATTGTTGTATGATAGTCAGGTAATACGCATGCCTTTTTTCTACATATGCTCCTGGTATTTGAGTTAAGTCCATTAGCACGAAAGGTGTTCCCCTTTTTACAGCATCGTTCTCTGATCTGGTAAATACCAGAGTAACAGATTTTAAATGATACCAAGATCATCTTCTATTTATAATGCTGATGAATCAATAAGAATCAAGAACAGAAGATTGAAATGTGTGGTCATTCATCCACAGAAATATTTGAGTGGATCATTTAGATATTTTTCTCCTCTTTCCTCTTACAAATAATCTGCCTCTGGAAATAAACATCTTCCAACGTTTTCTTACTAATCAATGTTTAATCTTCCTTTTTCATTCAACCACGTTTTTTTTCTTTTGTTTTGTTTTGTTTCAAGCAGTGTTTGAAGAGCAGCGGTGGAGCCTGGGGATGGTTGGGGGGTGAGCTACGCCTGGACGGCAGACAACACCTGAGAGCGAACCTCAAACCTGGGGGTAAGACCCACAACATGACCTCTACAGTCAGAGCAAAAACACAAAGAAACAAAGACTTTTTTCCAAGATTGTTACGACACAAAGGGGAACTTGTCTGGCCCTCTGTGTGCACCATTGTGGTGGAGTCATTTTTTAAATTTTGTTTCATGTAGTCAGGGATTTATAATGGGTTTTGATTGTGTTAATTCTTTATGTCAGCTCCATTTCTCTTTGCACCGAGGATTTTTACATCCTCATAAATGTTTTGTTCAATCACTGCACATATCACCTTTTCAGGTCCAACACATTTCTAAATTTAGTTTTCTTACTAGCTTCGCGTAAAATACTAATATATTTTCTCCCTTACACACACTCACTGAGTTATTACTGTACCTCTTCTTCTGCATTTCTCCAAAGAGCTACAGCAAACAGCTGCCTGATTAATAAGTTAGGTCCTCTAAATATGGCTCAGAGTCATGTATCTTTAAAAACTACTTAATAATGGTAATCAAGATTATCAACAACGTACCAATTATATCTTTACACTTTCCTCTCTTAATTATGTATAGTTCTCCTTCACCGTGGATAAAAGGGCTGCTTTCTCGGTCTCAGGTGGATTGTTCATCTTAAGTGTTTATGATGGTGTATTTGTATCACAGCTAAGCTACGCTCCCTTAAAGTGGCAGTGAGCTAAAAGAGGCCTGTGCCTCTTCCGTGTGTGAATCAACCACAATGGAGGAGTTCCTATGTTTTATTTATTGATATGTTTTAGTGGGGGAAGACCTAGCATTCATTATCATAAAGGCCTCTAGACATCAAGTCACACACAAAAGACCCAGCCATCTCTCAGTTTCTCACACACACACACACACACACACAGATCAACGCATGCACAAGAGGAGCAGGCCGCTTTGCTGCAGTGACTTCTCGCCAGCAACCATTGGTAGCGTCAGTGACAGAAGCTGACAGTGTCAAAGTATCTTTGTCTCCCGCACATAAACTGTCCCTGAAGCTGTGGTTGTGAGAGAGATGTAAAACACAGGCTTCTTTTTTTTTCTTTATGGGGGAAGTTGTTTTCATTCCCCCCTTCTAGTTTTTTTTAAAATGTGTCATATCTTTTCTGTCAGGGCCCTGGGGCGCCTGGTGGTGCTCGTGCTAGAGGAGGAGTGTAAGCATCTGCAAACCCAGCGGAGTCTGACCATATTGTACCTGCGCTCGTCTTCATCTTGCTTATTTTGTCAAAAGCTCAAAGCCGTGAATTTCAGACAGCCGTGTTGTCATCTGATCTGCGTGAGTGTGAATCTTTATGTGTATGTGTGTGTGTGTGTGTGTGTGTGTGTGTGTGTGTGTGTGTGTGTGTGTGTGTGCATGTGTAAAGGAAGACAGCCAGTAGGAACAGATGTGGGGAAAGTCAGTAAAAACTCAATATGAACCCTGCAGAGGCCTTCCTCTCGCTCTATTCAATTATTTAGAGTCAAAGAAAAGAGGCAGGAGTAACATATTTCCACAGAAGCCACTGTGTTCGACAGGAATGAATAACATATTTATCTAGTCTCATCTTTGCCAAATAGCCGGAAATGGAAACAAATACCTTCAATTGGATTCTTGGCTCTGGTGTTTTCCTTGAGCTGCTGCTATGTGTACTCATGCAGTCATATTGAAAAATTCCTCAGGACCAAAAATTATGGAAGTGCTGACAAGCAGAATTTTTCATGGTATCTAGATGTGCACTTGGCAGTTTCAGGCAAAGCTTATCCTCTCCCCTCTCATATGACGGGTGGGAGAGAAAGAGAGAGAGAGAGAGAGAGAGAGAGAGACTCACCTATTTAATTTGATTAGAGATTAGAAGAGGAAAAGAGTCACATTTCTTGCCTGGCACGTCTCTGCTTGGCGCACTCTGAACCTGATTTTATAAAGAGATGTCACAGCCAAGCGCCACGGTAATGCCTGTAATTACTCTGAACTCAAATAAATAAATAAATTTGCTTTTCTTTGTGAAAGTCTGACAGGTTTTCCAACATCCTTGTCTGGAAGAAATTGCAGTGTGTGTGTGTGTGCATAGGCGTGTACTTTTTAGTGGCTGTGTATTCGCCTGTGTGTCTTTGTGTGGGTGTGTGCTTGTGTTTACATATAGTCAGGCACTTGTAAAGGAGAAACTCAGACAGGATGAAATTTTGACAGCTACAGTATAGCTTGTTTTCCCCTTTCTTCTTTTTTTTTGACTCTGATAATCGTCGCTCAGCCGCGCGCGCTGAAGGCAAACCTCCGTTTGAGACTGATAAGCTTCGAGGCGCAGCTTTGTAAATAATAAGGTTAGAGTTTTTACACAGTTGCTAGTGCCACGGCTGATCTCGCTCCTATTAGTGACAATTGGCTGTGACCTCACCTGCTCACCCATGCTGTCATCACTGAGGGTATATCTGCAGCAGCAGCAGCAGGCGATTAGATCATCCACTCTGGTCGTAGAAGGAGACATCCAGACAAATGTTGCTCTGCTGAACCAAAGGAGGTCTGATGCATGTTGTCATGAAGGCTGGCTCCTTGACTTTTGATATTGTTCAACTGCAAAAACACTTTGATATTTCCTGTTTTAGGGAAAAAACTCTGCTCACAAAGCAACCAACCTATTTGCAGGTACAGGTGTGTAGTTGCCTTTGTGATGCCTGTCATCATAGCCATACTACCTTTAGCTAACTGTTTCAACCATAAATACAGCACTTTTTCTAACTATTCAATCCATTTATCAATTACCTTTAGCTACTTCAACTGGTCATTCATTACTTTTAGCTAACTGTGCAGGATTGCTGTTAGTTTATTTTCCATTGCAACTGTGGTGTTCAGGTAACTCAATATGTAGATTTAAAGAAAAAAAATAAAATTATAATTTAAATTTTTCAAAATTAATTGAAGTCGATGTCATCAGGGTTATCTCAGTTTGGGCTCGCAGACACATTTATAACAGAAAGCCTGCGTTACAAACTGGAGTTTGAAAAACATGGGCATTTAAGGCAAAGAAAAGTATGCTATTGGTTGCATTATGGGAAATGTAGGATTAAGTGTTTTTGGAGCTTTTAATCTTGCAGAACCCCTTTAAAGATCCATCGGAGAAAACTTTCAAGATAGTCTTTTTCAGATAACAGTCATTGTTAATCTCCCCTCTAAAGCAGACAGGCATCTTTAAAAACGGAATATCATTAATTACTAATCAATAGCTCTCCTGCAGTTTAAAGTAGATAAAAAATACATTTTCCTGATAAAAAGAAGCAAAACTAAAAATCACTTGGCTTTCCTGTGCTGCCTGTTAGTATTAGTATTGATGGGATCATAAGAGAAAGTTGGATATTGAAAGGTTCAGTTAAATTATAGTAACGCCTTTAACGGAATCACAATTTATAGACACATATCTGCCTTTCTCCCTCACTGCCTTTCTTCTCTGAGTGACAGTCATGCTGATATTCAAGGCCTTGCAAAACTCTCTCTCCCTCCATCACCTCCTTTCCCCGGTCAATGAGTGTCAATCAGCAGCTCCTCACACAATTTCGCAACAAATATTTTCATGCTCACAATGCCTCTACATCCCTTGAGTCCCTCCGTATGCCACAGCAGTGTCAAGCAGTCACACCTCTCTCCGGCAAAGCAGATGTTCAGGATGCTCTTTACTGCCGTGATCAGGGATTCACATGCACAAACTGAAACTAGCCCTTTTTCCCTGACGAAGCCCTACCATATAAATTATAGATGGTGAAACAATCTTTAAACATGTTCATTAAAGACAACGCTTTCTTAAAAAAAATCAGCTCATAAATATTTCTTTCAAGCAAATCTCAATACAACTACCCCCACCCCCCCTTCCTGCTCCATCCCAGCATTCCCAGTCAACTGGTATGTGTGAGGGGAAAGAGAGAGACGGTGCCTCAGCAACCTTGACTGGAGACAAGCAGGAGACACATGCGTGACTGGATCGACTACGCCTGTGATGGCTGTTAGCTAGCTTTCCTTCCAGAAGCCGAGCCGCCTGCCTGCTTGCTGATGTGCTATTACCCGCTCTGGAAGAGATGCTTGTGTGGAGGATGACACATTATTATCCTTTAATCTCGGTCTCAGCTTGTTGAGCATCAAATTGAAATATCCTGAACAGATGTAAAAACACATGTGAGCCTGGGCGCGCAAGCTGTGCTGCGCTTTGTTTCATCTATCCGTGATGTGAGCCTTAAGGAGAAGCTTTTTAAAATTTCATCACTATTCAAAAGGATAATTAATACGTACCCTCAGGCTTTGATTATGCGATACCCAGTGTGTATTGCTGGTGTTGCCATAATGAGCCACTCATCAGTGCTCTGCCTGTGCCTCCCCAACAAACATACAGTTTGCATTAGGTACTTAAGATTCTGCTGAGGTACCATCATGCTTGTGTGTGTGTGTGTGTATGTGCTTATATGTGTATGCACCTGCGTATATTTATATGTAGGAGCTTGGATGTGTGTATGCATGTGAGGTGTGAGTCCTCTCCTAATTTGCAGTACAATGCTATAGGTTAGATCACACTGGTTGTTGCAGTTTGTTTACAAGAGGACCCCTGTCAGATTGTCAGCAGATAGCTGGGCCCTTTCTATAAAGCCTGCCACTGCCTACACCCACACACCCCTCCCTCTCTCACACACACACACACACACACACACACACACACTCTCCAGCTGGTTCCCTGCCTAAACGCTGGTGAGTAGATGGTGGTTGTCAGTGAGTGGGTGCTGAGGCGATGCAGCAGCGAGATGGACATGCAGGTGGAGACTGACAGGATGGAATACGAAGGGGAATATTGGGAGTTCACACATAATGAGACCTGTCAATTTGAATGCCTCAAGGCTAAGCAGTGAGCAGGCCGTGGTGGACGACTGAGACAGCCATTTCTTTTCAGGGAAGAATATTTCAGGGTAATGTCTCACCCTTGACCCTGACCGGTCTCTAAACAACACTGTTACCACAGCAATTACTCGGCCGATGTATGGATGTAACCACTGATTTCTGAATGGTAAAACTGTTGCCACCAAGAACACAAAGCTGTCTGTTTTTAAGTATGACCTGCTTGTTTTAAGGGTTCATATCAACCATCAGTTAATGTCAGCTAAAAATGTTTCTTCCGGTGTATCACTGAGAGTGTATCTGTCCTACCATGGTGCACCTTTCTTGTGTGTTGTCCTGACAGATAATAGGACATCACTGTCACAGGGGCAGGATCTCCACTGACTTCCTACTCCCTATACAATGTGCTGCTTCTGCTTAAAGATACTCGGGGATCCTGGTCCAAAGTAGTGGGGTATATGGGGAATAGACAATGTCATCAGAGATTTGCCCAGGGCCTCAGATAGCCTGTGATGGCGTTTTACCCTGTTAGGAATTTAGCATGTTCACCCAGTGCCGAAGTGACATGCGAGAGGGGCACTGGGACCTGCTGACAGCAGACGGACCTGCGCAACTTCTCTGTCCTTAAATCCAATTCCATGCTTGACACCAGGTGGAATTAGCTTTGGACAGGTGAGTGATAAGTTCCCTGGGTGCTTTCGCCAAAAAGATCTAAGCCATCTTGCAGAGGAGTGGAGCCACGGGTTTCAGATATTAAGTTGTTCCCGCTATTGAGCTACAGAGCACATGGTAATCACAATCAGTGTTAAGGATCTCTTTGATAAAGCAGACAGGCATCTGTGCCTATTTAAAGAGATGATCTTATCAATTACTTATCAATAGTTCTCCTGCAGCTTAAAGTGGATAAAATATACATTCGCCCCTGTAGAGTATAGTGCTGAGAAAATCATTACATTTGTCCATGCTGCTTGTTTTCAGGGTTACTGCTTTATTGACTTGTGTAAATGATCATTCACCAGGGAGACGGTTGGATTTTGAAAGGATAAATAATGAAAGAGGAAACTATCAGAAAAGAAACAGGATAATTAAACACATAGGAATCATGATTATCATGGTCCTTTTTTTCCCTCGTCTTCCTCTCTCGCCTCTGCTTTTTCCCTCACCTTCCCATCACCCCCCTCTCTCTCCCCCACTTCTAATCTTGTGAGTGACAATCATAGTGATACTCAAGGCCTTCCAAACCCCTCTCCCTCTCTCCCTGCATCCCCTGGTCTCTCTGGTCAATGGGTGTCAATCAGAGCTTGGCCCTCACGCAGATTGGCAACAAGTATCCTCGTGCTCACGAAACAATTATGACTGGGCTGCGGTGAAAATGGATTCCCGCGTTGACTCTCCACACTGCGCTCCCCTTCTCCCGGCCGACGGGGTCCTGCCATGGGAAGCAATTATCGCTAGATGCCAGCTGACAGCCCGATTCTATTGCCAGCGCGATCAGCCCTCATCCTCAGGCTTTCTCTAGGCAAATAGCATCCTCAACACTCAAATCAAACTTCTTACCAACCATTGGCTTCCATCAGAGAAATAGATGGTTCCCTTTGTTCCCCTGGACAATGCAGTGGGAATAAGGCGGACACAGAGGCGGACAATAAAGAGGTGTTTTGATTTTGCAAGCGCTCAACTCAAACTGCTCCATCTCCCCCAGCATGCAACCCACAGAGAGGCCTTTGCGAGGGTGGTGAATGGAAGGTGGAGGGGGGTGTAGCACTGCCCTGTGTCCCAGACTTAGAGAAAGGAGAGGACAAGTGAGAGAGAGACAGAATTTAATGAATGCCCGTCATGCTGATGGGCACATGGAGTGATGTTTACAAAGGCTCCCACTGCCCTTGTAATATGGATGTGCTGTTGCATTTATTTTTATTGGCATCACACTTTTCCTCATACGACTCGCAGTCCTCAGAATTTCCAAATTCAGCGAAGATTAGATAAATCATTTTGAGACATGCTTATAAACTACCCAAACAATTTGCAATCAGACATGTGTTCTTAAGATGATCTTGTCTTGTGGAGGCAATTTACAATTCATGTGCTGTGCTGTGATAATAACTTCGGCACCAGTGTCATTTCCAGTTGAGAAAGATTATCAGGACATTTAAAGGGAAAATGCTGAATTCAAAAAGTTTTAAGAGTATAAAATAAAAATAAAAAGTTATTTAACTGTCATACTCTGTGATAACCTGGTAAAAGTCTAACTGCTATATGAACACGCACACTAATTAATTAGTATATTGGTGTAAAAATTGGCATGCAGTTAACTTGTAATTCATACATAGATTTTTAGTCAGAGTTTGATTTGGAATTGAAAACGGGATTCTCTGGGAAACGGGTAAAGATTGATGTGATGGCTTAAGAGAATGAGTGTAAGATGAATGAGCCTTGAATTAACGAAAACGGTACAATTAATCGTTAAAAGTCAAACAGTCATCTGCCACTTTGCTTATTAATTGAATAAACACATCAAGGCAAAGTTCAGTCAATCCTTTAATCACTTTAATTAATGCACATTGTTCTATTTTCCTCTCCCTCTCTTCCTCTAGCCCACTCTTTCCCTCTCCCTGTGTACCTATATTTGTGAAATAATAAATTAATTAGAATACACAGTGCCACCAACTAATTATCATGCAAATAAATCAGCAACAAAGCTTAGTGGGACTGTTAATCTGTGCCAGATCGTGGGTGAAATTCCCCAACGTGCTCAGAGATGTCCACCGTGCAATTAGAGAGAAGAGTGACTTGGGATGGGGTAGGAGAGGAGAAGAAAGCGCAGCACTAAAGGATGGGAATGGCTGTCACTTATTCACTGTCCAATTAATTCTGTCTTCTCTCCCTTCTGCCTTTGTCTGTGGCAAAGTGGCTGCAGTGTCTCCCTGTTATTTTGTCTTTGTCTCCCTGTCTATGTCTCTCTCCTTGTCTAAGGAAATGCTGTGCAAACACTAAAAGCTCAGCATAAAGCGACCGTGTTCATTGCGATTCTTAATGCAAAAGTATTGGATGGAATGAACAAAAAAGTGACCATTTTGCTATTTTTAGGGTCTAACTTGCACAGAACAATCCATCAGTTTATACCCGTGGGGGCATGAATGAGCTTAGAAAATATCATGGTAGCCAGCCTAATAGATTATGGGACGTCTGTGCAAAGCAAAATTTTTGTCCTGAGGGTGGTGCAAGAGGATACATGTCACAATGAAGTGTTTCACTTCACAGAGTTTTGCTGCTGATGCTAACATGCAGATCACGCGTTGATATCTTGACTAAATAGAGTTCCCAACAAATACAGTATTTATTCCAGTTTAAGTGACATTTGTTAAAAACACAGCGCTCAGAAAATGTAAAATGAAATTAAAAATGTAGCTATATATTTGTGGCCCTTTTTGAAAGATTTAAATCTTCTTCAGGAGCGAATGGGCCTGGTCCTGAGTGCCACAGACACGCTGGGGAAGTCAGACGGCACTGAGGTTACAACGTAATTACAACATTGTTAAGGTCAAGAAACGACTGTGGTCGTGGTTACCAGAAACCAACTGTTGGTAGGAAGCTCGAAGCAAACAGTTGTCTCCCATGTCAAAGTCCAACTTTTTGGCTCCATAACAACATCACACCACTTCCTCCTTTTCTCCGGACGGACAACAGTCATAATTGCTATGGCCACTAGAGGGTTTTGTCTGTGAACGTAAACAAATGTTGTTTTTGGCCATTTGGGAGGAAAGCCTCGAATTTTGTCCAAATTGCACCTCACAACTTAATGTGCTTAATGAGTAAGGGTTAGGAGACTGCAGTTTGCCTTTTTATTAACTGTAACCGCGTTCCCTGATCTTGACCACGTCTTTTAGTTGCCTTATCTTAAGCATGTTTTGTTTTTTTTGCCATAACCATGATCTTTTCCTAACCTTCGTTAAACTTGAGTGAGCATTCCCAGCATTCCAAGTCTACCACACCATAGTTGCCATGCACAGATATTATAAAAAGCACTAGGGTTGCTGCTGCACTCACGTGGCTCTACTGGCTGCAAAATATATCCACCATAAGGTGCAATAAGGTGGTCTATTTAAGCTATCAATATTCTGTGCACTCTTTTTCTCTGCTGTGCTGCTGCTGCTGTGCTGCTCATTTGCAAACTCTTCTGCAAACACTTTCTGCAAACCGATGGTTCTGCTCATGCTGCTAGTCATATAGCATTTAATAAGCCCCAACTCTACTCTAGCATCCACCTGTAGGCTCTCCAGAGCCTGCTGTGCTGAGCTTGCTTATGCTTGCATACAGGATTGACGAGGTCAGAGCCCAGACGCCAAATATCAATTCTGCCTACTTTTGACTCACATAATAAATCCATTCCACATGAGTCAGCTGACTGAACTTATGTTTAAATGTATTCACTATAATCCCATTACCAAACATTTTAAACTGGGGATCCAAAGAGGGATTTGTAGTTGATAGCTTGTGTAGTACCAGCACTGCAGTGCAGTTTTCTTTGTTCTTTGTTTATGAAGCCCTTCATAGATTAAACACTCACAGATACACACACACACACACACACACACACACACACGAAATTCATCACCTGCTGTGTAGTGCAAACCAATTGCACTTTCACTGAGTGCCTTCAACTTTCAGGCATTAACCTACTTTAGAAAACTTAAATTCTCACAGGTAATTACTTCCATAGACTACCCCGACACAAAGACAGAGATAATCCTATAAAATAAGCTGCAAAGAGGACCTTGTTTAAAAATTCAGACCCCTTCTTGATTCATCCCTGGTGAATTCAAAGCACACATCAAGGGTGCTCTGCTCAGAGAATTAAAATCAAAGAAAAGAACCAATCAGATGCACCCTTTTTTTTCTCAGTGGCGATGCAGGGTAAATATGCCACAAAATAAGAAAACAGCAAAAATGCCTTATTATCAAGAGCCACATTATCATAAGGCCCTAATTTGCCTAAATCATGTCCTTATTAGGCCCAAAAGTCTCTCTGTCCCCAGTGGGTAATGAGAGGCCAGGCTGGGATTCTTCTCCCAGCTCTGACATGTCTTTTATTACTCTTACACTAAATGGAGGCAATGATGAACATTTCAGTCGTGTGATTACTTACTATGTACCCTTGATGTCAGAGGGGAAAAGTTGTGTGCCCTCTTTTAATATTTGATTGTTTTTTTCTGTGTAATTTGGTCCAATTCGTCATTTCAGCCTTTCATTTGCTCGCTCTGTGACATTTGTCTAATGTGGATGTCCTGATTACTGGACTCTGATATTGTGTTTGCCTTTGATGTCCAATTTCTTCTTCTTCTTGTCCCAATTTTGGCCACAGCGAGTGCAGAAAACTTTCCCCACACTCCTTTCCAACTTTAGCAAATTTTGCAGAGAATGTATTTGCTCTGCCCTGCAAACGACCTAGCTAAATTATTCACAAATTATTCGCAAAATTATGATAAGGGCACGGCTACATAATCTAAATATTTGTTTTTAGCGTGTTTTGATTAGTGCATGCTTTAGAAACAGCTGGAATACTTGGAATGTATGCTTGAAAAACACATGAGCTATGCAAGCTTGGCTGGGCAGGACAAGCTGTGAGCAGTCCAGACTCCCAGTGGCATCAGAAAGGACAGCAAAGGTCGACGAATATAACAATTAATGTTATCCGCAGGATTGAGCCTGGGATGTAAACTGTCCATGAGATAATAAGCTGCTTGTCAAGCACCCCATGTTAACGTATCAGCGTCTGTTTCGAAGAGCAAAACATCAGTCTTGTTATAAACGCTGAAAACAACAAATTAGTATGTAAACAGCTACAAAATAACAAGGAAATCATTTTGCCACATCGAAAGGGAAGAGGGATCAAAATCTTCAAATTATTCACTCCCCGTGTCTGTCTCGATCTGTTTTATTATTTCCAAAAACACAAAAAAACCCATCAATTATAAGTTAAAAATGTGAGGGAATCAAATTCATTATTTTCATTACATGCACCCAGCAAATTGCATCAAGCTTATGAAATATTTCTTCCTCCTGTTCAAAGGCTTGTTAGAGCTTGTATTCAATTACAGCTGTGGCTGTAACATGCTGTCAGGTCTCTTTAGCCAATCATTAGTCAGGGACTATTCCTCACTGCACAGTCGGCCTGGCAGAGTCAAGCCAGTGAGCGAACGACAGGCCTAATTGTTGTTCGGTGGCTAAAGGTCGACTAATGAACCAGGGGGCTGACGGAGGCTGTTGGTGCGAGGGTGGCAGGGTGGAAGGGGGGTGCAGACTGAGGGCTGCTCTCAACACACAGAATTTGCAAAACTTTCCTCAGATCAAAGTGGGGAAGAAGCAGGGCATTTTAGGAATTTTTCAGCTCCGGATTAGGTCTGTCTGAGATGTAGCTTCGAGATATGAAAAAAAGATGGGAATCGGGGAGGAAAAGATGTGTTTGTGTGTGTGTGTGTGTGTGTGTGTGTGTGTGTGTCTGTGTCTGTGTGTGTGCGTGTGTTTGGGGGTAGAGTAGAGTAAATCGCTTTCCTGTATATAGCAGTGAAAAAAGAGAGTATTATTTATGACTGTATATTCTGTTAGAGCAAACAGAAAACCATTATTCTAATTAACATCAATCAGTTTCTCTTTTCTAAGGAACAACCACTGATGTCTGACCCCCCGATAGACTGAATGGTTGGTGTTTGAAGGGTTAACTGTAACTTTTATCAAAGACCAAAGACAGAACAGTAATTATTTCCCATTTTTCTCTTCCTGGGCAAATGACTGTATGACTTAAAGTACTCCATGCATGTGAGCTCCCTCTGTCACTCTCTCTCTCTCTCTTTCTCATACCTTTCTACAACACTGCAGCCCTTTATTCCGTATGACAGGGCAATGACGTGAGAATGGGCTGGAGTAACATGCGACTACTCTATGAGCCCTATTTTGGCAAGGAAACAAAGGGAAGCTTAGGTTAGCCGAGACGGTCACAATGCTGTTGATTCCCTTTAGGCTTTAGAGGACGGGTAGCATGTTGTGAGAACCTGCCACAGCTTTTTAAAGCTGAAGGGGCAGAACTACTGTACAGCACCTACAGCTTCAACCCACTCTTGAGGTAGTCGAAAGAATGTAGAGGTTTTGATTTAAACTAATGACTTGTGAATTGATTTGGGGAACAAGACAATAGCCACCCCACCAAAGACTCATGCTTTTGGGGGATGACTTTCTGGGTGTAGCACAAAAATTCATTCTGGTACCTGTTTATATCACAGTCCCAGTGGGCCCCACCTCCCTTTTAATACACCCATTCTGAAACACTTAAAAATAACTGAATCAAATTTTTTATTTTAATTGCAGGTGTCTTGAAAGCCCTCCCTGTGTTGGGGCCCTGAAGCCAATTGCACCAAATGTTTGTAAGTTCAAACTTAGCCTAGTTATCACATAAGTGTTTCTAATTGGAGCTTTACACATCACTAAATCGAAACTGCGCAAAGTAGTTCTTACGTAGAGTTTAGTTGTAGTTTGATATTTACATCCAGTAACTGCCAGGTGTAACTGTTGAGTAGTTAACTGAACTGACTAACAAAACTAGCGTTGGCTTATTAATATGTGACCCATTTAGATTGAAGAGTTAAAAGAGGTGATGGTCAATATAACTGACACTTGATCAAAATGCTGTTTAATAACAACATTAACAAAGAAGATTTTAAAAAGTATTTTACAAAAGTAACACCATATACCTCAAATTATAAAACATTACGCCAATAACACTAACCTAAATGACCAAATAGCATTGGGTTCAGGTACTTCCCACTCATTGTAAACTGCATGAATATTATTAGCTCTAGAGCTAGAGGCTGTGTTTGAATCATCATCCATTTTCTAAAGTCTGTTTGGTCAGTTTCACCAAAAAGAGTTTGGAGCAGAACTGTTGTCGCGGTTACCTGTACGTATTCCTTGCACACAGAGAACAGTGGTGACCTTTACAGTATGTTTACAATTTCCTGTTTACCACCTTATCAGACATCTGCCAGCCATTCAGAAACAAATGTTTTTTTCGGCCATGTTTTAAAGATTGTTGAACACTCCTATAGGCCAATATCAGTCTTATTTTGAGAAAGAACTGGTTGCAGACCTCTGAATCAGCCAAACTCATATGAAAACTGTTTGAGAGTTTTAATCTGTCTGCCAACAGTTCCTGTAAACTTTTAGTCAAATGCTCACAGAGCTTCAATACAAATATATATCAAAATGTGCATCTTCCTGAGGTGTTTAGTTTTCCCCCATTTACTCAGAGAGCAGCCCAAATAGCAGGCCTCCTTGTGAGTTTGACTATGTCACTGCATTTCATCAGAATACCCCAGACTCACCATCAGTCTGAACCAGTTCAAATAGCTCAACTCAATCTCTCAGCAGCCGGCGCAGAGGCACGAGGCCTAATAAGCACATGCTAAATGTGATAAGCTGCTTTGTAGCTGCGTTTTGCCTGTGTTTTTTTTTTTTTTTTCACCATTCTTTTCTCCCACCCTGGTGATTTACTCACTCCAGGCGTTGTGTGCTTTCTGTTCAGCATAGACTCATACACACCACGGAACAGTGCAAATAGATTTCTGTCTCAATTGGTCCCTCGGTGTCACAGTGGAAAGATACTTGGACAGAAGACAGGAGGGAAAGGGATTTTTATGTATGATATTCAAGTGCTAAATCACAGTGTGTACTCTGAGGAGGTTGAGTTTAGTATTTTTAAGAGGCCCCTATTGGAAACTGGGACTGGAGGCTGAATCCAAAGCGCAGCGCAGCTCATCTCAGCTCAGCAACACTCATGAAAATTCATTCACAAGTACCTGTGAAGAGGTCAAACCAAAGTTTAGGAAACGTTGCCAAAACATCTCCCACACATGAAATCCATTTTTGTCATAGGCGAGAGATATAGGTGCCATTAGGTTTCAGTTACAGTCTTAAGAGCAGACATAAACGGAAAAAAATTGTATCTCCTGATGGTTGTCTTATATTAATATCCGTGTGTATATGTGTGTGCGTGTGTTTTTTTTTCTGAATGCTCACATCTCATTTGGGCACACTGAGCGTATAAAGACAATGAGCCACTTATGAGTACAGCACTCTGGCGTCTCCGTCCCTCTAACCAAGGGGCACTCTGACCAGCTGGCGGATTGCACAGCCGAAGAGATGAAAAGCAACTCTCTGCAACTTGCCAGAGTGGTACTGATGGAACCTTTTAAGAGCAGAATTGCTCCAGTGAGTGAAAACATGGCCAACACTCTGGCTGATGTCATATCCCAGCTGTTAGCTCAATCAGAACAGGTCCCACCACGACTAAGTGAGTCTCAGTGTGACGCATACCACGTAACACGCAGTTGCTCGATAAAGCACAGAGAGCTTTTTGAAGCTCTGTGTCTCTCGCTGGTACTCTTGTGACCCCGCTGCCAACTACCAGGTCTCCAAAGGCCTGCTGGTTAAAAAGAGCCAGGCTCAATCAGCACATGCTTAGACTGGTGATGACTCCCCTCCCCTTGTTGCTGTTAGTCTATCAGTGTTCCCTTGTATTGCCCTCCATTTTCCGTCCTCCATAACAGACGGCACTCCCATGCAGCTGTTGAGAGGTTGTCCCTGATGTCATCTTAATAGTGCCCTGCCCCTCTGTTTAGCATCCATCTTTCAGCGTGTGTACCTAAGCATTTTTGTTTGATGACATCTTCTTTGTGGTTTTCACAGTTCAGGCCGCTGATTGACCCCCTTCTTTTTTACTTGCACTACTATGTGGAATGTTGATTGTGCAGTGTGTTGTGTTATAGCAGCATGAGGGACTGGAAGTCCACATCGGAGCTGTGAGTTTGCTGTCTTCCTGTGTCAACAGCCATTTTAGCCTCCTTCTCACCGAGAAGGGCACCACATGGCCAGTGCACACATGGAAAGGACAAGCAGTTATTCAGTTTTGACAACCAGCGCCAGCGAGACCTCAGCCTGACTGTCAGTGTGTGTGTGTGTGTGTTTGTGAGAGTCTATGAATGTTATTGTCTGAGTTTTACAGAGAGACTACAGGAGCAGAATGGCCAAATACCAGGTATACTCTTTCTTTTTCGCCCAGGGCAAGGTAGGACATGTTAGCATTCATAGACACAAAGCACTAGAGGCCAACTAGCTGAAAAAAGGAAGAAGAAGTGGACAAATAACATGCACAGCACAGTAAACCTCATTCGGGGTCAGGGGACAAGGAGGTGGAAGACTGGGGAATATGGATGAGTAAAGCAGAGTAACATTTGTTTGTGAATACGTCTCAGTGTGCATTGCGGGGCACGGAGCTTGGTTGTTTCACTGTTAAATGAGTGGCATTGTTGTTTTTCTGTGTCATTAAGTATTCAGCACTAACACTCGATGGAGTGTCACGTAAGAGATACAGGTAAGAAAAAGGAAAAAAATAGAGAAGAAAACAGAGAGAAAGACGGAGCGAGAGAACTCCTGTCAGTGCTGACTTGATTAGGTATCACAATATAACAAAGCAGAGTTTACTTATTTACACTAACACTCCTCGACAGTTCCTGCAAATTCCTCCAACGTTGCCAAATGCAACTGTGAAAAAATATCTGAACCCCCAAACAAGAGGAGACTCTATTATTATTTTAATTATGCTCTTTTTTGTTTCATTTCCCTCAGCTGAAAGTCAGCGGAGGAGCGTGTGAGTGAGAGAACAAGCACGAGTGTCTAGTGTTAGGAAGCACCCTAGTGATTCTTCAGCAGGTACAAAAGCTGGCATGTAGGAAATAGCTCTTATTAAAGTCAATACATATACATATTCCTGATGCATAATTTATGGCTACTTCTGTAGCATTAGAGCAAGCACTGGAGAATAGCTTCACACGCTACCACAGTTTGGGATTTTTCAAAGCGTTTAGAAAAGGTGCACAAAATATGCCAAAATCAGGGCGAGGATAAAAAAAATGTAGTGTTTTAGAAAAGCATTAATACTGTTCAACTGTTCAGGTCACTGCAACACTATTTGAGTTATGAGGTGGTGTATTTACTGCACATGGAATATGTTATGATGAAGTTTCCTTTTTGTAAGACATATTTAATATGATTTAACTAACTGGATGTTTGACTGCATTACAAGCCCAGCAAAGCAATCAAAAAACTGTAAAGACTGTTTCCATTTTGGTGTAAAGTAAAAACATTCTCATTCCCATCTCACGTGTCCGCCGTGTCCGACAACAGGTTAATGGGGCAAAACAACTCAATTAAATAAGTCAACAGTTTGTGGTTCCCATCATTAGCGCCGTAGCCAAGCGGGCCAGAATATTGCACATTCCAGACTAAAGCAGGCCATCTGGTCCCTGAGTGCACAAAACATCTCTTTCACATTAAGTGTTTATTGTTTTCTTAGATTGATGCCGTTAATATCAGCCTTTCAGAATGACAGATTAGCATCACCTCCTAATCAGCGCTATTAGGAGATAAATATCAGTAATTTAATCACTACAGCAATTTCTTTTACAATAATAAGATTTACAAATGCAAGTGATTAAGTAATTAGCTTACATCTCTGAAGATTACAATCCCCTGGACTTTGGGGCATCTGGCTCTCTGAAGATTACACGGTTTCACTTCAGTCGGCTGCCTTCTTTTTTTTGTGAATGAGATTTGTGCTTGACCGAAGCGTAAAGCAGTTTGCAAATGACCCCCAAATCCCTTCAAGTGATTTTTTTTTTTCTTAAGTGCACCATTTTCTGAGTGGACATGCAGCACAAGCACTGCACACAAGGGAGATGAATGCCTTACATTTATTTCAATTGAAAAATTATACACACTTGATAAAATAAAGCCAGGCTGTGGGGTGACATATCTAAACAGCTATCAAGGATTTCTTTGTTGCTGGGAGAACGCTGGTCCTTTAGCTACTCCTGTTTTCAACATTCAAAAGCTCTACCTTTTTTATTTACTAAGTAATTTGTCGGTTAGTGTTAATTTCCTAAATGCAACATAAAAGGAGCGCAGTGCGGTGAGAAAAAAAAATTAAAGGGGAAAATCATAAAAACAGCAGAGAATCAGGCAAATTGCTTCCATGTGTCTGTGGCTGCCAGAGCTAAAGGAAGCGGAGCGCTGCCTAAATGCCCCTGACCCGCCGAGACTGGGCCAATTCAGTTTGAAAGGCCCAGCTCTCTAATGAAGGCCTAATTTTTATTGCCACTCCATTGACTTCAAAGCAGTTCAGGTTGCCAAACATAATTTCACTGGAGGTATTTTCAGGTGCACTGCAAATAGTTCATAAATAATTTCCCCATTAGTCCAGGCGATGCACTTTTTGGGTGAATGTTTCGTCTGTTAGGTCCCTACCACACCACTCCTCCCTCCTCCTGGCCTCGACACCACCACCACCAACAGCACACCAAGCAACAGCCCTGCATCCTTCCTCTATCCCTGCACCCCCGTCAGCCTATAACCTTAGTCCTCTAGGAGCTTAAGGAGTCAAATACCGCTTAGTGGCTCTGTGAGTTTTCTGTTGAAGCAATGAGACAGGCTGGCCATGGCTCGGCGCTGTCAATCCTTTAGTAAGGAGCCCCACAGCCAGGGAGACACGGCTCCACCATTACAGGATTAGTGAATTAAAATAAATCCAACCCCAAGAGGCCCAATCACCATTGGTTTATTGGTTGTGACCATGCTGCCACTTTGAATGGCTACCTGCTATTGTGCAAGGAGCAGCATATGAGATGCAACACTGCCACAATTTGCCAGGCTGATCAGGGAGTGTACAACTATGGAGGCTTAGTTTTCATAAAATCCACCTGAAGGAGCTCTTACCATCTGAGTCACAGACAAAATGATTTGTGTCAATTTTCATGAATTGCAGGATTTAACTGCAGGAGTTTTGCTCTGCGACCCAGAGCAGAATAAATGGACCTCTTTTATTGTTGGTTTATTTAGTAGGCCAGTTTTGGGCGGCGAGGGGTCTTAAAAGAGACCATCCATGTTCAAGCCCTACACCTACACATCTACACCTATCGAGGTAGTAACTTGGTCCGAAGTTCACTAAGATCACATAATCGTAGCCTCTTAATAAGAGTGTTTAAGAGATTGCTAAGGCATTGTGAACATTTCTCTGTTAATTTTAGGAGCCATCTTTATTGTTCGACACATCACACCGATCACAGCCAGTCACAGGTGTGAGATTAGAGAATTAACGCTGTGTGTTGGTCGCATCATGACTTGCACAACATGCAAGATGGCGCCACAGATTTCTGTTTTTGTTTATTTGTTCAGTCAAATTCCTTGTATGTGTACACATACTTGGTCAATAAAGCTGATTCTGATTCTAATTTCTAATTGTACTCTGGATTCAAAGACCGCAAATGTATGATTTTCCCATGTGGTGAATAATGTCATGGCAAAGTCCTGCCTCTGACAGTATTTTGTTATGTGCTTTGTTAGTATTTGCTGTGAGACACTTAATGAGACACTGGCTGTGGTTCAGTTTTAGGTGTTTAATTCAGTTAAGTTTTTACCTGGCCAGATTACATCAGTTTCTGTTTATCATACTGAGTCTGATCACACTGCTGGTGACCCCTGACCTCCCTGTAAAACGTCTGGGGAAAAGGAGAATTTCCCAAGGATCAATGTATCGCATTACTTCAGTATGATCATTAACATTAACAATAGCTGGCCTTTTAAGGTGTGCAAAGGCACCTATCCAAAATGTGGTGTATTCTGTCAAATCAACATTTTAATGGATAGTGAAAGTCTCCCAGGATCCTGCAATCACAAGCCTAATTCAAAACAAACTAATAATAAAAAGAATCAATGCCATCAAAGCACATATGTTTCCCATTTCCAGACATTCTCAGAGAAGTAGTGGAATCTTGTGGGGCCGTGCCTTGACTTAGCAAGCCGTTAAACTAGTTTTTCTCTTTGTCCAACGCTCTGTAAAGAACTTCATAAAAAACTATGAACCTTTTGATAGGTAATAACACACAGGAAGCCACATGGGCCGAGATGAGTTGGAGAACTCTGGAATCGACTGGACACCAAATGTAAATCTCACAGACAGGAACACCAAGCCCATTAACCACCCCACCCCCCCAGAACAACCCACATTTCTCCTCCTTTTTTACATTTAGATGTTATTATAGTTCCATAATTGCGTTTCGTTCCCTGCAGCAGACCAGATTCTTTGAAGAGGGAAAAATGGAACACTTCTTTATTTTAAGCAGGCAGGTATTTTTCAATAAACTGGGGTGTTGTCATTGTACACATAACATGTTTAACGTGAAAACAAGCCATAAATCACAGCAGTGATAACTGATTACTCTCAATTCCTTCTCTTTCTCTCTCTCCCTCCCATCTGTATGTTTGCTCTCAGTTTATCCATCTGATGAACTCCATCCCCCACCCACCAATTCTGAATCAGTATACTTTGTTGTTGTGGTGTTGAAATGTGACAGTGAAGGCTTGCGTTTGTGTCTACTAAAAGTATGACATGGGATGGACAAAGTCAGTGTCAACTCCGAGGATAGAGCCCAGGACAATCGGTGCTGTACTAGGACGGATTTTTCCAGTGTTTTTGCAGGTTTTAGCAGACGGTTTTAGCCCAATAACTACAAATCCTGTATATTTAACATTACCGCTGTCATTTCAGTTATGTTCAATTACGTACAAAAGTCACCATGTTTACTTATTTGGCAGCCAACATCAGATTTTTAGGAGTCAGGAGCCAATATACATGGCATTAACAAGCATTTTTTTTAGAAAATTGAATCTCAAACAGGTTTAAAGATTCCCTCTAGCTCTGCCGCCCAGGTGTTCGACATGATTGCCCAATGAGGTGCACCTGGCCTGGGCATGTGCACATAAAGATCCTAAGTCAGCATCAGAGCAGAGGCCTCTGGCATGGGACTGCTGGTTTTGCTGTCATTCAGCCAGGGATTGTTGTGTGTTGTTTGGTTGTCTTTATTTAGTGTTTTGGTTGTTTGTCTTAAAGTAATAAATCCCATGGCTTTGGTTGTTTTAAAGGTGTCTGTATCATTTACCTTATATGTATGTTAACATATTTTTAACAAAATAAGAAGGTCGATAGTATGTTAACTGTGGTGGATTGCCTTTCACAAGCTAGTCTGTGTGTGTTGGTTTCCATACTAAGTGGAATCAAAGATAGGAAAGCAAATCTGGCGATATACTTCATTTTTCCTTTCATCATTCTTATGGTCAACAAATCTTGTGACAAGACCATGACCAGCAATCAATCACTCCTACTAAGTAGTATTGTAATAATTATTGTTTGTGGAGCCAAAGCTTGACTAATCTTATTCTTCTGTGTTTGTTGTCCAAAAACTATTAAAAACACACCAAACCCTCCATTACGCTGGGTGAAATGTTCCCTCATTATTATGAACATGTCGTTTATTTTCAGTCGATCCCACATACACTGTCCTGCTGCTGTAAATATTTCCTACTAACACCACAAATGTTCTGCTGAAAATAGTCCCCCAAAACTACACTTTATTCACGTTTGAGTAACATTTGCTTAAAGCTGTTTTAGGAAAATCTTATGTCTGTTTTAAAAAATGTGCATTTGTGACCCACCAGAAAAGATTTACGTCTTCAGTAGGAACGAATGGACTTGGGGCTGAAAGCCACAGACAGGGTAGTGCAGTCGGAAAGAATTGACCAAGACGTGGTTGGTTTTGGTCTTTTCATGGGATTTATTAATAAAATAATTATATAGAATATCGCCAGCCTTACCCTTCAAACACTCATGATATGTTTTGAAAAATGGTGGCTTGGCAGTAATGTTGAGTATGCTTTTTGAGGTGAATGACTTCAAACATGTAAAATCACACCATCACATTAGCATTAATACGCTAATTCAAAAGGTATTCCTAAATGCATTATGTAGCTATTCAGGATAATCTGGTTATTGGGTAGAAAGTCAAGCATAACAGCCATTCAATAGTCCCTCATGAAGGCATCCGGATACATGGACATATATAAACAGCTGTTGTTCTTCCTGCTTCTCACATTGCTGCTGTGTTTATCTCTGTCAGTCTGGTGTTTGGGATCTGATCAATAACACAAGACTGATGTGTCTCATGATTCATGACTACAGCCACTCTAATTCCCTTACACACACAAACCTTCATTAATGAGTTGTTATTGGAAGAAAGAGAGCCCTTGGTATCTGTTAAACACACATGGGTCCTCTTAATGAGCTCTCTCTCAACACACACACAGTCGTCTCTCTGTTAGGTCTTGGGCACAGTCCTATCCCGAGGTTCAAACCAACCCACACTCCCGAAACACGATGGAGGAGCGCCATTGTTCCACTGTTTGTGGTGAAAATGTTCTTACAGCTGAAACCATTACCTTAACCATACCCTTGTCTCAACTGCAGCGCTCATGTTGCTTGAAGAAAAATAAAAAGCACCTGCCTTGGCTGCAGGGACATTATTCCTCTCTGCTGTTGGGATTGAATGGCTCCTAGAGTCAGTTTGATTTTTGATGGATGGAGATGTGTCCAGACTGGCTCTCTGTGCTCCAGCAGGCCCTAATCCGGGCCCCAAGAGGCCCCTAGCCGTGTCCTTCATCCAATTTCACCGACTCCCAACAGGAAATGAGGGCTTCAGGGGGCACTGGTAAGGAGACGTGAGGCAGAGTCACATGGAGGGGTACAGACACACTGCGCACACCCAGAGCAGATGTTAAAAGAAAGAATCCAACAATAATATTTAATGGATCACTGATAGAAAACAAGGCCGTTGCCAAGAAACGCGTTTTCTTTCTTTGTCTTCCTTGCAATTTCTTTCAGTCTTTGACATAAATCAGTTTGTCTGAACCCAACACGCAGCTCAGAATTTACAACCAGGAATTACTCAGTTCTCCAAAAACCATTTCAGTTCAAAGAACACTTTAAAAGTTCGGGGGGCTTTTGTCTTTGAGAGAGGCAACCCCTCCCAAGCAGAGGCAGCCATTAGACGTTCCGGACATAATTAATCAGGGAGAGCGGAACGACACTGATCCGCATCAAACACTCCCTATTTCCAGATATCTCCTCCAGATTTTCCACTAACACTTTCTAATCATAAATAATCACACACAAAAAAGACACTCAATTAGATTAGTCTCCGAAGTCCTGGCATTATGGGGGGAAAAAAAGACATTCCTCTGGTCCTTTGCTAACTATCAAGCTAAAGCGTAATTGCTCTCTGGTGACTTCATACCAGTTGCAAGCTCGGGGTTTAACTTGCCTTATTAGGGGATTTTCAGAGCGCTGTGGATTGCGTGTATTGAGTTTAGACTGACTAGTATGAAAGAGAAGATTGGAATCATCCATAGACAGTGTATGAAGATTAGATTGGCCCTTGTTTTGATTATTGTGCGTCATGTTTGTGAAGTTATCGTCTGCAACATAATGATGTCTGGAGCTTGTGCCCGGACTTTTCCATTAGTTAGTCAGGTTTTCAGGGGGAAAAGGCTCTACTGAATAACAGCGTGTCTTCAGATGCTGAGGGATTTTGTGATGTTGGAGCTGCATTTGATATGTTATTCAACTTGCATGTTTAATCCATATGATTGACCAGTACAGTGGTTGCCTTTCGCCTCTTCTTTACATGATATTAGAGAAATTCCATAGTTCCTCCGACCGTTGCTAGAAATTATACTTCCTTTTTAACACATTTATGACATTGTAAGTGGCATATTATAAGTCAGTGAGAGACCAAGAAGAACGGCAACATCAGTCATTTCAAGTGACGACACGTTTACCTCTCGCGGCCGTACGATTTATGACAGGAGCAAAGGAGGATTTTGTTGATTGATTTGGAGGCCGTGTTGGTCAGTGAACAGCTAAAGATGGAGAGAGCGGAGTTTTACATTTTAACTTCTTTTAAAAATAAAAAACATTTTAAAATGTGTAAATTCTCTTTCTAAAAGATCTACGCCAACAAATTTTAATAATTGGAAATGACAGTTAATCCATTGACCCCTCCTATCCTCACAAAGTGGTATCTACAAATAATGAACAACACTGTATATTTCTTCTGAATTTTGCTGCATTAAAGTCTGATTTTCCACTGTTTTTCTGTATTACACAATGACTAGTATGCCATATCTTTTTCTAATTTATTATCAGTATGCCGTTTGAAATGCTACTCCCAGGGAGAGCTTGAACGCGTAGCAGCTCTACAGCATCATGTCACCAGATCCAATCAGCGATAATAGGAGTGATTGGAGTGGGTTTGGAAGGGGTGTGGGATTGTTATTGGCTGGTAAAGGAATCAAGGACTCACTGCATTGAAAGAAATTCCTTTCCTCAAACCCCAGATTTTTTGTTTCTTCCTATGCCAACTGAGATTACTGCATAAGGGTTTTTCTCCCTGCCTCGTCCCCCCGGTGAAAGAAATTTCATTGACCTCTTCTATCTATTGCTTCCATATGCGAGCAGTTATCTCTCTTGCAAATGGAAATGAGACCCAAAATTGCAACAAATGGGGCCATGCCACTGAATGCAGATGTTCTCTGCTCCTCGCCCCGAGTCCACATGCCCGATCAAATTAACTTTAACCCCTCCGCCGACAGAACAGACATCTCTTTTACAAACCCTCCGCTGCAGCAATTTGTTTTGAGTCGAGGCCCGAGGAACAACTGTATGTCCACATGTGGTAAATAAGAAGTGATGGTATCAAACACCTGGACCAGGCAGGGTTCAGTGTTACCCCGCGGCAGGGGCTCCCAGCACCAGGCCTCTAAGTCTTCCCCCTTCCCGTGCATGGGCCCAGTTTGGCCTCCTGGTCAGCTCCCTCTCTTTGGGCTTCACTGCTGGCTGTGAGGGGAATCGGCTGTTTGACGGAGAACACCTGCTTGTGGGGTGATTCTAGGGGGTCGAGGCTGAGAAGCTATAGTGATGGAGGGATGAAAGAAAAGCATGTAGAGGGGGAAGATTGTGAGAGGCTAACAGGTGCTTCCTCTATGGGACTCTGGGAAAGGCAAAGCACTGGTAATGTATGTAAATGGGAGCCGGCTCTTCGTGCCCATATCCCTTCATCAAGTCTCTGTATCTCTCTCGCTCTCTCTCTCTCCCCCCTCCTTTTGAATAATAAGAAAGCCCTATAAAAGTGGCCTCACACAGATAATTTACCAAATTGGTTAAATGTTGCTGAGAGCCTGGAGTGTTAATATGCTTCCATTCAGAGCAGGCAGAGGTCAGAGGAGTCACTGGTTAGCAGGAACCAGACAGAAACAACAGCGCTCTGATGATCCCATCCCACACAATGCCCTTTAGGGTTGTTCTGTAATGACCAGCACGTCTGAGCACATTTAGCACTACATATATCCACATTGGATATGAACTCTGTTTTGTTTACCCCCCCCCCCCCCCCCCCCCCCCCCCACACACACACACACACACACACACACACACACACTTCTGAATGATCTTATACTATAGTTGGAGACTTTATTCTTCATTTTTGGTGTGTTTTCTGCATGCATGCATGTACACTTAAATCTATAGTGAAGCAATTCTTATTTTCTTTCCTCCATGCCACCATCTGCTCTCCTTTAGGGACCCTGATTATGGCTAATGAGTGTTTCCAAGCCTAGTCCCCTCATCTATCTCCACAGACCCCAAAACACAGAACATGTCCCTGCTATTTCTCCACCCGTGGCCCTTTCGCTTCCACACATCCATCTCTCTTCATCTCTCTCACAACACACAGCAGCAACATCACCACGGCTAAATCCATCCCATCATTTATAAGGCTGTCAGCTTAATACACACAAATATTACATACATGTAGAAGGCATGCGGAATTGGAACATACAGGTGCTAACTTATTTGGCTGGGTCTGTTCCTGGTCCAGGCTAATGAGGAGCAGGTGAGTGGCTGTTGCTTTAATCAAGTGGAGAGTGGGCCGGGCACAGATTTGCAGCTTGTTGAAAGGCCAGTCGTACACATGGGCTTCATTATGGGGTTAGGGGAAAATCAGTCAGGAACAATTGTTTTCCCACTCCTGCAGCTAAAGTGGAATAGTTTTCTCTCTTTATGTCTCACACACACTGACACGCAGAACTGCACGTGCTCAGAAAGATGATAGATCCAAATTTGTCTGCTGTGTGAGTCAGTGTGGCATCAGTGAGGACGTGATATTATGAACTCTGCCAGATAACAAAGTGGAATTGAAGTTAAGCAGAATTTGTTGCCAAATGATTATTCTTAAATTTCATGCTAAATGTCTAAATTTCATTTTCTAAAGTTTCAGCATTTAAATAAGGCCCTGCAGCTGTTGTTCGTCTTATATCAGCAGCCCAATAGTTTCATATATTATGATACATTACAGTTTTACAATTCAAAGTTTTGGTATTTTAATGGTATGATTTAAAAATTACGATTGTTTTAGGATTGTTGATTGGACTCATTTTTGAATTATACCATTAAAACTATAATTAAGTGAACACACTTTTTGTTCATTCTCATTACCAGATGCGTAATTAAAGCCCCTGTGTGTGTCATTTTTACCTCACTATATATTTCGCAAATAAATATTATGGTGGACTACAACAGTTGAACAAAAATGTTACCAATTAAATTTCCTGCAAACTGTGCAGACTGATTTATGGCGGAGCTTCAACCAAACCAAGAAGAGGGCTGACTAACTACCATGCATGGAAAATCAATTCACACACACATCTGCAAGTGCTGCACAGTGTTATAGCCAGGTGATTAAATTGTAGTTGAAGCTACTGTAATTTTTAGAACAATCTGCAAAAGAACATCTCATTCTTCTGCATTGTCGGTTAGCTGACTTTCAGTGTAGGTCTGTTAGCTGCTGCTTAATGAACTTATCCAGCAACAAAACAGATAATCTACCACAGTAATAAAATTAATTATTGTAATTACTTAATTACTGAAAACGGACTAATTTGGCTTCTTCTCTACTCATTCTGTATGTGCTTTGTATGTTCGTTAGCAAAATGCTAGTGGAACCCAATGCAATCACAATTAACATCAAATTAAGTGGGATATAGGTATTTTTTTGCCATGTTTTTGACTCCACAGTGTGCCAGCATGGTGTATATGCCACAGGTATATGAATTTTATAGTAATAGTATAGTAGTACAGTAAAAAAAAAAGGTATAAAAAATGTTTTGTGTATGAGACTATGTGTCTCAGTTTTTAGTTTTGTTTTGGCAAGAAATGCAGCAGACCTTTGTCTCCGTCCTCTGTGCTGGTTAGCTAGTGTTTAACTAACATGCTCATACTGTGAGTTATTCTTTGCTCACCCAGCAGCAGCCATGCACACATATCAGGTGCTGAGTGGAATTAATTTTGTGAATAAATATTGCCGCAGAGCACAGCTTCTCTCAGTCATAGTATATAAAGTGTTTCCTTTGCATAGTTTGTGTTCTCTTTGCAGTCTGTATGACTGGTTGAGGGTTCGACCCATCTGTGGGACAGCTGATGTGAAATACTATCATGTGACTCAGGTCGCCACCAAAGTCATCAAATTTCAAATCTGACTGGGGGTAGCTTTGAGTAATCAGTTTAAAGTGAAATTTACTGCACAAAATATATTCAAACTGACTACATGACAAATTCTGCAAGCAAGATTTGTCTCACTATGAATCAAGCTTTGAGTGACTAAAGTGGGATAAACAAAAGGAAACAAATTATGTTGGTGGGCCACAAAGAGCTGTTTGTGATTTATGGACCACTGGGGAGGTATAAAAGCACATTCACACAAATTATTCTAACAATTCAGATAAATGAGCAAATAACTTCATGTTAGTCTTGACGGGAATATATGACCGTTTTAGAGAGGTACAGCATGGAGGCCCCTCACTTCCAGTTTAAATGGAGTCATTCTTAAGAACTATGATGTTAAGGGACTACCATGAAACTGAGGAGGCCTGTGTTTAAAAAGTTAACATCTGCACTTGATGAATATCTACAAATATACTCTAAATATGTCATAGCTGGAATTAAATAGTTACTTTAATATTTGACAAATCAACATTTGATTCCGAAATTAGTTTCTAAATTTATTAGATGGTGGTCCCTGCTTATATTGCCGCTGGAAATACACACATAAAAACATATAAAATCATTCAGTGAGATTTAATTTAATAAAAAGCTGCTGTGTCAAATCATTCTGAGACACACCTTATTTTTTGTTGCCTTGCCAGAGACAGTAGCTGAATATGTAATACTTTAGTTTTGTTTATTTTTTGAATAAATATATATATATATATATATATATATATATATATATATATATATATATATATATATGAAATCCACAGAGACAAAATCCATCATCATACATCCTCTTACTTTTCTCCTTGTGTTGGTTCTCTTCACAGATTTTTTTTTTATCATCCCAACTCCCACAGCCTCAGCAAGGCCACAGAGCTTTTACCCAAACCTTTTACTCATGCACACCACATCATTTTTCTGTTTACCTTAACAAACTCTCTTCGCATTCAGTGTTTTTAAGTATTTGTATTCACAAGAGGGATGTGTAAAGCAGTGCTGAGTCCAAACTGTAATGACTACTCAGTACTTAAAAATCATATTCTTTACCCTGTAGTTGAACTTTCTTGGGTAAAATTTAGAGGAAGTGTGTGTGTCTGTGTCAGAGAGAGACTGTGTTTGTAACTTTGCATGCATACATGCATGCCTGTGTGTGTGTGTGTGTGTGTGTGTGTGTGTGTGTGTGTGTGTGTTAAACTCCACAATCTCTGCATCCAGAAGTTGAAAAATTAAACTCGACCTGGCTCGGCATCTGCAAGACTTCTAGTGAACTTTGGAAGGTCATCTCCAAGTAAACGCAAGGCCTGCTTTTGCATAAAACTCAACGGCTGATCTATGACAAAGCTGCTTAATGTGTCATTCCACTGACAGGTTCCCATCACTGCTCATTAAGTCCAGCCATGTCAGGGGTGTCAGCTGGAGTCTCTCACCACACACCAACACCCCTGCCATATGAAAGCAGGTGACAGGAGGAGTTACTGTCATAGAGGAGGGACTGTGAACTCGCACCAATCCCTCTGTCAGCCGTTATGACTGGAAAAATACTGTGCAAAGATGCAATAACAAGGAGTGTTTTGGCCGGTCATTGGCACAGAGCAGGGAACAATTACGAGTGTATTTTTTTTTCTCGCAAAGGTCTTTCCTCGGAGGCAGGAGGCCGTTAAGTTGTTTCAGAGACACCCTGCACCTGTAGTTCTTCTCTGTGAAGCAAGGGCAGGCGTGGGAGTGTGAAAAGAACTTCTCTTTAACCTCTGAACCCTGACCTTCACACTGTTTCAAAGTGTAAAATGGGTGGCTGAGGAAGACATGGCTTCACGTTTGATGAAGAAATCACAGCAGTGGAGAAAATGAAGGAAAAGCAGCAGTTAAGTTGATGCTTGTTAGCTGCGCTGAGAGAAATGTGATAGCTGTGAGACGCTTTCCATGTCAAAAGGTGAGATTTTATTTGGATTTTTATGGTTGTTTGAATATGCACAAGGGAGAATTACTCGCAAAATGAAACAGTAGATGCTTTCTATGGCACTGTATTACTTTTATACTTGCGGCTTTGTTGCATAGTCATCTTGGGTCAAATATCATTCAGTAGGTGAATAGCAGAGAGATGGAGCTGCACTCAGAATGTGCCTCTCTGTTGCCAGTAGGTGCAGCTGTAGTTTAAGCCAGCAAGAGTGAAAGAGTGTGTGTGGGGGGGGGGGGGGGGGGGGGTGATGTATGGTCTGAGTTAAGTTAGAGTTAATTGAGGGATGATATTAACAGACCATGAAAATTTTTGGAGAGCTGTTTTGGAGCTAAACCTTCTGTACCATAAGGAGCTGAACCACTTGGCAACAGACATGTTAAGGGGGACACTGGGAAACATTTCCCCTGGTCCCCCATTGAGCCTGATCAGCTTTCCACTTACTAAGAGAGAAAACAGACGCTGTTGTTTGATTAGTCAGAGTGAGGATCAGTCCAAGCTTTTTCACTTGCAGAGGGGAGCAGATGAATCCTGAGTCAAGGACACTGACACAGTTAGCTTATAACAAATGTAGTTGTTTGTCAGCTACTATATCTGACATGGGGTCTGAGCATTATTTGACTTCAGGATCTATATCACAGATAAACATAGAAAGCATTCATATAGTCTTGGTGCATGCATGTGTGTCAGGTGGATTTCTTTAAGACCTTTAACCTCCCCAGAGTAGGAAGTTTCCCCAGCAGGGTCTGCTAGTCGTCTGAGCAAGTCCACTTCCTGTGGGCACAACCACGCTTCCTGTTTGGCTGGTGGCCGGTCTTCGTACAGTCCTACGTGATGAATAACGGACTGAGCAGCAGAGTGTCTGTGCAGGCTCCTGCGTGTGTGTGTGTGTGTGTGTGTGTGTGTGTGTGTGTGTGTGCCTGCCATGCGAACCATAAAGCTGTCTTAACTTAAGCAGTGATTAATACACCCATCACTTTCTAAATGCTGCCTGCCTGTTCTCCGGCCTCTGCCTCCACAGAGTAGACCAATGTTTGCCTTTCCCAAAGCGCCCTCCCTTTACGACAGCGCGGGGTCAGAAGGAGAAAAGAAGCATTCTTTAATTTGATAATTAGTCTGTGGACTCTTTGGGGTGAAAGAAAAGGATTGGCCTCATTAGCTGTAATTGTCTAATTGCCTTTCATCTAAATAGCGTGTAATTTTCACTTCATGGATTATACAAATACCATAAATGTGCCTCTGTGTTATTTGTGTATCTTGCAACTCGCCTCAGAGCAAAAAAGCTAATTCTGCTGTCAGGGCCTGCTGGAGTGTGAGATGAGTGTGTTTAAATAGTGAGACGAGTGGAAAATCTGACTGAAGGGGTACAGTGACAAATAAGACAGAATTGTTTAAAGGTTTTCCTCTGATGATATCGTCCATTTTACTTCACATAGAAACAAATGACTCTCTAAGATCCTATTGGTTCATGTTTTAATTATTTCAACTTTGTTTCTAAGGAATCATGTTTTTTCTGTGGATGGCTCTAAATATTACCACACTTTCATGTACAAGCGAAACATATAATATGAAAAGACTAACCTTCAAGCCTGAATCTAACCTCTGTGTTGCTTTTCCAAGTTATACTATAGGGATAACTATCCGACAATACAAGCCGATGCTACCTATTGATTTCCATGTCTTCTAGATGGACTTGAATTGGTGAGGTTGCTAACTTTTTACCTGGGAACAGTTCACTTTAGTCTTTTTTGCAACATTACACATCATTGAAATAGCATGATATCATGTATGTAGCCATCAATTGTATATTTAAGAGCCTTTTAGGATTTTTGATTTTCATGAGTCAGCTCCAAGACATTTGAAAGCCGATTTTTTTTTAATTCACCATCATCATTAACGTTATATCACAGGATTAACATTGATTACAGCCACAGTTTATAAAAACTTCAGCCAGCAAAATCAGTGGTTGCCAACAAAAAAAATCAGAAGCCAGCTGCTTTTGTTGACTTTGGTTTGAAAGTAAGCACCTATAGTTTCAAAAATCCCATTTGAATTTGTCAGTGTTAACATTGCAAACTGCTTATAGTAGAGAGGTTGGAAAGCTTGACATGTGTAACAACAGTAATCTAAGGGGCTTATTATGATAATGATTTATTCTATTGTTATGATGAGTGTTTTTAAGCTTTATTTGTAGCTTGGACTTCCTCAAAAAGGCAAAAATAATAACAGCTGGGGAACGTGATTTAGGGGATATCTGCTGACCAATGGGATTCCAGGGGGTAGGGACTTCTCACTTTCTCAGTATTGTCATTGTTATATTTTTATACAGTACTACATTGGTGTATATTTTGGTGTAACAATGTGGAATATGTCTGCCCAACCCTGGGAACTTTTGCTGAAAATCTCAATAAAGATTTTGGAAAGAAAAGAAAGAGAAGAAAGAATTTGTGGCCCCTGACTGTGTTAAGGTGTGTGCAGAGGGCTGGGGTTTGGAGGGGGGGTTGCTTATGCATTAACACAGACATAAACAGATCATCATGTCTACTGCCTCACTCTGAGTCCCACCTCCTTGTGTGTTACGCCCATGGGAGGCATCATCCCTCTGAAGAGAAACAGGCGCTTTAAGTGATCAGTCTGTCCTTCACTCACCCCCGCCTCTCTCCCTCAACCCCCCCAAAAAAACTGAAAACACACTTATCTATGTCGTGGCCACCTGCCAGCACAGGCCTGTCCTTTTGTGGATGTCTGTATAAGCCTGGGATTCTGTTACCCTGCTCCCCAGGGAGGCCAAACACTGCTGTAGGCAGCCAAGCTACTGGTAGACTGAATGCTTGAACAGGATAACATACAGGCTAGTCAGTGACAGGAGGAAGTACATCACTTATTATCTGTGCAGATATAGACAGCCTAAGTCCCTCAACACTTCAGGGTTCACTTTTGTTCCATTAGCTTTCATTTCTCATACAAAGCTCGTTCAGACGCTCTTTTTGAAAAGTGGAAACATGATACCGGTGTCGAGGACTGTTTATTAGACCGCATTACTTTATCTAGGTGTACCTAATAAACAGGCAAATGAGTGTATATAGCCCCGCTAGCTTAAATACGTCAAAGGTATTTGTGTAAATGACAGCTGCCTACGAGGAGTGGTGTCTGCCAGTGGAACATGATGTTTATAAGTGGCAAACATTACACCAGCAGAGCAACACCACCAATTTAATTGATTCTGAAAATAAAATTCTGAAAGTCGCAGCCCTATAATGCCGTCTTCTGTGTCTCTCTGAAACACTACCTAATGGGTACTTATATAAGAATACAAAAACTGTCGGCTAGTGGTCACTGGCTGAGCTGATTCACCTTGTTGAACCTTGTTCACTGTGGTAACAAATACCGATATTTGAAGAGAGACACAGGTGAAAAGTTGTTGGCTAAATGGATAGAACAAATTTGGAAACAAAAGCAACTTGACAGAAAGCAGAGAAATTGTATTTTCTCTGCCAATATTGTGCGTATTTGAAAAACTGTAGCCAAAAAAAATCTCCTTACCTTGAAGGATGTTGATGTATTGCTCCCCTTTAGAGATATCTTGGGTTAGCCGGCCTTAAATTCAGCCAGCCACTGTGTGCTTTTGTCATGTAAGACAAGCGTTGAGGATCATAGTCATAAACAATTTGCACAGATGAACTATGTGGCATGTGTCAGGACCTCATTAGGGGTTTTTGTTAATGGGTCATTCTGTGATGTTGTGGTTAATTCTGTTTGCACAGTTGTTAGAGTGCAGATTGATAAAGAACATTGATGTAACTCAGTCCTCTTTCAGAAAGCTGCAAGTCTACATGCGCATACTGTAGCTCCAAAGATGGAGACAAACATAATCTTCTAGACCAACTGTCAAATGTGATTGTAGGAAAGTATTTGGGGTCTATTTTCCTTAAATTAAATAGAATTATACAATCACTGTGGATCTCCAGCAGGAGTATATACGTAAGAAGTGTAATGACTTTTGCATGTCTGTATTAAGGGGCTCTCGATCTCAGAGGTCTGAATGGGAAATACAGCCCATCTGCTGAACAAGGCGGCAGGGATAGAGATGATTGCATCACAGGATCATCCATTAGTGCTGTCATCTGGAATTCACTGTGGGACCACAGTGCAGCGGGCTGCTCGGCTCGGAGCAGTTCATTTAGCAGCACATTGCGCTTGCAGCAGCAACAGTCTATCAGCAGGTCAGATGTGCCAGAGGCTGGCAGACCTCTCTGAGCAGCACAGTCGTCCCGTTTTGATTGAAGCAGCTGTTACATTATGATTAGAGATGCACTGGTCCAACCTTTCCTCCCAATAATGATTCGGATAGCTAAAGTGATGCGGAGTGCCGTTTCTTATACCAGTGCACTTTTTAGCCAAGCTAGTGACACTTTGGTCCAGACTGAAATTTCTCAATAACTATTGAATGGATTGGCATTTAACTTTACAGACATTTTACAGACATTCAGGGTCCACAGAGGGTGAAGCTGACTTACTCAGTTGATCCCTTTTCCTCTAGCGCCACCATTGAGGTCTTTGAGTGATGTCTCAACAACTGTTGGATGGATTGCCATTTAATTTGGTCCAGACATTCATGTCTCCCTCAGGAAGAATTCTAATAACTTTGGTGACCCCTTAACTTTTTCTTCAGTGCCATCATCAGGTCATCATTTCAATTTGTCCAATACTTTATGACCAACCCTAATACCTGAAAACGAATGACATTCGCATTAACCTCAGCTATACTTTGTGTTTAGTGCTAATTAGCAAATGTTAGCATGTTAACACACCAAACTAAGACTGTGAACATGGTACACATTACAACTGCTAAACATCAGCATTTTAGCTTTGTCACTGTGAGCATGTTAGCATGCTGACATTAGCATTTGTCTCAAAGCACTCACAGTGCAGCTAACACGGTTAGACTCTAAGTCCATCCTTCAGTGTGTACAGTAAAGTAACACAAAGTTGTAACTACACACATTTCTTTACCATAAGTGAAGACATCCATACACCAACATTCCTTTCAGGCTTGTCAAAATGTTCAAAATACTGGGCCATTGCCATCCCTGCAGCCGTGCCTCTAGCATGGCTAAAAAAAACGTTATGACGAGAGCGCCACATCTCAGTAACAGAGAACAATAAATAATCTTGCATTGCATCTCAGTGTCCCTGCATTATTTGTCTTTTTGAAACATGAAATATTAATTCAAGGGACAACGATATAAGAGTATAATTTAAGAATAACATTTACAACAAATATGAAATTGATGGTGTATTTACATTTATTTTTTTCAGCTTGTTGCTGTGTTGTAGTGATCATTATAACTATGGTTTTTATATTTTAATCTATTCATCAATAAAAGGCCCATGCCAAATTTCTTTAGATGTACTGTATCTCTTAACGAAAACATCGCTGAGTGTCACTTTAAACGTGTCGTTTACGAATTCCAACATTTCCTGTATTCTGCATACAGGCAAAAAGCTCCATGAGCTACATTTACTGCATTTCACCCTTTTGTCAGCTCACGAGCAGTAAGCTGCACGGCCTACTAACGAGGTTCTAGTGGCTGTTGACTTGAATAACAACATGTTAGTTACCGAGTGGAGAGAAGAACAAAGACCTTCTCCTCGTTACTGCTGGTGCCTGATTGTTCTCAGCCTTTCTCTGAAGACAGCTCCTAATATCATCTCATAATCTGCCATCCTCTCCTCCAGATGCCCCCGCCACCACTCGCTTTCATGTCTGACTGTCGTTCAAAGCCTAATCATTAATGTGATTTATTTCTCGCTGTGTATTATTTTGTTCCTCTAATTTGTTTGGGTTTTTCAGCATGGGTGTAAATCAGAATCAAAGCGATTTGCCACTGCTTTTCCCTGTCACCTCTGTTAATGGCCTGTCTACTGGAGGTTTGCACTGAGAAGAAGCAGACCTGCTGTCTACCTAAATCACCTCTCCATCCTCTCCCCTCATCATAAACACAAAGAGCCCATTGGCTACTAACACAAACACCTTCTCTGACTGACCCCAAGCTATAAATCAGCAGCTCTGTGCAATTGCAGGACCAAAAAGTGAAAATTGGCGATGGTGGAAAACAAAATACAATCATTAATCACCATTAACTTTGTGAAAGTTTTGATACTGAAAATATTATAGCTTGACACTTTTACCAACAATATAGTTTGACACTTTTTAAGATATAAATGGGAACAAAAATTGCAGAAACACATGTATCCCAGAGATGAGGAGACTGAGTGAAACAATAGAGCGGGGATGATTGTCATCTGTCCATCATGTGAAGAAGGCGATCGCTTCTCAGACGGCATGATGTGTAATGTGATTGGACAGTGCTGTGACAGCGAGCTGTGACCTTCAGCTGCCTGCCTACCCCAACCCCACCTTCCAGGGTTCTGGGAGGGATGCCAATGCTACTGATCAATGGGGGCATTGGCACTCATCATGTCAAATCCACTCCATGTCCATTTCCCGTCTCTTTTGTCACCAGGCCTGCGCTTTCCTTCCGCTAGTCAATCACTCAGAGCTATGAACCGAGCTGTTCACACGTCAGAGAAAGAAGTGGTGATGTTGCATAAATTCACCCTCATTTTTTCGGCTTACATGTAGCCTTCAGTTTTTAAGGCCGCTCTTTTTCATCTTCTTAAAGCACTCCACAAACTATACACACCACCGTGAGAGTAGTGCACACACACACACAAAAAGCCAGGAGAGAATTATTCGTAGAGGCACATAGCCACGGCAGCCTTAAATGAGAATTTCACCAAACAAACACAATCAAGCCCCTATTACATTTCTCTTTCATGATGCTGAAAGGAAATGCAAACGAGATTAGATAACACAAAGGCCACAAGGCTCATTTCTCTCCTGTGTCTGGAGATGGCTAAATGCTCTAATTCCCCTCTCCGCTCAGCTCCTCAGGCCAAGTCCCCCTTTTGTTGAACCCAAACCAACTGCATTAATGTAATGTAAAATTGCCTCTCACAGGAACATTTTTTTTCTTTTTTTCTATCACTTTTTTTCCTCACCCCAAACCCTCTGTTAGACTCTAAATTAACTGAGCACAAACCACTCTCGCTTTAAGTGGGCATGGCATTGTTTTGAACCATGCAATTATAGAGAGATCTGTCTGTGTGCCAGGGGGTTTGATTCATGGTGCAGCCTGGGCAGTTAGAACAATCGGAGGAGCCTGAACAGGATCTAATGGATAAGTTTGGACTGAGAACAGGCAGCAAGAGAAAAGGGTGCTCAACTGAGGGCCTTAACGTCACAGCTGCTTGCCGGTTCGCAACAGCAGCAATAAATAGCAGCTACATAACTTCCCTTAATCAGATTGGAGCAATCAGCCTGAAAAAGTTTCCCATATGTTGTCGTAGCTGAGCTGAGATGGTGGGGGGGGCTAAAAGAAGGAGAGGGAGAGAGCAGGAGTGGGCTCATTTATAAAAGGCTGATAAAACAGAAAGAGAAAAGAAGAGTGAGAGGCTGGATTTGAGAGAGAGAAGTGCCAGGGTTACAGCCAGGACACAGGCCACAGGGAGGTTAGTGTGTCTGGCTGCAATTAGCCAGTCACAGGAGAGATCGAGATGATGCTTCGGGGAGCTATTGGTCCTCAGTCATTAGTGATTATTCAGTCAGAAATTACCGACTCTGAAGGCAAAGTGTGGCTGCGTCTGGTAGTTTACTAACACATGTTTGCTTCCTACACTCGCAGCAATTCAGCAAGCTCCGAATCTGAAAATACTTCATACATGAAGTGTTTTGATAGACATGTTTATGTGGTTTATGTGGCAGTATTGATTGCCTAAAATGAAGTTTGACATCAGTGACACTTTTTAAATTACCAAATACACAAATAAAATTGAACTTTGTAGTGTAATTTGGCCCAGTTCTACCTCAGCTTGCCAAACACCATCTTGAGAATGCCGATTTTCAAAAGCATGGCAGCAGTCTGCATTAATGTGGGTTTGCTTTGGAAATCTTATTAACTCTGAGCACTTTATGAGATGTGGTTACGATTGTTTAATTAAATAAGCATTAGGGGGTGTTTTCAAACTCATAAAGAAGTTATTCCATTTCCTCTGCTTTCAACAATCCCTGAAAATTGTGTGATAATTAAAACCCTCTAAGTGTTTCATAACAGAGAGCATATTTAACGCCTGACACTTGCTCTCATTTTGCACAAACACACACAGTTTATGGTGAATATAATCCAGCCACAATAAAATCTTTAAAGGTCTGCAGTCATTTTATTTAGATGTGTTCTGATGTTTTGAAGTGACCTTAGTTAACTTTTCTTAACGGCAAGTAAAACTGAAAATAACAAAACATAAAAATGCAGGAGGGAGGTCACATAAGTACTACCATAAGCACAAATACACCCACCTCGTGTGTCTTTTTTTTAATCTCTATGTTGATGATGACGCTACGACGAACACAAAACACAGAGTAGAACTTTTTATATAAATTCACATCTACTCTGTTCTGGGTTTTGTCAGCCCCTCAGTGAGCCACTGCTTATTTGTTTGTTATTGCAGCTGATGTGGAACGTGGTGAACAAACACAACATCTGCAACTTGGCACACGGTGCAAAATACCTTCAAAGCCTCAATCATGCTGTATCCAGGGATTACGTACATACGCTCGTACTCAGGCACACAGATGTACAAACCAATGGGTCCTCAAGAACACATTTTGTAAGTTGAATGTGAGTGCTAGTACTGATGATCTTACTATAAGCATAACAGTAATAATTGGGAATGATAATGTGGTTTGCTAGCCTCGTGTGTTCGCCCACAGCTCGCCTCAGCTCCACTCAACATCTGAAGCACCCGACCTGCAAAGTTTGCAGCTCCAGATGTGGCTGCAGCTCTC
Organism: Enoplosus armatus; assembly: GCF_043641665.1. Classification (NCBI taxonomy): domain Eukaryota; kingdom Metazoa; phylum Chordata; class Actinopteri; order Centrarchiformes; family Enoplosidae; genus Enoplosus; species Enoplosus armatus. Next base: position 7,393,187 of record NC_092190.1, on the reverse strand, counting down.
ACCCCTGCATGGTCTCCCACACCTGATTTATATCCTGCTCTTACAGCACTGCACATGTGAGCACACCCACCGACAGTACATATACAAACACACATGCACACACGTAACTGTATACACACAAGTGTGCACATGCAGAGAAGGCACAGATACACACTCCCACTCCCCCACATTGGCACACGCATACACACTCCCAAGCACTCACAAATAAAAACAAGAAATCAATGTAACCTGTAATTTTTACAGGGCTGATTTGAGTGTGTGTGACAGGCCAAATCCAATAGCTGCAGCAGGGCTGACAGGCCTGACATGAGTCTTGCCTTGCCGGCCCCTCAATTATGCATGGCCCAATGTTTCCCCAGATCTTAATTGAATCACACTGTCTCAAACTTGTTATTTCTAATTTGTTGCATTTGATTTCTGACATCAGCGCTGCTGTGTCATGAATTATGCAAACAGGAGGACCTTTAATTGTGAGTGTTATTAAAACAAAACTAATTGCAGATGATTAAAATGTGACTAGGAAGCAGGATGTTGGGGGCTTCACCCTGACATGGTTTCGCTACTACTGCCAAATAATGATTAGGTCTCACGGCTGTCTGAGCTGTTGTTGTTTTGTGGTTGTGACTGTAACCTTGGGTGGAACATGTCGCACGGTTTAATGGAGGGATCAGATGTAGTCATGTTGGTGGACTGCATGCTGAGCACGGGGCTCTGTGGTGATATAATGGGCAATGATGACACTGGATGACACAATGATGCTGGAATGTAACACGTTAATATATCCACACAATGGGAGAAAGAAGAATTGGTATAATTCATAATTTTAGCTGAATCATACAACTTCTCCCACTTTTATTGATTATACCTCATGAATTTTGATTAGTTCTTCTTCCAGAAATTGTTTGACTGGCCCCTAAATACATAGAAAATTGCTTTCAATATTGCCACCTTTGAGACAATACACAGACATTGACATAAAATGAGAACCTCTTGGAATTCATTCTGTTTAAGTGTATTGTCAGGCAAAAGTAATAAGGTATTTTGAGATTCACGAAAGTGCAATGAAGAAAGCCACATAAAAGTAGAATAAGTCAATATAGTGTATGCCTGTAATATTCCTAAATGATTACCAAATAATGAGGACTTGATGTGGAGAAACAAAGAATTTAAAATAGTGTGTTACCCTTTCTCTTTTGTAGGGTGAGTAATAACCTTTTTATTCCTTACTATAAAGTACTCATGCTCTTTTAGCCCCTATTTATGCAACTATGAGCAGTTGAACATAGCATGATTACAAAATAATATACCATGTAAAATAATCGTGCAATTATTACAATAAAAGTGTGCATGTGTAAGGTTGTAAGTGGTAAAATGAACCCTCCTGCTCTACTCATAAGAGATTTAACAATTGAATTGTGCCTGCAGGGCAACAGCTCAGCACCTGACTGAAGGTAGGGATCCTCACGGCTGTGTTCCATGCGGGACGTTGGAGATGTCTGGAAGTCATTTCCACATGTGAGGAGGCGGGAGGGAGGGCACACTTTAGTTTCATGAATGTTCAATCAATTCAATGGGACAGCTTAACTTTCTTTTTCCCTCTCAGAGCACATTTATAGGCCCACAGGCATTCGCAGGCTGCATTCAAAGGCTGACTGTGTCTCATACAAAAGCAGAGTAATTTCACCTTTGGGGGGCAACAGCTGAAATGTGTAGTAAAGAGAAAGAATAAAGGAAAGAAAGCTTGTCAAAGCTCGTGTTTTGGTGCTGAAACGAATGTGGTCATACTTCATTTTGTTGGGTGTGCTACATGATGAAAAAAAGGCTTTTATCTAAGGCTGTTTAAGGGATGTCAATGTCTGTCTGTCCACTACAATTTTGTACACACATTCATGGTCCCCGGAGGATGAAGCCTACTGAGTGTGGTGATCCCCTTGATTTTTCCTTTAGTGCCACCGTGAATTTTACATTTCTGGCTTTGAGTGAAATATGTCATCAACAATTGGATGTATTGCCCTTTAATTTGGTCACTCATGTTCCCCACAGGATGAATTGCATTAACTTTGGAGATTCCTTGCGCCATCATCATTGTGTAATGTATTTGTCCAATGCTTTAGTTCATGACCAAATACCTGCAAAACTAAAGACATTCCCATCCGCCTCAGCTGGAATTCATTTTTTATTCTAATTACCAAATGTTAGCATGCTAACATGCTAAACTAAGATGGTGACCAATGCAAACACTACCTGCTAAACATCAGCATGTTAGCACAGAGTGGCTAGCATGGCTGTATTCTTGTTATTGTAAAAAAGGTCTTCTTTACTTTATATCAGGACACAATGATCATGTTTTCTGGGGATGTTGGCATGCCTTTTTGTCACACTCCTTCTTATGGTTTGCTCAAAATGTCTCTCTTTTCTATGAATAAAACAAACATTCAGCTCTGATAGCTTCTATTAGGAGGGGGCTGTGTATGCTACAGTTGAGATGACACAGCATCTGCCTCAAACTAATGCTATCGAGCACTGAACATTTGGTAAAATGCTCTACTCCTAGCTAACACAATCATCTATAACCAGCCCGGGTCCAGGAGATGAGGCAGGGAATATATACATTTCCTTGAACTCCCAAACCCTACCTGTCAGATGCTTGTGTCTCAGCCAGGGCCTAAAAAGCTTTATTCTCATTATGTATGGATGCTAAGCAGTGGGTGACGTGACCTGCCAATTCAAAAAGTCTATCTTTGCATAAAAGTCTATGTCAATAAGGGGCCTCGGTGGTTGGGTTTCTGTCTATATGATAAAGTAGCTAAGTATATTTTGCCTGTGCCTGTAGGATGGCTGCAGAACCTTGTCTGTGGAGATGACAATTAGAGTCACTTTCCACCCAGGTTAGGCCAGACAGGCCTTGTCAACCACCAGGAGAAGAGAATGGAGGGAGACAGAGAGTAATATGTGTACCACTCTGATTCTGCTTCACCTCGTGATCCTTGCCACTGACCACCAAGGGGAGGGGAGGAAGTTGGGGCGGCGAGGTAAAGCCAAATACACCTCAGCAGTTACTGTGGATCTATTTCCAGTTTTAAAAGTGGTTATGAGCTGTCAGTGAGTCATTCTTATATTTTTCAGTTACCATGTTTCTCATATCGGCTTTCATGGACTCTCAATGTTTTCCGACCAATAAAAGTGCCAAAGGAATCATCTCTGAGATTGTAAAGACGCATAATATATGATAGAATAGGAAATGAGCTGGTGCGGTGTGTATGAGACACACTAAGCACACTGTGATGCACACTGTGTAAATTAAACATCCAATGGGTAAGAGAGCTTTTCTGTGTTTTATTGCCATGCAGTCCAGCCAAGCAACCATTACAGTTGATGTGCAAGAGACATTGCAATGATCTCAGATCAGCTTTTGAATCTGACTCACACTCAGCCCCAATGTCTTCTTAACAAATCTAAAGTAGAGCAGTCTGTCAAACGTTTTGGCACAGCAGTACAACTGTCAGGTTGGAGTGTGTAAGAGATGTGCTGCATGCCTCTGTGTTGCAACTTACCCCTGAAAGGATTAATAATTTACATGGGATTACTCTAAAATTCCACCATTTGCCACAAACCTGTGTAACATTGATTTGTTGAACTGTCATAATAGCACATCACTCAAAGTAAACAATCATCGCCTCACCAAGAGCTGGAAGTAAATGTCTCTCTCTGAGAAAGTAAGATGGAGGAGGAGGGGAGGTTTTCATTCCTTTCTCGTGGTTTCCCATCGAGTGGCTCTCTCCTAGCTGAGGGAGAGAGGGAAAGAAAGAGAAAGCTGTAATTGCTGTCAGTCTCTCCTGAGCACAGCCTTAAAGGCAGCTGCTGTTTCACAGCTGAGGAGTGAAAGGAGTTCGGGCTGTGTGGCTTCCCCTCCAGGCCTCTGGAGGATTTGGTGAGTTCTCTCCTCCTTCTTGTTTACCTCTCATTGTCAACAGCGGCACACAGTTTTTGGGTGCAGGGGAATCAGAAGGCTAACAGCCTATCACACTCAGAAACAGAGACACGGGTAATTGAAAAGATTATCCTCAACATGCCAGCTATGATTTGGAAGGTTTTCAAGTGGTGAAAGTTTCCCTCCAAAATATTGCACACAAATATCAAAACACAAAAGGCTTTCCCAAAAACATCAATGCGCAGAGTTTGACATGTCTGTGTTTACTCCAGATGCCTTGTCAACCACTTTGGCAGATATATATTCATCCAAGCTCCTCGAGTTCTTCTTCTAACCTGACAGACTGTATCAGCTTTTTATGTGCATTTAGAACATGCCCCATAAACAAGGTCTTAGCTGCCCCAGCCCCCCGACTCCACCCTGCTAATAATAGCCATGTCAGCAGCGAAGACCTACCATAAATGTATGCTTTTATGTGCATATGTGTTTATCCAAAAATAGTTAAATTCGTTATATAAATCATGCACTTCTACATAACATCCATTCATACTTTCTTATATGCACATTTTTACGATTGTTAATTGCAAAAAGGCACATTCACAGTTTCTCCTACAGATTCTGGCTGACTTAATCCCTCCTTATTGGCAAACATTAGAATTTGCTTTAAGTGTTGCCCACAGAGGTCAAATCCCCTCTTAGGGTGAAAAGCTGCAGGAAATTGCCTGCATTAGGGAGATGTATTGGTGTGAAAAGATCCCATGACATGTTGCTGAACAGGTCAGCTCTCTACTATTTGTTCCTCCATGCGTTTCCTCTCACTCTTGTTCTCTGTCTGCTTTAGAGAGAGTTGAAATAAGATTGTCTAATTAGTCTTTTTATATGAATCCAGTCCTTTATTGATAGGACTCTGTCTCAGATCAGTAATTGTCTGAAGTCTTTGATGTATGGATTTAACACAGCACATGGCCCAAAACCAGTTCCCTGCTTCACGCTAACATAAGATACTGTATTGATTAGCACTGTCATGTTCCTTCAGCTACCTAAAAAAAAAACCCTGTATAATCAGTATGTTACTAGATTGTTGTCCAGTTTTGCTAACAATGTGTTGACCATAGATTTATCATCTTGTTGGTAGATGACAACGGTGAAATTTAACATGGTGCTGTAGCTCAACACGTTTAAGGTTTGACAAGTTGTGCACACTAAAAACACCATTCTGCACATCACTGTTACACAGAGTTGTCGCTTGCATACTTGTGACTCATCTGTTGGCATGTATTTTTATTTCTCTCCTCAAGCAGGCCTTTTCACCATTGACTGTAAGTTTTGTTTTCTTCTATAGGTCTCAATATCAGTACTAGCATTCAGATGACACTTTTTACACATTCATCAAACATAATAATCACTAATATAATTGATAATAATGTAATTTTGTGTTTGTGACAGGAAGATACATTCACCCAGGCAATGCACTGAGCCCAAATCACTTACAACTTCCTCATACTTTGTTTTATATTTCTCCCAAAAGAACAAGACATAAGTGGGATTTTAGTGTGACTCTAGATTTGAGACTTTAAAGCCCTTTTACATGTGGGATCCAAAGTCGATGCCATTTGACGGGGCTGTGTTACCTCATGCTGGATAAGGACACCTTGTTCTGGTCTGCCTGCTGTTTGTATTTGTCCTTTGATGTTACTGAACCATGCAGCATTCTGCTGTTCCCAATATTCACCCAGAATTCATCCAACATCCCTCCTGAGTAGTTTGAACACCAGATCTGTGCATACATGTGTGACACTACTCCTTATTTGGATGTATTGAACAACATATAGATTCTTTGCAGAACAAGCCAGCAGAGGCTGTGATGTGGTTAATCCAAGTCATATTTAAATCAACTTTTCTAAACAGCTCAAATTGAAGACTTTTACTATGTGTGCAAAATCCAAAAAACACGGGCCCTAAAATATATCATTCATCTATAGAAAAAAAACTTGCTCCCTCAGATGTTAATCAACACATTTGAATTACTTTTGAAAGTTAATGAGTTTTTAAGCAGCCTCTGGGACTTCCCGTCAATAAACTACAAACTCATTTTATTTTCTCTTTCAAATTCCCATAAAGGGTACTTCCCCTCCAATGCTGCAAAGCTTTACTTTGAAATGCCTTCACTTTGATAAGAAATGAATTAACGCTTTGGAGAAAGGCACAGTGATAGCAGGATGTGATGGGCTCTTCTGCCTCTATCTGATACATATTCTAATTGCTGAGTGCTGACCCCTACTCCCACTGATGAGCAGCCAGAGAGATTTTGACCTTGTGGTGTGTGTGAATCGATGGGAAGTTGATAAAGCCAAGTTCATTGCTGCCTAACATAAAACAAAGCTGATTTGTTTACCTAGCTAAGCCCGCGCGTGTCAATCCCATTACGGAATGATTTATAGACCAGCACCCAATGAAATTGTTTAAAGCAGATTAGGTAGAGCCAACGATCACCACTAATATGACAAGCTGATATGCTGTGACAGGTAACCAAGCAAACAAGTTCCTGAAATTCAGATTGAATTAGAATCCTAATAATCCTACAGGGAGCAGCAGATTTAATCAGGAGAGGAGAGGAGGAAGAGGGAAGAAGAAAAGAGAAGGAGGAAAGAGGAGAAGGCTGAATGAAGGATGCTGGTTCTTCAGCCACATGGAGATGGGAAAAGCCACCTCTTTTGTGATTTGCTTGTCAGGAAGCATCACTCCGCTTGTGTGAAAGGGAGAGAGTGAGAAGAAAGCAAGAGAGATTAAGAGAGGGAGAGCTGTCTCCATACTAATATATGGCCAATAATTCCAAGGCTCAAGGAGATTATTTTGTTATAAATACCCAAATTTACATCCACTCTCTATCTTTCTATACACTCCTATATATCTACATCTATCTGTGTGTCTGTGTTTCAGAAATTAATTCAGTTAAAAATTGTATTATAATATCAAATATCCCAAGAGAAAATATTTGTTTTTAGCGTTATACAATATGCATGTGGTGTATTGTGTTACATATGAATGTGGCGCCACAAATAGAAATATTAATGTAATTTAACGTGCATAGTCTCCACTAAAGGATACAAGGAGCCGATGTCCCTCTCAGAATGATAAAAGACCCCCTTAATGGTATGGATATTGTGTTCCAATAAAATCTAGTTTAAGGTCATAGTACAACTGGAACATCAAGTATTTAAAACTAGAAAAAGTAATCAGAAGATGTAGTTTAAGCCCCACTAATATCTCTGAGAGTTTCTACATATTCATCATTTGTCTGTTCAGCCCCTTTTTCTCCACGCAGAGTGTCCTGTTTATTTGAAAATAATGAGAACAAAATGAGGAATAATGCTTCTTTTCCTGGACACATTAAACTGATTGCATCTAAATTATGGTATTAATGTTTAACTAAGGTGTATTGTGTGGACATTTGAATATGCATGATAATCATTACATTTCGGGGACAGAAATCTTTTCCAGATCTTGCTACACACATATATTATGCATGTTTAATATATCTGGTTCTCACAGAACACAATTAAAAACTTTTGATGGATATTATTCTCTCAGTTGAATATTGGTCACCACAATGTAACCAAATTAATCTGCTACATTTGTGCATCTCATGGCTGTATTTCTGTATTTTAATGCATGAATATACATTAAAAAAAAGAACGAAAATTACTGCAAAGTAAGATGAGGGAAGAAAAAGTGAATGATATTCAGTAACTTAGTTGTGGATAAATGTATAAAACGTAGACACATTTGTAGCAGACTTTTCATACATCACAAAATCTTGACAAGACAGACACAGCATTGCTCAATCTCTTTCGAATACTAAAGGAATGTATTTCCTTTTGCATGTGCATATCACAGACACAAACTGTTCCCTTATATCCCCTCCACATGCAGTTGATTAAACTTCCTTCCATAAATGTCAGCATTCTTTTTCCCTGTGATGAAGGGACATGGAGGGGGGGGGGGGGGGGGGGGGGGGTGAAGATGAGGGATGAGGGGTAGACAGAAAGTTTTAGATGGGGACCTAATTAGGGAGCGCACAGCCCAGTTCTCTCCCCACTCCTAATGAGGCGTTTGTTATGGCGCGGGCGAGCGGCGTGTGTCACGGGGAGGCCGAAGTGGAAGAGTATAGAGCGTGGCACGACCGACAAGCAGATCCCCTGCGCAGTGTGATTCTACACCTGCAAATCCCCAACACATTGAAACCAGGCCTCGTTTGATGTGCTATTCTTTTCATGTTGAGAAACGGGAGGGACCGAGGAGCAGGGACCTAGTTGAAAAGAGGCAGGGGGGCTTGGGAGGAGTGCCGGGCTCTATTAGACGTTTTAATAATGTTAATTAATGAATAATAGGGTTTGTAATGAGCTACCGGCTGCATTTTATTCATGTGATTATCTCACCCGCTCTCTAATTCTCTCTATGAGCACTGTCAAGGGAAGGCAGCGATCAAGTGAAACACAAACAGACACACATACTTACTGTCACACACACATACACACACACACAAAGTTGCACATGAACTACAGGCACACCAAAGTATTCGCTAACAGGAACCCAAACCTCACCACAAAGAGTCACAGCAAAAAGTTACTACAGATTAGGACGCAGTCAGACAGGCAGTGGTTTGGTCAAGCAGACGAATACCCCAGAGGGACCCAGCAGGCCCCCATTGACTTATAGACCTCCTCCACAGGAAATGAGAGCGTTATCAGAAACCAATTAGGCCAAGGGGATGATTTGCACACACACCAGTGCACACGTGCATGCAGAGATACACACAAATACATGCAGATGCTCACAATACCCACATACATGATTTAAAGGAGTCAAACAGGTGGGTCTGTCTTTTTCACTGTTGGGTCTCCTGCACTTCCTGAGTGAGGGAAGGAGCATGTGGATCTGCTCGCTCTCCGAGTCTTGAATCTTTCTTTTCTCCTCGTAGCTGTCATCTGCTTTATCCCTCCGTCGAAACGGCTGAATAAGCACAGAACAACCACTAGTGGGCCCCAGGAAGACATCCTCACTCCTCCCACCATCTCACCTCCCCATCCAACTGACTCCCCCCTCCCTCTGTCTGTCTCTTACTGTCTCAACGACACACTCTCTTGACGTCGGAGGGTGCAGAAGACAATTCAATAGAAACACAGAGGAAGACGGCCAGTAATTAGAAAGTTTGTGAAAACAAGAAATCCAAAAGATTTGTTCACAAAGTCTGGATGAGTGAATCTGAGAAAATGAAAAACAGAATATGTTGAGTTTAGGAAACGAGCAAAGATTGGAAATATTTATGATCATCAAACTCTGACATTGCCGTATGGCACACACCTAAAAAACATGTGCTACACACACATACACACCTGCAGCACCTGACACTTTGCCTGCTCGCCCAATTCCAAGCCATTTCCAGCCCATCTCCCTTCACTTTCTATTGATTTTAAAATCAATAGCAGCTCCACCAGAGCTGTCTGTGTGAAACTGGCTTTTTTGGGGGGAGGAAAGAATTTCAAACTACAACTGGGGCTGAATCTCCGCACTTCAAGCTATGTAACGATGGAAATAAATTAATGAGGTCAGTCTGGCAACATTATCTGCAGTGACTATGAAAAGAAATCAAGTCTGAACTAAAAGCAATCACAGAGCTGCTTCCTTCAGAGAGAGACCTGAAAGATTCCCAAAGCTGGCTCCATCTGTTTGCTCTGTGGTTGTAATGAAGTTATCAGTGGGCGTTGGACTTCTATAAACCCCCATCCAGGTCTGTAAAGATTCTCATTAAGCCTATCCTCATTGTCAGCTGCAGCACAAAGTGGGCAAACATTGTTCCCGTCCTTTCTTCCTCTGCTACTCTCTCCCTCTCTCCTCTTTCTGGGAGCAGGAGAACAAAAGGCAGCCCCGGTCCCAATCAGCGCCTCATGAAGGGGGATCCCACTCAGGTCTTAATCAGTGCTCTGCTTAATAGAGCAACACTTCCCAAATATTATTAACCTCATCTGTCTGCATTAGGCCCTAATGGCCTCCCTCTCTGTGTATTGTCTTTGCAGCAGCTGGTAATGTACATATATATTAATCCACTCTCTCTTCTCCCTCCGCCGAGAGATTGCGCAGCGCTCTCAGAACAAACGCTGCCCTTCAGAGAGCGAGGCAGACACAGGTTAGGAAGCCACTAATTAAATGTCAGACTTGACAGATTAAAATTATGAAATTTAAAATCTGCAAGTGGCTCTTTGTCATTGTCAAATTAAGGGGTGCACTGTGTGATGAAGGGGAAGGGGACGGTGAGCTCTAATGGATTGAAAGGGAATGTGCTTTAGCAGCAAGCAGCTCTCAGTGAATAAAGATTTGCCGCTCCTGCCTTAGGTAGCATGGCTGCATGTTGAATTCCTCCATATTCTCCCAAGTCTGGAGGTTGAGAGGTCACTCCAATGCTGCCAAGCCCATCCTGACCACTTCATTTAGACTTTTCATTCCTCTGGCAACACAAATACCTGGCCACGAAAACCCACGCTCCAGGAAAGCTATTCCACCTTTGGCTTTCCGTATCTCTGCGTTAAGCACAATGTATGGAGACATCAGCAGTCATTGTTATCTCCTTCATGACCCATCAAATCATTGAGTTTTGTGAGAAAATAGCCATTTCTAAAAATGGGCAAAAAAAAGGTCACGTGGCTTTGATTTATCTTCCAGTACAAGCATGAACTTAAAAAAACCTATTTTTTAAAAACACTAACAATTGTCCCTGGAAATTGTTTTTGAAATTTGTTCAAAGCAATGATATTATATATCCTTTCTGTAGGAGTGTTTTAACCACCTACACACAGACAAAGTGCATCTCACAGAGAGTCAACTGGTAGAACATGCTATTATCCCTGCAATTATAATTTCCATTATAAAACAGCTGATCTATATTTTCATTGTAACTTGAGGTGTTGTTTTATGGATTTATTGTAACCTGTTTTCAACTCCTCCACAGGATCAGGCAAGAGTATTTCCACATATTATCTGGAAATATAATGATGATCTAATGCCAAATTAGGGCTGTTTCTTTACACTCATCGGATGATCAAGGTTCAAAGCATTTTCAGCTTCGACCGGGTCTAAATGCATTTGGCCCCAGTAAGGTCAAGGGTGCACACTGTAATAAAGCTCGGTAAGAAGCGGCGGCAGCAAACACTCAACAAGGATCAAAACATCGGCAGCATGAGAAGTGACAAGATCCAATTAAATTTAATTACTCGAGCTGTAGTTTCATTTTAACTGACAATTTTGATTAAAGTAGCTGCACACACTTAAAGCTAAAAGCAGAGGCCAAATTGTATCAGAGCTAACAGTATTAGTGCACGTGGAACCTTGACTAGCTAATTGGGTTTAATTAAAGCAAGGCCAAGAGGACTATAACAAGTTCAATAAGACAGAGGAACAGGTCAGAATCGTGGCTCAGTACTGGTTTGTGTTGCTGTGTGTGTAAGTTATGTGTGTTCATTAAAAACCAGTGAGTAGGTCAAACCCACAGCTTACAGGTTATCAAGTTGTAATCAGTGTTTGTGTGTTGTGTCTTGTATTCTGTCTTCTCTTTATCTTTGTTTTACTCTTGCTCCCTGTCTGGCCATGAGATGATGGCTAACATGTAGTCATAACTGTTTCTGTGATTAAAATGCATCGTTATAGTCTCCAATATTACCTTTTTGAATGGTACATTAGTTCATGTTATCCAGTCATTTAAATGTCAGTTAATGTTGCTGATGCTGTTATATTTATATTTATTCATTTATTTAAGATAAAAGGGGGCAGTTGACTGTGTACCCAGGGCCTATTTCACTGCAGGTATAAGCTACTATAATCATGTGGACTACCCCCCCGGACCAATAGGAGCATCAGACAGATACAAGCCTCTGTTTCTGTAGCCCTGCTCAGAACAGGAATCTTACAGTGAGTGCTATCCACATTGTGTCCAGATCCAATTGAGACAGATTGCTGTTCACAACTCTGAATGAATGTCAAGTGCGTCTCGAGTGAGCATTTGTGATCAGATTTTCCTTCCCACTAATTCGATTTATTCTATCAGGAAACTACAACCAATTACAGTTGTGATGGCTGTTTGGTTCAGGTACCTCATTACAACTCTACAGGTGTGCTGAGTAGGTTTGTTGTGATGTATACACAATACAGAGTTTTATTAGATTAGGCCGCATGTGTAAGTGTGTCCTGTTTTGGTTACATCGACATCTGTTGATGTTGGAGCTGTCCATTTAGGATGCAGTCATCCAAACACTCCAACTCTTATTGACTGCAAACAGAGCTGTCCTACTCAAAGAGGGAAGGAGTACAACCACAGGAGTGACTTTTATAACATTAAATTATAAGGGGAGGTGAGCGGAGAGATTTTTGTGCTCTCAGGGAGTAGTTCTGTTGCATTTGCTGGAGACCTCACCAAAAGACAAGCTTTTCCAATAATGGCCTCAGATTATGGTTGAAATGTCATCGATCATTTCACTGTAAAGCTATATATGTTACTTTTTGTGCGGAGAGAGAACTGCTCTCCTGTAAAGAGAAACTCAAAAGCAAAATGTTGTCTTTCTGCTCATTGTATGCCTTGACCATCTCATATCAAAGATGCTGCAGAAGATATTAACATACGCAGTATTGGTTTTCTTCACCATGGCCTATTGACATTGGGGGATTCCCTGGGATGTCTAAAGTTTTTGTTGTCAAGCTTCAATAATTTGTGCTACCTGGTAAGTGATAACAAAGTCCTTCACCTCCAAAACCATGCCCCAAAAATAAAAAAAACCCTCACAAAACCTACTTGCAATTACTTAGAATAGGATATTTGCAATATACTGCACTGGAGATTTTGGTTTTAAATTATTGCCTCGCTGCTACCTGAGAATTACAGATCTACAGTGAAGTCATGAAGTCAAGGAAGATAAGGCCCAGCAGCTTAATATAACCATAATCATTCTGCTAAACATGACACTAAAAGTGATCATATAAAGCAGCAAATATTAAGATATTGTAAGATAATCCTTTATTAATCCCTCAGCGTGGAAATTTGCAACAGATATATAGACATCAGTATTATAAATTGCAGCTTAATATTATCAAGCTTAACTGCATTATCCCACTGAATTACCCCCAAATGTGAGATAACACCTTTAAGACTGGATAATGTGTGTTCGAAAGGTTAGTGGGGAGTGTGAGTGGCAGGAACAGCAGTTAGCCTAAGGTGCTTCACTTTTGTAGTCACATGCTCTGCTGTAAGCACACACATACATACACACACACTCACTTTTACACAAAGAGAGACACATCTTCCACAGGGATGAGGCTCATCTGCCTGCCCTCTGGTGCTATACACAGTTTTCAAAGCACCTGCAGCATTTGTTTTCTCAGAGAGTGTCTGTCTATGAAAGATGCTCCAGCCTATTTGTCAACTTACATATGAGCAGGTTTAATCTTTTGGTTAAGATTTTTCCTGTCAAATAGCTTTCTAAAATGAAAAGGACTCACTGTATCTGTATTGCCAAGAGTGTGGTAACACTTTACTTATGCATTTGCCGCCTGTGGGCACCCATACAGTAAGCGGAGGTTGGTGTATGGACAGATAATGAATGACAATATAATATATAATATCTTCATAGGATAAGTTGTAATTGTTGACAAATACTATACATTTATAAAAACTTTAAAATGTCCTTACATGTGTTAAATGTTAATATATATTAATATAGTGCTTCTTATGCTAATAGTGCTAATGCTGAAAAACAAAATAATGTCCTTGTTACTCAAGGTGTGAGTCTATTATTTAGTCCTTAAATCAAATTTTACTCAGAAATTGCTAAAAGATCTGCCAGTATGGTGAGATTTTTCATCAATTTGCAATAAAAATAAATTTATTTAGAGTACATTTCAAGAACTTTATTGTAGTGCAGCAATCAGCTTGATCCCCTGAAACGAGGGAAGTTGCTACGGAGACATAAAATTATCTTATTTCATTATTACCGAATGGAGTTATTTCTTGTTTCCTGAAAATTAAGTATTGAAAGCTTAAAAAGTGCCTAAAAGATACACTAAGACATGTTTTTGCTATATGTGTGAGTCTGAATGTGTCTATCTGTGACTACATGCTTGAATGTGTAAATGTAAATGTTGTTAATCTATGTGTTAATCCCTTCCCCTCTGTACCAGCTCCACTGCTGCTCTGTTGCAGTGGTGTGGGTGGTGTGGTATATGTGTGTGTGTGTGTGTGTGTGTGTGTGTGTGTGTGTGTGTGCAGGGGGGGTCAGCCAGGTCAGGCCTGACACCATCTTTAACTGTTATTTACTGTGATTCCACGACAAGACAGATACCAGCTCCTACGACTCCACTGATGTATGTTAAGCGCGCTCCAAATTACCAGCCTGATGGATCTATTGATGGCCCATTCCAACCTGTCACCTAGTCTCCATCAGCCTCTCAGTTATCCCCCTGTTCCTCCTCCTCTCCCGCTCCTCCCTCCACCCCCCTCCCCTCATCCCTCCACCCTCCTCGCCCTCTGTCCCTGTGGGTCTGAATAAGAAATGAGGAAGCAGGCAGATAGAGACCTTTGTAACCCACTGTGGGCTGCCTGCTAAAAGACAATGGCCACCACTGACGCTATTGCAAAAGTTAAGCAGGTCTGTGTAAGAGCACAGCTGGAACACACGCACACACACACACATTCATGCATGCACAAAGACACACATGCATGCACTCGTCCCTGGAGAGACAAGAAGGGCAACGTAGACCATGACCGTGCCTGCTAACAGCCTAGTCTTATCACATCCTGTCATTTATTATTCTCTATACAGGCTCCTGCTCCAGATAGTAGACCCTGTCATAGGGGAGATGAAGATCCCAGAGGTATCTGTTACAGGTCTTGTAATATGCTGTCACCTGTGTGCGACACTGATAATATCCTACAAGCATTGATCGAGGGGAATCCAGGTTAACACGCTCATCAGATCGCAAACTGAAATGATCAGGGGAGGAAAAATCAACTCTTAAAAGACTTGTTAGTGCTGCAAATCAACAGCTACTCAATTTCAAAACTCCCCACAGGCTTAAAAAAAAAACCTAACGCTGTATTTTAGAGTGGAGCTGATGATGGGCCCTATGGTCCCATTAGCCGAAAGATAAGATGAAGATGGTCAATACAGCGCGTGTGTTCTGGTGTGCGTAGTTGCTGGGTCTGCTCTATCAGATAAATACCACACTGAATCTAGTCGCGCTAATTGACTCTCGCAGGCATTACTGGGATTAAGTTAGCAAGCGTCCAAAGTTCATTACGCAGATAAATGCATCTCTTAGCCTGCTAAAGAGCCCCCATGCAAACTTAACTCCCACACAATGCAAGCAACAAAGAAAAGGTTTCTGAGGGAGTTTTTATTTATTAGCACTTCTGTGTACCTCCAAATCACCAAAGGTGGAAAGTAACTACATACTAAACTAGTACTTTCCATTTATACTTCTGTGCTTTCTTTACTCCACCGCATTTATGTGACAGCTATTATAAGTTTCTCTGCTGATTAAGATTTAATTTGTAAAACATATGAACAATTTGTATAATATGATGGATTTTAAGGCTTCAGCTGTACAGTTATATGTAAAGCACTAAAGATTGGCTTCACCTTGACCAGCTGCAACTTTAAAATGATGTGTAGGTGTTAAAGAATTAGTAATAAGAATCCAATTATATACAATATAACTCTGAAAGGGGCCATTCTGCATAATTCATACTTTTGATATTTCAGTATATTTTGCTGATAAGGCTGTACCTTTTACATTGTGGTACTGTGATATCTTCCACTACTGTAATTCACAACAAATGTCCATGTTTTAATTTGATCATGAAAGGTAGGAAGAAATAGGGATCTTGAGTGCACAATATGTTGTGGGAAAAGCATTAACATGCATATAACAGATCTTTCAAACTGAAATAATTCCCCTTTACAGCTGTTGATTATTTTGATGTCATTATAAATCCATGACAAAAAGCACTGCGATGACATCTGAGTTGATTATGGCGAAGCAATTTAACATGTGATCTTTGATAGCATTTGAAACACTATGCGCTCTCTTCCTCTCGCTCTCTGTAACTGCAGTGATGAGTGACACAACAGCAGGTGCTCGGAGAACCGTGGAGAGTGCTTTCATTTTGCCACTTATACGACAAATTACCTAGACAATGGACCTGGCGAGCCGGGACCCTAATTCAATTCCAACTGTTGACTCTGGGCATTCGCCTGCATGCATTCGCCGGCCTCAGTAAAGGAGATTCCCCTCCACGAAAAGAAAGAAAGGAGAAAAAAAAAGATAATCTGAACACAGTCAAACAAAATGAAAGGTAATATTCTTTATCTGGCCGAAGATAGCAGCAGATGAACTGCCCTAATATGAGCACAAATATGATTTAGGGATTCCATGCTTCAGACGGCCCTCTACTCAAAGTGATTTGGATCAATAGTGTTTGCTAGGCACAGCAGAAACAGAGAGAGAGAGAGAAGGAGCGAAGGAGACAGAAAGGGAGAGAAAGAGAGACAGACGGAAAGAAAGAGAAGAAACACATACATTTCACAATGGGGGAGCAAGAGAGCACAGCACCAGAGCTGTAGTCAAATTTCACTGGTGTCAAATTAATTTCCGTGTTATCTGGAAATTCAATTAGAAAGGACCCCCCTCGCTCTCCTCCCTCCTTTCCTCCTTTGTGAGTAAGAGAGTGTCGGACATCCCGGCGTGACAGATTACACTGCTCAGAGTGCATATCAGGCCGAAGTGTTGAGGCCCACTAATCCGCCCTCTAATTCTCAATTAGTGTAAAATGAGGCCATAAATCACGCAGACAGGCCGATCGATGGAAACGTTGTTTTAGGAGTGATTGGCAGCCTCCCCAAAGGTTACTGTTTAAGTTGGTTTAAGGTTACAGCTCTCTCCAGGCTTGAGGCAGGCTGGGTGTGTGTGTGTGTGTGTGTGTGTGTGTGTGTGTGTGTGTGTGTGTGTGTGTATGTGTGTGTGTGTGTGCATGTGTGTGTTGGCTTGGCTTGTGGTTGGGAGGGCCGGGGGGGTCGAACTCAATCTATATGATGCAGGGCCTTGGTCCTCTGGGGATACAGCAGAGGGACAGCACCAATTTTTAGCCCATCAGCCGTCCAATTTTTCTCCTTTTCATACCTGCTGTAGTAAATGAGAAACAAATTAAATTTCACCCCACTATCTCCACAGAAACCATTTAAATCCTTTATGGAAACCAAATTGTCCCCAGACAAATCGCCCCTGGTTCTGTGGAAATACACTATGGTGCTGCAGCCGAAATAAATTTATGTCACTCTGGATATGGCATTGTCTGTAATCCCATTCATTGGAGGATCCTGGTGAAAGAGAGAGGGGAATAAAATAAGGGGCACTTTTGGAGGAACAAAAGGGGTGAAAAAGACCCCAGCTCCACATTCTCTTTCTTACTCTCCTCTCCATCTCTCTCTGTCTTTCCATCCCTCTCCTTTGCGCCCACTTTTCCCCTGTGTGGTGTTATTAATTTTCGGCCAGAGTTTTTGCATTCATGAGGTTGAGATTGAAATGGAAATGAGGGCTGGCTGAGTGAGCGAAGTGAGCAGCCTCAGCAGCGGCTGCGGCCAAACGGGGGCCCCAGCGCGGCACGGCGCACCGACACGTGTCAGAGACAGAGGGGACTCGGCGGCCACCATCCAGCCTCTCATTCCCCCAGATTACCAGCCCCTGACATCAATCACTGCATCAGGGAAACAATGCATAAAACGGCCCCAACAAGGGCGATGAAAAATTACTGACAGTGCAAGAGTGGAGAGCGTGGAGGGGTGGAGGGAGGGAGGGAGGGAGGGAGGGAGGGAGGGAGGAGGCCTGGTGCCATTCTACCTTCACCAAGCCAGACGATTAGAAACATTCACAAGGGAGAAAGAAAGAGGTAGAGGTAGACAAGGAGAACACGACAGGGAGAAAGGGCATGAAGAAAAACTAAAATGAGAAAAACAGTAGAAAAAGCAGAAGAGAATGGAGGTTGCAAAATAGGAGGCCGTATTGACAAGTTAACAGTTGAAAATTGCTCTAATGAGGTGACAAGGACGTGTTCCCTCTGAGCGTAACTTTTGATATTAAGCTTATTTATATAACAAAAGGACCCAAAAACTAGGAACACTCTTAAGTGACAAGTCTGTAATTTTTATGACCATAAAAACTATAATATAACTATACTGTTAATTTACGTGTGTAATCAAAGTTAGTAAGTTCGTTTTAGAATGGCACAGCCATGTCCAGTCGCTATTGTATGATTGTGTGTTTTTTTGGTAATACAAACACATTGGCAGTAACATCCTACGATCGCAACACACTCCTAAACATAGGCTTTTGTTTAAAAGTTCTTTGTACCGTTCATCCATCGATCCAACGTGGCCGGCAGAGATCATACGAGCCAATCATAACAACAACAGTGGAGACGAGCCTCCGGGGAAACAAAGGAGAAAACATTGAGGAAAACAGAGCGACTAAGAGACCAAGCCCACCGTCCACCTCTGCCCAGCATCCTTCTTGCTAATGTCCAGTCTCTGGAAAAAAAGTTGGATGATCTTAGGGTTAGGATTAGATTTCAACGGGACATAAAGGGACTGTAACATCAACATAACAACATACCCCATTCAAGAGAGGCTGCAAGGCAGTTTCTCTTCCTCCGTTTGTCAAATCAGAGTATAAACAAAGAATTGCACAGGAAGTGGTAGTCTAGCTGATTGAACTGGGACAGAACACCCCCCTGTGGACCTGGATCGTGGACTTCCTGACCGCCAGGCCCCCGGTAGTCAGGGTGGGTAGACACACCTCCAATTCCCTCACCCTGAGCACAGGATCCCCCCAGGGTTGCGTCCTCAGTCCCCTACTGTACTCCCTGTACACACATGACTGTGTGGCCAGGTTCAGCTCTAAGTCCATCATTAAGTTTGCTGACGACACAGCGGTGATCGGCCTGATCTCAGACAACGATGAGAAGGCCTTCCTGGAGGAAGTGGCTGACCTGTCACTGTGGTGCCGGGATAACAGCCTACTCGTGAATGTAGGCTAAACCAAGGATCTGATTGTGGACTTCAGGAGAGAACGACAATGGAAGACATACACGCCACTGAGGATTAATGGGACTACGGAGAGGGTGAGCAGCTTCAGATACCTGAGAGTCCACATCACAGAGGATCTGATGTGGAACACACAAACAGACACTCTGGTGAGAAAGAGGCAGCACCTTTACCACCTCAGGCAGCTGAGGACT
This sequence comes from Enoplosus armatus, assembly GCF_043641665.1. Lineage (NCBI taxonomy): Eukaryota > Metazoa > Chordata > Actinopteri > Centrarchiformes > Enoplosidae > Enoplosus > Enoplosus armatus. The sequence continues at coordinate 7,373,922 of NC_092190.1, read as the reverse complement.
GAGTCTCTCCCTAAACGAACTTATTATCACCTTGTAAAGCTGACATGATATGTCGCTAACTTTGTCTGCTGTTTGGGGCTGGGCAGGTAGCATACAGTGGGTTTATCTCAATTTTTTCACTGAGAACAGCTTCCTGCTGCGGCTGGAAACAAGGCATGTGAGAGACTGAACCAAAACAGTAAAGTTTCAGGCCTGAAAACCAAAACAATGAGCTGAAAGAAGCTGTGCTCCATATGCTCCGTAGAACTGAGGGGAACTGCAGAGTTGGGTTTATCACTACAAGCTATCCCTTACGCATTACACATATATTATTACAAAAATATAGATTGCAGCAGCTTTAATTAATCATAACTGAAATTATAGGCCTGTTTTGAAGCTTTGTGCTGCATCAGAAAACATCAATACTTTCATTAAAAGGTGTTAAAAGTTATCATAATTCACTTTGGGAGTGATAGCAGGGTCCAATCATGTGTTTGATTATTGGTGGTGAGGGGACCCTTTTGTTTATCACGGATTGTGCCTTTAAACAAACACTTAAGGGGGACCTGTCACGTATGTTGACTTTCTCCAGATAACACTTTTCATTGCTTTTTTTGAAAGGCCGCGTCTCTGGGTTTGCCACGAGGGGTCACCTTTTTTTTATGACAGTGTCACCTCGGGTTCACGTCTAACCCAATCAAGGCCATTATTGATGACATCACCACTTAAGGGGCCATTTTTGGGCTAGTGGAATTCCATTTCAGCAGTGCCAGACTGGTCTATTATTATGATCATTATTAACTGTGTTCTTTTTTTTCTTTCTTCCCCCTGCAGTTGCTCGGTGTCTGCTTTGTGTCCTCCACAGCAAAAAGCTAATGTGCTGAAAGGCTGGTTCTTGTCTCCCTGAGCTTATTGAAATCATGTGAATGCCATTTGTGCTTAATCCTTCTGGGTGTGCCATAAAGAGAAGAGAGTCGGCAGCTCCTGAGGAGAGATGAGAGGACCTCAGGGGATTCACTTTGCTTCGCCTCATCTGCTGAGAAAGAGAGGGAGAGAGAGAGAGACAGAGAGAGAGAGAGAGCATTAGACAACTGACAACCTAACCAAAATACGTCTCATAATTTGATTAGGTTACAATGACAATCTTTATTTATAGTCGGTCTCAGATGCAGGGAGGGGGGTGTTTTTTTTTTGTAGCGTCAGATTCACATTAACTGGTGCTGGCTTAATGGCTGGAATCTAAATAAAAATAAGCAATCCTCATGTAGCTAGAGGCTAATTACAGATAACAGTATGTCCATCTGATGCCTGGCACCAACTGCTCCAAACACTCATTTGCCTCATTAGGTTTGTGATCTCTCATTTAATTTAGTGAGGGGTCGCCTTCTCCTCAAAACCAGGATATCAAGTCACTGGAACACCTTCCATATGCATGAGAATTACATCAGAGACGGCGCTGTTGTCGAAGCTTTTGAAATAATAATGCGGCAAATGATAACGCCTCGGGACGCTACAACATCTCATTACAGCTCAGAGTAGTTCTTGTAAAGGAGAAAACAGGCTGGAATGAATAGGAAACATGGCGGCGCTTGAACAACAGTGGTATTTATATTCATCCGTTTACATCAAATTGTTGCTTCCCCACAAAAGCCTGAAACAGCAGCAGGGTTTGAACTCTGGGTTAATGAAAAAGTCCCTGGCGTCAAGTTACCTGCTCGTCTGCAGGCGAACCCGTCTGTCGAAACAAACATTTCATTTGTGCGCCACATGTTTCTCAGACAAGACCCTAGTAAAAGTTGTTCAATAAATTTTACCGTCTGTTTTACAGACCTCCCCTTTCCCCCCTGTGTCATTTTTTTAATTGAAAGTAGATTCTAACTCGGCTATAAACATCATTCCACCCAATCAGAGCTGGTTTAGATCAAATGGTTGTTTCAATGGGCCGTGTGCTTACAGATGCCTTCAACCTCGCCTTGTCTCCCAGGCTCTCGTACTGTTAAACACTCTGGCACTCTTTTAAGGCTGGGAGATGGCTGTCACTGTATTTTGTCAGCAAAGCATAATATTTCTTCAGGAGTTCTGAACCTGGCACTCAGCGGGGTAGAAATGAAAATAAGGCAGTACATAAACGGAGGGAGTCAGCCGTAAATCACCTAACACGCAGAGGAGGCAGCAGGTAGACGCGCTGCTGGCTGTCACAGCACTCCCCTGGAAAGCAGATTGGACACCAGCCATCATGCTTTAATCAAACTGCACATAATAGACATGTCCCTGCTCTTTATGACACACACATACAGTGCAGCGCACACACACGCGCACGCACCAAAGAAGTGAGCTTTCAGACTTTTCCAACTTGTGCTATTTAAATGTGGCTTATGTTTGTTTGTTTGGGTGTCAGAGGTTATTCTTTTGTGGTATCCTAAAAGCGATCTTTGAAGCTTAATTCAGCGGTTCACACACGCACACACAGACACACACATTCTTCAAAGGTCGGTTCCCTTTACTGTGACATGAAGCTGTTTTTTTTTTTGACATGCTGCATGTCAAACGATAACGTTATTGTTGGCAAGACTCTTTTATAGCGGTATAATTTTATTCTGACTTTCTCCTTTCTTTTTTTAATTAAACAGTAGATGTCTCGCATGGCTGTGGGTTTGCAGCTAAGTGCGGTTTGAAAGCTAACACCAAACAGATGGGGAAGTATTCATATTCTTATGAGAGCAGAATTATGCAGACCACTGAAACAATGGAGAACCTTATCGTACCCCGAATGATAAATTGTCCCAATGAGCTGAGACACTGAAGTTGAGTGGAGATGAAAGTCCATTGGACTGCATTCAGGTCATAACGTTGCTCTCAATTCTTTCTCTTTTTTTTTTTTTAGTTAAATGACAAAGCATCCCTCAAGTGCAGTATTGTTATAGAATCTGCTTCTCAGTTTATAAACCAGGAATTATATATTTTCATTTTCTGCTGAACATCAGAACTTTAGAAATGGCAAAAAAAACTACTTACAGCCTGTAATGAAGGAATGACATTCCCCTTGTAAACCCAAACTATGTAATATGTCATTTTAGTCAAAAATAGGATTTGAAAAAAAAACACCCACAACACCTCCTGAGTTGTTAGACTTCAACAAATCATGTAGGGATGTGACTAATGATGCTCTCATTATGTGGGTGGTTCGTTCTGGCACTCGAAGGTTGTCTACCAAATGATTACTGTATTCAACTCAGAAGCTGCGCTGATTGTGTAGAGGCTCTTCCAGAGCAAGCGTCCTCAGAGGCCCTACAGGTCAAATCGTCAAATTTGGCTTTGAATTTTTTTTTTTTTTTTATCCTCCACCTGCCACCAATTTGCAAGAGGACCTACTTAACATATAACCAGTTTGAGAGGGTGCCACAATTAAAAACGTGGCTATGGGCAGTCAAACAACAAAATACGATCAAATAAATTAATCCGGCACTTGGCTTTTTGATGAACCGTACATGCAGTTTCTTAATGAAGTGCTATTCTAATGTCGCATCACCTGAAAAGTGACAACGGCTCCACAGCAATACACTGGTCCCTGAGGGGAGGGAGACAGATGCAAGCCGATTTGAGAGCAGGCACCGGGGACAGTAAACCTAAACTAATTGAGTTACAGCTTCATTACATAAAGCCAGAGAAGGTGGTTTTAAAGTATATGAATAACCCAATATATTGGACATTAGCAGCACAGATTGACATGTGACAGGGGAGAGTGATAAAGAAAGGAACAGATGGTTCACCCTCTCCCTCAGCGTCTCTGCTGTAACATGGTATATCTTGTCGAGGGGTGAGTTTTATTGATTGAATTCCTGCCCTCAGACACGGGTGCTATAGCTACATGTGTCAGTGCTGCTACTTGGCTGTTGGAAACCCAACACCGGAGCACAGGTTGTGCAGCAGGGCGGGGAGTGGCCTTTTATGATAGCCGCACAGCCAGTCCCATCTGTCATTGGAAATAGTGCTTTCCTGTTGTCAGGGTCTTGTAGAATAGAGCCTCATTATCACTTACAAATAAGAGTGGGGATATTAGCAAAAAACATCTCCCTAAATTATCTTTGTACATCTGAGTTTTTGTATTTTATTTAGCATCTTTCATCAAATTACAACTGAGATTTTATTCAGCATCTTAAAAAGAAAACAAGATTCAAAGCCTCATTCCGCAGAAGATGAAGAGGTTACTTTAAAAAAAAAGAGAGAGAAAAAGCCTTGGATGTGATCATGTTGTTTGTGTTTGTGTTTTGTTATCCTGTCAGAAGGGTAATTGCTGCGGTTGCAAAAGATTAAGGTCTTACGAGAAAAGAGAAGTATTGAGTGGACGCAGTTATGCTGCTAACCGCAGTCTAATCACAAGAGCACAGAGTGACCCCACTCCCACAAACAGACCACTTAATTGCACACAGAAGGCAGCAAAAATGTTTCCCTTCAACAAACAGTTAATCATTCGGTGTAAACTATGAAATTATGTTATATAATGATAACTATCAACAGTGATCCAGTGCACCCAAAGACCTTTCTCATCAATTATCTGTTATTGGAGCCTCTGTATCCTGTGTATTGTGATATTCGTTTACGTTTGATGAATGTTGCGCTCGGCGGGTGTTTTGGTCCCCAGGATATCTTTCTCCCACTGATGTACTTATTAATAATAAATTGAGCGAGGAATGTGTGAGTTCTGCCTCCCTCCACTGTGATTATAGAGACAAAAGAGTGTTTGAAGTATCCATCTTAATACAAAGACACTTTATTAGATAAAACTAACTTGCCCAAGACAAACAGTGACGCAGAGGCACTGGAGTAACAGCAGTACTCCCGTTCTTTCTTTGCCTTTTTCTGTCTCTTTTTCTTCCTCTCAATGATGATCTTTTTTTTTTCCCATAATTTCATCAGTACAGTGATCATTATAAGAGGGGCAAGACCTCCACAGTGTCAGGTAAGGAGAGACCAGAAGGTAGGATGTGGTCTGAGGTGGTCTGAGTAAGTTTCTGGCTGTGTAAACCACCAGAGGTTGTCTGCAGAGTTACATGTCATTCGTTCATATTACCACGTGTGCCACCACCCGCCCCCAATTCCCCCACCCCTCCTGCTGTTCTAACACTAACAATACATAATCTTCATGTGTCAGACGTTCAAATTAAAACACAGAGAGTGGTATTTATGCCTTCATCACACCTCTCGGATATGTGTTTTTCTCCCGCTCTATCAAAGAGCAGTCAGTCACCTCAGCCATATAAATCACCCTCAAGCAGCACTTTGTGAAAACATGCCGATTAAGTTTGTGCACCGTGGTCGGCCTGGGAAGGCAGTAAATTTCCCTAGTAACAAAGTTAACATTGATTCAGATATAAGCACTTGTCCGCGTGTAACAACGATAACCTTTTAGTAGATTTGGAAAACATATTTGACACCCATTAAAATAACGAATGATTTTTCTCCTCCCCAGAGGAAGGCAGAGAAGGTGTGTTTGGACAGGAAGGGGGGGGTTAACACGCTGTGACTTCGCGGCAGCCCTGCATCCTGAGTCCTACAGCTCTCCAGCAGCCCGAGGATAAAAAGCACAACTGCCCATTAAATCACAAATGTGAAAAATCATGTTGGCATTTGACAGTATTAGGAAGCAATAAACTGGACAACATTAAACAAATAATACCCAACGTTTTCATATAAATAAACATCTGCTTCTCTATTTCTGATTGACATAACACAATATTGATTCAACATGTAGTCACTTCAAACTTACATTTGCTGTTTTTTTCTGCTTTCACACAGGTTTGTTTGGAATAAAGACAAGAAGAGCTAAATGGTTTCATGAGCAGTGATAGCCACCAACATTTCACAATCGAAGTGAACTCAAAGGTCAACAGAAATATTTAGATAAAGGAAGTTTATGCTTGCAACTGTCGCCAAGTGCTTGCTGATGGTGGGAACTGGGTCTCTGTAAATAATATCATAAAGATTATGGTCTAGACCTGCTCTTTATGGAAAGTGTCATGAGATAACTTTAGTTGTGATTTGGCGCTATATAAATAAAATTCAATTAAATTAAAAGATTCAGACAAAAAGCATCTTGGGCAAGTTTTTGAAAAATGGAATCAATTAGTCATTTCATATAACTCGTTGGAAAGGTTGTTACATAACATTATAAAAAGGTGCCTTTAAAAGACTCCACACCTACTCGTCACATCTTCTGTATTTCACAAGTAGAAATAGAAAGTGATTCTTGTGGTTTCACAGGCAGCCAGCCAACGTTTGGAGGTATTTAACTTAACGTTAGCCCGGTGACAACTTTTTCTCCTCTTCTCCCTCTTCCCATTCCTCCAGCGAATGCACCAAGCTAACCCTCAATCAAACTCCCAGTTAGACAGCAAACAAGCCCAAAATGTTTAAGTGGCACAATGTTACTGGGAATAGTAACCAAATTTCAAATTGTAAATCCTTACAGTACTACACAAAACTGTAGCACGGTAGTAAGTAATGCAATACTACCCAACATGATGAAAAGGTATTACAGGTCCAATTGTTTGATTAACAAGTGATTTCTGGGAATTGCACTTAGCACCACAAACTTAGTAACATGAAATGACCATGTTTTTCATGCCCTGAATTTAAACCCAGAAAAAAAGTACTTGTAATGGAATTTGAAGTATTCTGCTAACATCAGTACAGACTTTATATGGTTGAACAGTCACTGACTATTGGACTTGATAACTGCATTGAATGACAAAATCAATAACAATACAAAATCTTCCCTGGTAGTCGAACATACGTGGATAAACAGTAGTGCTACGTGTCAGATTTGACACTAAAGAATTAGACAATTACTAAAATGTAATTATTCAAAAAAGTATTAACAAACTCTAATTTTAACACAGATATCATGGAGTTCATCATATTAAATCAATATAACTTGAACAGTATGCCTGGTTTTAATTCCCCATCAAAGGGTTAGAAAAATGTTCATGTCATTTTTAAATTTATATGGTGTTTCTACACATCTTTTGAAAACGCATCGATGCGTCCAAGTTTTTACAGACTGTCTTGCATAACAACTTTATGTTCCATAACTGCTTGAAAATAAACTCTGTCTCCCTAAATAAACCCCTGATTAACAAGATTAATAACCGGAACAATTTACACTTCATGGGCCTAATTAGACACACCTGAGTTTCATGTTTTTACACTGCAGAGCTTTTATGTCTTGTATATAATGTGTGTGCTGCGTGGTTGCCGATGTGTTTAAATGTCTTTAAATAATTTCCTAGTGGAGAAACCAAACTCAATGAAACTGCAGCTTCAGTTTTTCATGATACTGTGCTGTTCAGGAATCCAGTCGATTAGTTTCCATTTTAAGTGTATACATAAGAGAGTATGTACGCGTGTCCATTCTTTTAGAGTTGATTTAGTCTGGAATGTATTTTCATAATGCCACGTTCAGGTTAGCTTCGACTTCAATGAGTTATGACAAGAAAAGCTCATAGTCTTGAATTTGTAAAAGTATCAAAGAACAAAAGAAAGAACAAGTATGCCTCTCTCATTTTTTCTCTTCCAAAAAAGCAGGAACACATGTCAGTTGGTTGTGTGTTCTTCCCAAGGTAAAATATTTTTCCTAGCAAAAGCACCAAAGTGACAACTCCATCACTGAAAGTAGTTTGTCCTCTGCAGTTCAGTGAAAATATTATGAGAAGCCGAAGAAGCAGAACTGAGGAGGAGGGGGCTGGGATGAGTGACGGACAGCTTTGACACACCGGAGTACTTAGACAATTACTAACAGTTTCTGCCAGTCACCACATCTGACACAACACAAACACGGCGAGGATAATTTTACATTACACTGCCGGGCACGGGTCACTTTAAAGGAACACAGGGAAGCCCGTTTCAGCTTGCATTTCAAGGCCAATCATCCAAATTGGCCCCACAACACAACCGGCTGCCTGAGACTCATTCTCTCTCCCTTTCTCTCTCTCCCATACAACTCCCATAACAGATGATAACCATGAAAGCAAGAGAGAGAGAGAGAGAGAGAGAGAGAGAGAGAGAGAGCAGATCTTTGAAGTGCAGCTGTCAGTCAACATGTTTCCAGAGTGGGAACTATGAGGGTAAAATGGTGTACAGGTGTGGGAGCAGACGCAGTGGGACCCCACTAGGTCAAACTGATACAGGGGAGGGAGGGGAGAAGAGGGAGGGGGAAAGGGTGCTGGCTGTTATGGTGAGAACAAGCCTTGTAGTGCAGGACACTGAATTTAAACCCAGAACTACACAACAGGGTGTGTAATTACAGCACATGCCCTGTGTGTTGCAGCCTCAAATATTCTTTTCAGCTGATATTTAAAGCAGTAAGGAAATATGCTTTTTGCAGAAGAGATCATTGGTACCACTCTCACATCTGTGCTGTAAATATAAGACTAGAGGCAACGACTGGTTAGCTTAACATAGCATAAACACAGGGAAAGCACCGTCGTTTTTAATCAGGTTTTGTTTGAATTAAACATATGAGAAACAACATGTTAAATAGTACACTGTAGGTGGATTTATTACCTTTGGCCAGGCTAACTGTTTCCAGTCTTTATACTAACTAAGCTAACTGGCCAAAAGCAAATAGGCGTATTTTTCAAAACTGCTGCTTGAAATTAATTTTTCTCTAGCAAGTGTCTTCTCCTGAACTTCTTGGCATGGGCTGGTGAGCAAGTATTAATTCCTGTCTTACTCCAATGACTGTTCATGTCTCAATGAGCTTCCTCTACCACTTTATTTCTGTGCAAGACAAAAAAATTCACCAAGCTTCTCAATATGTGATGTTCAACTAAAGCTGATTTGGGGAAAACATAAATAATCACTAAGGCACTAGCAAGGATGGATCACGAGGTTTTCTGAATCAGAGCAAAGAAGATTGCCGTCTGCACAGAGCAGTAAATTCAACTGATTTCAGAACTGTTAGGAATGAGTCTGACATATTATTTACACATCAACCGACAGCAACCCTGTCTCCTAGAATTCACATTTTTATAGCACTAAATTATTTTCCCAATTACTTTGTAATCGCTTCCTGGATTATGTTTGCAGGCAACGTTTAAATGAAGTGCTACATTTACGTACCGAACCAGAGTCGCAGGGAGGTGGCCTTGTGGGACGGGCGTTCACATCATGAGTCCTGATGTAGGAAACATTAGCACTTGGTTGAGGTTAGGGAAAGAAGTTAAATGTTAATAATCACCTTGTGTCTTGTGATTTAAGTCACTGTGGACTATTTCTGTGTTAAACCAAGACCACGATCATTCCCCAACCTTAACCAAGTGTTGTTAGTGTCTAAAGAATTACCATATATACGTTTTAAAATTTGGTAGTCTCAAGATATTGATATGTAGCGATATTGTATTGCAAGATGGGATATTTTGGTGGAAAACAACAACAACAAAAATATGTTACAGAACATTTTACTAATACGTACAGCATCAACATTTTTACAACTTGCCAGGTACAATGATAGAATGGGAAACATTTCCTCGTTATGTTAAAAGAAAATGTAATCTGGGATGTAAATCCTATATTCGCTCTCCTTTTCATTCTGTTTTTGTCTCCTCTACATCTGACTCTTTAGCTGCTAAATGCTCCACTATGTTCACCGGCTAGTTGCTTACATTGTTGTATTTAGTGCTGCATAGATAGCATACGGTGGGTTTTTCACTGAAAAACGGTCTACAAACAACACTAGAGTCATGAAAATGAACCAAAACAGTTAAGTTGCGGGCCGTAAAACCAAAACAATGAGCTGAAAGAAGAAACTGCTAAAATACTCCGTAGAGCTGAAGGGAACTGCAGAGTCGGGTGATAATTATCTGTGGGTTTGTTCCTGCAAGAGAACTCTTTCACAATATACTCACTACATTATGCTGTCGTTGAATCCACTGTTAATGTGAACATTTTGATTATTGCAGCTTTAATTCTACTTTCTCCCTCTATGAAAAGCTGCTGACAAACTTGGCTGACTGAGTGGATGAAGTAGAGTCTAGAAGTCACATGTGTTTATTCTGATTGTAAAGGTTTTTGGATGTGCTTAAAGGAAAATACTGACATTTCTTCATCTCTCATTAATTCACTACCTTACATCCACCAATGAATACAACATGTCATGAAATAACGCACTTCAAAGAGTGTTTGCTTTCCACTGCTCGCGGCCTCTCATTCAGTTTGAGCCTGCATCAAACATCCAATTGACAGACATCCTTGTCATTTCATCATTGGTAATTCACCAGTGTCCACTTTCTGCAGGGAAATGATTTCCTTTTATTTCCAGACAACAGCTTTGATAACAGGCAGTCAGTCTTAAAAAAAAAAAGTAGCCTTTGAATTAGTCTGAACAGAAACAATATCATTTCTGTGGGACACTTTACCTGGTGCCAAATTAATACTCACACAATGTAACTGTAGTTCTGTGATAACTGTAAGAACCCTGTAAAGGTTAGAGCGATGCAAATTTTAGACATGGTGCAACTACACATAAAGTCAATGCAAAGGAAGAAATGGACACAAACAGACTTGAATTTGTTCTCCAGTTCATGAATTTATTGAAACAAGGAGAGGGCACTGAAGGAAGATAACAGAAAGAAGTGGAGTTCCTGCTAAGTTCCAATAAAGTTCTGTTAAGTTCAGTCAGGCTGAGCCGTCACACAAACACAGCACAGGCCAGTGCACATGTTGCTAGCTATCTACATGTCTGTATGGCTGTTTGGGGGTGAATGAATACAAACTGCAAATACAAATTTGCTCAAATAAATCAAGATAAATTTTCGCTTTGCTTAAATTAGCTGTATCGGGGATTGAACCCTGTAAAATTAGCTTGTGTTCAGTCAATCTGCATCGGTCCTATGGGAGATGCTCCATTAATGCCGCTCTCCATTCATTTGAGCATGAACAGTTTAGCGCTAATATCTACACCCTTTATTTAAGGGTGAACCCAAAAGTGAGGGTAGTCACTTAAACACTAAGTGTTTGTATCCATTTTTGCATCGAGAAACTGTGAGGCTGGTTGGTTGGCAGCCTTCAGCACTGCCATATACTTCATGAGACTATTTTAGTGTTTTGACCTCCGGAGTCTGTGATTCCTTCCAGTGGTCCAGGTCCCTCCTGGATATAGGGGCTTTACAAATGTCTCATGTACAGCTCTCCAGATGAAACCAAAGAGTGAGCTGCTGACTTGAAGCCTAGACTGAATGCAGCTGCAACCAGAGACCTTCTAGTTGATCCGAAACCCTAACTTGAATGGGAGCCACAGCGTTCCCTGGACGGGATCATTAGAATTTGTCAGTGTTTTCATATTATAATAATGTCCTGGAGTTTTCTTTAATGTCTGGTGTCCAAAAAAAATTTAATCACATTTACATTTATTACAGTTCTTCTACATGCTGTTGTGAGGTGACAGTGGTTCCCAAGACAAAGTGACCCTTTTTCACGATGCATGTCATTGACCTGGTTTCACCCTCATGTAACTTCAATGGGTCTAAATTTGGAACAGCTCAAGTCACTTGTCAAATCTGACAATACTGTCACTTTTGTTCACTCCAGCTTGGCCGTGCATCCGGGCTAATTGTTCCCCAGATGTGAACATCCACAGCCATCTAATCACACTCCATTCTGATGTCTGTGTCGGAGTCCAGGTTAATCTGAACTGAGCGTGGATTTCAAGAAAAATCAAAAACATCCTGATTGGCTGACAGTCCTGGTTAGCTGTGTGATTTCAGAGTGACTATGCCATCTCCAATGGACCTGGACCTCCTACTGATGAGTGCTCGATGGAAATTTATTTGAAAGACACTCCTTAGAGATCTTAGGCACACACACACACACAAACACACACAAGCGTGCAAACACTCACACAGACTATCAGAGAGAGAGAGAGAGAGTCCAAACTCATAACTGTCAATGATGGACAGGTTGATGCAGAGACTTTTTGAAGTGACAGAATGGACCAGGTTTCCGCTGCAGACCCCTTCTGATTGTTTTGCATTTTCTTCTGTTTGGCTGAGCTCAGATGTTCACTGGGAAATCACAATATTTCTATTGTTGGTATTTTTACACAAAGTCTGTCTGGATTGTTTGACTGGGCAAATTAATAGGTCTAATGGTTGGAATAATTAGGAAGGCAATGTTTTGTTCCAACAAGCACTCTGCCAAACAGCTGAAAGCAAAGGTAAGAAGCAATTCCCTCCCCGTGTATACATGCCAACACATGAAAGTCATTTAGCTGCACTTAACTGTCGAAAAACAATTAGGGCAAAGCATAACAACATCTGCATGCATGACTTCTGTAACATGTTTTCTGTATCCTCCTTCTTGCCAGCAGAACAAGTATTGGCAATCCTCAAATGCTAGGTACACTTCATGAATTTTACATTATGCCTGATCATTACCATAACGATGCTATCAAAGATATTAGGAGCCTTCAACGCTGCTTTCTCCTACACAGGGATCTCTCTTAGATCTCTTGTCAAGAAGGTGGGTATCATCTACCATCATCTAGCATATAGCATGCACGAGCCCCCTCTCCTAATGAGTGTGTGTGCATGTCTGAGTGTACAATATGTAAATCCTTGTGTTGAGTGATCGAAAGGGGGGGTCGTCACTGTCTGTGGGTGTGGGTTCGTGAGCAAGTGTGTCATAAATCCTTATAAAAGGGGTAGCATTGTCTCCACCACTGTGTTGTCTGATTTATCTTGAAATCAATGAATGCTTTGCTCGCTCTCACCACATTGTTTTCCCTGCTGTTTTGTCTACCAAAACTGAGCCCCTCATTTCTTTTTTTTTTCATTAGTTTGGACAAACTGTGTTATTCCAGCTGTTTTGGAACATGAAACTATGAGATATAATGTACTTCCATGCGCTCACATGCGAAGTGTGCGTTAAACACACAACATTTAGATTTATTATGAGGAGTGTGTGGTTTGACAGATGTCCAATATGAGGTGGAGCAATTAGCATTCTCATCTAATAGTCTCATCTCTCTTGTGCTATTGTGTCTCTCCCTCTCCTCCTCTTCTTCCTGGGCGATGTGATGTCCTCTGAAGCAGTAAAATGAAGCTGGTTTCTGTGTTGTCCTTCCTCCGTCGCAGCAGCTCACAAACAGACTGTAATTATTTTCTGCCAGGAACAGGATCAGTGTGGAGAACAAAGTGCACACAAAACACCCTTGTGACGATCTAACTGGTTTGTACAAAATATGTGCCGCACACACACGCATACACACACAGTCAAGCACACACACACACACAGACAAGTACACGCAGATAAGCACACACATGATCACAAGCAGACAGGCATGTTTCCACAGCCACATGCACACACACAAAAACAAATTGTAGATGAACACAGACACTGAACTAGAGACCGTGGGATGGGATCACACCAGCCGTGACGCCTGTCAACATGTTGAAATGTTGACCACACCCACATACTAACATACTGGGATAAAGTGATCCACAACTTAAAACGAATGTGGGCCAGGGCCATAAAGTGGGGGTGCCAATGACCCCATTCCTACTTCCTACCCCCCTACACCTGGTACCCTTGCCCAGACCACACCGATCCTTGAACTTTGATCCCAACTACACACCTGTAAAGTGGCTGCAGGTTACACAGTTGTGACGCTATCGCGTTGACAAAACCTGTTCACAGAAAGAAAGACACATAAACACCACACACAGACTCACAAGGTGAAAACATTACCAGCCACACGCTGCCGCGGCAGGTAACAAGCCCAACTTTTTCCCCTGGTTGTCTTGTTATACTGTGATTCTTCCTAGAGAGAAATTGATTTGCTTATTAATGCAACAAATGCTGTCTGTTTTCTGGCAATTTTAAAAATGTTGTTTACACGGGCTTCATGCAATCACATGATGTTCTGCTGTTATTAACAACCGCAGAAGACATGCACATACAGAGTCATACATACACATACTGCATGTATGCACAGCAACCAGCCATCTAACAATCACTCAGCACACTGCGGGTTTCTTCCTTCTATTTGCTGTCAGTAAATTGGATGGTCTCCCATACATATTTTCATATGCTGATGGCCACATTACTGGTGCAGGCATCCCGCTGAAGTGATTTGTGGTGCTCATTTGAAAGTGATAGGACGCAGGCAGCCACTGAACTCCTACTCAGCTGTGGCTAGAATCAGGCTGTCTTTATTGCTTTACAGCTAGCGCAGTAACCTGGGCACATTGATAATGGGCTGTTGTGCTAACAGGAAGATAACACATCCAATTCATCATCAACTTCCCACAATGTGTGTGTTGTTTGCTTTTAAGTAACAAATACAGGCCTGAAATATACCCGGCTATTTGTAAGGAACCATCCATAAACGAGCAATGAATCCATTAGATTGAGCCAAGTTTGTTTTAACTGTGGGTAACAGGCGTTTTAAAGCAATAACACATAGTTGTTACTGACAAATGCTGTAGCACATAAAGTCATAAGTACTATGTACAAAGTTGCTCATTATTCACTCTGAACTGTTTTTCTTATGAAACTGTCAGACTCTGTGGATGTTATACAATGTGATTACCTTCCTCTCTCTCCTTACCCCCCACATCCCCTATTCTCCCTGTCCCGCTCTCCTCCATGATTACCACACTGCCTCGAGCTAGTGAATTTGAATTGGGGCCGCCTATTATTTTCCCCCCATGTGATAGTAATTATTTACAAATTTGTGAGTGTTCATGTGAAATACAGGATGTTCTATTAGAAGTTATGTGTAACGGTGGGGGAAGGTGGCAAGGTCTTGATTTTGAATATGCTATTAGTGCAATCAGATTAAAACACAGCCACAGGTAGTTGAGAAGTCAGGCTGGAGGAGCCCCTGAGACACTGTTAACCCAATCAGATTAATATTACAGATTGTCATGACCGCCTTTGTTTTCCATTTGGGAGAGGCTTGGGCTCGCAGGGTTGCGACTTGGTGAATGTGATTACCCACAAGAAAACAATAGGGTACAAAGAGAGCATCTCTTTTGGCACTGCTGTATTTAATAACCAGGAGAACAGACCGGATTCTCGTCCATTATATTTCTTAATTTGGCGAATCTTCACGCAAATTACTCAGGCTGGCCGTATTTGGGTGGAAGTACAGATTACAGAGGGGAGATGTAATTGCAGGAGACGTGGGGCCGCTCACTGGGAAAGTAGTGAGGCTGATTGCACAGGATGTAGTATTATAGGCCATGCATAAGGAGCCGCTGCGATGTGGCTCAACTGCTTCTGCAGACATCAAACTATCAATCTCTGATGAAATGTGGCAGTTATGCTTATCTTCACAGACTTGAGCTCATCGATAAATACTGATTTGAGCGTGTGGAATTCTGATCGGTACACCACTGCGATTAGTGTAGTTTAACCACCCTAATGCAGCTTGTGCTACTCTGTGGCACCCAGCAGTTTAGCTCATGGCCTGAAGCACGCCACAAGGCGTATAAAAACACACACTCAAAGCTAGCTCATTCTCTTTGCATGAAAAACACACAAGGCACAGATACCCTGCAGAGACAACATTTTGTTACAAAAGCCTTTGTTCATTATCTGATACTACAGAGGACGTTTTACACCAAAAATGTCTGTTGAAGAGTCCCACAGTCCTACACTCAACATGTTATTTTTATCACAGCTGTTTATCTAATATGAGCAGTGCTACTCTTAGTATTCAATCAGATAACAATTATGACCAAGTACTTGCTCGCACACTAGAAATTCTTATTGGATTAAAAAACACTTGACTTTGAAGAAGAAATATAATATATAAATATTTGCACCGACACTATATATACTGTAGATAAAACACATACATTTATATATATATGGTGCATGTGTTCTCTGTCTGTATAAATTTTGCCTGGTGAACATCTGAGGAATGAAATGTTGTTAATAAAGTGAGTACAAGTGATCAATAGTGTTCGGGATTCTTTGGTCTCTTCGCTGCAATCAGTCAGTTGCAATCAGCTCTTGGTCAGTGTCACGATCACAGGTTGTCATTATTGGTTGCCAAATGTCATGAAGGCAGGTCGTGTCTAATATGAGCCAGTCAGAGGTCAAATGCCAGGAAAGAGAAAAAACAGTAGAGGAAGAAGAGAGGAGAGTGGCGTGCTGCTAATAGCGAGGAACTCTTCGCTTTCCGTGATGAACATTGAAAAATAACCTTCATCTCTGAAGTATTTAAATTTGTTAAATTTTGTTAACCCAAATGAACTGAAACCAACACAGAGCTCAGTGCACTGTTGGTGTCACGAGAAGAGGACCGGCACCGGAACGAGTGGAGCGACTGCAGAAAGCCAGTTAAAGTCACCAGGGTTCAGGTAAGGCTTGCATCCTTTTCTTGTCTGTGGCAACCAAAGGCATTCAGCATATGTATGGCCTTTTAGAAGCTGGTACGGCCATAATGTTTGTGTAAATCATGTATGTGTACACAAATCTACTTAACCAATACTTAACCTCGCTTGTCAATTAAACTTAACCATCCTTTTTAAAATTATACTTAAATATAAACGAATAGTTTGACATTCTAGAAAGTACCATTTTTTGCTGTTAGGTGAGAAGAAGGCTGGAGCCAGGAGGCGTTTAGCTTAGCTTAGCATACAGACTGGATGCAGGGGGGAACAGCTAGTCTGACTCTCTCCAAAGTTGAAAATAGGCCTCTAAAGCTCACTAATTTACATGTTTTATCTTGTTTGTTTAACCCCATACACAATAGAAATTTAAAAATGACAATTTGTGGTTTCAGGGGGCGATACATTCTTAACCATTTCTTGGCAACTCTTCGTTTGATGAAGGATCTGGGATCTAAAAGTACATAGAGCTCAACCCTGAAAACTGATAACACTAATAACCTCATCTACTTCTATCAAGTCTCTTACTCTATTCATCTCTATCTGTCTCTTTCTTACCTACATACAGTAGGTATCTAACAGGTCCAGTTAGAGAAAATTTCCTCAAGCAAAGGTCCCGAACCATATAGATTCTATACAGATATATAATACTGTAGATATGTATAATGTTCTTCTCTCATTAAGTAAAAAAGGGCTGCATTTCAAAATAAAATAGAGAAAATAAATAAAATAGCTTTTGAAAAATTGTGCATCTTAAAATAAAGTGCTTAATTTTAGAAAAATAAAATAAGGTGTAGCAGCAACTTGAGTTTCCCTTTTTCTTTGTTAACTGTTTCACATCTTGACTTAACAGTCTCTCTCTCTGTATTGTCATCTGTCACTCGCCTCTCACCTCTCTTGTCTGTCTGTATTCAGAGTCACAGTGTTTATTGCCTGGAATGCACGGATTTGATTGGCTGAGTAGCATCAGGTGGGCTGGCGTTACTTGTATGCAATTGGTCTGTGAGTTTCCTGATCTGCTAAACCAGTGCCGTAAAGACTAGAACAGCTGCGCCGGTTAAAATAGAAGCGCTCTGTCAAAATTTAAAATCCCATAATAATTTATTGATTATAGGGTTAGTATAGGACGGCGTCTGGGTCCAAACTCGGACCGCGGTCCGACTGTTAGTGACCTATGCAGTATAGTATTGCAAATGCATGTTTATTGCGTTGAACAGATTCTTTGTCACTTGGACATTTCAGTTGTGAGTTGAAATCCACAGAATCCGTAAAAAGAGTTTTAATTTTAAGCAGCATATCCCCCTCTTTTTAACTATCTGTCTATCTATCTATCCATCTGTATTTCTCTGGTGTATGTATGCAGCAGCTGCTGTGGCCAACATGCTGAAGGGTGTAGAAAGGGCTTGTGTGAAGTCGATTCAATATCACACATACTACACCTTAAAACAAAACAAAAAAAAGCACAATGTTATTGCCTGAAAACATCCAATAATAGCCAATTAGATCATCAAAAACACTATTCCCAGCAACACACCCTTGCACAAATACACACAGCTAGGGCTTTAAAAAAAAAAAGCAAAAGAAACCCTAGGGCTGTTAAACTTTAAAGCTCCTGCTTCAAAAACTACATAAAATAAATGATCTGACTAAAACCATAACCCTGGGAGACCTCGCTCACTGCCTGATAATTGTCTTCTTTCATGACACCATCCATCCAGAACATTAGGCCTGTGTTTTCAGGCCTGCTGGGTGCTATTGCACAGGGCAATCGCAAATGAGGGGGAGGGGTGGGGGGCTGCAGAAAGGCTGACCTCCGCAGGGAACCCTACAGCCTCCTGCTTATCTGGCCGTAGGGATCTGGGCCTACATAAACAATTTCAAAGACAAGGCAAGATTGTTGCAAACAGCCCAGTTACACTGCTGTGGCACAGTATACACACAAAACACACACATACATGATTCATACACACATAAACACATGAACAAATGCACACACACATACACACGCTGGCTTTGGTTCTGACTCTTTGGTTCTTTACTCAGTCTTTCTTTGAGGCAATTGCTGGTTTCAAACAAGATCTATAAAAGATGAAACAACCTTTGCACTCGTCTCCCTCTGATGTTGGGAGACATACCTGCAGCCAGTGTTATTAGTTACTGCTTCTATTGATATGCACCATGCCCAGTGCACCGTGTTGGCGAGTAAAACCACTATGTGTTTCTCCCACGCCTCTTCCCTTTAGACAAACAGACGCACTCTGGCCTCCAACCGCAGGATTGTGTGGGATATGTATATCTAATTGGGTCTCAGAATAACAGCGGAGAGGAGAAAGAGTTCATGAAGTTTTGCATCCAAACCCAACAGGTTCAGTCAAAGAATTCAGAGAAGGATTACCTACCAACACATGTTTGATTGAACATACACATTAGATAAGTGTTTGCTTCTACAGAGGGGTCATATATTTCCTCTGAGTTTCTGTATAAGCACTAGGTGTAATGATAAATTCAATCCAAACTGATATGCCGCTGAGCATTCATCATAACAAGCACAACTCAATTTAGCGTGAGCCAATTTCCTGCCTCCCATTGAAAGTCATCCAGTGTGGTTTGTGCTATTCAAATCGCAATTGAATTCATCTTTCACAGCTTCATCTAATAGAAGCTTCTCTAGTCAAATCCAACCCCGTAAATTTGCTCATCAATATAGCATAAGCACGCCTGTAGGGACAGGCGGCACAGTAACTTAACAGGGCCCGTTCTTTTTCATCAGCGTGTCCCACATTATGTACCTGCGACGTTTATTTGCTGTGCAGATAGAAACGGTTATCAAGCTCAGCCAGGCAAAAATAAAACACTCTTAGTTCTTTCTGAGGGCGATTATACACTACATTCATTTTTGTTATTGTGTTAATGTGTGTGTGTGTGTCATCTCTGCGGGTTTGGGGGCGTCAATAGCACTCTATAAATCCCTCCAACACATCCATAATAACTCACGATAGGGTTCTCTGCCCTTTACTTCAAAGATGTATTTTTGTGTGTGTCTGATTGCCAGCAGAAAGCAGCGATATCCGTGAGGCGTCGCTGGAGAAAATCCTAATGATCATATTTATTAGCCAAGTGAATCTGTCACAGTGAGATATTATGATGCTTTACTCAGAAGCGTCCTGTAAATAAGGGTAATTAGGTACTCTGTTCTCTTCAAAGCAAACAGCAGCCTTGCTGGATTTACTGATGTATCTTTCACTGGTGGATAATCATCACTGCAGTGTCTGAAATCAAGGGTGTCCATACAAATGTCTGTAAACAAAGAGAATACGTTTTTTCAAAGATGTATGGGTTTATATTCTCTGCTGCGTCACTTACATGCCAATAAAATAACTGATTTATTGCTACCACTTTCTAAGAAACTAGCAACTGATAAAGTCGCAAGCATGGATGACAACAACTTAAAAAATAAATAAATAAGTAATTTAGTTTATTTTGAGTGTAAAATCTCGTCTCAGTACAGTACGTACAGCAAGAGAAGAAAACAAAAATGTATGAAACAAAAATACATGTAGAAACAAGAAATATGTTTTTTTTTATTTCTTATTCACAGAAAGCTGGAAATAAGGAACAAGAACAAGGTAATAATCACAGTATACTGTTCAATTTGAGTTCCACTTTTCAGCTTGTGGGTTGCCATGTTGTGAAAATCCATTGACTGGTGTTTATCCTCCTTGCACCAAACCAATTCCCTATCTACTATGTTGAAGTATTGAATCCTGGATCATGTTTCGTATTTTTAACCAGCTCTTTAGTACATCAGGAAGCCCCCCTCCAACAGACCACTTGACCAGTTACCTCGTGGAAAACGGCAAAATACCAAAACATCTATTCATTATCAATGTATTAACATTTAAAACTGCAGACTTGAAGGGATTGTTGTAGAAAAGAAATCTTACTAATGTCTTATAACTGATCTATAAAGCATTAGCACGTGACTTATTAACCATTAATAAAGCCATTAGTTACAACTTATAAACCTTTATAAAGGCGACTTATTAGAGAGAGATAGTGGTTTTATTCAGACGGGGCCTTACATGGCAGAATTCTCAATACAAAAGCCGACTGTTTCGACTGTGGCATTGCACAATTGACAGGGAAAGCATCCATCTGTCTACATGCAGCCTCAGTCTATTTATAAGGCTGCCATTGACTGACAACTACTCCTTAGGCATGCTATAAAAGACCAGTGCTGGCTGAGAGGCTGCATGTGTAGCTATTGATTACCAGTCAGAGGAGCATAAAACATCTGGGAAACAGTGAGATGAGTAGCAATCATGAAAGCTAGCTTTCCCTCAGGCAATGTATAGACCCATTTGCCTTTATGGTACGAAATATTCTCCTGTTCTTCACCTTAAGGGGGTTGCAATAAGTAACCCATTGTGCAGAGAGTATGTGCTGGAAGTCTGGGTGTCCCCCGTAAGGCATTGCTCTTCCTTGCAGGGTGAGAGGTCAGATGTGTGTATATGACATATTGTTATTTTACATGGCTGGAGATGACCCCAGTTGGCTGTCATGAGGATTGTGTAGTTTTCTTGAATGCATTCTGTCCCATTTATATTCATATTTATCTCATAATGCCACATGCACTGCACTCAATCGCAGAGTGATAAGACTATAGCACTGAGTTAAAGGCTCTGATTCAGCTGTGATTTAGGTCACAAGGTCATGCAGAAGTGTGTGATATACATGTAGTGTGTGTTGAATTCAAATGTTTATTTATTGATTTTCAATTTTCAAATACTGTGCATTAACTTTTAATTATGCAAGATCATTCCAGCATGCAAATGAACCAAAGATCATCTCAAGGATCAACCACTTTGTTATTTAGATCACAATCAGTGTAATCTTAGTATTGTATTGTCAGTTTTGTAAATATACACCTTGATTTGCATAAAATCATTATGTGAGCACAAGCATTCCAAGTTAATTCTGCTATCCATCTGTTTTCTCTCAAGAGGGAAAATATGCATAATTCATAAATTAGAAAATATGAATTGGTTGCTGAACAAACGCTGAAGCAGCCGTCCAGTCTTGTGCTACGACTTCAGCAGTGTTTATACAGGTTTAGACAGTGAAGTTGGTGTTTTTATTTTCCTAATGACCAAAACAAAGATGAGGACTCATGGTGTTGTACTGTGATATGATTGGAGAGGAGCCCCGACCCGTCAAATACGATCATTTTTTCCAGAGCGTGCCCTGGGCCAAGTCTGATTAATTTGCTGCACATTGTGTTGGCTTATTGTACCAGTTGCATTACTTGTTCTCATTTTGTTGCTGATCATGATGAATCTACTGAAGTGACAAAAGCAGGGAGGTTTTTCAACCCAAATGTATAAAGTAGAAAGGGGGAGGGTTATGTGTTTCTTTCTTTTTAATGAATGAATGTAACTCTGAAATATTTGGGAGGGTGTAGAGAGCCCTTTAACGTTTTCTCATCCCAGAAAAATAGTACAAATATTTACATTCAAAAGATGTGTTTTGTGTGCCACAGGTCATGTGAAGACAGTAAAGTGTCTCTGCATCAGGGATAATTTTCCTCATCCAAACCAACTAGGATCAATAGTCAGTTTTGACAAAACAAATAGACATGGATTTTTTAAGTTATTAGTGATTGAACATTTCCAGAGAGCACATTATTATTCACTTGTGGTGGAAAGTAACTAAGTACTTTTAAAGTAACTAAGTACAGTATTTAAGTCAAATTTTGACATGAGTAGTTCCATTTTATGCTACTTTATACACATCAATGCATCAATAATTATAATTCAAAGACATAAAATAAATGATTGGTCATGGTGCATAATGAGTACTTTTACTTTGGGTACTTTAAGTATATTTTAATTCTAATACTACTGTTCTTCACTTGCCTACAGCAGCTCCTATCTTCACTTTATTCTGCAGCTTAACTCAGCTAAAACAGAAATACAGTCATAATGAAGTGAGTTTTTCTAATTCATTGGTGTCATATTATTTTGAAATATTGGGAGAGGAGGGTCCAAAGAAAATATTGATATCACTGGGGGGGTCTTGCTTTTGCTTTTTTAAAAAGTGAACCGTAAGGCTCAGCCCCTTATCCAACCCAAATCATTTTCATACAGTCCCTTAATAACTGCTCTCTTTCCATTTTGAGTTACGTTTCAGCTCAACATTAGTTAAACATTTGGAAGAATTGTTCGGTCGTTGCCTTTCCCTCACAAGGTCACATTTTGTAAGGCGATACAGTTGATTCTGTCAGTGAGGCCCTCTTTACACCTTTGAATGTATATTATTGACATAGCTTTCTAAATTTCAGCTATTTCTGTCATAGGCATAAATGCTGAAAAGGCTGTCGTTAGAGTCTTTTTCTAGTCTCAGCTATAGTTTTAGATACAGGATCCAAATCAGGCTGATGCGCTGTCCTGAAAGCTTCAGTGATTTTTTTCATTACTGCACACAGAGAGCTGCTGACCATATTTTATGTAAATCACATTTCCTACAACCAAAATGTTCCCTGAGGACATAAATCTGAATTCACTCAGTCAGGTTTGACCCTTTGGCCTTGGAAAGTACGGGTTTAGACCAGAGACTTAAAAAAAACTTAATCTGTTCATCCACACTTAAATCTGTTTGTGGATTTGCAGCGGAGGACTAGTGCTAAATGACTCATGCTAAACGTCTCCATGATGGTGGGAAAATAAAATGTTGTTTCACTCATGTCTTTACTGTTTCATCAGCTCTTCCCATGGTTTTTCATTAAGGCAACACAAAATCACAGTCAACCTTTTCTTGTTCATAAGATCCTTTTCAGCCTGAGACGCCAAAACTTGGCATGAAGTTGCTTGATAGTTTCCCAAACGTGCTCCCAGTTATCACATAGTTCTGATCACAGTGAAAATGTTTTCTGCCCCGTATTTGCATTTTTCCATTTCATTAGCAAACACTCCGAAACCGGAAGTTGTTTTCATTTGCATCTAAATGCATTTGACCCTCACACTGGAAATGACAGATAATTATTTTCCCTGAAGTGTTCCTTGTTTGCAGGGCGAACGGAGCAAAGTAGAGAGCCGCAGCAATTGCTCAAACATGTTTTCCAGCACAAATTGCAGCGGTGGGCTTGCTTGCTTTTTCATTAACATTCACCCTCTGTCTGATTGCCCTGAATCTGTAAGGCTCCTTCTTCTACAATCTCCTCCCAGCCACCCTGCAGAGGACACACAGCAGCGCAGGTTTGTCTTTTTATCTGTTCACCGAGATGAGATGCATTGTGGGACGGCTTGTAGCATGAGATGAGATGAGACAAGAAAACCCTGTCCCCTAAAAATTGCCTTTAAATACTACTCATTTGTTTTCCCAATTACGTTGTAAGGATGTTGTCTGGGTTGAGGATGGAGGGAGTAAAAAGTGTAGGACTTTGACCCCAGAGCACGAGGTTCACATCCTAAGGTTAGATTTAGGCAACAAAAGCACTTTAGTTAAGGTTTGAGGAAAACCTTTGGTTTGCATTAAACATTATAACGGTAAACATATCCTCTTCTGTGCTTCAAGTCACTGTGGACATTTTCTGTATTAAACCAAACCTTAACCAAGTGCTGCAAGTACCTAAACATAACAATGAAAACATTTGATAATGCTGGATATTGTATTGCAAGATCAGATATTTCGACAATGAAATACGTTGTCAGTCAACCATTTGAA
Source organism: Enoplosus armatus (assembly GCF_043641665.1). Taxonomy (NCBI): domain Eukaryota; kingdom Metazoa; phylum Chordata; class Actinopteri; order Centrarchiformes; family Enoplosidae; genus Enoplosus; species Enoplosus armatus. The sequence goes on along the minus strand of NC_092190.1, from coordinate 7,349,824 downwards.
ACTTGCCAGATATGTTAATTAACAGCATTTCCTCATTGTGTAGATAAAAAACAGGTAATCTCTAGGAGAAAGGGTTGGATGAGATGAGATGAGATGAGATGAGATTATTTCTGTGTATCTGAAGAATTTAATTATGCATAGAGAAGTGCATGCACAATCAAAAGTATTATAATCTTTTCAAACATCAGGAGGTTCAAGAAACGACAACGACAAATTTCTCAACACATTGAAATATAATATGGGCGAGGGTGGACAAAGGTTTAGAAAAACAGATTAGAATCAAAGTGCAAGTTATTTGTTCATTTTGTCACATCATACAAACTAGGCTAGTGGAGGAATCTTATAACAAGGTGCAAAGTCTCCTTCCCTGGCTTTGGAAATGTATCACAGCTAATTCTCTGTCAAACAGATGTTTTTTGCTGAGCCACATCAAAACAAAAAGCTTCTGAAAGATCTCCAAGCAGAGTGTTGAAAAGGAAGGATCATTTTGGTGACCTTTGCTCCGCCTTGGTCCAGATTAGCATAAACCACTCTGGGAGACCGAGTGCGATAAAAAGCCACAAAATAAAGATGTGGAAAGTTATCCTGCATTGTCATACAGTCAAACAAAAGTTTGGCGCAGCATTAGAGAGTTTTTCATTGGAAAGCCTTGATATGTTTACTAAAGAGTAGTTTTTTCTTCTCTCAGTAACAAAGTGTTTAATGGCTAACTTTACCAATCCTTTCAATTCACTCACTATGACAAATGCAATTAAGACATCACTGCGGACCACCTGCTTCTTAGCCGGACGAACATGCTCTGAGATGAGGAATGTGAATTTGAGACCTCCTGGCAATCTGAGCTAACTAAAGCTAATAGTCTTGGAATTCACTCTGATGGTCTGTTGGGATGGTTCGCAAACATTTACCGTCAACATCTGTTTCAATTCATCAACTTAATCATATTTGCTTTCCCATTTAGATTAATTTTTTTGTAAATATGGACATAACCTAAACTGTCTGCGCAAACGGTATCGACTGAGTTCTCTGTGCAGCAGAATGGAGCTTGTTGTCTGCAGGGGGACTGCAGCTCACATAAACAGGCAGCCCGGCTGGAAATAAAACTGCTGTTTGGTTGGGATTATTGATCACATTAATATGCAATGATCATTTTCTCAGGGTGAATTTGTTGTCTAAATACTGGTTTGAAGCTGTGTAATTAAAAAAAGCTTTGAAGAAGACTCCCATAAAGAGATTTGACATTTTAAGGAGCATATTTTTGAAAACAGCTCTAAGTGAAGTGTTTGTTACTCAGCACTTCAATGGAGGACTTTTCAAAATGAATTATGGTTTTAAGCTGCGGCTGAATGTTTATTTCTACCATATCCACCATGTTGCAGTGTGGAAAAAAAAGAACTGAAAAAAGAGAATGAAAAACAATGATGCATCATTTGTCAGGGACATTTTTTTTATTCAAAATAAAGCTGTTTTATTTTGGAAAGAATATTCACTTGACAATTGAGTTCATATGTTCCCAGTGACTGTGGGCAGTTCAAAGACTGTTTGTGAACATGAACAACTGTCAGTGAAAACAAGAGCCAGGACTCTGAGGTCTAATGTCATCACACTTTCTGAAGCTGGTCCATCGACTCACACAGCAAAGTTACTTTCATTTCAACTCCAACTATGTACATCAAAATTAGATTAATTTCACATTCTTCACAAAAATAATCAGCATTTGTTGAGCAGCAAGCAGCAAACCTACTCATGTGTTTATCTCTTCATATGAAGGATCTGATCCCATTTTGTATAATAAATATCAGCTATTTATCTGTCGAGTATAGTAAAAGGAATACTAGATACGAATATTGAACAGCCTGCTGGGATACAAGGTGCTTTATTTATTCCTTATCATGTCTGCAAGATGATTAAGCATGTATTTGTTTTATTCGCAGTCCTACATTGTTGGTTGTACTTCCTTGCTCCATGTAACCATGGGCCCACTCACTTTAAACTTCATCAGAGAAACACTAGTTGTATAAAGCAGTATACACATTTTGTGATTAAGCATGTGATGTGTTGAGTAAAACACTTCCATGTTGCCAAATTGTGGGATTTTGTATTTCAGTTAATGCAAAAATGATTTTAATACAATTCAAGTCACGTCAACAGAGCTTTTTCACAGCACACATTTTGACTTGTCATAGCAGGAAAGGCACAAGTGTTACTAATAACATTAACGATGTCTCTGTTCTATTTAAGTGTCCCAGTAAGCCATGACAGTGTGACAGTGAAGCAGCTAAATGGAATTCAGCCATCATTAATTTCATTATTTACGCCTGTGCCTTTCCTGCTGTGACATGTCGAAATAACTTCTGTGTGAATGTTTCTTTAATCACAGTAAATTACGTGTTACTCCGTCAGGAAGAACTGCTTGAATAAATCCATTATATTCTTTATTTTATGTGAGCCCGTTTGACTCTTTTCACTGTGATTTAAACTGAGAAGAAACTTTAACTCGGCTGCCACGTGACACTGTCTTTTAATCTGATGCTGTTCCCGACCCCTGAATGGATCCTTCCAGCAGAGACAGAGAGAGAGACAGAGAGAGAGAGAGTGAGTGATGCAAGAGGAGAACAAGGAAATGCTCCGGTCAGAAATACTTTGAGCCCACTGGATGGAGCTGCAACAACACTCCCGCAACAGAGAAACCCACTCTAACCAGAGCTAACCAGAAGATTAAAGCACAAACCACATTAATACAGCTCAAAACAACACAGCCACCATGCCGATATTCCATATCTCTTACTACATCTGTCGTTTAAGTTATTGTGAAAGTAGAATAAATCACAATGTGCATATGTATTTGATTAATGTGATGGAGGTTGATAAAAGAAAGCATTTCATTCTTCATTCAATTCACATTTTATTATTTGTTTTGAGACTTCTTTGTATTTATAGATGGAGCTGATACATTTGGTAATGACCCCAAATTGATGGGACATTACACTGCAATAGGACAGAAAATATAGTGTTTTTATTAGATAACTTACTTGGATTACAACAACACCAAGCCAAATGCTTGATCTGAAAATAAACTGCTAATGAGTGTAACATAAACGGCTGAACGGAATGTGAACTTAATGCCCTGCTGTTTTTTTTTTTCCCTTTCCTCAATTTTCTAAGTTTGAAATTCTTGACACTTTCCAGCTCCACTGCAAAAAAAAACAAAAAGACAAAGTGTTGACCCAGACTTAAAATGTTAGTTTTAATCTAGTTTTGCACTGTTGATGACTCCAGATACATTTATGAGCATTAGCCAACAAAGCAAACCCAAGTCTAGCCCAAACAAACTTGGGATGAAAGGCGGCCTTTGATCCTTGGCCGACCGTAGTGACTTCAGCACTTCAGCTCGATTGTTTTCAGCTGAGGTTTCTCTGGGTGGCTTCACTTCAAGCTACAACTGAAACTGCCGGAACAGGATTTACTTGGGATTTAAGAACCACAAAGTAGACTCACACACAAAAAAAAAAAAAACTCTCAGCTAAACCAAACAGACGCTCATTTTCAGAGTTGTTGCAAGTAGCCCCCTCGAGTTATTGTGAGATAGAATGACAAAATCTCCAACTTCACGTCTTCGTGCTAAATATTTGCTGTCTTCTCAGGCCTGTGCTTCGTCATTTTCACACCACCACCGGCTTCACGTTGAGGCTACGACAGCTCACATTCCGTCTGATCATAGTTGTGTGTGACATTTCAAAGAGGATTATGAGAATGAAATGTGATAAAAACTATTTCCACGTGACCCCTGAGTACTTGACCTCTGGTAGACCAGCGCAGCGTAGCAGCGAGGCTCAGACTTCTGGTACTCGCCGTGTGCAGTCCGTGCTTGTGGAGATTTAGAAGTGGACAACCTCGACGAGGTGATACGAAAAGAAATCCAATGTGCTGCTTCCTCTGGAGATCAAAGCTATTATTTAACACTCATCGTGGTCCGTCCTAGAGTGCAGGAGATGTGAAATCAGTTGCTTCATAATGATTGTTTCAGGGAATCCGAGCACAAGTCAATATGTATCTGATTCTTCTCTTTTACGAACAGCAGAAACATCAGCAATAAAACCAGATGTTATATCAAGCATAGCCGTCTACACACTCTCTCTCACACACACACTCCTCCAAACTATTAATATATTATTGTGTATTTGTTCCTCGTGGCCAACATAAATAGCATTATGTGCTTGAACTTGTTGACAAAGCAGCCATGGCTCATTGGCGGTTGATGGATGGCCGTGTGTGCCATGCTAATTATTAGTACACATAAAAGGATGCTGTTATTTCCAGACCTGGCCCAGCAGGTCCCTGCCGGAGGGGTCACTGGGTAAACACCGAGCCATCAGTCTGCGACTATATCACTCAATCTTGATGTATGAGCAAAGAGGTACAAATTAAACGCGCAGCGACCTTCTAGGGGGTACTGCACTCAATAGGACGCCATTTGGGCTAATTCCTGCATGGGGTTCAGACAATAGGCCACTATACCACATGGTGTAATTACTTTGTGTACACACATCTGGAATTAAGCTCCCAGAGGAAGCTAATACACTTAAAAAAAAAAAAAGAAAAAGAGGCCAACCATTTTAGATGTGCAAAATGTAGTATGTGTGAGAAGAACAAGTGGAGGGAGCATGCGTGTGTGTTTGTGCATGTATGTATGTGTATCTGTACATGTGTGTGTGTGTGGGGGGGGTCAACTTCAAGTGTAGATGCTGACGAACATGCACTAACTCTTGACCTTCTCATGTCATCTGCTCAAAGTTAATCATTGCCGTTGAAACAAGGAGAAAAGATCCTCTTTGAGCACCGGGCTCAAAGAAGATTACATGTCATATATACAGTATCCCTCAAATCTCTCGCTCGCCTTCTATTTTCCCTCCACACTTATAGGCTTCCCACTCCGGTTACAGCCATCTTGCTTCTATTTGACGACGTTACAACCCCACTTTCCATACCAATCCTATCTGTGTCATTTTGACGAACGCAGGCAGAGAGATGTACCATGTAAGGGGAGGTGGGGGGGGGGGGGCTCCAGATTCTGGTTGCATCTGGATTTTATAGCAGCTCAATTTTCCGTGCTGGTGTGCGGCTCAGATTGGATGTGATGAGTTGGGCTGGCAAACATGGAGTCTGCGTGAATGTCAACTCTTGACTGATATTGATATTGATCCACAGGTTGAGACGGTTGCTGAGCATCAGCCACAACACGGTGTGAGACAGGGAGAGAGCATGAATCTGCATCAGGACGTAAACACTCAGGACATCAGGGAAGGGGATTGGATCTGGGCTGCTGTTATTATCTTAAAAATGTGGTTAGTTCTGTCTTTCCAAGTCATTTACAAGGATTATCTCTTGTTTGTGTTCCAGTTTATGCTGAATAACAAAGTATGTTTCCACAGCAGCCTTTGTGTATGAAACTCGAAGTCCCTTGTGCAGCAAGTATTTTAAAACTCAAATACAAATATTTATAACTTTATTGATAGTTTACTTGTACAAGATGTACATTCATATTTTGTGAATCAAAAGGGGAAAAACAAACTGTACGATGATTCATGTTTAGGCATGCTTGCATATGAAATGATAATCATTTTAATGGGTACAACAAATTCCATGGAGTATTGTTCAATTCAACCATCCCTGAAATGTTTGTAAACTCGGACACGCTACATTTTTTTTAGGCAAACAATGCACTACAGCCACACCTCCTAATTCAAATTTAACACTTAAAAAAAACATACAAAAATAAATGCAAAGCCATGTAAAAATGTACACTTGTAGTTCAGCTATTTCATCTTTCATAAACTTTCAGACAAAATAATAAATAAAACACCAATATGTTTAATTTAAAATGGAGACATAGATAAACAATTCTAAATGGAGGTCTGTTGACAGAGAAAATGTTTTTTGGAGACTGTTAGAGGTACATAGATCTTAAACAGACCTACATGTTTAGCGCAGCTCTGACAGCAGTGTTTAAAAGGTTAGCAAAATAATCTTTGATTTCCAAAAACAATCCCCACGTTCTGTTTTGTCTGGAACAATTTGTAAAATACAATCTGAATAATTTGGAAATTAATGATGAAATGCCACATGTATCATGCAGAATTAAGCTAATCATATTGTAAACAACTGCTTGGTTTGGATTACATTGCTGATTTCTGTTGGTTTTATCATGAACATTGTCCAATATCCAAAAGTAAATGGATTTCTCTAATGTTAATAGAGTCCAAAGAGATTGTTTTAATTATTTAGAACCCAACCCGAATTTCTGCAGCATCCACAAATGTGCTCATGTTTTCCTCAACAAGTGACAACTGTACCTGATGCATACAGAACTGCTTAAATACATAGGAAGTTACGTAGGATATGGCACCTGGTAATGAGTGACCTTTTTCAAACTCAATAAAATATACACTGCTGTAGAAAAACTGGTGTGTTTGGCAAAGAAATCCAACACTCCAACAGAGCATGAAAAACAACAGAAAAAATCATTGGGTCTCTTTATCGTTGAGGATTAACTGCTAGCTGTTTTTACTTTTTTGCTATTTACAGTATTGCACTTAAACTGCACACCATTGCATTTCAGTTTGACTGATGCTTTCTTCATATTTTCAGTTTATTACAAAAAAAGAAAAGAAAAAGAAAAAAACGCATTTATACCCTTTATCCAAGATAATGTCCTTTTTGCCGATCACATGACAATATCAAACCCCCTCCCCTCCCCCTTTAATTAGTAAAGTAGTATCTGCTTGTAGTGCCATTTATAAACACCCACATACAAGACCTGAAGTGCAAAGGCTATCGTCACTTCTTTACCCAGGATACAACACAATAAACAGAAAGAAATAAAGACAGAGAGGGAGAGAGAGAGCACGCTGGGAGGAGAAATGCAAAAACGAGTCTCGCCGACACATGCCCAGCAACACAGAATAACATCTCTCCCCTCTGCAGCAAAGGAAACATGAGTTGTTGCTTTTGTTACAGCACAAGTCCATAAGAAGAAGGATATCAAACCGTAATGGAGACCTTTCACTTTGTAGGTGTAGGAGGGTTGTGGGGATGTAGAATGGCAGTGTTAAAAACAGTTTATGAGCGTTTATGTCAGGTGTGGATGGAGGCCGGTCCCACAACGGTCCTCCATTAGAGCTCATGCACTTGGCAGCAGCAGGGAACACAGTGGTTGGAGACAAATATGGCCTTTTTTAACGTTTTCTTTTTTCTTCGTTTTTCTAGTGAGGGTAAGGAGGGATGGGGGGGAAAGGGGGGGGGGGTGTTAAGGTGAGAGCCGTTCCAATGCCTCGGTGAGGTGGTGTTTGGGACTGTTTCCCCCATGCTCAACCCTCTGCATTGTCAACATGGCGGCAGCCAGCGTCAGCGAGGCTCTGCTTTTGGCCCTGCTGCTGCCTGCCAGTTTGCTTTGTTCTAACGTCTTCTGGTCTGACGGGCCCCGGCCTGGCCCTCAGACAGACATCCACATGTGTTTGTACGGTCCTTGGGATGTGATCTGTGCCTGGAGTGGACTGAGCCACTGGCCCCGCAGAAGTCCTGCCTGTTGGGCGAAAAGTAAAAGGTGATTTCATTGGTATTTAATTACCGTTCTCTACAAGTGGTTTGTTTTGGCAGCTGGTTTTGTGACAATTTTCTCGCTCCCTCCTTCTTTTTTTATTTTCTTCCTCCACTGTTCTCCCCCTTTCTCTCTCACACACACTCTCTCTCCCCCCTCTCTGTATGTGTTCCTCTCTTTCATTCTCACTCAGTGTTTTTGTTTAGTTTAGTTTTAGCTGTGAGTGTCACGGCCCTTTCACAGGCTCAGTCTTGTGTGAGAGGCGATTATGGGCATCAGGCGAGCGGAGGGGCAGCCCGGTGGGGTCAGAGTCCCAGAGCCTCGGCGTGTTTTCTTGCCTTGAGTCGCAGGTCGGCGATGCTCGAGTTCTTGCTGTTGCTTTTGGCAGCTGCCGCCACCGCCGCTGCTGCAGAGGCCGAGTCGGCGAGTGATGCGATTGGTAGTCCGAACGGAGGGGGTGGGAACATCAGGTAGGGAGCGTGAGCAGCCAGGTGAGGGTGCAGGTGAGGGTGTGAGTGGGCGACCCCGTCCAACTGGAGCTGGGCTTGGACCTGCAGAACAGCAAAACACAAAGTTAGTCAGCATAGGTGCCTCAGGCCATGTGTGTGTGTGTGTGTGTGTGTGTGTGTGTGTGTGTGTGAAGAGGGCTGAGGATTTAGGTTTCACAGTCTGACACTATTAAATTCCCCCTCAAATTTTACCCCCTCAAAGCTGTTGCTTATAGTGTGTTTTCTAAGAAAATAGTTAAGGGCTGCACTCTGCGCTTTAGCCCTTTTTTCATGTCAGCTATTCTAAAAGTTAATGAATCATACATTGCTCTCAGACACCACATCCAATTTAATCGTCTAGAATCAAAGTCTTTCTAGGACCCAGAACAGATTTGTTTAATTCAGACTGAGGACTCCGTTATACCCTTGGAAATATGCAGTCTTGTTATCCTGATTATGTATTCAATTGCATAAATAAACAATTTTGCACTAAAAAGATATTCACATATTTGGAGTTATAAATATTTATCCAGACATATTCCTGAGTCAAGGGAAAAAAAGAAACCATAAGGAGCATAGAATATCAGTTTTCACATTCTTGGCAATTATTTTATAAGAAGTAGGTGAAAATTAAGCATCCTCTCACTTCAGAGGGAGAGAGCTGAGCCTGTTGCCATTTCTCATGTGTTTCAAACACCACAGGAAGAAGTGGGAAAACTAAAGTATTTCGTGCTTTCTTCTCCAACCAAAATAGAACGATATGAAGTCAAAGTTTTAACTTGACTAAATATTATTTTTTCACCGTGCTCCCTTTCATATTGGCCTAAAAATACTGAAAATGACTTAAGTTGAAGTTGTTAAATGAAAGGGAAAATTAATTTGAACCACAAATTCATAGTTGCTCAGCAGCGCTGCGATGGCATCCAAACAAAACCTCTCGCAAACATCAAGCGTTTCCACGAATCTCATTTACCAACAATCAGGTAACAAACTGCAGCTGTGACTGATCATTTCCAAATGTATGGTGCATTTACATCTGATTAAAATGTATAAGGACTGACGGGAAAACCAAATTAACTTCTTGAAACTTGATTTTGTGGAGTGTTTGGGGGACAAACTGATCCCTCCCTGACAAAACAGGTGGTGGACGTTTGACTTGCTTGTGTGTCAGGGTGTGCTCGTCCCGTTTATATACTCGAACAGTTTATCACACACATTCACACTCACAGCGCGCTTAGTCTTTTGCTTGTTAAGATGATTTTTGCCTGTTTTTCTTTACTTGTTGGTTGATACTGAAGAAGGATGAGAAGGAGTCACGTGACACGAATGGTTCAGGCCACATTCGACCCTCAGACCTTGCAGTTACAAGTCATGCACTTTACAGAACCAAACCACAAGCCATTCACTTGTTTCACTTGCGTGTGCTGCATTGTAATATCAGTGCAGTCCCACCGCCTATTTCGACCTCAAACAGCGAGCCTATCTCGGTATGCAGTCCTCAAGCCTCCACCCCTGCCAGTGCAGCTCAACGCCAATATCCATCAGAGCCCACTCCATCCCCTTCTTTCATCATCTCTTTTATGTGCTCGCGCCTGCTGCACTGTTGGCTTAATTAGGCCGCTGCTTTTCACGAGGGTCAAGCCGACAACACAGCAGCCAGGACGCAAAAAACGCAGATAGCAGCAGATCAAATGTCTGTCCACCTCTCCTCTCCCTGTACAGCCCGGCCCTCTCCACACAGCCAGGAGGTGAAAGGTGCACTGAGGTCTGAGCTGCTCCCTCCCCCTCCAACACACGCACACACACACACACACACAGTCTCTCATCACTCGCATCTATAATAGCTGCACATGGCCTATAGATTCATGTGAGTGTACTACTTTGACTCCACCACACCAGCTACACGCCTGCACACACACACACACACACACACACACACACACACACACACAACTTAAACACTCACTTTGACCTGTTTTTATGGATTCCTCACTGCATTACAAGATGCTGACTAATCATCTTTTTTTTCTGCAACTCAGCCTGCATTTTTAACTTTTTCTACATTTAATTCTGCCTGAGTTCATGTTCCCTGATTGGATGTTTCAAAATGTTTTTCGAGCTTTGTCAGCTGCTGCTAATACGAGAACATGGCCTACCTGTTGGAAGGGCATCCGGAGGGCACCCATATTGACATAGGGTGCTACTCTGCATGCGTCGAGGTGACTGCCACTGCCCAGAATAACACCTGGAGAGAAGGGAAAGATGTCTGTCAGACAGCCAGACAGTTGTTGTTATGTGAGATGAGGAGGTCACAGTTTTTCCACATGCAGTTAAAATCAGACAAATTGTGAAACGGAAATAACACAAAAGAAGAGGAAAATATAAAAAAGATCATTCAAAAAGTTACAAAAAGCGACATTTACCTTTGTGCATCTGGTTTTCTTGTTTTCGACATTTTGCTCTTCTGTTCTGAAACCAGACCTGCAATTGAAAAAGGAAATCAAACTTAAAATACTTAAAAAACAAGTACTAAATCCAGTTTTTTAATTTTTAACATGAATGTAATTGATGTCCTTTTTATTCTCATATCTATGTTATTCTAATAATATTATAATTCATGGACAGGCCACTTATTTGTAACCAATAAAAACAGAAATCAGGGCTAGGTTACATTTGAGCAAATTAAATCTTATTTGGCTGTTTGTACACAAATTAATAATAAATAGTAGTAATAAAAAATAAATAAACATTTATTGGATATAAATAAGGCCGGAACATGTTAAAAACTGGATGCAGCTCGAAAAAACACAGAGAATCCTGAAACAAAACCACATGGTCGGTATAAACGTACTATTTAGCCTCACAGTAAATTCTTAAAGGAGGTTTGGTGTTGGGTCGTAAAATACAACAGAATCACTATAAACTCAGGTCTGAGGGAGATACCACAATATCACAGACCGTGTAGGAATATCATAAGAATACTGTGATGATTTTTTTTTAAAAGCCTTCGTTAACCACCTTCTAATTTGCTGCGTGTCTTTGAAGCTGCAGGCTGCAGGCTACGGCCTATTGTTAATCACCATCAACCTAATTTGCCTCGGTGAATAACATTATCTCCCCTCCCCTTCGACCCCGCAGTGATTATCATTTACAGATGCGAAATTAGCGGCTGGTCGCGGACCACAAAGGGCTCACACTGACGATGATGAAGATGACGACTCGAGGAGCCGTGGAGCCATTTTGAGCTGTGTGGATCGGCGCTCGACAGTGTGTCGATGGGACTCATAACAGGCCAGTCGATAAAGTGCCCATTAGTGACTGAGACAAAGATGCCGAAGTGAACTGAAAATAGAAATATATTGTTCTGTCTTTCAAAAACTGCTCTTAAAAAATATGATTTTATACAAATATCACAATATAGAGACGTTATAGGATTATTTGCGTAATATCACGTGAGGTTTAAGAAACACAAACGTAGGTGCTTTTTTATTTTTACAATTAAATGACATTATTATTATTATTATTATTATTATTATGAAATAAAGGCACACATTGTAAAGTGCCATGGGTGTATAGGCCGTTAGTTATCAGCTCTGCAGCGGTAAATGATGGTAGAAAAGGTGTTTATGAAAATCCCAGGTGATTTTGCATAGACGCACAGTAATCCCTCAGATAAATCAAGGCTAATATTAGACGGGCCCGGGATCAATTCCAATTACGTGCCAGTATGTTAAGCAAAGTGAACTACACTGGTTCAGACAGTTATTTCTTCATTAAGGGCCACTCAATGATGCGCTTCACAAATACCCCTAATCTCATTTCCTGTTTGATTTTTTAATAGAGACAGTGAATAATGACATTTAATTTAGCAGCGCGCCAGAAACCCAAAGATATTAGTCCTAACTGAATTACTGCCTGCTCCTCACCAAGCTCTCATAACTTTCAATTAGATTCATTGACAGCTGCTCGGAGCGCAGGTCCACAGCCTGCAACAGCCCTGCTGCGGCTCACTGCCACTAAATCTGGAGCAAACGCGTCCCCGTGCCTTAAAGAAGGCTTCTCAGACATTTCTCACAGTTCGTTTTGATCACAGCGAGCACACACACAGTCAGGCTGTTGGGTCTTTATCAACCATTTTTACACCATCAATTAGTCTAATGCACGCGCTGTAAACTTTATTAGTGATAGTTGCGATGTTATCCCTTATTATTCAGCTCAAAATGGCAGTCGGTGGGCTTATAAAGCTCCGTGATGGGTCTCAGTCATCCGATTAGATGGGCCGAACAGCAGCAGAGTTCGGGCCAGAATTGAGTTATTTCTAATGTGTTTTTATGGGGACACTACATCAAGCCAATGGCAGATATTACAAAGAAAATGAGGAGAGATACGAGTTGACATAAATGCGCGTCCCCTGAAGCAGCCATTCAGGCTCTTCATTCATTTTAATCACTGGTCGGGTTTTTTTTCTCCCCCCCCCCCCTCCCCCCCAAGGCTGCTGGGATCGTAGGCTGTTGGCTCTGCAGGCCTGCTGCTGCAAGTTCAGGAGGTTGTTCCATCCCGGATGATTTACAGCAGTTTACACTTGTTTGATATCACTGACTGATACTAACCCACCGCCAATATAATTATACACATTTGTTTTATATACTTTTTCGTTATTTTGACTAATTACATCACAGAAGGCACAGACAACATTGGTATATATATATTCAGTCTAAATATGAATTAATTTCAATCTAGAAGCCAAATCCTAAAAGATCCTGCTGACTTCTTTTAGCAGAAAGTATAGGAATGAAAATGAAAAATCATAGATTGCGATAAAGTTACAATAAATCCACTACTGAGTACCACCGACACTTCACACATCCCCATAGGAATATTATAAGAATATTTTAGACTCGGGGCTTTTTCACAACAGATGCTGTATCATTTATTTCTCAGGCTTGTAAGCTCGTCCTGCCTGCAGACTAATGAGCTATTGACATTTTTAATTTTTAATATATATTTTTTTACATGTTGCAGGGGGCACACACACATACAGAGAGAGAGAGAGAATGATCTCTTTATATCACAAAAGAAACAAGAGGAAAAAGCTCGCTTTTCACGTTTTTTTTTTTTGTGCTATGATTTAAACATGACAGTACTTCGCTTGAAGTCATTTTTACAAGCTCGAAAACATGAGCAGCAAACTGGATTATTAAAGAGGAAAGGAAAAAGGGAAAAAAATATATGCATCGTTGTATAAGCAGTTCCAATATTTTCTTACAGTTTATAAATTGTCTTAATTGCTTTATAAGCAAATCATTTCAAGATAAATCCATAAAGTCTTTCTCACGTGGCACACTGTTTTTTTGATTGTCTCTTAATTATGGCAGTGATTTATTGTAGCATAAATCAAGCGCTGAAGCCACTAAACGATTCACACACCGACTGTATGAGAACTATAAAAGTCTGACGGTATATCCTGATATCTCTTCACAACACCGAGAATAGTGTCACTGACCGAGGAGGACACTGCAAACGCTGCAGACACGCTGCCAGTCCCTGCAGGAACAAACACAGTTCCTTGTGTGCTGCTCACACGGCAGCCCCCGCTGTGATTGAGCCATTTTGAATCAGATAAGTGGGAGAAAGAAAGAGGATGGGGTCCTCACCTGCACTCTGGCCTCGGACAGCCCCAGCCGCTGGCTCAGCTCCTCTCTCATGAAGGCGTCCGGGTAGTGCGTCTCGTCGAAGAGCCGCTCCAGCTCGTTGAGTTGCTCCAAGGTGAAGTTAGTGCGACTCCTCCGCTGCTTCAGTTTGCCCTGTGCATCCTCGTCCTCCGACTTCACGTCCTCCTTTTTCTCCTTGCACTCGTAAATCCCTGTTAACCGGCCCACGGGTTGACAAAAGAGAGAGGATGCGTTTAAACTCTGGACGTTACACACCTTCCTGGAGGAGTTACATGAGCATACACACACTACCGGTCTCTCTCTCTCTCTCCTTTATTCTCACACACATCGCACATGGCCCCCCATAGCCCTCACTGGGCCCTGTCAGGGGCCTGAGGCCTGGCAATTTGGCAGCAACACACACATTACACAGCCTATTTCTCGAAGAGAGAGGGCCTGTGGCTGCATTTCCTGGGATGTCAGTGCCGTTATAAAAGTAAATCAGTCAATACATGGCATGTAAGCCTAATAAGGGTATAAGCGATTTAAAGAGCAGAGAATTAAGTCCCGGCTAAACGGGGAAGATTTAGGCCTAATTACTCTCCTCCATTAAGGAGTTGAGGTTATTTCAGACTATAAATAAAAAATGGTCAGTCTTAACATTTCATTCTACCAGACACCTTTAGATTTCCTCAAAAACCTTAAAATGTCTGTATGTCACATAATAATACGCTGCACAGCTGTCAGTATACAGTATTATGTGTGTGTTTAGCCTGTACATCAACATCAACATTAAGTGCTAGCAGTTATTATTAGTAACAAACGTGACAACTGCTGCAGATGATGACATGTTTGGTCACGTTTTGGTGTTTGTAGTAAGTTGACATGAAAATGTGTTTTTTCCAGAAAGTAATTTAATATTATTTATATGATAGCATGTAAAAATGCTTATCAAATTAATCCCATACACACAGAGCCAGTCTTCCTCTATTAGCGTGCATTAATAATAAAAACAAAAGTACAGGCAGAATAATACAGCATGATGACGACCGTTTCTTTGCTCCTGCTGTGGGATAAATATAGAAACAAGTTCAAATTACACACTAAATGTGTGAAACTCTGCACACTATCTGGCTGCTGAGTGAAAAGAGGCCTGTCTTGCAGTTTGACTCTACTTTTTAAATTACAGGCTTTTTTAAGGGAGATCCATTTTCAAGAGCGTGTTCAGTGGCAAGGGTTAGTTCAATTTACAGGAATTTAACAGCTGAAATAATAATAATAATAATAATAATAATAATAATAAATGTGACTAGATTTAAAGGAGACTGACAGCCCTACAGGTAGGCCTAATAGATTTCAAAGGGGACACTACATCACAATAGTACTGCAGCTAAACTTTTAAATGATGCCATGCATAATGTAAAATGTCCCTGACAATGCTTAAAATACTGTAACAGATAAAAGAAAATAAAGTGGCGTTGGAAAGATTGCCTTACACTTTATAATGCATCCTCTAGGATTATTAAAAGTGACAAATATTTTCGTGTTGGCACAAAATGTTAAACTGGCATGAAACTAATGTTAAACTCAGTATTAAACACCACGGATCAAATGAAATTATATTATAGAAATTACAAGAAACGCCACAGTGATTTTTCGTTGAATGTCTGAAAACAATCATCAAATAGTTAAAACGACGATCAGACGAAGGGCCCGCCTCCTGCCGAGTAAAATAACCATTGTAACAGAATAACTTGGTGAATGTACTTGACGCAAACGCGCGCCGTTTTGTAAATTCAGCTCTTTTTACGCGGGGATTTGTTGGGATTTGTAAAAACAAAAGCGTCGCCTCGGAAACAAGACAAGTGAACTTGAGACATTTTCCCGACACAATACGGAGCATTTCTTTTTTTTTTTTTAAATAAAAAAAAATAAAAAAAATGAAACCATACCTTCTGTCGCCCTCGAAACATTAAAGTCCTTCAGTTTCTCCTTTTCCAGCTCGACATGGTCCTTGAACAGATGCACCGGGCAGTGGCTGCCCTCCGTTATGTCCTGCAGGTTTGTCTCCGGGCTGCCCAGCTCCCTCGCCCTTGACAAGCCGCTCTCCAAAACTTCCCTGTACGTGATACTCTCTTTGCTGCTCTCCTTGGTTTTCTGATCGAAAGATTTCGACACGAATGCCGTAAGTTCTTCCATGGTCGGCTCTGTCGCTCAGTAGTGGTCCTGGTCAGGGAAATCCACCGTGAATTGTCAGCGTATAGACCTTACCGTCTGTACACAGCACCAGCACTGCTCACGGGTACGCTCTTTTTCTCTTTTTTGGAGGCTGGCAGCAGCGATGGATAGAAGGGGTGGAGAGGAGGTGAGATCACTCCTGCTGTTGTGACTGTGTATTTGAGAGCACACTATTTATACACGGCCACCTCAGCCCAGCCCCCCCTCACCAGCCGCCCCCCCCCCCCCCCTCCTCCGATCTCTGTGTCTTGAGCAATTACAGGCCGCCTCGACTTTGCAGAATTCAACTTTCAGCAGCTTTTTTTTTTTTTTTCTCCTTCCACAAATCAATGATGGAGCTGATGGAGGCGGTTAATTGAATTACGGGGTCATTAAAATGCCCACGGTGGCTCACTTCTGCGTGGAGGCTGTAGCCTATATGGCTGTTATGTTTAATTAATTCGGCGAAAATCTAATTAACGCGATTAGGAGATACAAATGCTGGGTTTGTGGGATTGCCCCTTGATTTTTTTTTTTTTTTTTTTTTTGGTGTTTGTTGAGTTGACAGATATGTTTGAAAGCTAATCTGCGCTCGACTCGGTCCAAAAGCCACCTATAACCTCTGGTGTATCAGCTGATCCGACTTATACTTCTCTACTCTGGAGTTAGGGCACAATTCAGAGTGTAAAGACGCAGGCATGGAGAATTAAGAATTAAAAAGGGGTTAATTAATTAATTGGAGAGAAAAAAAATGGACTTGCTCAATCCTAAATATTTTTGAAACACCTAAACAGGCTTCAATTACTTTCAGTTAATATCAGCAAAATTTAATGAGGAGCCAAACCTTTGTTTTACACACATTTTAGTGCAGGCAAATTCTGATTTCTGCTCTTTTAAAGTTATTTTCAGGCTCTTCCTGCCTTCTATAAACACGTATATTCACACGAATATAAATGCACGCTGGAAACCGTGAGGGATAGTAGCCAGCATTTCACAGCAACAAACACATAATCATGGCTTGATACTGTAATTAATATTTTGCTGTTATAAATTCGTGTCCCTTTTGAGTATTCACTTGTAATCCTTTGTGGTTTCCGGTTACGAATATGGGCAACAAATCAATAGATATCAGCAGTGAAAAAATGTTCCCTCTATTTACAGGATTTTCATGGGAATAAGTGAGCCCATAATGGCTTAACGTTATCTAAGTCGTTCATCAGTCCAGCACACAAACACAAAAGGCCGGGAGAGGAGTGTGATCCCCTGGGTCTGCCGCCCTGAGCGGCCCGCCACTGTGAAAGTCTCATATCTCAGCTCTCTAATGACTCGGTTTGATGTCTCTCCATTTATCAGCGAGCCCGCTTCACATCACTGCGGCTGACGCACAAGTCGAGGTCTCTCCCTTGTGCCATGAACTGCGCCTTTTGTTGTTAATAGACCTAAATCCTCTTTAAGACGCAAATCTGCGCTCCCTGTCGCGTGCCTCCATATCATCCCACAATAAAGTGGCGCTTACAGAAGGCGCACGTGCGTGTAACGAAATATGCCACCAACAGGGGCTTCCTAAAAGAAATAAAAAATAAAGGAAATATCTCACTTTTAAGCGCGGCGTATGCACGTGCCATCCAACTTGGTGATCTAAAAAAAAAAAAAAGATATCATTTATCTTTATGTGTTCAGTGTTCATTTTAATGCGTCATTTAAAATATAGCAGTGTTGGATGTGAGAACATTTGAACATACAGAAACCTAAAACCAGATTCTGACATTTTTCTCAAACGGTGGAAATATATGTATTGTTAACCAGCAAAGATGCAATTACATTTATTGTTAAGATTAATGGTTTTTTTTTTTAAACTCTTAAGTATTGTGTAACGGTGCACTAAAGCTAAAGCTCATCAACAATTCTTCAGGGCAACAAAATATTCATCCAGAATGATAAAGGAAAACATATCGCCAGAAGGCACTAGACGGAACACGGTGCCCAATTAAAATAAGGCAACTTATAGCACAATGCATCTTTACATTTTTTATTTTTTATCACATTTGTTTTTCAGTCCATTATAGAAAACCAGTAGTAAGAGTGGGTTTTCCACTTTAGATTTAAAAATGATTGCACGTAATCTCACAGTCTTGAGGCATGTGGTGTCCAATCAGCAGCCGCCTGGAGGAATATCAGAAGAAATCCAGGAGGGATGCTCTTTACGCACCAACGCTGGTGTCGCTACAGTTTAGTGGCCAAAAACTCTTAAAGGGGCCTCAATCATATTTTCACTCGCAGTTCATTCCCCACGATCCCAACACCCCGCCCCCCCCCCCCCCCTGCTGCACGTGCGCTCCCGAAAAAAAACAGGCATGTTATTTTTAAATTATTCACTTGTTTATTTCTTATCAGCATTATGCTTGTTATTAGTGTGGCCGACCACAAAACAGACAAGGGACACGGTGTCTGCTAAATGCACCAATACACACATTTTAAAGCAATAATGGAAAAGGTATTATTATTATTATTATTGTTATTATTAATACTACTAGTATTATCAGTGGTAATACTGTAATATAATTCAGTTCAAATTATATCCAGGGTTTATTTTCCTTATAATTAAAATAGTAAATTTAATTATCAAACAATGTGTATTTTCTCCAATGATCAGCTGCCTAATTTCGAATATTCCAATTTTAATGTCTTCCTGTTTGTCACCAGCTTTGATCGATGTGGTCTACCAAAATGATGCTGAACATGTTTACTCTCATTGCAAAACCACTTGTGTGTGTTCATGTTTATGTCCATTGTAGAGCAGCTGCTTCTACCTAAGTGATAAATTAAATAAATTTAACAATTAAAGCGCATAATCACCAGAGCTCAACTGATTTACTCAGGAAAAAAAATACTGATAAATGTGTCCCTTTTTTTCACTTTATAAAATCTATTGGACATATTGTGAGTGTTAAGTAGAATCCCACATGTCTGTGGGTTTCTTTGCATTGAGTTGCAAGTAAAATATCGTCCTTACTGAGCTGCAGGAGGTGACAAGCACTGTCTTTTACTGTCCATAAACCCTGATCGTGCCCTGGTCGTCCATTTACTGCTAATTAGGGAGCTGAGGAATTCCTTCTCTACCTGCTCGTGAAGGCTTTGGAACATTATCAAGACATCAGCAGACTTAAATGAGTCTGCGCTGGCTGGAGGAGAGCAGAGACAGAGAGAGTGAGGCAGAGAGGGGGGAGGAGAAGAGGGGAGGGAGGGTGAAGAGACAGTGTGGAAGAGAGGGAGAGAAAGTGGGGGACATACTGTAGCAATGCAAAGCAAGGAGCAAATTAGGATGCTGTTGCCCCCATTGATCATACGTCACATTTACACTTTTGGCATGTCAAATATTAGAATTGAACTGAGTTAGCGGCCTGTAGCGTGGTGTGAAGGTCTGAATCCCTCTGGACCTGCTCATATCCAGATTTAGAGAAGAGGGGAAGGGAGCGCATGGAGGGTCGGAGCAGCCGCTGCCTGCCTGGACACAAGTCCTCACTCCAACACTGTTTCAACCTCTGCCTGACTAACCCCTCATCTGTGAAGGGACGGATGATCCTAAATGCAGATCTCAGCTTCTGGAAGTTTGCCAAGAATTTTTTTTTCTCCCACTTATGAGAAGAGTCAATAGCAATATATAATAAATCATTGAACTACTTAAAATTGGGCTTTTAAAAGAGAGTCAAAGGACTTTTCTTTTTACAAATAACTGCCTACTTATATAATAAATTATGTTTGTGTAAAAGAGAGACAGAAAGATAATAACAGATGTGTTTTACATGCGCCCATCCTCATCTCTCGGCACCATGCTTCAGTAAAATCATAATATATGACAGGTGTGATTGTCTAAATGTTATACTTGGCCCCAAAAGAGCAGGGTGAGTTTTGAAAATTCAACTCAAGAAGCAACTACTGCACCTCAAGCTTCTAATATAATTGCCATGACCATAAAGCTTCTTTTATAGCAGCGCTTATCTCCAAATATCATCATCTCATACTATAGGGACAGGGGAGCAGCAAAAAAATGCAATAAAGTGGTTTACTTGAATCTGATTCAGCGATGCAGAAATGCTGCACAGATGTGGTCCTGTGTAGAAACAGAACAATTGGATTCTTCCCCTGGTAGAAAACTGTAAACCTTTCCTGTGAGGAAGAGGAGGGATTTTTTAACTTGAAGTCATGTTAATGACAGTGATTGTGTTGTTTGTTTATTAGACTCCTCTGGCTTGTCTGCAGGCTGCAGGGATCTTGTGGTTGCTACATTGTCTGGTGCCTTCATTTAGGTCCTTTTCCAGAGCTGCAGCGGTCCACTGAGACTACAGGCTGTTCTGTGTTCAAAAGCCTTGTCTGCCATCTAAATGAGGCTTTCGGGGCAAAAAAATTGAAAAAAAAAATTCAACACGAAAATACCACAGTGTGCTGAACATTAGCTCGCACTCGACTGGGATGTTTTGGGAATATGTTGGTTCTCCTTTTTGGGTTGTTATTTTTCCCTGTGTATTCTCTAACTGCTACCCACAGGGCACCGGGGCCTCTCGTTGAGGAAAGAAAAAAGGCATGAAATTGACATTATACCCTTAAATGCAGTGCAGATTTGCAGGGAAAACACAGTAATCCACTGACAATGCTTGAAAATCAAACACATACTCTCTTCTCTCTCCCTCTTTCTCCTTAACAAGCTACAGTATGCTCTTCAGGTTAAATCTACTCATTTATTACTAGCATCTCCTTAAAACAGTTTCCTTTCATTTATGCCAAAAAACTGAGAGTATTTTCCTCTCATAAGGATACGGTTGATCTTATGGTCAAATACTCTGGGGAAACGCAACAATTTATACAAATCAATAGTGCTCAAATAATTCATGACTGATCACATGGTGTTTTAGCTCCTTATTTGCAGTAGAAAACCATGTTTTGTTTGGCTCCCAGAGGGCAACATGAAAGACCTGGGGAGAGGCGGGGAGAACCGGGAATGGAACTGAAGAGAGTGCATGAGGATAATAGGAGGACATTGATCATTTGGTGCACAAGAAGACAACTGAACCTGTGAGTCAAGGATAACAAGATGTATCGTTTATACATTATTTAGATGTGTCTGGCCTTCTCGTGTACATTTCGTTACATCAGGTTTGCATCATCATCGTTGGAGGGGACACGGCCTGATGACCTGAAACGATAAGAAGAAAATGTTACTTGTGTAATTGTCTAATTTTTGTTGTTCATCCACCAGCAGAGAAGACGAAGAAGAAGAGGAAATATAACACAAACCAACAACCAGCAAAGAAGGCTGTGTGATGCTGATTTCTGTTAGATCCTTTAGTGTTGTCCATTCGAAATGACTACTGTGCATTGTGTGAGCAAATAAATCCCAGTTTGGACAGTGTTAGTCAGTCACAGCTTGTAATAAAAATTAATTTAGTAAATGTGGAGATGGATCAAGTTGCCTCTTGGCAGGGGAACCATCCCACAGACATGTTAACAACGTCTTCAGAGACCAATGAGGCCCATTTACAATAAGTGTCTGTTTTAAGTTGCTTGCTTTGTGTGTGTGTATCTGCGTGTCTCACCACAGCAGGCTATAAGGGGTCCCTCTGGTGTCAGCCATTTGAGGCAGACCAGCTTTTATGGAGTGATGCTACACTTTCTCAATCACGCAATTAAAGCCTGGTCTAGAGAGAGAGAGAGAGAGAGAGAGAGAGAGAGAGAGAGAGAGAGAGAGAGAGAGACTGTCTTGTGTTCACAGTGCAGGGAGCAAGAGAGAGGGAGAAAGAAGGATAGCATCTTTTACAGAGTGATTTATGTTGTGGTGTTGAGAAAAGAGGAGTCCTTGATAGATGACTTCATTAGATTTAATTAACAGAAGCAAAGACCCGACACAGACAGAAGAGACGCAGGAGAGACAGAAGGGGAGAGAGTGGATTTGAGGGGGGATTGAGGGATAAAAAAAGGTGAAGAAAACACAGAGAAGGGGTCTACGCAGGAAAACAGAGAGGTAGAGCAGAGGGAGAAAGGGTAAATGGAGAACAGATGCCGGAGATTAGGATGAGAATGGCGATGCATGAAGAAGAGGCTTGTTTTTATGTGTTGAGAGGTTAGTGTGTGATTAGACAGGAGTGCCCTCTGTAGCTGGGACTCCGAGGAAAAAGCCAATGAGTCCCCATAAAACCAGTTCACACGCTACATAGAGCTCAGTGGCCCGTTTAAGAGAGGGGCAGCTAGAGTGCGCACATACTTGTACATTACACTTGTGACACACCAACACACCCGCATGTATGTAAGACTGATCCGCCATGTGCCGCAGGCTGTGTCTGTTGGCTGAAGGCAGGCTTTGATGGGCCAAATCACTGCCTCTCTCCCATCAGACATGTCCATCATCTCATCTCCCTTTGAATTTCTCATCTCTCTCCTCCAAAGAGACAGAGGCCAGAACTGCAGTGACTACAGTTAAACTCGAGTCCACTTTTTGTAGACCTGAAACCCAGTTTGACGTCTTCAGATGTGACATTTAGACACAGAGTGCAGGTAAGAGTGGCATGCAATATTTTTGACTTATCATTGTGTGCCTCGGCTTTGACATTTTGGGCATCTGCTGGACATTTAGACAAGCTCTGCCACTATTACATAGTTAGGAAATGAACATTTTTAGCACTGGAAGAAGGTGAGCGGCGTGAGAGAGATGTGTTAGAGTCACATGCAGGTGGACAAGGAAGGCTGAGATAGACAGGAATAAAAAACAATGCAATTTCTTTAGCAGAAGTAGTCAAAACGTCATGTGTACATTATCACAAAGCATAGAGGCAGCCATCAGTTAAAAGAGTGCAATGGGAACTTTGTAAACAAGTCATGAGATCATAATTATGTCCTCTGACCAATTAGTAAAGACAAAACCACTGATCATCATTAGTAATAGATTGTGTGGTAAAAAGTACTGGTATTCAGCTACATTTTAGATGATATGTTTCTTAGGTGTTGTTTCACATGGTAGTAAAGTGGGCAGTGGCATATGCCCTCTCTAGACAGTCATTATAAGCTCAGCGAGCTGCTGTAGGCAGGGGGCCTCTGTCACTACGCATCCATCCATCCTTGTCTGCTTTAACTCAGGTCTGATGGAAGGAAGAAGACCCTCAGAAGACCACAGCAGCCTCCACAGCTGAGAGCAATAATTAATCTAATTCCCTCTCAATTCATTTGACACACCTAATCTATAGGTGCAGGCAGCACAGATGCGATGCTGAAAAAAAGTGTCATGTTAAATACAGAATGTATCAGATTTGCAGTGAAATTCCTGATTTCTTTCTTTAATTACATCACCTCTCTCAGCCCTCCTTCCCTTCCTCCATTGCCCTCATATCCATCCGTCTCCTCTCAGATGGATTCGGGCACCAAACATGTGGTCACATGACATGAATGGGTAATCAGTAGGTATTAGTGCGTGTTAACAACCCCTAAGCTGAAAGATGATTCCCCTCTCGATATTAAAGAGATAGCACAGCAGAGGAGCAAAAAAGCAAATGGCCCTAAGCCTCCAGCTATGCTCCCCTCCAAAGTTGTTTTCCTGGAAAATTAGGCGATTGACTAATGGCGTAAATGCTGTTAATTACCGGCACCAGTACCCCAAACAGTCGTCTCTGCCTGTAACTAATAAGAAATCAATTAGCTAATGAATTGGTCATTAAGTGAAAAGCTAATCTTGGCCGAGGTATTTTTTAATGATTATTTTTTGCCTATGATCCTGGCTAATTGCCGTTGTCATACGGCGCTCTCAGCTTTCAGCATGCCTAATGAAGCTTCATTAGATCATAACTGGCACTCTTGGAAGATTCGCGGGCAAACCTGCTTCCCAATTATTTTTAATTGCCAGACATTCTGCACAAACAAGTGCTGCTGCACCTTGCGGAACAGGAGAGCTCAGGCTGGCTGTGCTGTGTTTCCTTCATGACTTCATTTGAAGCGATTAGAGCGTGGGGCAGGGTCGTCGCCGAGCTGCTGTTGTCTGTGGTGGATTTAAAGAGCCCATCAGCTCAAACTGCTGGGCTCATTGTTACGCTTCCTTCCTCACTTTGATTTGGGCTGAGGAGAAAAGCTGCTGCTTCCAACGTGGCTGATCTGGCTCCGTGTCGCCCATGTGCACAGGCACTGACGGGCACATTGTGGACGCATGGTGACACACACACAGACAAAGAGAGATTCATGCATTTAACTGGCATTTCTGTGCAATTACAAAAGCACAGACACAGACAAACACAAATATACACACACACACACACACACTGCCTGCACCATCGTACCTGTACATGTGTCAGCTGACAAAAACAAAGGAGAGAGAGCATCCCTCCCGGGCATGAATAATTAAGAAAAGACAAAAGAGCCTTGTTTTTTTTCCTTCTGTATCTCCTTCTTTTGTGTGTCTAGTAAACCCCAGTGTAGTGTACTCTGAGTTCTCCACTAATAAGACGGAGGATCATTCTCTCCATGGTGCTCACACAACACATGTTTCCAATCTGACCCTGTACAAGTATCTCTGTCTAACGTGAAGAGGCTCGTGGTGAAAACAGAACTGCCGAAAGTCTGTCAATCCTGCAGGAGCATTGTGACAGTTTATCCCGATTTTGCCCTTCCCTCAAACATCAGGTCTCTTCCTCTACCATTGCTCTAGATGACAAACACAAACAATGCAGCTTCAATGGCACAGGACAAAGACAATGTTTTGTTTTGCTGGTACGAGCAAAGAGACAAAAGAAATGTATCCAGAATCAATTGCTTGCTCTCAAAGCAATATTTGTGATGCTCAGACTCAGTTTAGAGAAGCAGGGAGCTACACAATGTTATTACCACCTGTGCTTGTGAAGATTTCGTGATATAGAGTTTGTATTAACACAGTTTTCAAGCAAAGGCATATTTGTCCAATCACAATGCAGATTTTTGCCAAAACATTATGCCTTTGAGAAAGCAGCCAATCTTTCTAAATTCCAGGGGCTTGATTTTGTGGCCAAGGCCTCTGATTTGCAATGATGCCAAACACCTCTCCCCAGGTGTCATTGTGTACATATGTGTCTTTCTGCACATCTGTGTGTGTGTGTGTGTGTGTGTGTGTGTGTGTGTGTGTGTGTGTGTGTGTGTGTGTGTGGGACACTGAGAAGAGGGCTGGGCCTACTTCACTGGCACGCCGAAGTTTGATGGTGGATGCATGGCACTCCAGATGTCTATCAATATTTAGCAGTAAACATCCCAGGCAGGCGGGGAGACGTGGCAGCTGAGAACATGAGGTGGTGCAGCTATGAACTGTTGACTTTCAGTCTAACTGGTTAAACTGGAAGGTAAAGCCTCTCTGAAGCTGGCAGTGCCAGCCACAGCTGTGGCACTTTGCAGTCTCAGATGTGTTGGAAGTAGGATACATTTTGTTAATGATTTTCACAGAAAAGGAGCAGGCCATCTTAAATCCAATTACACCAGGTTTTCATGTCCACACACATGCAACAGTTGTGTTTCCTGATAAGTTGATAAGAAATCAAGGTCCTCTTTTGATCAGGACAGCAGAGAATACTTGTGGAGAGAACATTGGGGATAAAATGGAAACAATGTGCTGATTCCTGAAGTATGGACTTCCCCCCACTATTTTCATTTTAATAATCAAAATAAACACCATAATCATCATGTTTTAACTACAGCAGAGATGACGGAGCATCTAGTGTGACATTTGTCAAGTTGTTTTACTTTGTTGTTGTATGTATACAGTGAAAATGTCATCAACCAACAAGGTAATATTAATGTAAATAATTTAATGACTGCATCGGCATTGTCAACCAAACAGGTGCAAACTGATCAATATTGCTCAAAAGACTCCTGCATACAGATGGAGATATTCAGTATATATTGATTTTAGCTTTTAAGTCTTCATCAGATGACATTTGTTGTTTTCTAATTCAGAGAAAAACATAAATCGAGTGTCTCTTTCTCCCTTAAACCTACATACTTGGACTTTCACACACACACACACACACACTCAAATCGCATTACAACACATCTAATTGAAGTTTATGATGCAGAGGAGAGCATATGCTCATTGAGCCAATTGAATCATTAGAAAAGCACACAGTAGGCCATAGGATCTGCCAGAACTGCAGCTGAGGAAAATATGTGAGGGCCTGGATTCCCTGTCCAAGACCGTTACTGAGACGAAACATGTAAACACGCCACCACAGACACACACTGAAACACACATCGCAGTATGACACTCTTCCGTTATGCAAATCCAACATTAGGTTGTGTGCTTGTAGCCAGGTCTGTGCCTTGATATCCCCTCACCTCACTTCCCCCTTTTTCCTGAGAGCTGGTTGAGCTCTGACATCCGCACACGTCCACACATTCTGTCTGACATCGGGCCCTGTGGTGAGATGCTCCTTGACCGGCCTTGATCCGCAGAGGAGAGAGTAAGTGGAGGGGAAGTAAGATAGACAGGAGCAAAGACAGCCTGTCAGAGTTAAAGGCAAACAGACATTAGGCTTTCCAGAGCTGCAGTTGCTCTCTCTGACTCTCCTCCGCTCCACACTTTATAAAATTTACATGACGCATCAGAAAGGCCACAAGAGCCTCTTTGATTGTGGAACTATGCCTGAAAAATACATCAGTCGCCATCTTCTCTGGCGGAGAAGCTGGGAGACAGAATGAAAATACACTTGGCGTGTTCACACACGCTCTCATTCGCAAACAACATGGCACACACAAAGGCAAAAGACAGAGTAATAGTCATAGACACAACACACACAGAGACACACATTTACTTGCACGCAGGTTTTCACCCCTGTGTGTCTGTGAAACAGTGGGACGTAGCTCCTCAGTGTCATCTCTAATCGCTGTGATCTAAATGTATAAGAATTGATGGTGCCTTCCACCAAATGCTGTTATGGGGGACCTGGTTTGTTTATTTAATGAAGCCAGTGTCACAGTGGATCTGCGTCCTTGCCTTTGGAAACGGTGGCAGGTGTTGGTGGCAGATTTCCCTCAAACAGGGCCACTGAATTAACAAATCAAATTAACATAACACTGGCGTCAGATCTGGGGGCCTGTTTCTCTGGCACGGCTGTCCCTGTAGTTTGCCTGTATGGACGCTCCCCTCTTGTGTCCAGATGTCCCCACAGTGCCAGCGTCCTCTGCCCAGAAACCACTGAACCTTGCCCAGGCTGGAACTAAAACAAATCACAGGCAAGGAAAGAGCATTTTCCTCACTACTTTTATAAAACTTTTTCTGTTTAATATCCACTTCCCATCACTACATCTCTTACTTGTTGAGGTTTACCATATGGCTTTTGTGTTTGTGTGCTTGTGTGTTTACGACACACAGATGACGTGTGGTAGTCTTCATGGTGATAATCTTCTCACCACAGGAAGTGAGGAGGTTGGCTAACCACTGAAACAAAGAGGGACACGAAACTATCTGATGGGTTTCACTGACACTGACTGGAATCAAATTACCAAAAAGGAAAAAGTGGATTTGAATACACTGGAATGGATGATACTAGACTGTAAATGGACGATGGTGGAGTTAAAGCAAACAGAAGGCCCTGAACTGAAATGGACCAAATTTGAATGGAAGAGAATGGAAGGGTCAAAATTACATTAGGATGGTTTCACAAAGACAGACTGTGACTATGGCTTAGATCTGACTAATAGTCAGACTTCAGATATACATCTAAATTCATCTGTTGCACAATGGTCCTGATTATCTTAAGCAGGACTAATTTTCAATGAATTCTGTGTAAATTAAGACTTTTTTCAGACTAAAAAACATGGCTGACCGAACAACTGTGTCAAACTGCTTATCTCCCTTCACTCCAGCAGAGAACAGTTAAAAGGACATTTTCCTGAGTGTAACAATACAAATAACATAGTAGAATAACATTTAAATGCAGTGCAGAGCTGTGAACTGGTCAGTCAGGTTCAGGGTTTCCAAACCAAAAACAATTGACGATGTCCTCGCTGCTGTATATTTCCATCTCATTACTCGCTCCACAACATTGTTACCAAACCACAAATTATGAGCCACATTTTCCTCTTTTCTTGTCGTTTTGTACCACTGGTCAGCAGGTGGCAGTGACCGTTACCATGAAAACATGGCTCTGACCCAATGAATAAAAGACTAATATTCACTCCTCTTTTAGCTCTAGATTTCTTCAAATTAGCATAAAGATAAGGCTATGGCAAACTTGTTAGAAAACAGTTGCTTATTTTGACATCCAGTAGACACAGAAAAACATCAACATTCATTTGGAGTTGGAGCTCTCCTTTTAGCTTTTTTTTTGGTCTCCTGAGAAAAATATCCATCTCTTAGCTGCTAAATGCTCCACTATCTTCACCAGATAGTCTCTTACTTTGTCTGCCTGCCATTTGATGCTGGGCAGGTGGTGTGCAGTGGGGTTATCAGAGCTTGTCAATGAAGACAGCTGGGATTGATGTGTGCAGTGAGACAGTAAAAGTAAAGACAGTAAAGTTGCAGGTCATGAAACCAAAACAATGAGCTGAAGGTTGCGAAAACACTCAGTATAGCAAGGTCTATTAGGGAAGGGGAGGCAATAATTCTCTACAAGCGACCCCTTTTACATAACACATAGTCATAAAAACAAATGTTCATATAAAAATGATTAGTTCAGCTTTGAATAAGCAAAAAATCCGTTATAACAGTAAAATGTACATATTTCAACACATTTACGGCAACATTTTGTACAATAGCTGGAATATTTTATACTGTTTGGTAGTTAAATCTATAGAAATGTATCATATTTTATGAGCCAATCATATTTTTGGTTTACAAAATCATAATTAATTTGACTTGACTGAACTAAACAGGACTGTGCAGCTGAGTGAATTTAGATCCTGCTGCTTGCAGACGTAATGTAGCTTTACGGAAAAGTAGAAGCGTCTAAACTGACTGTAAACTGGCTGTCACAGTCATTTATGGCCTCTCTATCCATCGACCTGATGTTGTGGATGTGCTGGCAGCACAAACAGAGACAGCCCAGAGACTGTCTCCCAGTGTTAAAAACAGTTAGCAGCATTTAGCCGTATTAAACAGAATATTAATGGATTTGGAATGAGACTACCGAGCACCATTAAAAACCTCAAAGTGAGTTGATATGCAGATATAGATTCCATTACCTCCATTTACCTTGCCTTTTATTCACTGGTTGACAGTGGTAAACAAAAAGCAAAGAGCTTAAAATGAACGATTCTCTCCTCATACAAAACATTTATTATTACGGGTAAAACTGATTGTGACGTTAGATTTTCTAATCACCTAATCTCGCAGCAGACTGCCTCTGCCAACAACACTTCAATGACACTACCTGTCCTGAGGAAAACATTTAGAGTGAAGGCACGCGTCCAACCGACTCAGTGTTACACACGCCATCACAAAATGAAGCTGGACTCTGGAGCTCAACTCAGCTATGGTATAAATGACACGAGTTCTGATAGAATGCAGGTTTTTTTTATTCATCCTCATTGGTTTCAATCTTCTACATAACATGCCGCTACAGTTCGTAGATAAGCAGTGACGGCTTGGAGAGTTATGCTAATGGTTGTGTACAGTGTCAGCGGATGGCTCAGTCAATCATAAACACCTCTCATCTCATAATCACAAGCCAGAAGCAGGCCAGGGAATGCCTGCTAGATACACTACGGCACAACACTGACAAACATAATGATCAACAAACACTGACAATCCGCAACAAACACGAGCACGCATGCAAGCACACACACTATCAGACGCACAAAGGTGACAGAAGATCCAAACTCTGAAATATGTCGTCACTGCAGCTGTGCCCGCGTCTTATTTTAGAAGTAAGCAAATAGAGAAGATTGCCTGCATTTAATGACAAAAGAAACCTCAAATCAGGTGCAAAATGAAAGTTTGCTGATCCCTATAACAAAGGCATACCAAATCTGTCAGAGTACTCTCCAATTCCCCGCTGTTGGGAGTTTGGGGGGAAAACACAGCAGCAGCCACAGTGCCTCCCTCAGCTCTGTCCATTTCCATAAATGCTGCTGGCTGTCTCACCTACACCAGAAACACTGCTAGGCTAAATGCCCTGGCATATCATTTCCCTCCTTCTCTGCCTCACCTACTCCGAACCAAATGTTCATTACCATGCAGCCTGCCTCGGAGAAAGAGAAGGAGAGAACGTCTAAGAGTACAGAGCTGAGATCATTGACAGCTTGATGTGACGAAGGTCAATTGAAATAACAGGTTTTTGTGTGTTTATATTTTAAATGGGCCACTTGTGTCGGCTGTTCTTGGCTTTCCGCAGAAGGGGAAGCTGGGGAGCACTGTGGCTGTGGGGCTATGTTGAAAGTGTGAGGCCGACACACACATACTCACTCACTGTAATGAGCAGGTTATGCTAAGGCACATGCTGCTAAAATCTGTGATTATAATCAACCTCTCTCTCCACCTCTCCCTCTCCCCCTCATCTCCATCTCCCTTCCCTCTCTCTTTCTTTTTTTTCTCTGTCTACATCAGTGAGCAGGCATCAGGGAATCCTTCACTAAGCACCGGAGGTAATGAGTTTATTGATTAACATGCAGAGATGAAGCGGCTCGCTCAAATTAGTGTTGTTTTACATTATTAGATGGACTCAGGGCACTTCAGAGCGCTACAAGACCATTACCTCACCGCAGTCCCAAAACTCACATATGCATCAACTCCATTACTTAACATTAAGTAGAAAAATCTTTGCCAAACTGTGTGCAAGGTGTTTGGACTTTTGAACATCCCAAGCTGCTTTGTTCAGAGCCAACTAGTTTCTACTAAAAAATAGTTCTGTGCTAATTTTTCGGTGAATGCCGCACTCTGTTTTTAATGTGTTTGTTTTTGTATGCAGGTAGGGTGTGTGCTCTGTCAGACAACTGGCAGCTCTGCATCTGGCAAACCATCTGGATGAGGAAGATCACATGCGACCCACATAACTGGTGTGTGACCCCAGATGCAGACACGTCGCAGAGTCCTACAGTTTTTTTTACAGCGTAAATCCAGTTTTGAGGCAGAAAAAATTATATTTTTTACAACCAGGTTCAACCAACGTATCTCTGCTAGATCTGATGAACTTGGACAAGTGTTTTAGATAATATGGACAAAATGATTTTTCCGATGAATGCAACACAAATCTTTTAATATATCTAATAATGGGTGAAATTGTTATATTTTGCAAACTTTCTCAAAAAGCTTTAGGCCAAGGAGAATGACAGATGGCCTTGAGACCAGAAGATCACCGGTTCGATCCCTGGACCAAAAGTATAAATCTGGACTGGTAAAGTGAAGGAGCAACACTTGCCTATCCCTCATAACCACCACGGAGCTGCACTCGAGCAAGTCCCCAAATCCCCAGCTGCTCCAGTGGAGCTACCCATTTGCCAACAGATAAGACTGTGGTTGAACTGGGCAGCTTCCAGGTGTGAATGTGGGAAACTGTGCTAATGTGGACAAGGCCTTCCTGCTTTGCTCTCAGTAAAGCTTACCTGGATGAATAAAGGTTTTTAAAAAAAAGTATAACTGTTCCAGCAGTGACACTGGATTTGATGACCATTGTTCAACCAGTAATTTAACTAAAAGTATTTTGTAGTGTCTCTTCCTTCATAATGGAAGCCATACACAGAGTCACACTGCCATATGACCCCCACCCCTCTTCAAAACAGCCCTGCACCCCCGTCAACAACACAAACACATAAACACAAATCCATTTAAACAGCCTGTCATGTACTCTCAGTGTATCACACACTCATCCTCCAGGAAGGTTGCCCACGCTCACCGCTCAGCCAGAGGGGAGTCCCTCAACTCAGGCTTCCCCCTTTGCCACCTGGATACTTCCTCTGAAGATTCCTGGTGCGCAGCATGTCAGAGGCGCTATGAAGATACCAGCAAAAATGGCAGAGCAAAGGAGTGGCGTCAGCCTCCCACCGCCGGTGCCTCTCTCGCGCCACTTTGATGTGATGGCTGCTCTTTGCTTTGTGATGTGGAGGAGCTGTCGGATTAGTGGGCCTGTCACGGCTCTGTCTGCTTGTCTGTTGGGCTTGACAGAGCCTGTGATGGAGCTCAGACTAAACAAAAGGGTTACCACCTTCCCTGTGCTTGACGCCACTACTCTTTCATATACGGGAAGAAGGGAGGAGAAGGCTTCCATCCTCCATGCAGAAAGAACAGGAGGAGGAGAGCATGTCACCCTTCAGCCACCATCAAAAAAGCAAACGATTACTAAACCTCTGTATCTATCTGCATCTGCCTATCTACTGTATAAGCATCTATCTAAATACGTAGATACACCCTTACATTCATACCAATATTGTACGTGCATATATACAGTGCACTCATACATGTATATAGTATGTACATAATCACAGCTAGCAAAGAATTAAGACAGAGTATGTGAATTTGTACAGTAATCTCCACGCATCCTTCTACAGGAAGTCCCTGCAGCATGGACTTCCTTTTAGACACAGCTGTGACTTGAAATGAGGCATAGAAAAAGTGATCCATTCTCCGGACACCTGGCGCCCACCGTCTGCAGGTGCAGTCTGTGTGTGTGTGTGTGTGTGTGTGTGTGTGTGTGTGTGCGTGAGAATGTTTCAATGATGTGAAATAACACACTAATGAGGAGAGAGTGATCACTGCTGACACAGACTGGCTCACACGGTAATATGAACTTCCTGTTTGAAGTAATTTTTATTTCCTGTTTGACTTGTACTGTAATTAAGAGGCCGGGGCCTCGACTACAGTTACTGCAGCCTGCATTACTTGTGTGGGGGCCTCTCTGGTCAAGTTCACTAAAGAAAATGTACAGTCCAGATTTAACATATCACCATATGTACATCAAAACAAATGATTGCCTCCAGCAACAGATAAATACGTGCCATCCAGGTTCACACAGCACAGCTGACTCATTAGAAATGCTTTTATTTTCTCATAACAACTGTTGGCAATGCAAAGTTATTAATTCTTAGCCTTCAACATGGTAATGGCCACATTTTCTAACATACCTAACAACACAACAAGCTCAGAGAAATGCATCATAGATTTTAAGATTTGGTTTCTGATGCATAGTTAACAGTAAACTTTAAGTCACTTCCTGAGTTTTCCCATCGTTGATTAAGATTCAACCTTAATTTAACAACCAAATCTGCATCTTCAACCTAAGACTAGTGTGCAGGGCTGTCGCATTTAGCATGCACAACACCATATGGTCTGCTGTTGCCTGAGAGGCAGCTGAAGGGTTGATGAAGATCATTAATGCCACACATTGCAGAGGTCTTCTTCACCTGACAAATTATGAAAGGATTTAGCAGTGCGAGCGCGCCGCTTTCTTCTCCTGTCCTCCACTGGACGAGGCATCTGTTATTTAAATAATGGTTTCAAACGAGAAGGAAGGAATTGTTACCCAACACTGTCTCAGCAGCTGATGACAGAGGGAGCTGAGTGAGAAAGAGAGAGAGAAACAGAGTGAGTAAGAAAGAGAGAGAGAGAGAGAGAGAGCATATTGAGTAGGTTAATAGTAAAAAAAGAACCGTCTGAATTCCAATGACAGAGGAGGAGATAATGAGGCGTTTTGATGTGACACGAAAGACAGAGGGATCTAACAAAGGTAGTCAGCTTGTGCTGCGCAGCTGCACTACA
Organism: Enoplosus armatus; assembly: GCF_043641665.1. Lineage (NCBI taxonomy): Eukaryota > Metazoa > Chordata > Actinopteri > Centrarchiformes > Enoplosidae > Enoplosus > Enoplosus armatus. Next base: position 7,316,188 of record NC_092190.1, on the reverse strand, counting down.
GGTCAGCCCACTCACACACACACACACACACACACACACACACACACACACACACACACACTACAAACTAGTTGCACACACTCAATGAAATTCATGTGCACAAACACACACACACACACACAATACAGGACTCTGGCCCTGTCTGTCAAATCCGTCTCTATTTTCTAGCTTGACCCACTGATCTGTAAAAATACACACACTCATACCAGTTTTTATTAGAACTCTACATTTACATCTGCATGCCTCTATGTGTATGTATATCTCTGCAGACTGAGTGTGTATATGTTTATAACATACACTCATATAATATACAATAAATGTGTGTGTACGCCTGTGCATTTACATCTGCAGCATTTCCATTTGAAGGCCTCCATCTTGGCAGAGATAATAAGAAGCGGTGTGTGAGTGTCTCCCCAGAGGAGTGAGTGACAGTCTGAGGAAGCGTGGCGATACACTTATTCACACTGATGGAGAGATCAGAGTGAAACATGGCAGACGTTGTCATTGCAGCCTTACACCAGAGAAAGGAACGCTTCCTAACATTGATGTTACAGTCCTGTCTGGTAGACAGTGACGCTCTGAAGACAAACAATCGCCCAGGACAGCTTGAAAGTGGCAAGAGAAGAGGAGGAGGACAGATGGGCAGGAGAGAGGAGAATGTTGGATTTCTCCCACCTTAAGCTCCTCCTTTCTACCATTATTTTCTACCTATTTTCCCTCTTTGTTTTTCTATCTTCATTCCATTCTGCCATTAATAAATGGGAAGCATGTTACTTCCACTGGTTAGTCAGAGGACCATGTATACATGTAACAGCTCCTTACTGAAAGACGCGTTTGCATCGAATGCTTTGAACTTCACTGCTATGATTTTTGGTTCTGCAGCAAGTTTTATTATCAAACAGAGTTACTGAACAGCAGGCACACCTTCAGTTTTCCCAAAACTAGCAAACATCACCCGTATGTATTCAAAGATGGTTCCCCTGGGAAAGATGCACAACTTGGAGAAATGGTAGACAAAGCTGATAAATGACACAAAATGGTAGAGATCTTTCTGGAGAACATTTTGGAATAAATACAGTGATAAAATGAATATCCTTTAAACAGATTATGAAGGGCTATACCCACCACTTTCATGTGTTTTTTCTTCTGATATAGATCTAATCTATATTGTAATCAAAATGGCAACCTTTACATGGTGATGTTTAGCAGGTATAATGGTTACCATGTTTACCATCTTAGTTTAACATGTTAGCACACTAACATTTGCTAATTAGCACGACATACAATACAGCTGAGGCTGTTGGGAATGTCATTAGTTTTGCAGGTATTTTCTAATAAACCAAAGTATTGGACAGTCAAATGTTGTTCCATTCAATAGCTGTTGGGATGTTTCAGTCTGGACCAAAGTGGTCGACTGGCCGACACTGCCATCCCTAGAGCTTCACAGCTAGTGTAGCTAAAAGAAAACAGCTAGTGTACCCAAAGGGGCACCCTTTCTAATGTTTTTAATATTATATATGATATTAATGATTTAATATCATAAAAAAGGTTTTAAGAGAAATAGTGATCAAAAATAAGAGAAATAAGAGGGTAGTAGGAAACCATACTTTAATTTGCCTCCAGAACACCAGGTTTACCCCAGAGTGTTTTTATCATTAAACAAGTAGGCTGACCAACAGACCAATCTCCTCTCTCCTCTCTCCCTTGTTCTTCTCCCTCCACCTCTGATTTAGCCATGTGATTAGCGTTGACATGTTTCACCAAGGATACTGTGCCGGTTTCATGACTGGCTTTAGATGGGCTCTAATAGGGGTCTAATGGGGTCAGGCTCCCAATCGACAGTCTATTCATAAGAATCAATAAATGCACTATGCATGAGAACCGGAGGACGGTAAGGTGCACATATACACAGATACCTGTTGGGTAAAAAAGGAAAGTAAGAAGGGAGGCAGAGAGAGAGGAAGGAAGGAAGGACGGAGGGCAGGGATGGCAGAAGATTTAGGCTTTAGGGGATGCAGGGCCTTGGCATGGTAACAAAGCCACCTGCGCTCTCTCATCTGTCATGGCATTAGGACTTTCATAAGTTGGCTGTGTAAGCATTGTAAGCATTACTGTCTAATGGTAATGAACTGTTTGATCTCAGGGATTTGATGTCTTTTTGGGAGGCTACTTGAGATGTTTTTGTCTGTGTAAAATTCTCCAACAGACAGAGCAACAATAATGATCATAATAGTCTCTGTAAGTAAATAATTGCTACAATATTACGCACATGTCTGTGCAGGGAGTGTGTGTTTATGTGAGATTGAGAGAGCATGCATGCCTTAATTCCAGGCTGCTGTGGGACAGTGAAATAAATCAGGCCCAGCTGATGTGTGTTTACCTTCACTAAGCCCCAGGAGACTTTGGGTAATTGAGCGTGAGCAGATCAGCAATAGAAAACCCATTTCACACGGAGATAGACACACGCCTCTAACATGCTACATTGCCCCAGCTAGCAATGAGACACTCACACCTACACAAGCACTTACACCTACACACACCCTTGTTGCTCACTGACCCCGTGGGACAACATGAACATGTATAATTTAACTCCAGTAAGTGTATGAAGGCGAGTAAGACCATATTCTTGATGTGAGCTATGTGATGTTCAATAATATTACACACTTAAAGCAAGAGTTCAACATTTTGGGAAATACCATTGGGCAGTTAGATGCGAGATTGATACAAGTCTTATGTCTGTCTGTTAAATACAAAGCTACAGCAAGCAGCCAGTTAGCTTAGCATAAATAGGGGGAAATAGCTAGCCAGACTGTCTAAAGGGAACAAAATCTGCTTACCAGCACCTCTAAAACTCACTATAAGTGTCTTACAGGGGTAAGTGTGGGACTACTTCTTGGGCGAGTCTCTGCTGGTTGCCTGGCAACCCCATGGTGATGACAAGACTCCAGGAAGTCACTGCACCCAGCCAAGTACAAATTTAACAAACAAGATATAATGTGTTAATTACTGAGCTTTAGAGGTGCTGGATTTTTTACCTTTGTACAGAACCAGGCTAGCTGTTTCCCCCTGCTTCCAGTCTTTATGCTAAGCTAAGCTAACCATCTGCTGGCTGTAACTCTATATTTAATGGACAGATATAAGTGGCCATCTAGATCTCAAAAAGAAAGTGAATAAGCATATTTACCAAAATGTCGAACTATTTCTTTAACTACACTTCTTACCAAATACTGTAGCTTTACCAATAATGTAAGGCAGTTGTGTTTCAAAAAGGCACATATATCACACATATTGCAAAGCAGAGAAATACAGCACCTTTCTATGCATTTGTTCATCTGAATAAATGCAGGAGTTTACGTGTCTGGGATTTCTGTGTCTGTGTGTGTGTGTTTCTGTCAGTGTGTGCATGTTGATGGCATCCCTGTAGTCGCAGCTCCCCTGCTCTTGTAATGTACCCATGTAATGGTGTAATGAAAATTCATGATGAGAGCATGTTAACTGCATTAGCCAGTCTCCCGAGTTCCAGCACATGAATAAAACGAACAAGGGGAGGAAAAAAAAACAGGGAAACTCATTTTGATGCCTAATTATTTTTGGACTTGACAGCCTGGCAGCGGCCTGGCCTGTGAATGTATGTGTGTGAGTGTGTGTGTGTAGGTCGTCAGTGTTGCTGAGTAGATGCACAGCGGTAAGCAGGGCCCTTCATTATGGGCCATAATGAGTACATCCACCCCAGATACAACAGCCTGGGAACCTTTGTTGCATTGTTTTGTTCCAACACCTTGAGCAACAAATCAACAAATTTTACACGGCTCAAGTACCTGCATTTTTTTTTCTTCTCTAAATCTGTAACAAGGACGGATCTCGGTGTATGTTTTTCAACACGTTTTCCTTTCATTATGTTTGCATTTGGACCAGCATAAATCATTATCAATGTGAGTATAATGCTGTTAAACTATTAAATTACTGTAAGAAATGTGTGTTTTACAATAATTGTACTATTACACACATGTACAGAATCCAGCCGCTGTTAACAATACATCGTTTTAACTGTACATGTAACCAAATAACAATATATAATATTTCTGGAGAAAAAAAATCCAATTTGCTGAAGTAGTTGGGTGCTATTTTACAACTTCTAAACATTGAATGGTATCAGTGTTCGCATCTTTGTTGCTGCCACAGGTTTTCTTCCTCTGATATCATCGCGTAAATGGAAGACTGTTGACTTAAGGGTTGAGCTGCAGTCAACCGTATCGGCTGTTTCTTTGTGGTTACTGACACGGATCTCTGTAATCCTTACACTGTCGTTGTTAGTTTAGTGGAGTCAGATGTTGTCCTCAACTTGTTTCACTCGTAACAAAAATAGATTCGCGTGGAGACTGTGGTTTGTTTGATTTTGCGAACGATGTCTCAGGGAGAGAACCAAAAAGGCAAACTGCTGAATATGATCGCTCTGTGAGGATTGGGATTTTTCGCTCTCTCTCTACTCTTGGAAAGGCAAATGTTCCTCATATGGCTAATATTCAACTGAGCAAAGGTTTCCTACCTTAGATAATCAGAAGCACCTGTGTGGCGTAAATGACTGTATGTGTGTGTGTGTGTGTGTGTGTGTGTGTGTGTGTGTGTAATCAACCCCAGGGGAGGGACTGAATCCTTCCTGTCCATGATGGAGACGCGCTCCAGTGCAACGGATGCAGCACAGGATTCCCGAAATCACAATCTCCCAGGATTAGACGTGGAATGAAAGAGAAACGGGGCATCCGGATGGCCTTTATTGGTTTATGATTGCCCTTATCCTTACCACATTAACCTCCTGATTGCTTGAACAGACATTATTAGATGCTTCCATTGGAACAAAAAGAAAAGAGGAGAAAATAGAGACTAACAGGCAATCATGCCCACCGGCCCATGTAAGGAATTTAGGGCCAAGGACACAAAGAGACAGAGAGAGCAAGAGAAACGAAAAAGGAGGAGAGAGAGAGGAGAGGAGGAGGTGGGGGAGGAGGGGGAGAGGGTGTTCGATCGTCGATTAAAGTGCAATTGTGCAATTTCATTCCTGTTCCAGCACAATGAGGAATGAGATTAAGCTCAATTTGGACCTGTTCAAGAGATCTCCTCACCTCTGTCTGAGGTGCACACACATACACATGCATACACACACCTACACACCCCTGGAGCCCCTCACCATGTCAGCACCCCTCCAGGGAAATCAGGCGTCTGGAGACAGGTCAGCCCAGGCCCATGTATATATTCATGGGCTTAATCTGGCATCATTTCTCTCTGCTGCCGGAAAAAGAAATGTATTTAATTTACACAATCCCCATTTGGCCTCCTCACCAAGGAGAAATACATAGGGAAAGTAGGCCCACAGTTAGGGCTTCACCCCTTCAGCATAAACTATTTTGCAGGAGTGTGTGCATATACAAGTATCGTGCATGTGTGTCTATATACTGTATGTCAGCATGCATAGCAGTATTCTGTCTGTGTATTGCAAAGGATAAAAAAAAAAAACATCTTATCATATTCCAGACCTGTACAGTACACCCAAACAGTGGCAGCTGTGCTAGTCAGTTTGAATGGGAGGATGGGAGTTGTACCCAGCAGATGCTGTGTGTGTATTAAACAGATTAATTATTAAAACATGCTTGACAGATGAAAAGTGGGTCCTCAGGCTATAAAGGAAAATGTTTATTCTTCTGCCATAGACTGTAGTACACTTAGCTTCTGCTCTCAACTTATCCAGCGCCTCAATAAAGAGAGTAAACACTTTCTGTGCTCTGTGTGGTTGGAATCACATACATAATAATTTGAAAAGGCCGCCTGGGATAAACCTTCAAATATGAATGTGTGTTTAGTGATTGGGGTGAAATATGATTAGCATGCTGTACTAGCATTTATGTGTGTGTGGGTGTGGGTGTGAGCATGGAGTTAGGTAGCCTGAGGACAGACCCAATCACCTTTTTTCCAACTGCGCACCTAATCATGTAACGCTACCCCTGTTCTCGCCGCCTCATAACCAACTTTCTTTCCCTCCATCGTTTCCTCCCAAACATTTGGAATTTTTCTTACCACTACCAGTGTAAATATTTGACTGTAAATATATTGTAACGGGCAAGGGGAGTGGCTGTTATGATTATTAATTATGTTCAGTGAAGTTAGTGATAAATGGTTATTACATCACAATCACTGTCAGTAAACATGTTGTAAAACCTAAGAGGTTGTTAAGCCTTTCAGTCATTTTCAGCTACCTGTTACTGTGATCTGTTTGATCAGTTATAATATAATAATATTTGTGGTCACACGTTTTATTATCGGGCCTGTTAAGAAACAAGCATGATTCTTCTAAACGTGTACAAATCAAATGCACATTTTCAGATTCCTGTGCACATTCACAAATCTGAGTATGCACATACGGATCGAGACATAGTTTCTCAACTCTCAACACACATTTGCAAATGATATTGCTACAATAATACCCCCATAATCACAGTGTAAAAATAACACCGGTGTTCAAGCGCCTAATCACCGGGGGAGACGGGGGAGTCACGTGCACTGGAGCGCACATCGTCTGTGGCACACGGCCCTTACCGCTACGTGTCATGTGCGAACATTTCTGTCCGTTCTGTATTCTCCACGCGGTCATGCACAGTTGATCACTCACGGGTCTACTTCACAGGTAAAACACAGTCTGTTTAAACTGCAGCATCACTTATGTACATGTTAAATATAAACCAGTGTGTTACTGCTGTTGTTGATGAACATGTTTGTCAGTGGAACAGGCTGTAGAGAAGTTTCACTCACTCACTTGTTTTTTGAAAACTGGGTTTGTAGTTGATTTGTCACTAAACTGTGTCGCTGTGAACCGACCTGTTTATCATTGTGTTGGTGGTCAAAACGCTCGCAGGACCAAACGGCGTGCTGTATTTTACTGAACATCCAACATATAGCTGCTGGTTAAAGATCAGCAACATTGACCATGAGTACTTTATTTTAATGTGCTGATTGTTACCTTAACCTTGAATAATATATATATTTTTTTTGATGTTACGTCTGACTGAATTTTTCGCTCTTGCCTGTGTAATGCTGTCATGTATGGAGCCCATTATCCACGCTATACTAAATGTCAATTTTTTGTATAAACCTTTAGCAGGTACATTGTGTGTCATCACAGCAGAAACACTAATTCTCGTTATTGCCTCTCTAGTGGTTGCAAGACAAAGTCTGAGCGGTGATTATTTGCCTTCTTATCTTAGACAAAAAGAGTGCGAAGCATTGGAAGAGAGCCCCAGGAGAAGACGAGGATGGATGGGGGGATGTTTCTCCGCCAGACACATCTGTTTATGGCACAAGGAAGAGGGAGAGAGAGAGACATACCACCTGCTCATGCCATTTCTCCACTTCTTGGCTCCATGTAAATAGGTGACAAATTATTCAGTCCAGGATCTGAGCATCCGAGGCCCTTCTGAAGGTGGAGGCCAAGGAAAACGGACCAGTTACCCTCCCAGCATCCCTTAAAGATAGCTCCACCCTCGCTCGCACTCGCATATACACGCGTAAACACTCACACGCAGAATGAAATAATTTCTCCCATCCCCCATACTACACACACACACACACACACACACACACACAGACAGACACGGGTTGCTGGGCCCCCTGTTGCCTCATCTGTCAGCCCCCACAACCAAACACACACACACCAATAACAGGCACACACACTCCCACACTCCCAGGGGAGAGGGTTTCAGATGCAGATCATCAGTATTAGTGGGCAGCTGAGGGATTAGCGTCCCCCTGCAGTGACCTACAGGTGTAGCCCTGGGTTAGAGCAGACACATATCTACCAGAGAATCGCTGAGCCCTGAACCCAGTCCCTCACCAAACACACATCACAGGAAAAAACAGCACAGACAGACAGATGGGGGAGGTGTTGCAGGGTTGAGGAGCTATAGGGAACATGTGGAGATATAGGTTGACAGGTAAATACACCCGGGTGAGGAGAGCAGGCAGATAAAATGGCAGAGTCATCCTGATGAGAGGAGAGTTAAGAGGTTAAATGTGAAAATGCTTTAGCAAATAGATAGATAGATAGATAGATAGATAGATAGATAGATAGATAGATAGATAGATAGATAGATAGATAGATAGATAGAGTTGTAACTAATGGTTTTATTAATGGTTAATAAGTAATTTACCTACAAAAAATAAAAGTTTTTTATAGATTAATGAATAATTATCATTATTCTGTTGGCAAAAATGTTTATTTTTCTATGTTTGTTTTTCCCTTGTGTTTCCTTTGTCATGTTCCTGTACGTTATCACATTTTTGATTGAACGCGGAAGAAAAGGATGGCTTGATAAACAGACAAAGTCAAAACAAAGTGAAGATCGAGATAGACAAGCAAAGGGCCTTTGGTGGTTGATGCTCATGTTTTGTTCGCTGTAATATCATCTGAACCTGGCTTGTGTTGTTGCCTCCCGTCGGACTCGCCTCGTTCTGTTGACATTTTGCTGTTATTTGTACACTGCAAAGCGGTCCATTTTCCCCGCATCAAAAGTGCTTTTACGCGCGTGTGTCAGGATGTCTTTGGTGCTTACCTTCAGCTCCTGTCAGAGAGCGAGAGCAGGGCCTGTGCTCAGGAGCAGAGGGGGGAAGGCTGCTTTGTGCCCTAAGCGTTTTTAGTGAAGGCGAGAACTGGCTCAAAGGCTGTCAACGCACATGGAAACACACATCAATACTCACACACACACACGCACACCAACAAGCAGTGTTTCCACTCTCAGCTGCGCTCCCAGTAAGAACCAAGTGTTTGAAATGAACTCGGATTCATAAATCGCACGTACACACAAGCACGCACACTATGCTCATTACACAGGTTTCTAGCCTGTGTTTGTCTTTCTCAAAGGCTATAGAAACACGAGGGTGGTGAACGCAGCCCTGATCAAAGAATGTAGAGTTAGGACTTAGGGCCTGACAAAGGAAAACAAGCCACAGTTTGAAACAATGTGTGTGCAGCGTAACAAATGACACGGCCGTTCTTTATGAAACCGCAATTACGAAAAAGATGTTCACACGTCTTCCTGTGTCGCACGGCAAATCCACCAGATGGAAACTGCAATCTGGTGCTCCGAATGGTCTTTTTAGTTTTAGCCGTTACTGTGGAGAGGACAACAGGGTCAAACTTGCACTGTGAACTCTGTAGACACTGGGAATTCATTTCATTAGTGGGCTTCAAGTTGTAGTCTCGTGCTACTCACAATAATTATTTATTATGAAGCTTTAAAAGAAATGAATAACAGCTACTTTTTCTAGCAAGAAATTTAAAACGTGTCAGAACGTTAGGCGTGTGGATGCTGTTGTTTTTGATATTTCTGAAATCTTTATTAACAACACTTCCTCATGTAAAATTCATGTAGACAAATAGCACCAGTACCACACTGTACTTATATAAACAAAGTTCGAGAAAAATCACCAATCAGAGGGTGCCAGCACAGTTCTTTCACAGGCTGTCGTCTTTCTGGAGTGCAAGAACGTTTCGCTTATCGAGTCCAGTACTAATGTCTTCTCTTTGTGCCTTCAGTCATAACCTAAGCTATGTCCGAGTTCAGGGGCTTGATGTTTTAATTTGGAAGGCCCTCATGATGTTGTAAAATCAGAAATGTCCAAGTTTATCACAAGAAAGTTGTCCTCACTATTTGATTGATTGAAATGGTAAGTGTTCAACTCTTAGATGTTCCATGATAAATTAAGTTTATTTCCATCTATCTGTTAAGTGATGGACAATTCAGGCAAATATTGGAGTTCATGCCCTTTATTATTATTATTTACATATTGCAGTATTTTTGGTCTGTATCAATTCATATATCAACCACTGACTAATGACGATTTGAATTCAAATACCTGGTAAATATGACATAATCACATGATGTTTCCTAAATTCATAAGTGGATACGGATTGCCTGAATGTTTCATTGGGCAACTCACCAACCATCACTGGATTATGGGATACTGAGGGCCAACTCCAAATTTGGTTAAAAACCTTCTGGCAGCAGGAGGCAGCAGTTCACATTAACGCCTCACCAAATAAACTACCTGACACCAGATACTTAAAGGAGCAGATGTAGTGGTTCTGAAACCTTTAAAGAACGATTTACAGATTTGCTCGGGCGTAAATTTCCAGCTGCTCTCGGCTAGCCCACCCCACTTTTGAAGTTTCAGCCATGAAGCAAGTACCCGCGGACTATCATCATCCAAGACCAACATTACGTATGCAAAATGGGGGAGTGATATACCCTCTTCATTCCAAGTAACTTGTGCCCTGTCTGTGGAATTTGGGATCTCAAGCATTTCTTCCCAGCGAATGACAGCAGTGTACCCCTTGTGTGTTGGAGGCTGCCAACCACTAAACAGTCCTGGCATTCTGCAGACAGGCCAGACTTGTGGTTGTTGTTTTGGCTGCAGGCTATATGCAGAATACAGACAGCTAGCCTGTTCCCACACCAGGGCTCAACGCTGAAGGTGCTCAACCCCATACTCCACTCTGGGTACATTAGCGGGAAAGAGCTGGTGGGCAGTGAGAGGAAGAGAAACAAGAAAGGAGGAGTTGAGGAAGAGGACAGCAAATAACCGAGAGACATCATGCAAAGAAGTATGTGCTAATTCAGAAACATGAAACAAGAACAAGAGAGCAGTTAAATACAAAAGGAAAATGTCGTCTTAAAGACTAAAGCTCTGTAACATACCATCAGTTCACTTTTTCTCCCTCAGCATTTTTCTTTTCCTCTGCTTCATTCCATGCTTTGGTTTCTGCCGTCAGAAAACGGCAGACCACAAACTCACATTGTCTCATGTCATTCTCCACAAAAGGAGCGTTGTAGACTATGTTTGGGTTCCTCGGTGAGCCACGGGCAGTTGTGACTCAGGCTAACCGTCCCCTGTCATATTCTTTCAATTAGAAATGACAGAGAAGCCAGAATCTTGTCTGCAATGAAGTATTTTTCAGTATAGGAGCCGGGTGTTTCTCTGCCCAACTGAAATGTAGAATCCTGAACCTGGCATTTAAGAAAAGCAATGAAATACCAAGCCTCACATTTCAGCTGCGTCATTCAATCCATGTCAAAGATGCAATTTTAGCCACAAAGCATAATCACAAAAAAGGATGACATTACTTTTCTTCACATGGTGCAAGCGCAAAATAAGCCTTAATCTCCTTCTAATATCTGGTAATTATTTATTAGAACTCCAGCTGGTATATTGTGTCTCTCCTTGTCACAATCACACACCTTTCTGATTAGTAAGTGTACTATACACCCCTGTTTGTCCTGATCAGAGTTTTTATGCCCCACTGTGGCCCCTAGCTTGACTGTTCGGTCACTAAGCTCAGACAGTCTGAGGCCTCTCCAGCCCAGGCCTGTTCAAATATGCAGTTTTAATTGAGTGATAATGAAGAGAGCTTGTCTGAGATGAGGTTAACAGGAGTGTATTAATTTGAATAGGGCCCTCTGGATTATCCCTGGCTCCCCAGTCTCTCCGAGCTCTGAAAACGGGCCCCTGTGCTGTCCACACGGGGAACCAAGAGCGCACTGCATTTCTTTATGGACCACAGGGCAACATAAGGGTCATTAGCATGAGACTCAGACCAAGTGTTTACGTGTGCATGTGTCATGGATCTGGCACGGTTTATTCACCTTGACACAAACTTCGACAGACAAAAGTGCAAGAGGTAATCAATAAGGAGGAGAGCTAATAACCAGAGGGCAAAGATAAAAATCTATATCTCTCAATCACGATGTTGATTTCTATCTTTCTTCCTATTTCTCTCCCCGTCTGTCCCTCTTCCTTTCTCTCTCGATCCTCCACCATTGTTGTTATCAAATGATACAGTTGCTCAAGCGCAGCGTTTGAATCCTAAGGACCTCTGGGAGCGGATTTGTCTCCACCAAGCCCCTTCTAACGAGGATTAAGAGGATTAAAAACCATAAAATGACCCCAGCTCCAAGTCCCCAGAGCCGGGCCCAGCTTGCCTCAGCCCGGCCCAGCCAGGAATGGAGCGCAGGCCGCAGGCCTTCTTTACCAACGGCCCCTTAAAGCTCCCCGTTAGCATGACAAAGGAGAGAGCAGTCCCCTGATCCGCCAAGGAGGCCGTACAATGGAGTGGCTGCTTTCTCCCCTGCTCATTTTCATGGAGACAAACAGCATTACACTTGGCAGTGACATTGTTCTAAACTCCAACATGGAGCCCCTCTTTCTCTGCAGAGCTCAAGGTGTCATATTAATTATTTAAATCTGATGTGGATTTTCAGCGAGGGATCCCTCCAAGGCCTTACCCGCAGCCAGAAGGTCTGGGATCTGCATTCGTTTGGTTAATTAGACCTGAAACCACGCTTTGATCTCAACCAAAATCGGAAAAAAGGGAAACTTCCAGAATGAATTATTTTAGCCCTAACCTATTTTTTCATTATAGATATTTCCGACTCATTTTTATCCCCTTTATAATGTTGTGAACACAAATGTGTGTTTGTCACCCCGTGTGTGTAAGACTGAATGAGAGCGTACAATGGCTGAGTTTAGGGTTAAGGATTTTGCAGTTAACCAGCTTCTTAGGTCAATGATGAAGGTAATTGAAGGCTACTTTAATCCACTCAGGAGGTCTGACAGAACCATTTACTCATGTCGTCTCACCGAGAAGGTACAGTTGGACTCAGATGAAAGGAAAAAAATAGAGGGGAAGATAGAGAGAACAAGACAGCAGAGGCTGGGGTGGTCTCTCTCACACAGTCTCATTTAAACATGCAAGAAGACAAGGGGGAAAGAGGTAAATGCAATGAAGCTTGGAGCCAAACATTGTGTACCACAATAATAAAATATCAACAACAGCTTTGATGGCTGTTCGGAGTGGGGTTCACCCCAGCTTTAGATAATGCTGATTTCAACAGGCTGGTGGAAATCTGAGGTCAAGAAATTCAAGCCCGGCTAACGAGCAGCAGCAGAGTTGGCAGATGTAAAAATATATCACGGGGGTGGATTGTGGCATTTCAGTTGCTGGCTGGGTTTAAGTTCTATCAGATATGTTTAATAATGTGATTGTGAGGATGGGTCACACGGGAGTGGGCGTGAGAGACAGGACAGTCACTAAGACATGCATTAAGCTTCCCGTTGTCACCGTCTGAGATATATCTTCAGACAGCCCTCTCCACTGGATTCCATGTCATTCCTCTTTGAACGGCCAAATTGACGAGTTTATGCATAATTGAGGCTTGTATTACGAAAAGGAGAATGAGGGAAGCGTCTCTTCTCTGACTGCAGGAGGAGGATGAGTGGGGGATGAAGGAAGCTGGAAGGGAGAGAGGAGGTGGGGTGGAAAAGAGGGGCAGCTTCTCCCCTGGTCCAGGGGATGAGATGGGGGAGAAGATGGAAGGGGAGTTGGGGGATGTCAGAGAGAGACAGGCAGATGTTTGATGCACGGAGGTGGGGAGCGAAGACAGCAAGGCTCACCTAACGGGAAGAGCTCTGCTGGATCTCCTCACCAGCCCAACCACACACTGGGCCCCCTCGCTAGCTCCACTGAGGCCGGCCTGCAATGAGCTCCAGGGAATGTAAGTGAATTAAGCCCTCTGGTCTACGAGGAAAATTAATTTACTCTCTCAGTAGCGCTCATGGCTCAGAGGGAAGTGCCAGAGAACTACAGAACTCTGGTGAGGGATGGGAAAATACATTTTGAGTCGTGGGAAGAGGACGGAAAAGGAGAACATGAGTCTTTAACTTTGATGAGGAAAGACTGCAATTCCTCTGCTATTTCAGTGTAACCATTAAATACCACATTATCAGGCACTAGATGACTGACATGGTGGCTGAAGATGGCTGTTATGTCCAGATCATACGGTCACAGCTGCAACAATTAGTTGATTTATTGGTAGACAACTATTTCAATAATTGAATAATCAATTTGGTAATTTTTTGAAGCAAAAATGCCAGGCATGTGTGAGAAGTTGCTACTTTTGTTTTATATAATTGTAAACTGAATATCTTTGTGTTTGACTGTTGGCTGGACAAAACAAGATTCTGAAGATGTCACCTTGGGCTGTGGGAAATTGTAACAGGCATTTTTCACTTTCCTATTTCATAGACAAAATGATTAATCAATGAATCGTGAAAATAATCAGGAGATTAGTCTATAATCAAAATAATTGTAAGTTGCAGCCCAGGTCACTATGTCAGATTAGATCATGATGCCTTCAAGGGTCAGTTTACTAATATATATATATATATATATATATATATATATATATATATATATATATATATTTATTTTTTTTGTTGCTTATTTATCACTAGTAGTAGCTATCTATGAAGATAGTTTTGGTTTTATTTGCTCATGTTTAGAATAACAATTGAAATAAATGGTTGAAATAGATGACATTTCGTTTCTGGTGCTTATAATGCATTAAATATTACATTTAAAAAGCTCAACAGCACTGAAAAGTTTGTACAACTATCTGCCAAAGTCACTACGATTAAGTAAGTGTAAGTGTATGTTGATTGGTCAAAACCAATGCAACACCAGCAACAGACATTTTTAGAAACCTGTGTAACCTGTGTAAACAACAGCTCGTGACAGCAGCCTAAAAAAATGGAACAAAACACGGACAGTTGTAGCTGTTGTTATTGTTGTTGTATGTCATGCAGAGGTGCAATGCTGGCTTATGACACCTCAGCGTTCCTATTGGCGGTGTGAATACAAACAGGAAAAAAAGCCCTTGAAGGTGTGTAGTTCTCGGGGAAGAGATGATGCTGTTGAAATTTCAATAAAATGTCATATTTGAATGCCTCCATTGTATTGAAAACTCAGAAACTGATATTTCAAAACCTTGGCAAATAAAACAAAAATGATCTGCGTGGCAAAATAAAAGAGGTGAGAGGGAAAATAGTAGTTTTGTTATTTGGATAATTCAGTGCTTTATATTTCTGCCAGGATCAGGAATGTCAACGATGGGGTTCCCCGGTAGCCTAATGGTTAGAAACCAACATAACCAAAACGACTACAGTTTGATTCTGGTCGAGGACTATTAATGCACGTCATACCTCTCTCTCTCTCTCTTTCCCTGTGTTTGCTCGTGTGTCACTACACTGTTGACTGCCAAATAATAATAATCACATCTAATTGTCACAGTACCTGAAACACCAAGGCAGCGACCTGCGCTGTTTTAACGCAGAGCTGTTTTCGGTCCGAATCCCCGCTTCGCTGCAGAATTACTTGTCACGCATACAAATTGCCAAACCCTGTCTCATTTTCATTCCTGGTGATATTCAGGATTGCGATGATACTGTGTAGTCTGATGCCAACATAACTTAAATTCCTGAAATGTCTTAATGTGTGATGTCTGAATGTTAAAATATCTTGTCAGGTAATACAGAGCAAATACAATAAATTACTCCTGCAGTAACAAATCCTGAAAAAAATACCATAAAATTCCATATGAAAGTCCAAACTCGGTCACTGTGGGTCAGTTTTCTTGCCATCATTCCATCCCCTCCTGTACGTGGCCAATTTAGCTTGCTCCTTTTCGCTCCATTTCTCAGATGTAGATCAAACTCACATAAAAACTGTGTCTCCCTCTAATCTCCCATTTATTTACAAGGGATACCCCCTAACCCAACACACACACACACGTGCATGTCCCCGCACACACTCACACAAACCAAGACTTAATGACAGTGAGTGAAATAATCACCCGCTTCGCCTGTAGCACTGTGGGCTTGAAGTTGACCCCCTGCCCTCAAACACACACACACATACTCGTCCACACGTACACACAAGCAGCGGGGCCCTCTCCTCAGGCCCATACGACCAGCCCTCGATAAATACAAAGGATTGTGGGGATTAGCCAGACATTTGGTCGGGTATTGTTCTGGCTTACTAAATGAGGTTTGGCCGGTGGCAGCCGGCACGGGGGCCGAGTCCTGCGTGAAGCTGAGGCAGAGGTAGCGGCCGCCCCTCGGAGGAAGAGTGATAATTACCTCTTCCTGAGAGAGATGACAGCTTTGGCCTCTGCGTCCCTGAATCTTGGACATTAGCAACTGAATAGAGAGCTTTCATACTGTATATCATTTTAATCTTTCATGTTCAGATCCAGCAGATGGCTTATTACTGGCCTGGGTGAGGAGGCAGCTAGGGAGACAAATGGCCCATGTCTCTTTTAAGGAGGGATGCCGGGGAAATGGCATTCATATAGGGCAAGAGCAGCGGATAATTGTATATCTGGCTGTTTGGAGGTGCAGCGCTGCTCACACACGGCCACGGCTATAAATCATAAAACTATTAATCTTAGACAAATCCCACTCGGAAGGCTTGACGGAGGGCAGAGAGTTTGGAAAAATGAGATCCATCCAAAATATGAAGGATTCTTGTATGACATGCATGTTAAGTTTTCATGCATGCTCATGCAGCTGAATACATTTTCATTTGTTTACATTTGCATTTAACCTTCATCCATATAAAAAAAAAACAAATCTGATAAACGAGATATCCCACAATGCACTGATTAAAGGATTATGTATACTGCAGTCCTCTTATTATTCACTTCATATATAAATGATCCACTTTTGAGTTACTTTCAGTGCTTTTTATTTAGTCTTTCATGTATTCAGATCTGACAATTGACTTATTCATGTTTCTTGAGTTATTCATTATCTGATAATGAATATTAACTGTGTAGATTTCTGCGGGGGGACTGCACTCCAGGACACAACTTTTTGATATGTTCACCAGAACAAAGTCAGCAGTATAAATCATCAGATACTGGTCAGAGAAAATGCACAGAATCCAAAAAGTAATAAAAGTCTGTCTGATTTTTCTGTTATTTGAGCAGGTGTGTGTGAGAGGATGTTGAGCATCTCATGTCTATTACATCTCAATGTACTTTGCATTTAGAGAACATACTACATCTCTCTTCCTCTCCCTCCATCCCTCTCTCTCTCTTCGGCCTGCTGTCTCCCCATTGACATCACCCATCCAAAGAGAAACAATACGGTTTCATCTCCCGCGCTGACAATGATGCATGAGCCTGATGGAAAACACTTTTCAGGTGTTGTCATTAGAAAGCCATTTTTTTCCATAGGCCCCATGTGAAAGAAATACAAAGACAGGGCCCAAAGTGTAATACTCTAATATCTCTGAAGCTTTTCATTGGCATCTGTGGAGCCTTGGCTGCTGGATTGTCTCTTTTTCAATTACCTGATCTTTTCAACTCGGTGGGAAATGAAAAATGTGCAGCGCAGTCGGAGCTCTGGAGCAAAAAGCCTTCACACCACTCTCTCTCTCTCTTTTTCTCTTCATTCCTCTCCAATCATCTCTCTCACACATGTTAGACATGTTTCAGTGAGTGCTAGTGTGTTTGAGAGTACAGTGTGTTCAAAGTTAACCCCAAGTTTTGACTATAAAACTGTAAAAAAAGAAACCGCCACAACGCCACATTAATTTACTGTTGATACTAAGCACAGATCACACTTACAGCTAATATATGAGCATCCAAATATTATGATGAATGGTTTCATTCATTCGCTGAGACTTTTTCTGGTTTGAACATCGACTGGGGCACCTCCAGTTTCTGACTTCACTCTTCTGTCCAGCTGCGTTGCTAAAGACATTGTGCAGTTCTATATTTATCAAGGCAAGATGTTGTAATGTTTTTCAGTGATACAGAGCTGAGGAGGAGAAGCTGGTTATTAATAAAACTACTTGCCAAATGAGTCATGTAAGAGAGACGGTTTGAAGGAGGCCAAAACATCTGCTTTGAGCTCATCCTGATATCTTGATTACATCAGTTACATCATGTGAAGTCATGCAAAACAGTGATAAAAATCCTGGTTCAACATGCCATCGCTTTATCAGAATGATTAGGAGAAAATATGTTACAACTGATTCAGTTAGCCTGTAGTTACCATATTACAAATTTACAATTACAAATCAATCTCCACCCACAGCTCCACCTTCTGCTTTAATATTTTACAGGTGTAGGGGAAGTGAGGGATGCAGGATGTTATAAAAGCTACATAACGTCGGGTATATCAGACATACGAAGCACAGTGGTTTACAACATCACAGCTTAGCAACCGCTTGACAAATATTTGGTATCTGATGAAAAAAAAAACATAGGTTTGTGAAAATGAATTGTGGTCGTTTTGTAAGACATGTTCTCTCCTTTTTCCTGCTTTTGAAAGATGCAGAGCACAAATATCTTCTGTGAAACATGTGCAACACCATACAGAAAAAGAGCATGGTTTACACCTCTGCAATCCACCACCAAAGCAGCTGCATGCTGATTAGGGGCAAATAAAGCGAGCTGCGTCTTTTGATTTTTAACGGAAAAACAAAACTGCAAAACAGAGAGCAAAGCTCTCTTGTCAGTGCTTCCTTCAGAAACAGAAAGAGATTTTAGATTTCAAAGTCACATGCAACTGCAACTACGTTGTCTTTTAACTGTGGTTGGAGTTCAAAACCTTGCAGCTCCTTCGATCGTGGCAAAGTGAATTCACTACACGGGGTGCACACAGGCAGATGTGAGGGGAGAGCAGCTCGGCCTACTCTCCGTGGAACTGCCAGAGAGGGATGAAAAAAAATACAGTTTGCTCGCAATAAATAGCAACATCTGATAAATATGGTACAATCATTATTTTGTTTGTGAATTTCTAATGACTATCCCAATAGCCTTGTTGTATCTAACCAAAAAAAAAAACACAATGAGTTCGACTACAAAACAAAACAGGCCTGGAATAAACACATCAGTCAATTTTGCATATTGATAACATTTTTTTGCTTTTGTTCTTTGCCTGCTGCTGCTCCTGCCTTCACATGCCATTGTTCATGTTAATTCAATACCAAACAAGTCATTTTATTTTTACTATGGACTCTCCCTGGTGACTAATTACTACTCGACTCTAAGTGATGTTTCACCCCTAGACAATAAAGAGGGACATGCTGCTTTCACACAATGAACCAATGAATTTAGCCTGTATCAAAAAACGCTCTTGTTGGAGTGATTTGGCCGACAAATCAACGAGCATCTGAGCCAGTTATTCAGATCACA
This sequence comes from Enoplosus armatus, assembly GCF_043641665.1. Taxonomy (NCBI): domain Eukaryota; kingdom Metazoa; phylum Chordata; class Actinopteri; order Centrarchiformes; family Enoplosidae; genus Enoplosus; species Enoplosus armatus. The sequence continues at coordinate 7,297,103 of NC_092190.1, read as the reverse complement.
GTGTGTGAAGGTTACCTCCTACTGCTTCTCCCTCAGATCTGAGGGAGCCGGCCTGCACGCTGGCCGAGCTACAGGCTGAGTTTTCCGTCTCCTGTGTGCAAGTCATTAGAGAGCCGCTGCAGCAGCAGGAACTGTAGGGTGTCTCTGGTTGACAGGGTGATCCAGCAACGATCCTGAGACAGAGCAGGACCATGGAAGGACAGCAGATGGAAACAGAACAAGAAGACAGAGAGGGAGAGAGTGCTAGCCGCGGCACGCCTCATTAGCACTATCCCAGAGGTGAGGGGAAGGGGCAGGGCGGGCTTCCCATTGGCCTCTCTGTGACTGGTGATGTCATCAAACTGTTCCCAATTGTGACTGGGACTGTACAAGGATTGAAGGGGAACAGCTGGAGCAGGGTTTGAGCCAGTGACCCTCTAATCATGAAGCTGCAGGCCTACCACCTAAAGGTCACAGTGAACTGCTCGATCACACTCAAACAGGAAAAACACAGATAGCATGCTAGCATGAAGCACGTGTGCAGGTCCAATCATACTTTTAAAGGATCTGGGGCTCTGCAACACACTGCCTCACACAAACCCCTAATCACATACGCACACACACACACATCTTGCTCACACATCTGCCATCACACATCCAACAGATCAAAATCAATCAAGCTACAATGTGAGGACAAAATCAAAGGCTGAGGTTGGAGGATTGGCACATGACCCTCTGTTACTGTGGAAACTATGTGAGGGATTTCCTTAATTGGGCCACAGTCAATATGGCTCAAAAAAAAACTACATAAAGAAAGGACAATATCTAAAAGATGAAAAACATATATATCTGGAAAAGGCCTGCTAGAACCTGCTGTGTTTAAAAGCACAGCAAGAGTGTGTGTGTGTGTTTATGAGCTAATGTGAGTGTATATGTCATACAAGTCTGTCAGGCTTTTGAGAGTGATCATGAGACAGAGAGGGGGGCCACATGTTACCAAAAGCATCGAGCAGGTGTTCTAACAATTGTCCTCAGATCAGCTGACAACTGTTGCTCTCAAAGCACCGCAGCCTGTGACATAAATGTTCGGTGTCCTTTTAGGTATTTCAGCCGTCATGGCCTCCTCCGTCTCACGGCCTCTACAGCTGACAGTTTCCAGTGATAGACTGTGAGTAACATTATAACAGCCTGCTAAAAAAAAACGGCCGGCGAACCCCTTCCCACAGGTGAAGAGCGATCAGGGCCAGAGCGTTAGAGCGGCTACATGTTTGAAGGCTGCTGCTCTCCAGTGAGCCGCCGACTCCTCCATTATTCACATCGCTCGCCTCTATCCGTTGCCCCGCGTCATGCGCTGACAGCGCTAATCGCGGCCACCATAATTGCATCTGATTGAGCCGCGGCAACTGTCTCGTTTGATACGGGCCCAGACTGAGACCTCTCACTCAGCTCCACGGAGGTCAAAGGGTCGACTGACGCAGACAGACACGCACAAACCGTCCCCAGAGCACGGGCAGGTGACGGAGAGATGATGCCAGATGAGAAAATGGACGCAGACATTCAAGTCAGTCGGAGGGGTGAAGAGAGGGAGCGTTTCAGAGAGGCATGGAGAGAGGACGGGTCAACAAGGTCGCAGAGGGTGATAATGATTGATCGGATACATCACCAGGTAGCTATTTTAGGTTTTAATCAACCCTCTAAACATCGCACACATGCACAAGCACGACGATATATGCACACACACACACAAGTAAGGCAGGAATGGCAGAGCAGAGGACAAAGAATTCCTTTTAGCTATGTTTGGATCAGAGAGTGTTAGTGCAGACAAAGCCACGCTGCAAAAAAATCCCCTTGTGCAAACAGAGATATTGTGTAATGGAGAGAAAATGTCACTTATCAAACCAAAGATCTGTTATTGGGGGAAGCAATAATGTCTTGATAAGATTTCTTGAAACTAGCATAAAAATCAGGCCACAGCCAAACACCTTATCTGATCCTAGAGCTGCAGTCAGTGGTTTTTCTGGCCACTTGGGGGCAGCAGAAACAAGCTCTAAACACAACATTGATATATTATCACCTTTTAGGTTGATACGGCGAGCGTGTTAGCAAACAGTTGCTTATTTAGACATCCAGCAAATATGGAGTAACTATGCCAGCGGCGCGGCTGTAGGGATGGCAATGTCGGTCTGTCCACCACTTTGGTCCAGACTGAAACATCTCAGAAACTATAGGATGGATTGCCATGAAATTTTGTACATACCTTCATGGTTCCCGAAGGATGAATTGTTAACATTATAGCATGTTGGCATTGTCATTTTCAGCATGTTAGCATGCTGATGTTAGCACCAATGTCCCTAACTACAGCCTCACAAGGACACCAGCATGGCTGTAGACCCTTAGCCTTGTTTTGAATGGTAGTGCAGAAAACGGTCTTAAGTCTAACTGCTTCATCTAAATTTTAATAAAAATCTCTTTATCTAAATTCTAAAGTCATAATCTTTAGAATTTAGATAAAGAGATTTTGTAGTGAAAACTGTGATTTCACAACTTTAACAAAAGAAAAAAAGATTTTGCAGAGTTGTTTTTCTACAAGTTTTACGATTAGTCATATTCCTAAAATCAGGAAAACTATGTAGACAAACATACTGTACATGCGCATGAGTGCACATATTTCTTGTGTGTATACATGTATATGCATATGGATTTATGTGTATATGTCTATGTCTATACGTAACTATCTTCCTTGTGAATATAATTTTTCTTTTTATTTCTTCCGTTAGTTCTACTTAGGGTTAGGGTTACTTTGTTGTTTTTTATTGTGTATTTAATAGTTTTATTCTATTGAAATCTAAATCTTTGAATATCTGTTTATGCATTTTCTGTATGTATAGCACGGAGGGGGCTACAACTGCATTTCATTGTGCAGTCCTGTATTGTTTAATGACAATAAAGCTGAACCTTGAACCTGTTTAGGATATGAGTGTTTAGGTTTATTAGTGACTTTGAATTGTGTTGTGTTGTGTTTTATATAACTAATCCCAGTAGCTCCAGGAGAAGGAATATCAAAGTACATTCATAGTTACAAGAGGTCATCGTGTTAACCTTTAGTCAAATGGCTTTCTGCATGACTTGATGAGGCCAACTGTCCCGTTTGATAAACAAATTTATGCTTTAAAGCTTTAACTGTCATCCAATTAAGATTCAGATAATGTGTTTGTTTTATGGTTATGAGATGTAAATATAATCAGGAGCATATGTGTTGTTTATAAATCAATGCAGTTAAGGCAGGCTTTTGTTGTAGCTCTTTCACACACAGAAACACACACACTTCACCCAGTATTGCATTGCTTTAGGAGGCAGGTTGGACACATCTTACTGTATATCTTTATCCAAACTGAGCTGTATTATCATAATTGTCAGCTTTTACTGTATCTTGTCTCTTTAACATCATTTTGGTTGTATTTTTAGATCTGCAGCCTGCTTGAGATTCAACACCGCTAATTAAATAGACAGAGGCGCTCACCATGCCAAATAAACTGATGTCTTTTCCCAGGAACTCTACGAAGACTGTCAGATGAACCTAAACACACATGCACAAACACACACACTTCAAAACAAACGATCCCGCCAGCAGGAGATGCAGAATCCGTCCTGATTACTGCAATTGTCACAAGCTGACCAGCGCGAAGTTGTGAGGAGGCTTAAAGGGATGATTACTGAAACGATAAAAAGTTTACCTGTCTGATAAAGAGGGAGAAAGTGAGAGGAATGAAATGTGTTTGTAATTGAATGTGTTTCTGCATGTGTGTGTGTGTGTGTGTGCGTGTGTGTGTGTGTGTGGGAGAAAGAGTCAGCGAGATAATGACCTACGTGATTGATAATCGATGGCCTCCCTCTCCTCTTGTCTCGTGTTTCTGTTCTAGGGTTGTGTTTTAATGTCGCTCCTCTGCTCGCTGACCTCATTAAAGGATCTGGTTACCCTCAAACAGCTTTTTAATTTAGCCTAATGATTTTTTGCATAATAGATCAGATACTTGGTAAGCCCCAGGGAGCGGCCCTCCTCTTCAAGGTGCCTTTATAGTGAGAGGAGCCGAGGTTTGGGAGGTTGTTATTGTGCTATACGTGTTTTTGTTGAATTCTGGGTTTCTTTCTTTAGCTTGTTAGCCTCTTATTAAATGCTGGTAAGTGATTGTGTCTGAAAACCCAGAGCCCTCCCTAACTATTATTTCCCTTCAACCAAACTGAACTATACCACTTACTGGTAGCTGAAAACATTCAGACAAAATCTTTTAAAGGGCATTAAGTCTCATTTTCTTTGTTTTTTACACAAATGTTCCTCTTCTTTTTTACATTACATTACATTCATTTGGCAGATGCTCTTGTCCAAAGAAACTTAAGTTAGATGTCATTACAAAGTGGAAGGGCAACCCCAAATAAAAAGTGTGTTAGAGAGCTACGTCACAAGTGCTTTTTTTATATAAGAAGTGCTAGCGTGAGGTGTTTCAATTGATTTTCACCTAGATTTTATGTCCCCACACATTAATGTCCAATGCTTCTAATGTAGTTTAAAGTGAACAAGGTCCATTCACAACAAGCACAGGTCAGAAAATGTTGTGACAGAAGGTGAAGGGAAAAATAGAGAGAAAATGCCAACAGTATGTTTGAAGGCCAAGTCAGATGATCTTCTATTTCTTATCTATTGCCAACATGAAAAGAGTAAAACCAACAATTAAATTATCCTCCTTACCACTGTTGTCTGCGAAGCCAAAGCTTCATATAGCTTATTCCTCTGTGTCATAGAGCTCAACTGTTGTCCAGAAACTCATAAAAACACATCAGGGAGCAACAAGACTGCACGAAATCCGCTGAAAATAGGGCCCAGTACATACACAATTTACTACTGTTAGCGTTTGCTAATGACTACGGTGCCTGGCTAGAAAACTACTTAGACGTTTACTTTTTTTACTTTTTGTAATTACTTAAAAAATGAAACTATATACTTGTGACCTATTTCAAATATTTACACCTTCAGTAGAAACACATGGGATTGGGGCTGAGTGCCACAGACAGGGTAGGAAAATCTGACAGTATTGAGAAACGTTCGAACACATTGTCTGTTTTGGTCTTCTCATGGGATTTGTTACAAAAATATTGCTAGCCTTAACCTTTAAAATCAGAGATTCTTGTATGAGATTTTGTATGATTCATTTTCTTCTTCTTTTCTTCACTAATTCAAACACTGATAACGATTTTCTTAATCATGAAAGTATTTCATGAGCTCTTAGCAACACTTTAAGGTAAGGTTAAGTGGTAAGGAGTAGTTAGAGTAAGCAGGGAGGGTAAGCATTGTCTGTTTGCATAACTGGTGATGTAGCTGAATAGCGCAAACCTCTGTCATAAACAACCACATCGTCAGAGATAAAATTATGCACAGCACTCAATCTCAGGTTCATATACATTTCTCAGTGAAATGTCTTGGGAACTTAGAGTATGCAGAGCTCATAGCTTCCTTCATATACACAGAGAATGAACTGTCACACACAAAACCCAAGTGATGAATGGAACTCAAAATCAATTTTCTACAAATGTCTTGGGAGGGATCCATCCCCTCCATATATAGCAGAGTGAACTGTAATCTGTGCAGCTTCCTGCAGTACTAAGGCACCAACACAAACATATTCCCTTCCCACACCCACAACATAGCCAAATCCACAGCCTCACACACACAAACACAAGCAGTGAGTGTGAGGGGAAGAGACAGGCTCTGTCCCTGATCAGCAGTCACCCAGGCCTCTTCGTCTCGACATGATCACTGCCTGTCATTAGTCAGTTACTCGGTAAATTATTTAACCATGCACATGTTTGGAACCGTCTAAACACACCAGACACAACGCCACGCAGTGCTTTCATGCGCCGAGCGACGCACTGACACACTCTCAGAAAATCGGACTCTTGGAATGAATGAATAAGTAAGGCGGGGGAAATAAATAAATAAGTGAAACAAACAAAAAACAAGCTTCGATGGGGTGGGGAGGGGAGGGGGAGCCTGAGCAGGGGGATGATGGCGTAATTTAGCGCTCGACTTCAATCCCAGTCAAATTAAAAGGGAATCTTAATGCATGTGTCTCTCCCAGCATTGATGTGTTCTCTCTCTGTGATATGGTACTGAGATGGTAGAGGCAATATGCCTGACAATCTATTCCCAGACTGGCCTCGCTGCCACTCAAACTAAGCAGAGCGCTACTGTAGCTATTAGACAGGCTCTTTTGGGGAACTGATGGCTTTTCAGTGGGAAGAAAACTATCAGGGCTCTTTTGTGTATGTTTTTGTGGGTGTGTGTCTATGCAAATGGGTGTGTGTGTGCATGCATTCCTACTCGTATATGTGGGCTTACAATTGAATGTGTTTCTCTGGGTGTATTTGCGCATTAGCATGCTTAACTGTGTGTCTATGCATGTATGTATATATGCGTGTTCAGTATGAGTGTCAGAACTCAAGGGCCTTGTAATCAGCACTGAGCGAGCGCTTGACAAGGCCATTCCCCACCGCTGAGCATTGTGAGGCCTCTGCAGCCGGAACTTAAGACAACATCGCGCACAAAGTGGGTAAACAGTGTTTGACATGTTTTCAATATGGTTACATTAGAACAAGCTGCGTTTGATTGAAAAGCTAATATTCAAGCCATGCAAATCATCAATCATGGGAAAAGGCCTATTAATTATTCAATAAAACAGTCTAATTCAAGAATCAATGTAGGGAAGCGGAGAGAGGGATGAGGGGGCTCCCAGCAGAGAGGGAGATAGAGAGAGAGAGTGGGTAATATAAAGGAATAGGGAATTACCCCTCTCTCTCTGAGCCGTGGCCCATCTCGTCCCGAGCTGTCAAAAACAACTGCCGCTCCCGCGTTTCATCTCACCAAGTTTAAAGACGACTTTGGAAACACTTCATTTTCCTTGCGAAACTCGTTAGGTCTTTGTTCCTCATTAGTTCATCTTCTTTTCTCCGTCTCTGTCTCTGTTACTCCTCCTCTGTTGCCCCCCCTTCCCTATATCGTTCCTTTCTTTTTTCTTCGAAGTCATCGTTACGGCTCTTACGACCGCCTGGCTCGGCCGTTTTGAAGTTTGGTATTGTGCCGTCTGATCTCCGGCAATTACAACTGGGCCAAATCTCTTCCTTGGGAATTCATTATTTACGTTCAATTAAACAAATTCATCAGCGGTCTCCTCAGTAGAATTCGGGGCGTGTAAGTGGTCGGCTGTAACGAAGCTGGGGCGCAGACCAGCTCAATCAGCTCTAATACAAAGACTTGTAGTGTTTCCTCCAGCCAGGCCCCCCGGCCCCCAGCACCTCAAAGGTGTTTTCACAGGCTTCATTAGTCACTGGGGACTTCTAAAGTCCAACAGTACACCCACTTCAAAGCTCATTAGTATCTATTATTAATGAATTAATATCCAATATCTTTGATAGACCTAGGCTATCGTTAAAAGTTCTGGACCGAGAGATAACTTCATTCGAACCTTGTTTGGGTGGCAACGTCTGAACTTCCACTCTAGTGACTTTTTGCAGATAATTTGGGCTTTGCCAGGCCCTAGCAGCTCTCTCAGTTGCAGCGCTGTGAACTCTCTTTACGCTCATGCTCATAAAACTCATGAGGTGTCTATGAGGCTTTTAAGGCCCCTCAACCACACAACCACAGCTGGCCTATCTGATAACAACTGTGCGGTTCAGGACCAGAGGGAAAGTCAATAGAGAGTGGCTGTGGGGGATTCAGGGAAATGCCACGTGGAACAGTGAGTTGGAGAGGATTTCTGTGTAACACAAGATGTGAACCAATTTACACACAAGCTGTGGTCATATTAAGTCAGTAAGTTCAAAAACCTTCCACTGATTGAACTGATGTGTTTTTATTATGGTAAATAATAATCACTCAATTCACTAACTATAATTCTGTTGATTAGTCTGATGTAGCTCATTTCTTTTTGCCACTGAACTCCACTGTTAACCAAAAACTACAAACAACACACAACTGAGCCACAATGTTACACTGGTTATAGTTAACTTATTGGAAGCACCATAAGAAGGTTGACCTGTTCTCAAAGATATCTGTCTTCAGTAATATCCGACAGGCTTGAGGCTGAGAGCCACACTAATGTATTGTTGGTTTTGGTCTTTTCATGGGATTTGTTAACCATAAGCAAAGTACGAAAGAACAGCAGCTTTATCCTTTGAGGACCTGAATACTGAAATACAGAAACAGTCAAACTGTGAGATAAGTCACAGAGTCACTCAGCAATACACACACACACAAAAACAAAGGGGCTATGGTGTGGCTGTATTGCTTCGGACAGTGTGAGGCCATTAAATATGAGAAGGTCCATCAGAGTAACAGATCCATGAGTTTGAGGGTTTATCAGATGCCAAAATACTGTGTAGTGGTTTATAATATTATAAGACATAATTTTACCATAGTACCCAGTTCAAGTTTAAAAGCAACCAGGTATATGACCCTGCTATTTTTTGCCTGAGCCCTCTGCGATGGCACCCCCACTGCATCAACACATTGATCTGATTTAAATGAATGCTGAATCATACAATGTTGATTAAACCATCACAACTTCATGCCTAACCCAGCCCTCACCCTGACCTCATAAATATAAAGCTAATTCCAGTGGTGCACACATGGTGCTACTCCACTACATTTTGGAGGCCAACGTTTTACTCCTGGACATTTATAATATAACTTTAGTTTCTTTACAGATTCAGATTATCAACACAAAATATAAATCAACTTATAAAATATGGCACATTATAGATGAAGATACCCAGAGTACATAAAGTACTTAAAATTAGCTCCACCTTTACCTGCTGCAACATGTCTTATATACTTGAATGCATCACAAATTATAATCCAGTAATATGATTATTATTCTGAAATGGGCCATTGTACGTAATAATTACTTTTGGTATATTTTGATGCTAATACTTTTATACTTTCACTTAACATTTTAAATGCAGGACTTTGACTTGTAACAGATCACATTTTGGTATTTCTGCTTTTACTTAAGTAAAAACTCTGAATACTTCTTCCACCACCGACTAATTCTAACCAAAACCCCAAAACCAAGTGTCAACGTGTCCTGTAACAGGTGAGGCATACATCTAACAAAGCCTGGATTTCCAATTGATTCACAAAGAGTGAGAGTTTGTGAATGACCAAAGGGGTTAAGAAAAGGCAGCAGACACACACATGCACTTTAAACAGAATCAGTATAACTGTATGAGTGGTTACTTAACCAGCAGGGTCACAGACACAGAGAGGAGACAATCACATAAAACAAGAATGCTCTGCGCTCTCTCTCTCTCTCTCTCTCTCTCACACACACACACACACACACACAAGGAGGATCATGAAACACAACACCAAGGGCCCTCTCTGTGCATGTTAAACAATACTCTGACAGTCAACAATCAGGCATAAATTAGCAGCCATGGCCTCTACTGTATTTATTCTGGTAATTACCTCCCAGGAGGGCACACACACACACACACACACACTAGCAGACACCACAGCGTGGCACGACACACTCGTGGTGCACCAGCCCGTCGCCTCAGAGTGTGTGAGGGAGGGAGGGGAGCAGGGAGGGGTCTGTAGACATCCCATCAACACTGAGTGTGTGTGTGTGTGTGTGTGTGTGTGTGTGTGTGTGTGTGTGAGTGTGAGGGTGCACAGAAACATATGCGTGCAAGAAGAAGACTTATTCGTCCCTTTGATTGTGCGCAAGAGCTTTAAACCATAAAAATCAGTGAGCTGATAAAAGCTAATCATTCTCTTCCATTAGGGGACAGCAACCTCTGAGACAGATGGTGACTGATTGATTGACAGTTCTAAAAACATTACAGATTTGGATATCAGAGTTCAATAAAAAACTGACAAAGAAGAGTGAAACAGCGAGACAGACAGAGAGAGGGAGAGAGAGACAGGAAGGAGGAGGATAAGAGACACAAGAGCGAGACGGGGAGAGACAGGGACACAGGCAATGACAGCCACATGAAATCTCATCTCCATTTTTGACAATGGGGGAACCATCTGAAGAGCAGAGAACAGAGGGAGGAATTTAACTGCTTTCATCTTGTCATAATTATCTCCAAGAAGCCACATGAAAGGGGAAATCTGTGTTTTTTGTTTATAAATTAGAGAACAAGGACATTTTCTGTGTCAACTTTGATGGCATTTTTCCTCTGTGCATGGTTGAACAGTCCTGGGCTAATGATCCCTTCTCTTCTTGAAGCGAAGGAAAAAAGCACTGATGAAAATTGCAATAAAAATGACACTAAACACAATTTAGCAAATGAACGGAGAGCTGAAGTGTCATAATTCAGAGAGCATCATTATCAAAATTGCTGCAATTGTTGTGCACTCATACGTCTGTGAATACATAAGTATTTCCTAATTTCTTAGCATCACTGCCCATGAGCGTCCACTAAAACTCATAGAAAACAAACACAACCTGTCCATCTGGAGAGGAAATGCAGCGAGCGAAGCTGGCCTGACTGTTAGTGGGTGAAGCAGGTTTTTTCTCTGAGGCTCAAACATCATTAAAAAGAGCCAGGGTCATTTCTATGATCCATGCAGTTGGGCTTTCATGGGCAGATCAACAAATGGAGGCTGAAACCAACGGCAACAGCGATCAATAGTTCCCTTCAAGACACACAGGGGCACTCTGACTATCCATCAATCTCCACCCTCAGACAGGAAGTTAACCACAAACTGGAAATAATAACTGCATGGGTTAGTTGGCAACTTGTTGCCACAACAACTCCTCCCAGTGACACTGAACATATTATATCAGTCCCAAATGCTTATTTATTCTACTGTAGAGGCCTTGTTTACACATACAACAATACACTACAGGGTCAGTTCACCCACATTACAAAAAACATTTTGAAATGTAATTTTGCAACACTTCAAGCACTGCAAACAAAATTATATTAATCTCCATTTTACTGGTGTGGTGGTACTACTGAAAATATCCAAGTGACCGGACACCACTTGGAGTAAGTGGGAAAATATGGGTTGTCTTGTGATTTGGCACTCGCACACATGTTCACTGAGAGACCATGAGTCTCCATAAACTAAAATTTAGTGAATTATTGAGGAATTTTGTGGTTATATTCCTCTATTTTAAAGGTGCCCAGTGGAGTTTGTAAACAAGCAAAGTTTCTGTTTACATTCAGTGTTACTCACCAACATGCATTGTCTGTATCCTTGAGGCCTGACAAACATACAGAATGCATTTACTTCCTCATAAAACATTTGAAAAGTTGATTTGTTGTCTTAAATCCTGCATTATTTATATACATGTTTACTTGCAAGCTGTCTTCTTTTTCCCTGCCTTTGCTGGTGCGTTACGGTGGTTTGGGGCGCATTACTACCACCTGTAGATCAAAAGTAGTAGTACATAGTACACAATACACATTTCTTTGTTTTTAACATTACTATAGGTTACTGGTTGCATTAGGGCTTATAATTTTGTTGTTTTAACTGTGAAGAAGTTTCTGCATGTTCACAATTTTAAGAATCTATTTTACTGTATGTGTACTTTGTCAGGAGTTTTTAGTTTCATCCTTGGTACAGTTTTCATTACTCAGCACGTGGCTCATATCACCCTTTTTGTTTTGCACACATGGGCTGCGGAGAAGCCCAAAATAGCCTGGCAGTTGAGTTGCAGACCAACGGAAGCCTTAGAGTGATTATGTGAAAACGCAGAGGACGCAGTCGGGAGGAATGAACTAATGTCCCCTTTTAAAACTGCATTGTCGCAATGATCCACAATTTCTTCTATTTCTATATACTTAATGAATCGATTTTCTAAAAATGTACTAATTAGTCAAACATATATTTTTAACATTTAACTGTTGATTTATGCATTACAGTCTTTGTATGATCCACTTTTCCCATTAAATATCCCATATTATAAATAGATTTTATAACCATTGGCAAAGATTTCTCACAGTTTTGTGGAGAATGTACACTGTGAAATGTAGTCATAAAGGTTTAGACCACACACTTACCAGCCAGAGCCAATGCTAACCAGGCCAAGGCCCAAACCAGTCCAGCCCACTTCCCCAGTCCGCCTCCTTCAGTCTGCCAACTACTGAGGCGAAGCAAAAAGGTGTACCAAAGAAACACTTCATAAAAATGCCGATCATCTATCACCTAAATCACACACAAACATTCCTGATTTTCTGACTGGTTTCCAGTGCTGATGTTGTGAACTGAATGTGTTTTTTCTCACACAGCTGAAGCGTTGTGAGAGCTGCAATCAGCCGCTGCAAGCACAGTCTAATGTGGCCAAAGAGGATATGAAGCTGAGCCAAAACATGCACAAGGCAGACCGAATCTAATTAATGTTCATTAAAAGTTAAAGCAGGGGAAACGGCCAGGTTAATTTCTGCTACTGTGATCTTAAAGCCTGATGACTCACATGAAACCACGCCGGCCTCTATTTTGAGGCAGTTGTGGTGTTCTGCTTCGTGCAGTGCTGTGCTCATGTTTAAAGAGAGCTCACAAGGACAGACCGAACTGAGCCATATGTCCTTACACTCTGCACATTAGGCAGCACATTCTCTGGTCATCCATCACTGCCTTGTTAGAGAAGAGGAAAACCAGGGGGGGGGGCAACATATTGCAGCAACATATCGTGAGAATACTATCACATAGACTGAGGCCAAATGTGTATTTTTGCATCTATGTTTGAGACTCATATAACCTCCAGTCTCTCCTATTGTGAGACTGTGAAATCTCTGCACCTTGTCCTCTCTGTCCTCTCTGTCCTGGCTAGCTGTCTACAGCCATCTGTGGCCCCTCTCACCTTTGACCTTTAGCAGAGGTCAACACAGGTCAGGCGTCTCAGGTTTGGCTATTGTTTCAGATGAGGAGACAGCGTCTGTCCCATTCTCAAAAACTCAGCTCCTCAACATGTCTAGAATTCTGGTATTTCACACTGAATAAACCTTTACAAGATGGCTGGCCTGTGCTCCACAAATAATATTAATGCTAATATTCTGGTCTATCCTGACCAAATTAAATATATAGAGAGCAAGAAAGGCTTGCATAGTGCAAGGGGAAGTATCCAAAGACATCATGCAATATGTTAATCACTCTACAAGAGGGAGGGCTAGGGGCCACAGAATCTGTGGGTGTTATACAACCAAACAGAAACCAAAACAACTCAGCAAAACACGGCGGAAAAGTTGTCTACGGAAATTAGACAAACAAGGAGCCATAAACCAGCAAGGGAAAATGCTCAAGGTTTTCCTCTTCACTCGGCAGTTGCACACGTTTTGTTTCTCCATCGCCTCTTTGCCACTTTTGCTTTTTTTGCCTTAATTGCAGTTTACAGGGAAAGGGTAATCACTTGTGAAACAGGGCGTGTTATTTTCTTGCCCAGAGTGTGAATCCTAAGCAGGCCAATCGCCAGCTCTATCGCTCCATCTCTCCGCTGGCTGAATCCTAATGGCTGGATGGAGAGAAGGAGCGCGGGGAGCGGGGAGAGAGAGAGAGGCTGACAGCGGGGCTTGACATGGGCATTAAATCATGCCCCGAGGAATCCTCCATCCACAGGCTCCTGACAGCCGCGCTGTCATCACGGCCAGGCCACTTCCTATGCCTCTTGACAACACTGGAGCAGAATTAGTCAGAGCATCAGATGTAAATTGGCGCTGTTCAAGGATGATAATGAGCACCAAGATACATGTCGGTGTCACTGACGGGACGCCATCATGATTGGCTGTCCCTCACACCGCGCTCCATTAGGTCTAATGGTATTCAGGCCAGGTATGGGCGGAAGGCGGGTGCAGGGGGGGAGAGCCGGGATGGACAGGGAGAAAGTTTTCTGTTGTGATCAGTTAGTTCCATTTGTGCGTGTCGGTTTCTGTAGGACCCTGTGGCCAGAGAGGACATTCACACAGGGTCCAGGCAGCCACTACATTCAGCTGTCCACTTACTGACATGCTATCTTCTCAGTCTGTCTCTCACACATACACACACACACACACACACACAACTCTTGTATTATCTGTCAAACGTACTCAAAGATCACGCACCTTTTACACAGTCTGAATATACAAATGCAGCCCGTCAGGTACTATTTTTATGTATCATGGTGCCATATGCAATGCACCGCCTGTCCAAGAATGGCACCAGTCTTATCCCGGTCTGAACTCATGTGAGAAATGCACACACACACACACACACACACACACGCACACACACACCAAGTCACTTCCAAAAAACATTTTCCAGCCCATTCAGTAAAACTCTTGGCTCGCCAGTTTTCTCGCTCTCAGTGCAGTATGTATGCATGCAGTGTGTACAGCTTGCTAACATAATGCAGTAATAGTTGCCAGTGTGCCATTTTCCCTGCCCATGTTGAGGATGAGCCAGCCAGAGCCTGCCCCAGATGCATACATTTCCCATAATGAGGCAGGTGGCCTCGACAGACGGCTCGGTCGTGTGGGTGACACCGTGTACACCGCAGCTCTGGGCATCTGACTGACAGACATTGCCAGTCCCTTCCCTCCTCTCTCTCTCTCTCGCTACATCTCTTTCTTGCTCTTCCTCTTCCTCTCTCTCGCTTTCCCTTGTTCAGTTTCTTTTCCTGAGTTTGTGCAAGTGTGTGTTTGTGTGTGTGTGTTTCTGCTGCTTTGTTTCACTACAGGGTTTTGGTAAATTCCTCCGCTCCACTGCAATTTCATATGAAGATAGCTGAAGGTCATTAATTGAACTGCCGCCGCTGTAACAGGGTAAAACTCACTGTAATTAAGAGTGAATAAATAATTGATTATGTATATTTTCTTGTAATTGGCTCCTCGTTACCCTTCTACATGCTGAATTCTAATTGATGCTGGGAGTTAATTATCATTTCACTATGAAGTTAGCTGTATATCAAGAGAGATGTTGAGGATGAAGCGCCAAGGTCCCATCATGGACCTTTCTATAAGAACCAAGGTCAAGCCAAGAAAATTACCAGGAAAAAAAGGGAGGAGTGGTCAGAACATGGAGTGGTACAAAATGCCCCGCCAGCCACCTAATTGAGAGTATTTAGCAAACTAGCATAGGAAGTGGTAAATGGCAAGGATTAAGCCAGAGGCCCTAAGCAAGAGGATCTATTAACAAGGATTCCCCAAGGTCTAACTAAAGACTAAAGATTAAGACTCCGATCTGAATGTAGGTCTAGCAACTGAAGCTGTTAGCTGATTAAAAAAAAATCACATCTTCGTCTTCAGATAAAATTACGTGCAGCAAGACACAATTAAATAAGTCATATTGATCAAAAGTCAGCTTGAAGAATTTGGCAAGCAATTGGTGGCTCAGTCTATCACATGAAGGTAGAAATGAAGGACTGATCCTCTTCTTCCAAATGTCGAACTGAAATTTGAAATGTCCTCACTTTTTGTGTAATAAACTATAAACTAAAATGTGCATATTTTTAAAAAGAGAACAAAACCTTTGCTTTGCACGGCAGCTGTTGACATCATGTTGGTAGGAGACAACAAGCCCATGTAACGTTTGTAATGTACCAATTTAAGACTGCTGTACAACATTCAGCACTTTAGGAGTTAGCTTAGCTTGTTAATGTAATCAGTGATTCCCACTCAACGTTACTTTTCATTATTTCTCCTGCCCCGTACGTTACGTCCTTGATTCAAATCCTGACACTTAGGACTAATGTCAGTTTGACTTTATATATTGCAGCATGAGTTTCTGTGAGTGAATAAGAGACACGCACAGAGAGAGATAGAGAGTCCCAGTCTTCTGGCAAGTTGCTTGCTCAGTCAGAACAGAGACAGCCGTCGCCTTGTGTGTCAGGCCTTCTTAATGGAGTCTTAACGCGTCCAGCAGCGAACAAAGACCAGAGACTCTACTCCTCTTCACACTGCCTGCCTTACAGGACCCCTTCTGTCTGTCTGTCTGTCTAACTGACTGAGGTGTCCTCTGACTTGCCTGAATTAATTTTCTACAACAGGCCTGGCCTAGGGCAGCTGTGTCAGCATTTCATGAGCCTGGTGAGGACTGCAGATTTTAGCATGTCTGGTCTATAGGCCCGCATGTACTCTGACAGTCCTGTCAGGGAACTAGAGGACAGAGATGCTACTCAGCTCCTCTTACAAAAGCCTGTGTGATCAGATGCCTCTCTGGAATAGCTTTCAGAGTGTGGAAAAGCGAGGAAATTCTCATTTTTGCAATGTCAAACATTGCTGGAATATTACAGAGATGCAGAAATAGATTCATGTGGCAGCTAGATTATCTGGGAATGCACAGACCACTTAAATTAGCACTTATTTTGTCTCAATTCTTCATTATTGTCTCTGTTCCTGGAAAGACTAGGATTCAGCATTGGTGTTAGTTTGCAGCACCAGACAGCTGCATTGTATTGTACTGTAGCAACATATTTTTCTTTTTTTTTTGTTTTTGGATGCGTTGTTTTTGTCTTTGAACGCTCCTTCCCTAGTGTCCTCCCGCTGCTTTCTGCATGTTTAATGTATCAGTCATTCAGGTGGGGAGTGACTGGTATGGCATTGTCTTTTAGAAGCGAAGAACTCTCTGTTTTCCAGCTGCTGCGCCAGGTGTAACTGAAATTGACACGTCTTTCGATACATGCAGGAAATATGTTATTGGAAGAGACATCTTTTATTCTCCAGAACTTTACATCACACACGATCTTGGCCGATCGCTCTGATCTGGATCCCTCTGTGGATAAAGGGGAGGGGAGGGCTGCACATGTATGTGTGCAAGTGTGTGTATTAAATAAATAAGTCCAAAGACAAATCGATTAACTCAGAAGTGAAGAAGTTTTCTGGGGAAACTAGACAAGAAAAAAGAAAAAGTTCTATGGAACTACTACAAAAGAAACACTACATTAAATGCAGGACTATGAATGCTGCTGTATGCATCAAATACACTGAGTTCAAAGCTCACACTTTAGGAGGCAGTGAGGTTTGTATTATTCAATATTGAGCATCAACGTATATAATTAAGGATGAATAGATTAAAAGGTTTCTGCACCGCTACATGTACACATTATATGGTGCTTTTCTCAAATTCAATAACCATATTCTGAGTGAAAGTTCTTGTTCTTGTTTCATGAAACCAGCCGCCCTGCAGCCACTCTCTGGTCTCGTTCTCTGGACATCGATAGCGTTAGCGCCGTGGGCTCTGGACCCAGCCTGGCTAACACCTGGACCAGGGCCTGACCTGCTGTGGGTCAGGCAGGTGAATCAGGCAGGAAATGAGAGAGCGCCGGTCCTGGAAGAGGGACACTACTTGGATCCGCACACAGGGTTTCAGCCCAGGATGTTTGAACATAATGTCATTCAGTAAACGCACACTGGCTTCTATTACACACACACGTCTCTGTTGGAATGTATCAGAGCTCTTCCGGATGTTTTCTGGCCCTGATCGTCCTGCTTAGATGTGCTCTTTCTGGCCTGGTGAGTGTGAATTTATCTTGGACTGGCTTGATACATTTGAACGCACGCCGGGGTGTTTGAACTTGAGATCAGTTTGGCTCTGTCTGTCCAAGGCCTCAGCTCACGTCACACACACACACACACACACACACACACACATTTTCACTCTCTCTACTGGTCTTCCTCTCGCTCCCTCGCGGCCCTTCATCCCTTTGTTGGAGTATGCATAACCGTTGAGGGAGTGCCAAACTGGGCTGAGCTTGAGATGCTGATACAGTAGAAACCTGCGCTATCCCTTTAATGAGTGTACACACACACACACACATACACACACACACACACACACACACACACACACACACACACACACTTTCCGCTGCTTGGCTATTAGGCACCAAGAACAGGAGGAAAACTATTTGAAAGTGAATTTTAGATTTCCGGTCGTGGAGCTTTGCCTGGGAGTGGCAGCCGTGCAGAGGTGCAAGCAGTGCTCAAACACACACACACACACCTCATACACCTCACTGTTTCGGCTCCAGTTGCTCTCACACACAGCATGGATGATCAAAAGAGGCCAACGGCTGCCGACCATTATGCCAATGACACTTTGAGTAAGAGTCCAGAGAGCGCAGCGACATGACAGCCATTAGGGATTGAAAGTGGGACTTTAAAGGAGGGCTGAAGGACAACTGTCAGTGCAGAATCAAAGGCAGAAAGTGAAATCTTCATAATGTATTGCACTGGAAAAATTCCTGCACTAGCTGTCTCTCTCAACCACTCGCTCAAAAGTATCCCATATACACATCTATGCCATTCAGCTCCCCCAAAAAACATGAAACAGCCAGGAACAAAGGGTTGATGAGGGGAGTTCAGAGACTGGCACTCTGTAAATGAAAGCGAACAGCGGTGTGGGCCATTGTGCGGGTGGTAGACAGATAGATCATTAAGGACTGGACTGGGTTACAGTCAGAGAAGAGGACTACTAGCTAGCAACTCCAGCACTGCACCTCTGTTTCCCCCCAGCTTAGATCCAGCTGACAAATGTGACTGAACCAGTATGGCAGCACAATTAGAGCTAATGGATCACACTCTGTGACAGTTACAAAGAGGACTCAAACTTTTTTCAAAAGCGCCAGCAGACGCTTTGTCACTACACGTCCAAAATATAGCTTCATGTGTTTAAAATTGCTACAATACTTGACCATCAATAAACTGGGACAAGACAAACTCCCGGTCTTCCAACTTTGATTTGTCTACTCATCGTTAAAATTGACCAAACAGAGGGCGGCTTTGTGTGCTGCTTTAGCGCTTTTCATTGGTGTAATCAAGGCCTGCTGCTGGCACTGACCAAACACTCTGCTGCTCTCTCAGCTTGGCAGAAAACTGCCTCTAATGTGTCTCTCTGTCGCATAATCAAGGATTTCACACTCTAAATCTTTGATCTGGGAGAACCCTCTCTGATGGGAGAACCCTCCACCCGCTACCACACACACACACACACACACACACACAGTACACACACACCCCTCTCGGATCTCTGATCTCCCTCCAATTAATGATGTCAAATGAGTGTGTTTACAGGCTCATTAGATTACTGCTGCAGAAGTAGAGCACCGCCCTGCATCGCCCAAATCACAGACACACACACACACACACACACACACACACACACACACACGTATGCACACCCGGACCAAGACTCGCTCTGTCTTGACATGGCCCTTGGAGGGAAGCCTGATGGCAAAACACCAAAGTAGTTCTGCCACCACAGTCATAGCTGTGGCTCGGTGTGGTAACTGAGCCATGATGGCACAAGTCCACACACACACACACACACGCACACACGCACGCACACACACACACACAAACATACTAGATGTCCAACCCAGCTGGACCAGTTTGGAAGCTGTTCAGCGCCAGTTAAGCCGCAGCCAAGCAAATCCCCTGAAGAGCTCCAAGAGCCCAGAGACACAGGCTGCGGCCAAGGCCTGGGGACAGACTGACAGGTGTGTGAATCTTTGTGGAGTCACAAAACGAAGAAAAGGAGGCACATGCATGGATGGATGGATGATCGAAGAAACAGAAAATGTGAGAAAAAGCAGCAGAGCTCATCTATTCCATCCAGCAATTCTTCATGTTTCATTTATCAACCACAAATCAGTTTTCCCTTCACAACAGCTTGTTACCATGCAAAGCAGCATGTAGCCTTTACAAAGACCTCATGTGCAGAGCTGTGGACTCCATGCTGGCTGGGTACAGCACATCTCCGCTGCCCCCTACTGGTTTGGAGGTCAGCCTCAACCCCCGACTGAAAGCGCCACCGGATCGCACTCTCACCTTAGCGCTCGCCAAGGGGCTCGCTCCGGCCCTCGCTTTTCAACCAGCGGTAATTATGACACTAATGAGAAGAGCGTGAATCAGAGGGTTACACGCGGACAGGAAGACGGCTTTGACACGCTGCTTCAATTACAGAGCAGTCTGTCTTTGTAGAGCCCAAAGACGAAAGGGTTTGAGAGGAGTTAAGAGGATGAGAGAGCGAGGGGAGGAGGGGGGCAGATACGGCCTCTGTAATTCATATTTAATATCTGCATCTGTGTTTCACAGCACCTAGCAGGCCACTGGTGACGTAATCACCCCCTTAATTGGGTAGTAATGATTGTTAATGCATGAGTCATGTGTAGCAACATTTCCCATTAGAAAAAAAGCACAAGTGAATGCACCAAATGCACAAATTAGACGAGAATAAGGTGTTGTTTTAAAAAATAAAAAAATAAAAATCCTGTTGTTAAACGCAGACTTTAAGCATTATTTTTGGGTGCAGTGGACACATTCCAGTGAGCTCTGTGAGTCTGGTAGTTTTCTCCTTGAGGAATTCGGCTAAAGAAAGCATTTCCATTTCCATTTCCATTGTGACCTCAGCTGGAGTGACATAACCTGTGGTGGAGAGTGCTGGCTCAGCAAACACCGCTCTAAACAGTCACTCAAAACATCACAACACTCACACGCCCCGAGGAAAACACACAGCCACACACACATTCACAAACCAAGAAGTGACACTGACAGTGACAAATACCTCTTTCAGATATCACGCTCAGCCGGTCTACATTTCAACACACACACACACACACACCAGGAGGAAGTACACAAACAGGGGAGAAGTGGCACACACACAACAGCCGGGGCTGGCACATTACTATTCTATTGAGGTTTAGCAGCACTACCTTCTCCTCCCACTGGGAATTCGATAAGCAGGAAAATCACTGCATTTTTCACACACACACACACACACACACACTCACACACACACACACACACACACACACACACACACACACACCACACACACATCCATGACTTTCCTCTTCCACTACGTTCCGTATTACAGTTCTCTCCCCAAACTTTTCCCCATCCTGTTAAGAAAAAAAATGACTGGTGGCAAGAGTCCTCATATTTGGCTTGATCACATTAGAGCCATTACAGCTGAGGCCTTTTTTTTTGGCCTGTATGTTTTAGCCCGGGCATCTTTTTTTCTATCCTCTGGTCCTCTCTTATCTCGTTACACACTCTTCAGGCTTTGTGGTTAAATTATGTATTAAGGTCAATGTCAAAACACGGAAGATGTGTAATCTGCAGGGAGTTTCCTTTTATTCATTATTACAGTGAAGGCTGAGCACAACTGTCAGCCAGCCACGGTTGTGCTCAGCATGGAAGCTTATGTGCTCAGCGGGGCCCCACCGAGCCTCTCTCCCTCGCTCTCCTCTACACTTCTCCACCTATCTCCTGCCTCCCCCACATACACACACCCTCTTCATCCTTCACCCCCTTCTCCTCCTCCTCCTCCTCCTGGACGGACCCCTGATAGTTTTACCCAGCTAACCCGTCTCACTTTGGGATCTCCCTCTTCTACAGCGCCAATCTGAGAGCTGTCAAGTGCACCTATATGCCGATGTCATAAATCTGAAGGAGAGAAATGTGCATGCCGAAGACCAAGGGGAGAGAGGAGGTAGAGGAGGGGAGCATGGAGAGTAAAGGATGGAGGGGGGGGGGGTGTCATGCCATCCGCTTGTAGTTTAGGGAATTTGTCTAATCTGGAATCATGTCAGGATACAGCAAGGCTGTGCAAGGCACTCCCTCTCCCCCTCCCATGTGTATCCACGCTTGTACATGAGTGAACAAGAAGAAGAAAAACAAGAAGATAGAAAGAAACAGAGAGCAAAGCAGAGAGAGAGAGAGGTTGCCAATGTCTTCTCTTTGTTTTAATTCAAGGTAAACTGACGTTATGTGTTGACAGGACAAGCTATCAGCTCCTTGGATTCTGCTGTCCTCCACAGGGATATGGATCTGGGGGGTTCGCACCTTCCTCTCTCCTGTCTCACAGCAGTTCAACACTTGACCCCTTGTTTTCTCAATTGCTGTCAGTCAATGTCAAAGCCCCTTTTCTGTGTCAGATATGTAGTGACAGCTGTGGCACAGCCAGCTTTGAGGTGTGCCGGACACCTTTAACCTCGCTGGGCTTGCAGATCTCTTCCTTTAATGGCTCACGCGGGCAGGAAACAGTTTGATAAATCTGGTCCAGCTTTGTTCCAGCCAGTGTAATTATCTTCCGATTAGATTAATTCAGTTAGGCCTCAGTCGCATTTACAATACTAACAGCATTCCTTGGAGGCGACCACTCTGTCATGTTAACCATTACACAATTATGTCCGTAAGTGATAATAACTGCTGTTATTATCAACCATGCGACATGCAAAGACCCATAAATAAACATATGCAACACAGGCAGACACATTAGAGTGAAACAAACAAGCACATATATGCATATTGGAGAAGAGAGGAGAGGAAAAAAAGACGAGGGAAAGGGCACAAGACAAACAAAGTGGACTACCAAGGTTATCGCGCATTTTTACCGCTGGAGTGAGTGATGGAGAGAGGTTAAGGTACTCAACGGCACCCAGACAGGGAAGCAAGGAGGCCAAGGTTGGCTTTCTTTTGAAAAACCCTCTCAACCTCCCTCCTCTCTCTCTTTCTCTCTCTCTCTCTGCAGCCCCTCTCCTGGTGGTTGCATCTTCTCTCTCTCAACCTCACGTGTTGTGCTTAGTAAAATGCCTCCTGACTGGTGGGCCTAATTACTGGCTCCTCGCTGACCCACGCCGGGCCGAGGCCTCGTCAAAACACTGATTCAACATGAGCCCCGCACCGGCCAGCACCTCACACTAATGAATACTAATGAATAATTATCACTGGCTGGCTGGCACGCCGGCCCACTGCAGGGACACATGTTAACACACCCACTTGTAGAGCGGTAGGAGAAGCACAGAGGCCCTTACCAAGGAAACAGGCAACTCAGCCTGTGCACAAGGCTAAGCAGGAATATGCAACGCTCTCTGAAGGGATGAACGGAAGCATAAAAGCCCTCAAGGTTAAACAAAAGTAACACTGAGCGGACTGGAGTGCGCTGACCCCTGTGAGGACTGTTTTGATTGTCATGACCTGTATAAGGCTTAATGTATACCGGGCCATGCTGTGGCAGTTGATATAGGTTAACCTTACGCTCAGAGACTGTAAGCAGTAGCTTGTTTTGGTGATATAATGAAACATGTCAGCTCAAGTGTGGTGTCAACGATCAGAGCAATGCAAACCTGCTTCCTCCAGCTGTACTGTAGGAAAGCTATCCTTCAATATGACTGTGAAGGGCTGGTTATTGGATTGCAACCAGAGATAAAGTGGTGAATAAAAGGGTTGACCACCTATGACCTCAAGTCAACAATCATCATAAAACATTTTTACAGCCCTGGGATGATAATGAAGATAATTTGAGTAATTGAAAAATGTGGACAAAAAACAGTGTATGTATTCAACAGATCAGTATTCAAAACAGACAGACGTATGTACGTCCTGTAGATTTCCTGATGTGGCATCGCTCCAATTGTGGACGGAAAGTAACAAAGTACATTTACTCAAGTACTGTACTTGTACTTTACTCGAGCATTTTCCATTTTCATGCTACTTTATACTTCTACTCAACAGGGAAATATTGTAATATTTACTCCATTACATTTCTTTGAGAGAGTTAGTTACAAGTTACTTTGCAGGTTCAGATTTTTCATACAAAACATGTGATGATCTTATGAAACATGGTGCATTGTTATAGATTGTATAGTATTTCAAACTAGCCTACCCTCGACCAGCTACAACATTAAAATACTGCTTATATATTAATGCCTCAGTAACTTTACTACAACACTATAATATAACTCTGAAAGGGACCACTCTGCATTATGTGCACCTCTTCTTTTGATACTTTAAGTACATTTTACTGATAATACTTTACATTTTTTAAAGCAGGACTTTTTCAGGAAGTATTTCTAAATGGTGGTGTTGCTACTTTTACTTTAGTTAAGAACATGAGTATGTCCTCCACCACTGGTCCTGAGTTATGTATCAGCTCACATAATGGCCAAACATTAAGTTATTTATGTCCCACAAAGACAACGCTTTTTGAACACCGTCATGGTGGCAGCAGATCACTATGTTAATTACAGGTGTGAACAGTAATCTGTGCAGAATGTTTAGTCATGCATAAAAATACTTTCATGGTCTACATTTCAAACCTTTTAACATTCAGTCCGCACGACTTTGTACTACCCAGAACATCTACAATCCATTTACATCACGAGGAAAGATTCATATGAGCCCAAAATGTAGGCCAATCTCTGTTCTGCAAATAAAAAGCAGTGAAGTGAGCTTACCCTCCATTACATTCCTGGTGTTAACTCATTGTCATAGCAGCGATATTTGTATCTGGCAGATTTTTGGATTAAATTACACCAAACTACCTAATACTGGGTGCCTGTGTGTGTGAGTGTGTTTGTGTGTATGTGTGTGAGGGAGTGTGCACACGCTGGTTTTCCCCCTCGTGAGGAAATGTAAAACTTCTTGGTGTGTTATTTTTCTCCCCACCGTTTGTTCTTTTGATCTGTGTGTACATTATCTCCAGCTCTTTGAATTTCAATTTCACTGTCATGTAAGCTCTTTTTATCACAGCCGACGGTTGCAGCTCTAATAATATTCAACTTTTAGGTCACAGTGGAATGCTAATTAGATTGCTATTTTAATTAATATGTCCCTGCAGGTTTCCATATCAAATCAGTTTTAACACTGTATCGTGCACTTTGAGCCAATAAATTACAATGAAACCCCAAAATAAAACCACTTCAAAAAAGGAGGATTTTAAGGTGTACAGGAGCAGCACTCGTTTGAACTGTGTTTACATAAATTTCTCATTGTTGCTTAATAAACTGCATAATATTAACCACATTGGGGTATGTTTGAAACTGTTTCAATAAGCCATAATGGATGTTTCTATTTTCTACTAATAAATCCATACATGAACCTGCACACAAGATAAAAGCCTCAGCTTAGCCGGTTCTTTTCAAGGGCAGTACAGTGTTAAATGCGTTTTATACAGAAGGAGATAAGTGTAGGTGTTGTAATATTACAGGCTGTGTGTGTGTGTGTGTGTGTGTGTGTGTGTGTGTGTGTGTGTGTGTGTGCTGCTGGTGGTGGCATTTAAGGACTTAAAAGTGCTTCACTTTCCATCAGTGTGTCATTTGTCTGTCAGCATTTCTGTGTGTGTGCACGTGCATGTGTGTGTGTGTGTGTGTGTGTGTGTGTGTGTGTGTGTCACCCTGGATTCTCAGTGGTTGTTTTGTCCTGCAGCTCAGGGTGGTGTCCCATTCATCATGTTGAGAGGGAACAGAGAGGCCTGGGATATGAGCACCGCCGTATTCCTCTCATAATCAAAGGTCATACTGGGGTCCAGTGTTCAAATTGCTTTACTTCACTGCAAAGCAGACACACACACACACACACACACACACACACACACACAAATTAGTTGTCATGCCAAAATTATGCCATGCCAAATATCTTACTCTAAAACAGATATCACTCAACCTGCTTTAGTTCTTCTATTTTGTCTTTAAACAGGTTGTGTCTTTCCCATAACAACGTGCTGTAACACCTGCACGAAAAGTAGCTAACGCAGCATCTTTCAGTGACCTCTGCGTGTGTTCTTTATCTTTAATTCTCCATCTTTCTATGTCAGAACTTATGATTAAAGTTAGGTTTTTTGTCCAATGTTGTTCACTTCAATTACGCTCTTACTATATCGCCATACTGTAAAAATTCTTTCTGGACCACATTCACAACCTGCTACTTTATGCATAAGCTGCTTAAGAACAGGAGAGCCAGGCTTTTGCACACTAACAAAAATTGATATTCATGGATAGGGAGGGGGGGAGAAACTATTTGGATGTTTATTATACTTTAAAATGAAGTGATCCGCATTTCGCTGCCTGCGAGGTAATTAATGTGGGGAAATCTTGAATTAAAGATGTAAATCCTGACACTTTGGCAGGGGGGCCGGTAAGGGACAGTGGTCTCCAAGGTCTAGATTATTCTTAGCGTATACCAATTAACACCATGTATCTTCTTTTATGTTCACTTCAATTAAGAGCCTTTACAATTTTTAAGTTCTTTTCTTCTCAGTAGTTAGAGAATGTCAGAGAGACTGATCAAAGGCATTAGCTGCCGTCCGCGCACCATAGGTAATGCTGCTTTGCATAAAGAAATCTGCATATTGCTAAGAAGGTTTTCATTTCATTTTGCATGAATTACAGAGCCAGAGATGCAGTAGCAGATCGAGATGTGGAGGTGTACAAAAACACGCCAGACAAAGCATTCAGCACTGAATCATCAAACTTCTTTCAATCTTAAAGGATTTTGATTTTAGCATCATGGTGACAGCATCAAGATGAAACAGGCTAAGACCAGTTGAATGAATAAATGTGATTTTTTTTATTTTTTATTTTAGTTTCCTGTTGTTGTTCCAGCTGCTGGGATTGTAAAAGAGAGACCAGGGTTACGCAAGGCTTCTGTTACAAGCTGTCGCTCACTATTAAGAGTGTTAATAACGGTAAAGAGTGAGCGCAGCAATGTTAGCACCCAATAACTCCAGCTCCTGAACTAATCACGCCCTGATTTATGTGGGTGATTTTGGTACAACTGTCTCACAAAGCTTTGCTTGTTTTCTAGATCACCATCTTTTAATAGGCCTGCAAATCAGCCCGGGCCTAATAGCCTTCTCCTCTACTCCACTGCTTTTCTCAATTCTGCTGTTTCTTTCCTCCTCTCTTTGTATTACCTATTTTTTAGCCTCCGAACCTTCTTTCTTCTGTGGAGTAAAAAATCTCATACTACACCCAGCACTTTGTGATCTCTCTCATTGTGTTTAAATAATTCAGAAATCTATATGTACGTGTATTTGTCCACCTCTACATGGCCAGTGTTGAAACTCTTTATACCACAGCGAACAGATGCAGGAAAAACAAACAATCTGTTTGTTCGTGTTAATCACTGCTACTTAATTCCATTACGCTGTCAGCTACCAATAAATCAATGAGCAAATGAACTGACCGGCTATGAGGAATAGCCATCCAGTGTGCGTCTATATTATTCTATTGATGTTCCACCAACGGTCGTCCTGGAGATATTGAATGCTCTTTAAGCGAAGTGCTGACATCATAATAAAAGGCCACCACGAACTGGCCGGCTGTGCGGTTTGGGAGCTTCGGGCAAAAGAGACGGACGGCCTCTGAAGAAGAAGAAGAAAGGCAATCTTCAAAGTCAATACTGCAACCAAGTGCTCTATGTGGTCGCGTTTACTGCACATAATGAAACTACAAATAGCCTCTTACACAAAACACGCACAGTGGATGCACTAATATAAAGGAAAGGCATGGAAATGGAGCTGTAGTCAGAATAATTATACGATAATGATAAATAATGTGTTCAGTGGTTTCCTTTGACACTAATAGTACCCTTGACTTGTTTTGAAATCTGTCAGTTTAATTGAAGCCTTTCCTGATCCACAAAAAAAAGTATTTTTTTAATATTTGTGGAATATATATTAAAATTGACATTGCATAGAGTTTATTTTTAAATCTACTCAAATGCACTTTCACCTCAGTGAGTGTGCATCAGTGCCTGACTTTTCTGATGACAGTATGTTTAATCCATTGTTCATGACTTCATAAAAAAATGAAGGGTTGGCAAATTCAAACATCAAAACATTAAGTTGGGTGCTATGTCTGTGTAGCTGTGTGTTTTCATAACCCAAGTGTCTCAAAGCATTATTAACAAAAATCTTTTGCTCAGCCTTGCATTTCCAGGGCCAATGAAAGCAGCAAGAGGAGGCTGCACTGGCACTGACACAAAGCATACACAGCACAGACAGCCATCTAGTGTTGGAAAGGAGCAGATGCATGAATCCAGTAAAAGGGGGAAGGCATTTCATTGTGGCCTGTACACTGCGTTTACACCTTCATTTGGTTTTAAGGGCCACAAATGAGGGATGTTTTAGTTGGAGCAGATAAACAGTAAAATATTACAATAAACTAACAAAGCCTGGATTAAGCACCACAGTTATCTGTTGTGTGTCATCATTACTCTCATGCGCTTCTGTACTCTGGAACCAGGCACAGGAGGCACGCTAATGGTCAGAACTTGTCTTTTCAGCCCACACAGAACACAGCGCACCCTGGTTTAGCCTAATAGCTGGCCTGCTGCAAGAGCTTATCCTCTCCCAGGGATACTTGTTTTGAAATAACAAGGCATCGGCTCCTGGAGACTGGTGTCCACCTCTTTTACGGGGAAACCTTTCTATGCTATTACCATTTGCCCCTTTTTGCATTACAACCGTAAAAAAGTGTTTTCGTTAATGTATGCAACCCGTATAAACAAAGATTATAAACAAATGTGCGCTATTGTGTGCATATTGGGAGCATGAATATGTATTTGCTGAGCGTTCAAACAAAGACACAAAGGGAGGCCCAACCTGTTGTCGGCTCAGCCCCTTTTTTCCCTGCTGTGAAAACCCTGCTCCCTTAATAATCACACATCATTATGACAATAGATGTTAGGCAAAACACATAAGCCACGCGCAAATCACACAAGGAGACAGAAGCACAAGCAGATACATAAATACTGTACACCATGCATATCATCACAGCTGCAGATTCCTTCACCTCGTGTGAAGATCTAATTGTGCCCCGTTTAAGATCTAAAAAATATCTGACACATTTTTACAGTTCATCCCCTCGTTCTCCCTGATGCTGTAAAGGTCTCGCCCCCTGTAGTCGTGCACTGCTCCCACAGACTTGTCATCTAATTGCTTTTCATTGATCCTGTCCGATCAGGTGCCTAATGCTCATCCTTTTTCTGATGCTGTCTCCCGAGCACTTCTGCCAGTCCGAATCTGAGAAGTGTGTGTGTTATAAAACATCCAGACACAACAACAGCAGAGGATTGTTTTCATATTATGTGAAAAGGTTCCGTCGCAAAAAACCCCAACTCTGGTGTGTTTGCGTGTGTGTTTATGTGCTTACATGTGTACTTGCATGAAACAGGATATCTCCGGGCCAGTTGTCAGTTCCCATGCAGACCAGATGAGGACATTTGTGTTCATTTTGTAGCTCTAAATGTTTTTAATGCTTTGTGGACGGGCTGCAACAGCGAGAGGCTTCATTACCAAAAGACAGGAAGACAGTCTGTGTGCCTTGGACAAGAAGGAGTACAATAATGAGTCTGTTTATTTTGGAAGACAGACAGTAAGGCTCATCCTGTAAGGTGAACCAGATCAAGGATTTGGGACAGAAACCCCGAGCTCCTCCTAAAGATTAAATGATGTCAGCATCAGAAGTGAAGGCCAATGTGTGTTGGCAGGCGCTGAGCTGGACTTCTGAGGGATATTACAGTTTGTATGACTATCAATGGACAGCACATAACTCTGAATACATTTTCTTGAGATTTTTTTTTGTAAAACCCTGAACCTGGACTCCAGCCACGAGCTTACACACTGACACACACACAAAATTCCTCCCATCTCAGAGGAGCTGTATCACAGCATCGGTTTAATATGCAGGCCAGTTCTTGGTGGTATCAGATCAATGGAGAGTTTCAAATCAGACGCAGCCGCTGAGATAGACAGAAGAGGCCATCTTTGGCGCACATTAAGAGAACATTTTCCTTCCCCTCAAGATCACAGTTATTCCTTTTTTGATGGAGCCATTGAGTATGACTCAAGTGTCTTGTTATGCTCATTAAAAATATTAACTTTAAATGTGCAGAGGGTTTGGTTTTTTTTGCTCCAAATTATGGGATTAGGTTACTTTGAAAATAATGGCCTAATTACAGTAACCTAATGTATTATTATACTAACCCATCTCTGGAAAGATGTAAAACGGTAACTTTGACTGCTTTGTTTCCAATCCCTGCGCAGGTCTTTTACAAAAACAAAATCTGCTGTTAATATTTCCCCACTTCCTTCAAGAGCATCTGGCGTGAAGGTACAAAATAGTGAGACACTTCAGTCAGTCAGCATACATTTTGTTCGTATCATCTTCTTGATCTACAAATTGTTTTGTTGGAGGCAGAACATGACTATAAAAATCAAAGCTTTTATGGCTCTATTCAACAATTTCAATGTGTTTTACCATTTAAAACTGAATCTCAATCAAGGAATCCTACAGTTCTGCCTAAAAACAGCTCACCTACATTCTCGTTTACCTTGTAGTGTAGCGATGCAAAATCCAAGACTCTCTATGATCTATTCCTCTCACTTCATGTATACTCTAACTGTTTCACATATATGGTATAAGGAGGCAATCATCTGTGCTGTTGCCGACTCCCTTCGAGCCTTCCCCTGCCTTTTCCCGTGTATTATTCACTCTTTTCCTGAAGTAACAGCCGCCCTCTACATGCAGGCATGCCGACCACTAACACACCACACTAATGTGATGTAAAAATGAATGATGAAATTCAAGGAGGCCAAATGAAAGAGAAACTAGTGTGTGTTTGTGTGTGTGTGTGTGTGTGTATGTATGTATGTGTATGTATGAGCAAATGCTGGCCCTGGTGTGAGCTTCTGTGTGTGTGTGTGTGTGTGTGTGTGTGTGTGTGTGTTCAAAGGTGAGGCCTTGGGTGATGGAGAATAGGATTCCCTTACCTCCTATAAGTACAGAGGAGGATAAAAGCCAGCTGTAATGACCTTGGTATAATGAAGGCATTTCTGATTTCCATGATTTTCTTGCTTTCATGCCACGAACCTGCAATTCCATAGGAGGGGCAAGAAGGAAAAAGAGGGAGCTTTGTCTGGCCAAACATTAGCAACCAACGACATTTGCCCAGAATCGAACACAAACTCTTGTTCCCATGTTCAAGTCATTATGTAAACGATTATTATCTTGAGGCAAATTAATAGATGAAACACATTTTTCTTAATGGCTGGTCCTTTTTTTTTTTAGGTGACCAATTTACGTGCAATTTTCTTAATTCATGAAGTTATTTAGAAAGTGATGTAATGCTTGTTTCTTTTTATCTTGAAAGCAAAGGCAGCATGTTGTCTAGGGCTGCTCAGTGCAGCTAATATGGCACAACGAAATGAAAGGCTTCAAAAGAGCTTTTCCACTTGGAGCTGATGTAGTGCTGTGGCTGACCTCCAAATATGATTAGACTGCAGTAAACACAACAATAGCAAACAATAAACAACTGGTAATTGGTGTGATCCTCTGTTCCAACAAAATCTTTCTTGATTTGCTATGAATTATGAGCATTAATGTTTCTGCGCGCCATGCCCCTCTGAGGATATCAAAAAGCTCCCGCTCCGTCTTGATGGGCCTTGTCTCATTAAAGGAGAAATGGTGGCCAATGTGGGAAGCTGATGTACAGTACATTCATCAGAATAACTGGCATGAACTCACCTCTAATTCATACTGTCTCTGTGCCTGATATAAGATGATTATACTCAAATGAATATTGTTTATGTGTGTGTGCATGTATGAGAGAGAGAGAGAGAGAGATTGGGAAAGGTGTAGCATCCCAGGTGAAGTGTGCCCTCTACAGGCTGCTGTTATACATTCTACATTCTTGTATATCTACTGTATGTGGGAGGAAAATGTGCAGATTTTGCAAAGTGCATCAAAGTTGAAGTTCAGATTCCTTGAGAAAACAACATATACCTCGTCACATACACACAACATATGAGTCATATAAGTGTGAACATACAGGCAGCTCTCTTTGGCATGCTCAGAACCAGCTTTTCCTGCGTAAGCTCTCCAACTCCATACATGCCACCTCTTTCATTAATATGTGATGAGAGAGAAAATCTCCAAAGACCCCAATAGGCAGAGGCATTGTTTCTCTTTTAAAGTCATCTCAGATGGAAGGAGCAAACTTCAGAGCGTTAGTGAAGTGTCTAATGAAAGAAGTCTCCTCCTCTGCGGCTCCATTTCGTGCAGCGTATTAGGAATCTAAATGTTGACTGAAGACAGTTTGATTCTCTGTCTGTGATTTTCTTAAGGAATAAAAACAGTGCAGCGTGTTTACAGTGTAGCCATGAAAGAGCTATGAGAAGGCTCATCACTACCCGATACCATTTTGGGAGGCGGAAAGTGAGGTTCATACCACAGTTCATTTGAAAGCCATATCAAACAGAGAATGTTTAAGACCAAGATCAAAGCAATTTCTGGTCAAAAATATCACTAGACCAGCTACATTCTTGTAAAATTGTTACTTTATGCTAGCAGCTATTTCAACAATGTCTGGCTATTAATGGAAATCAGACAGACAGAGAAATATCTACAAATCTATCCAGCCTCTTAACTCTGGAGTAGTAGTGTGTAATGTGCGCAATGGGTAGTGGCAAAGAAACCTAAAGTGACATTTCAGGACCATCATAGTGGCTGTATAACAAGCAACTGATGTCTGGAAGTTTAAATCAGCCTGCAACAGCAACATGTAATCATTTTTCTTTTGTGCAACAAAGCAGAGTAAAGGGTTTTAGAGTTAGGTAGGTATGGTAAAAAAAAATATAAATTATATCAATATCTTTTTGAGATGATTTTGTAGCTAATGCAATTTACAAATAGGAAAATTAGTACTTGAAATATCAAGTGCTGTCCTAAGTAGTTTCTTTGTCTAATAAGTTTCTATTTCTAGAAAAATGCAGAAAATGTGGTGTTTATAAACAATTACCACAACAAGTATTAATATTTTGTTATTGTATATATTCAGTAATCAAATTGTCACAAATTGCACTTATGTTATTGATATCATTCAATGAGCAAGTTAATACAATTTCCTGGTAAAACATTATCAGGATGTTTCAAGTTAAGAGGCATTTTAATGCAAAGTGAACTCAAAAGTACTCCTCTACTCCTCAGTAGATCTTTCAAATCGATAAACAACTAGCTTTAATTGTTTTTAGGCCCTAACACTGGATCTCAGTGCAGTTTTGTATCTCTCACAGTGTTTTGTTTTTAATTCAAAGGAGACCACAAACATTTTTTTTGTCTGGATAAGAGAAGATAACTGGGAGACATGAAAACATGCATGTAGCCCTAAATGCTCACTTGTGACTGTAAGTTGTTGAGGGGAGGTAAGGCAATGTCTGCATCGATATTACTCTGACATACATTCACAGTTTCCTCTGCTACAAATGTTATAAGGTCCAATACATGCAATCTTAAAACAACAGTTCATGTAATTTGCTGTTGTAGATTTCACTGTTTTCTACAGAACACTACTGATCTTGTGTTAGGAAGGAACTTTTAATTGTGTGGTTGGTGAGCATAACATTGTTGTGGGGAGTTGTTAAAATGATGAGGTATAAATACACCTCAGACTACTAGACATACCCATGTTTGTATATAGTTCGTATCCCTGTTTTTGTGTTTCAATTAAATGTGACATGTAAAACATTAATCAACTACAAAACTTAACCTAAAGTCTGTTTCTGTTTTTCCACAGTGAAATAATTTCTGAGCCTTTTTCCAACCACCAACAACTGCATTGTGTCACATGCAACTGAATATTCAGTACAAAGACATGAATCCCAAAATCACCCTGCAAAAACTAAAATTAAATTTTACAGCGATGTAAAATGTTGTTCCAGAGTAGATGCCAAACCCTTATGTGTACTTTTGTTCAATTAAATTCAAAGGGGCTCTATTGACATGGGAAACAGACATTTACATTTCCAGAGCAAGTGTGAAATGAACACACATGCATAAACTGAAGAATAGTGATTTTGCTGTTAGAAATATATACGCACAGATAACAAAAAATAACTTAAAATAGAATAGAAATAAAATGATAAAAAATGTGTGTGTGTATTTCATTGAATGTTTCACATTGTAGGAGGAAGTGCATCTCCGTCTCAGCGTCACCTGTCCAACAGTGACCACATATTCTGTTTTCTTTTGGTTTCCATTATTTTTTGTGTCTTCCTTTTTCAATTGCCAGTTTGTGGTCACTGAGCCTGCACTTGGTTAGGATCTGTCTCTGCTTTTTATCTCTGACAGCAGAGAGATATTCATGCCAATTCATAATCTCTTTCCAGGGCCAGATAACATCTAACCTACTTTGGCCTTTAGTTTCTTCTTTCCAAATAAGTGTCTTCACATTGCGTTATAATTTGGTTTACTCTGATTGGTGTTTGGAAGGCAGTGTTGTTGTGAGACTGTGAGTGTGTCTGAGAGGGGGCAGTTAGTCTCAGCACCACTGACATAGGGGACTCTTTTTTACTTTTATTCTGTATGCATTTTACATTTTGGTCAAACCCTCCGGTTTTTACAAAACTGCAGAGAAATCTGTTAAAACTATTAAAATAATGTTGGAATTTCTTTGGCTCCCACAAAAATGTTGGCTCACACAAACATGTAACAACATCAGTTGGTTGAAACTAACTGCTGAACGACGGTTGAAAGACCAGTTTCAACAGAAGTGGCAAAGAGAGCTCAAACGTATGTCACAGTGTGATCTTTAAGTCCAATTTAAACAGGAGTTTTAATGGGAAAAGTACCTATTGTATGAAAACCAGAATTACAGACAGACTATTTGTAACTTTAAGCTTAGCAACACCAGAATCCCCAGGATCACTTGAAGATATTAAGGCTTGGATTGGAATCAGAGGATCTACAATTTGCAATGACAACCATCTGGGAGTCGAGTATCACATTTTGTTTGAATTTTAGAATGTAATGAGTAATAGGGGAAAATACTTGCCAAAGTACTATTGAAACCATCCATGTATGTTTAAATAAATTGTGTTTTTACAGTTGTATAAGCCAAAAGTTGTAGGTAAATTAGGTGACTTCTTGGGGAATCATTTATGTTGCACTAAAAATCCACAATCTGGAAATCGAATTTTCAAAACAAAGTTGTATCTAAACTTATACAATATGAAACAAACTTAAACCTTAAAATAACCATGGCTTATTGCCTATTCTACTATGTGCACAGACCATGGTACAGTCCAAATAACTCTCTACAGCACATAGCTACAACACAACACTTTCAACTTTATTCACTCTCCTTATTAGAGCAGATTGCTTATTGCCTACTTCACAGAGCACCCATATAGCATAGCTGACAGCAGTAAGGGAGAGCTGCACACATGAACTCCTCACTAACACTTTCCTACGCTAACCAGCTGTCCCCCTGTGGTTTCAGCCTCGGCCAAACCTTTGAAATGTCCTTCAAGGCGTGAAAAAACAACATGCACACTGCTTTGGGTAAAATCCTATTTGTACACTGTAATTACACTTTGAAAAGTTGCAAAGTTTAAAGTTTCAAGACCTTCACTTTTTCTCTTCTCATTTCTGATATTGATTAGGCTTTAAAACACATGTTTCTAAAACACACGCTGTTCTAAAGAACAAAGGTTTCTCATTACGTGCTGCGCCTCAGACAACTTTGAATGTTTCAGATTTGATTCACTGGTGTTATCAAGGGAAGCAATCAGGAGAATTTTCACAACCTGCAACCACTGTTAATTTGCTCTAAACAAAAAGGCTACAGGCACTTTGAATGTGGTTATTAACAAGATAGAGGTTTACGGTGATAGGCGTCCCGAATGTCCTTCCTGCTGGAAATACAATGAATGAAGTCCATGTCAAGTAATTTTTGGTAAGTCAACATACAACTGTGTGATGGTTTCATTCGTTGCTTCAAAATTATCTTCAAACACGCAGTACCATCCTTCATGTCACATCTCAGTAATAATGGTAATGTAAAACAAAATAGCCGCTTGATTGGAAAAAAATAATAAGAGTAATGTTTTGTTTATGGCTATAATTTGTCATTGCCAAAAGGGACAGATTAGTCTAGACAAAATTTGCTGTATAATAACAATAATTACCCAGCAACACTGTATTCACAGAGACTTAGAGTAATTAAGTTGTTGTTTTTGGTCGCAATGCTTGTGTAAGTAAAGATAATTCCAGGTGAAATTGTTATTGCACCATTAATGCCTGACCCTGTGATCATGAAATCTGTCTCAGTAATTTTCATGTTTCATGTTAGCCACTCAAGTGCGACCAAAATGTGTTTCTTCATCTCTTAAATATGCATTAAATTCATATGTTGGTGGTTTAAGCCTGCTTTTTGGATTTGGTATGAGATACAGAGTTAGAAAGTCCCATTCTGCAGAAAACAATCCATTTTTTTTGCCCCGGGTGTCAAATATGGTGCCCATTATTCAAACTGACCTTTCCTTGTGTTGCTTGCTTTCTACGCTGGGGATGCAGTGAGGGAGCCACGATGTCTGGGACCACTCCTCCCTACAGCAATCAATAAGGATGTCCAGCTCCAAACACACCAGGTGCTCAGCCCAGCTGCTCCGAGTAGTAAGGGTACGAGGAGAGAAAAGAGAGTGGAATCAGGCACAGATGTATCATTGTTATTCATGCAAAGAGAGTCAGGATCAAATTCATAAGAGGCTAAATTTAACGCACAGGACTAGTTTCCTGGAAATGAGTACTGCAATGATAACTACTTCAAATGTGGCTTGTGCATTGCAGAAAACAAACAATCATAAATTAACAAAAATAATGTATATGTTAATTATAAATGTGATGAACACAGGGTATGAATATTATTGTGTTAAGGTAAGTATGCATGTCTCAGCATGCAGAAATCAAGAGTGATCACGTCATACATTTTCTACCAGTGCCTTATGGACAGTGTGTATGAATGATAGACTTGGTGCATGCAGAGGTGGAATGTAACTAAGTACATTTAGTCTGCTGTACTTTGAGTATTTTCATTTCCCCTACTTCACTACCTCATTACGTTTCACAGGGAACTATTGTACTTTTTACTCCACTATATATTTAAAAGCTATAGTTACTACTTTACAGATTAAGATTAGACATAAAATACATGTATAAAATATGACAGATTATTACAGATGAAATTGCCCAAAAGTATCTAAAGCAGTTAAACTAAGCTCTACCTCCAACAGCTACATTTAAAGACTTCTTACGTGTTAAAGCGTCAGTAATACTAATCCAATATTATGTTGTAGTTTCTTAACACTGTCAGTGGCCATTCTGGTACGAAATTAGTACTTTATTTTAAATCCTTTTAAAACGTTTTGCTGACAATACTTACCGACTTTTATTTACGGATTTCTGATGCAGGACTTGAAATAGATTATTTTAAACCCCAGTATTGATACTTTTACAATTTAGTAAGTAAATGTTCTGAATACTTCTTCAGTACTGAGGCTTGTAATGAGGAAAAATAAGGAGAGGAGGAATATATTTGTACACCGCTATGAAGCGGATTTTTAACAGGTGGGCGGTGAAAGTACGTTAAACCGCTGTGTTGTGATGAACCTTCACCCTGCGAAAGGTCTCGCGTTAGCACTGTGTGGTTACCAAGGGAACGTGAGCCGGAGAAGTTGCGCATGCCTGCTCTGCGTTTTTCCCGTCGAAATGAGCACCGGAGATACAGCGTTACTTTTGTAATTCACAGGTAAATAGACATGCGTGCACCATCTTCGCTTGTGAGAGAAGTAATGTAGAGTCATATCAATGCATTTGGTCCATTCACTCCAAGATAGTACTTAGCTAGCCGGCTAACGTTAGCTTGCTAAAGCTATCCTAGCTAACAAACTGTTGTTGTCTGCTGCTCGTAGTCTTTACCAACTCTGTCGACCCTCCAGCGGGGCTTCTCTTTCCTAAGTAGTCTGGCAGCTTTACGTGACGCTCGTTAAGCAAATAATGACTTTAAGCAGCTGTATTTCCGACAATGGAGTTAAAAATAGCTAACGTTACAGGGGTCAAAGTGGGTTGGTTTACTACGTTTACATTTGCCTGTGGGCTTAGTCATTGATTCGCGCTAAAATTCAATAACGCTAGTGAGTGTTTGGTGTGTATTCAAAGCAAGGACGGCTGACACCAAGTTACTGCACATGTTGTTTTCTACTTGTCACTGCATTTATAGTAAGGCGACCAGCTCCTCGATTGTACAGTGTCGACTTATTAGTCGAAGTTGTGCTGGAAATACTGAATCAGAGACGACGCTGAAGTCAGTTTCCGATTCGAAGCCTCCGATTCGGCAGTGAAGGTGAAAGTTATGGGAAACTGAACTTACATTGCTGAGCGACAGATCCTCAGTTTTTTGCACCTCTTTTTACTCTAGTGAAAGCGTGTTAGACATTTTAGTTTAAGCCTTAACGCTGTCTGAAACCACTTTCAAATTTGTGAAACTTTTATTATTTTTGTGTATAGTGGTTTTAGAAAGAGACCTGGTCCAATGTGGTCTAGATTTGAATAAAGCAGTGAAATCTCCCTTTTTAGCATTTTCACAAATAAAAAAGGTTTCACAAATTTGAAAGCAGGTTACAGACAGCATTAAGGCTTTACCTAACATGCTTTCACAACAGTAAGAGGTGCAAAAAAATGGAGGATCAGTCCCTCAGCAATCTAAGTGAAGTTTCCCTTAACTGCTGAATCGGGGGCTAACTTCAGTGTCGTTGTGAACCAGAGTGGTGTACTGTGATGTTAATGGTACTCTTTATTCTTCACAGGTTGACATGTTTGTCAGAGAAGCCATTAAGTAATATTCTGCAAAATGCCGTCACCACAAGTCCTCCAGCCAGTTCTTAAAATGAAGGTGGATGAGCTCTTCCTAAACTGGTTGAGTGATCCTGCAACCCAGTCACTACTCAAAGATTATCTTGACCTAATCAAAAGTGGACGACACATTGATATGAGCAGTGGGGAGGCCCAGGACAAAAGGTTGTTGACCTTCAATGAGAATAACAATGTGGCATCCCAAAAGAACCTGGCAGAGAAGAAGCCTGCTCCCCTCAGTACTCCCTCCAGCCCCCCATCGGCCAGTACCTTGCCCTCTGGCAGTAGCAGTAATACCAGAGTGACTGGACCCAATGGCAGAGTACTACGGAGGTCTGTCAGCACAAAAAAGGTAAATTATCTATCGAATCAGTAAATTAATAGATTGAACAACATTTAGGTTGACATTATATTTCCGTAAGCATGTATCTCGTCGCTCATGGCCATCATTCATGACCCAGTTATCCTGTTAACTGTTATGAAACAGTTTTACAGGTTTAAACAAGATTTTGTTTCTTAAGATATTATGCCACATGGCTCTCATCCAAGGTTGCTGTTGATAACATAAAAACTAAGGTGTGTCCTACAGTTTCAGCCTTCTTCCGAGAGCCACCTGAGGTACCTATGACTTGAGGGTGTGTTCCAAATCATATTCTCAGTAAGCTCTGTCTCAGCAGGTATTAGTAGTAAAATCAAAGGGTAGAGAGGCAGGTTATATCATTATTTTGCAATGTACATTGAATATAATTTAATCCCAAATTCTTATCCATCATGTAGATCAAAATGGTTATATTGTGTTTTAGTAGACTGTCCACTCAATTACCAGTTTATTCCGTACACCTGTACATTGTGATGCATTACAACATAATAGCCTGGAATTAATTCCATATTTCTGAAGCTAAGTTAATAACCACCTTAACAACAAGCACTTTAACTTGCTTGTTAACTTCACTTGATGTGAGATAAGGATTTGTTACACTTGCAGAAAGCAGGGGGTATTCATTTGTTTTTTTAGATGTTGTGTTGTTGTGCAGAAAACATTTAGCTGTCAACCATAAAATCGAAACCTACTTTTTATATACATACAAGGGCGTGACAATAGGCCATTTTCACAAACTGTCATGGTTCACTGGGACACTTGAATAGAGCAGAGCCAACGTTAATATTATGAGTAACACCTTTGCTTTTCCTATTATGACAGGTCAAAATGTCTGCTGTGAAAAGTGTTACTGAGTTTATGGTTGATCTTTTTTGCTTAACCCCATGTTTGTCTGTGTTTCAATGCGATTACAGCATCTTTCATGTTGGTAGCAACGATAATTGCTGTTTGCTGCAGTCTTTTTCTTTTTTAGCACTAACTTCCCCAAAGTTGAACATTTTTCAATCCTGTTTAGATGGGCTTTAATTAGTTTAGTTAATCCATCTTGACTGGTAGATAGATTTCAATACCTAGTTTCTCAAACAAATTGGCCCGAGTGTATCCTCTGGGATCTTTATTTTCCCAGGCTGACCACAAGAGGCTGCTGAGTAGCCTATAGGATCAAAGGCTTTGAAGGGCTGTCCACCCTGCACTATCATAGTGGAGCCTCCGTGTCTGTAGGCATATGTAGTGATTATTAGTCAAATACTTTCCAAATGTTCAGGCCTCACCCATGAATTAGTGTGGTATGAGAGGTGGGAGTGTCTGAACCTAGCCTATCCCTGGCACTCTGGTTTCTCCTCTCAGCCTGTGTGTTGCAGATCTTATTGTGCTGTGACTGGGCTCTCCAGAGGTAAATAGGATTTTTGCTTTGGGCTGCTTTGATTCTAGAATAAATCGAGCCTCACAAAGCAGTTAAACAGCTCAAAATGTTTTGTGTGTCTGTTCAAGGACTCACACTCTGTAAAGATGAGAAGTTGTGAGCATAGTGAGGCAGCCAAACAGCTGGGGGCACGTGCTCTCAGAGACTCCGCCTTCTACATGTTGTTGACATGCTAAAGACAGGCATGAGGAGGCGTTCAAGTGGTCACTGGTGCGACATGTGTACTCGCTCTGACTGAAACACCAGGGCTGGAGAGCTAGACCTAATGTTAGACTCAGAGCCAGGCAATTGTGTCTTGGAAGATGATGATGAGGTTTTTATTATTGTGTTATGCATATAACTACACACAGCTGCATGGGCTTGCAAGTAACCACAAATCAATATAAACCAGATCCAGAATATATTTTCAAACACTACTGCTACAGAGAATACTAATTCACATAACTTACATAATCAGATTTTCAGACCCTCATGTCCTTAGCACATTTCATAGATTACTCATAAAGCATATAGAAAAATGGTACAGACCAAAAAGATTAAAAAGTCCGTCATGTTTTCTTTTCCATTCCTTTCAGGCAAATGTAGCAAACTAGAATGTTTAAAAATTAAAGCTTCATCACAGTTTTTGATCTTTTATACAACAGAATATCGCAGGTCTAGGTGGAGATACAAACATAGTCTTACCAAGGGCTTTTTGTGACCCGATGAGAAATGTTTCATTGCTAAAACAGCCTGAACACAGGAGGAAGAGGATGTAAAAGAAGAAAAGCATTAGATTTAGATTTAGATTTTGGTGTTTCTCACAAGAGTGATCAGTTGGCTCTTTACCAAGAGCTATATGTCTTGTCTGTTTTAACATGAGCCCTTAAGAGGTTTGACAGACTTCATTTTCACATCCATGTCTCTTCCCTCCCAGTGACCTTTGGCCCCTAATGCCACCATGCCACTCCAGATGAATAAAAAGCAACTGCTGGACAGTTAGTGTATTCTACTGTTATGTGTCATGGCATGTGTCCACACTGTGCCACTCAATATTAAAGGGATTGTGAGGTTGTATAAAGTAAAACTTCTATTTTAAGACAACAAAATGAATTCCTGCATACAGATGCATTCTTCAAAGGATTACTCAAAAATTCAATTTATGTCACGCCGGTGGAGCCTGGAACAGCTGGTCTGACTTTGACATCAGACACTGATATACATAGCCTTCGTTCCCTTGTGTTGGCATTAGATACCCAGAACTCTGCCAGTGAGATGAGGTGTGGCAGCATTCATCCTGTGTAATTTACTCTGAAACAACTTCTGTTAGATGCTGCTCATTGTCAGAATATGTGGTCGTATATCTTTTTATTTACACTATGTACAGTAAATATCAGCTCCCCATGAAGACTTGGCTCTCAGTTCTGCTCTGTAGCTCAAACTTTCTTCTGTGGTAGAAGTGCAATAGGTCACACACACACAGATACTCAATAGTTTTAGTAATATGAAACAGTAAGTAAACAAGGGTTTACTTTTTTGTCTGTTCTCAGCGTCTGCATTAAGGATCTGAGGATATTTTTCAAGATGTATTTTTATAACATGCTTGGTTGGGCTCAGCAACATTGAAGCTATTTGAGGCAGGGGTCTAGGGTCACGTTATGTTGCCTGACCTGTCAGAGAGAACCAGGTGTTAAACTGTTTCCCACAAGTCCTTTTATTTTGGAGTCTTGGTGACTTGAGAATATAAAGTGTAGAATTGTAAATCTTGGGTTTCGGCTAGGACTCAGCTGGTCTAGGCCTTATGTGAGATAGCACAAAGAAATATGAGGTGCAATATGCATTCATTCATAGGATTTGAGCCAAATTCCAGTTTTGTTTTGTTTTGTTTTTTTACTTTATGAAACGTGATCTACTGTTTTAGATTTGAATTTCCTTACCATAGTTTTGTCAGTAGTCTCAACTGACTTGTTGTTTGTGCAGCTTCATCCCATTATAAAGTTCTAATTCTGAACACAAATGTCTTGTTCAATATACAGCCACATCATTTGGACAGTCAGAAGTGAAAACCCTTGAAAGAAAAGATAATGTAATCTTT
This sequence comes from Enoplosus armatus, assembly GCF_043641665.1. Classification (NCBI taxonomy): domain Eukaryota; kingdom Metazoa; phylum Chordata; class Actinopteri; order Centrarchiformes; family Enoplosidae; genus Enoplosus; species Enoplosus armatus. The sequence continues at coordinate 7,254,798 of NC_092190.1, read as the reverse complement.
TGTAATTTTTGTTTTCCAAGACAGTAAATACTTTTGGGAAACTGCAGTCATTATAAAGCCAAATTACAGTGTTAAATATCATTTTAGCAAACTTTATACATATATATTTAAAATAAAATATGGAAAATGCAATAAAAAAATAGGTCGAATTCACTTGACCTTGTCTCTAACAACTAATCGCTATAAACTATAAACTTTCAGTATTTGCATATAAATTTGCAAAGATTAATCGATTAGTCAATCAAAAGAAAATTAATTGACAACTATTTTAATAATCAATTAAGCGTTTCAGTAATTTTTCTAGCAAAAATGTCAAACATTTGCTGTTTCCAGCTTCTTAAATGTAAGGATTTGCTGCTTTTCTTTGCCATTTATGATAGTAAATGAAGAGTCTTTGGGTTGTGGATTGTTGTTTAGAGAAAAGAAATAATTTTAAGACATCACTTTGGGCTTTGGGAAATTGTGATGAGCATATTTTGCAATGTTTTGACATTTTATAGACTAAACGATTAACTGATTACAATCGGCAGATTAATCAATAATGAAAATAATCTTTAGTTGCAGCCCTAGTAGTTACTATACACTGTTGGGTAAGTGTGGGGGTCCCTATGTACTATAACTCCTTATCGGCAGCTTCTTCCTTTAGTGTTCTGACCCTTTGCTCCACATCTGGTGCCGTGTAGGCTACATGGATTTTTCAACAAAGCTCCATGATAACTGTCCAACTCTGCTTTTGCATTATTACTCTAATACAAGCAAGCTGATCTTCTCACATCATGTCCTACTTGTTGGCCTACCCTGAGCCCACCATGTTGTCAGTTATCAAGGCCTATTTTTGGCCCACATTCACATGTATCCCAAATCCCTGTCTCAGACATCTGATTGTGGTGGATTGAGCTGGAGATTTCTGGATTTCACTGCAGCATTGGCTCTGTACCCGTGCTGTGAACCAGTTGTGGCTCTATCCCACTGTCATGAGATGGTTCAAGCCACTGGTTCGATCATGTTAGTGATGCTGATACTGAAGCCAGTCGAACATGGTATCTGTGGGACACCATGTATGCTTTTATTGACAGTTAAGGGAAGCCCTCTGGGGAGTTTTGATCAAATTGTTGCCTGTCTGCTCTGCATGTTGTCTCTTGAATATCACAGTTTTAAAGCAACAGTGTTGAATTCCATTTCGATTGAAGCTCAACAACTTGTGAATAGTCATCTGACTGCTGGGACTTCAAAACATCTAAACCTGCCAATAGTCGCTAACTCCAGACAGAGTTTCATAATCTCATCATCCATTATGTAATGAAGTGAACATGACTGGACACATGTTTCTGTGTAAATCAGATTTAGTTTACAGATTGGACATATTGGAGGGTCAGCCTGGGTTGTCATGTTTTTCTGTTTGTCACAGTGACCCATTAGAGTATGGACACAGTACTTTAGCAGCCTGTCTGACTGATAGTTCCCTCGGCGGGTCATGTTGTTTGGACAACCTGCCTGCAGTGGCTATAAGATGATTTGGTTAGTGATGATGCTTGCTGGAGCTCATCCATTCTGGTTATTAAAAAGGCACATACTTCATACAATCCTGTAGGAAGCTTACATTCAGAAACTGTGTATGTTTTTGCGTCCGTGTTGTTGCTGTTCACACCATGTGTGCCTGGATTTTAAAAGCCCAACGGGGCTTCTGCCTCATATGTAAACCAGCACATCATTATCCCTGCTGTGTTGTGATACCTCTGTTTATGGAACACACTTTCAGATTCAGGATTTGTTTGCTCAAACACAAAAACAGACGGAACAGTATTCCACCCGTTTCATGTGATCTACCAGGTTTTATTTTGGCCTCAGGGTTTTCCTTTCCATATTTGGTTTGAATTGATGAGCATGAACAAAAGGCAGCCAGTGTGAAAAGCCATCATACAAGCAGCTTATCAAGCATGTGCAATGTCCTGTGTGGGGGATAACAGGAACAGGAACTGGGTTTGAGCAGAAAGCAGTGGAAAACTGTGGACTTTGTGATCCTGTCATCTAAAAGTACTATGGGGGTGCTTTCACTTTCTGTGTAAAATAACAATAACATTAACAGATGCAGGTTTATTTACGTAGTCTGCTGATGTGGACATCTCTGTACCATTTCTGTTTAATTAACATTTACATCAGCAGGCATATACAGGTAGGTGTTGGGCTTTCCCTGTGTACAGGCAGTGCAGTGAAGGCAACCCCAGAGCTGTTAGATCAGCAGATTCATGGAGAATTGAGGTAATTGCCATCACTCCAGGACAGCAGCAACCGGAAGTGGATGTTTGTTTGAGGACTAAAGATACACCCTTGTTTCTCCAGATCTAGTTTCTTGGATTGCCCAAACAGTGCTTGCTGGTGCTTTTAATAGGTGCAGTCTGGTTCGGTCATCATTCTTTGAATTTGACATGCGCCCCCCCCCCCCTATTGCCCATCAACTATAATAAGATGTGGAATGGCTGGCAGCCCAAGCTTGCAAAGGAAAGGCAAAACAAAGACCACCATAAAGTCGGAAGCAGAACATTTGATTATATTTACAGTATGTCTTACTGTCATGTGTGTATCATCTGACGATTTGACCTCCACTCTTGTTATATATTATTAAGTAGTCATACCATGGCTGTTTTCTTTATTTGCCAACGCCTCATTAAGTCTGCCTGCTGTTCTTGTGATTCATACTTTCAGGCAGATTTAGTAATGTATGTAGGCAGATTTAGCAGAAGTAACATGTGGCTTTCATTATATTCCATCACTTCAGGGGTTTTATTTTAGTTAAAACATTAGTGTGTCTATGTACTGTCCAGTTGGGGGGGGGGGGGGGGGGCTCTCTGAAGTTTTTGATAGTGTGGGAGCTTTTCAGAAAGGAAGCCAGTGAGCATGAGCAGTGTGTCATTACGGTATTGACGTGCATCTCTCAGTTGGCTTCTGTAGCTGCTGCAAGCTGCAACAACAGGTCTGTCTCTTTACATAACCTTCCATGAGCACTGAGGAATGCAAACTGGAAAGGGCAGATCCATTGCACACACCCCTCCCATCCCACACATACACTAAGTGACTCCCACACACAGACACCCCGTCACTTCTTATCTCCCCAGCAGCTTTGAGGCAAGGGCTCCCTGACCCTGTGCAGTGTGTGTGTGCGTATGTGCACGTTATACGACTAGGACAGAGCAGCAGGCAGAGCTGAGATTGTGCGACCAGATCTGGAATGGGAGAGAGAGTCACAGTAGCAGCTGCTCCCTTGCATTAAGAGGCTCTCACTCTGACAGAGGACAATCACAGGGACACAGGCACAGAGGACTTCCACTGCTGCCACTGCCTTTTGCTTACAGTGCTGACTGGTACTGAGTCATTTGTACAGTCAAGAGGATAACACTGGATTGAGTGTTGTGTTTGTGTATATGTGTTCCCCGTGCTGTCTGGAGCGAGGATGAGGATGAGGGAGCTGTCTCTGCGTCAGGACCCTGACCTGAGGAAGGAGTTGGCTCTGCTGGCACGCGGCTGTGACTTTGTTCTGCCCTCTCGGTTCAAGAAGAGGCTCAGAGCCTTCCAGCAAGGACAGGCAGGTGTTTGTATGAGTGTACCCTCTACCTTACAGGCTTTGCTGGCCTGTCAGCCAGTGCGCACATCTATTAATGTGGACTGGTATTTGTGGGCTTCAAATCTTGGTATTCAGATTGAATTATTACAAATCTGCTGTATTACAAGCCACTGTTAAACTACAGTAATTGTACCTTTTCCTCAGTGTTACTAATTATTCTTAACACAGTGAAACTATAGGTATTGTTGGAGCCAGTTGCATCTTGGACAAGTGAGGACATATGAACACTCTCTCTATGCATATCTAAAACTTTCATCAAATTGGTTACACACACTAATGTGCCATAAGAATTGTGATTGTTGTGACATCGTATCCACTTATGATAGTGATTTACTTCTGCAGTTATTTGGGAGCATGGTATTCTTTCTTTGTACAGAACAATATGAGATGTGAACCTCAGTTATTGGATGATGTCTCATCTTTTGTGGTATGATGTGCTCAGCCGCTTTACTGTCTTTCAGACCACATCATTGTGGATGTGCAAAATGTCATGGGGCTTAGTGGTTGTGCTCAAGAGCTCTGCTAGCGGTTAGCATGAAGCAAGAGAGAGAGAGGGGGGACAGTGCTGGGCAGGGCAACAGGAGATGTTTATGTCCTTTTATAGCCATGGCTGACACCAACACACAGGACAGAGAAGAGCAGAGGATCAGCAGCATTTATCGTTTTATCAGGTTAGATTGAGCAGATAATACAGCAGATAATGAGCCGATAATATACCACTGACAATACAGCAGAACAATTTCAATCAGTGTTGATACATATACATGTAGAAATGGGCATGGACAGATTTACCCCCCTTTTGTTCTACTCCATAATTTTATGGTTTTTGATCATGTTGGTAATATGTAGGCTCTTTGAAATCTAGAGGTAAGAACAAAGTGTTGAATGTGTTGGACCAAAAAAACAACAAGATGGTATTTTTATCTCTTAGCAGAGGACTGTGTGTATGTGGTCTGTTTATATGATTATTAAAGGCCATGGAGACTGATCCAGTTAGCAAATTCCTGAGTCATGTAAATAGTCTTTGGGTATGAGATGACGATTGACTGCTCAAGCTGTTTTTAGTAACTGGCTAATATGTGCAACATAACAACACATTTGGATCCTAATGCATTCTGGCTATGACAATATCTTCACTGATTCATGTCTTCTACAGCAAGACACCCAGTGGAGATTTTATCAATGAATATGATCTCCTCACAGTATGTCAGCTGTGCTCAGTTAGCGTGGTAAAACATACTGGTTTGGAATCAAATGTATCATTACATGAATATATGAGCCCACGATTATAGAGCTTAATAGCATATGCTGGAAACCCCTCAAAGCTATTATTTTGGGTCCGAGGCAGAAGTTGTTAAAAGGACACACACAGATATGTCCAAGCGCTGACATATTGAAAGGTTTCTGTGTTAATGAGAAGTGTGGCACTTTGAATTGAGTTGGTCAGGTACAAAAAGAATTGAGAGCTTAGCCTTGGTTCAAAGTTGACAGACCCTAAACTGTACTAACAGACACATGCATCACCTAGCCAAGTTGGCTTGCTCTCTTTTTTTTTTTTTTTTAAGGGAACACACATTTATCATTAATGAATAGGCCTCTTCACAGCAGACACTTTGACATGCCATAGCATAAAAGGCACAGGTGTAATAACATTAATAATGCCAGTATTCGATTCAGGTGTGTCAGTTCCAAGGTCAGGATATTGTGCAGGCTGACACACAGTCATGGCTTACTAGGACACTTGAATGAGCCATCAATAATGTTATTAATTTCCTTCTATCATTATTTGTCAAAATGTCTTCTGTTCTATTGTACTTATTAAAGATCCCGTCAGTATTTGTTGAGCATATAATTTACAAATATATTAACATGGATCATAGCACAAAGAGTTTGACACATAAATTAAATATAAGCATTCTGTGTTCTCCTCTATTGACAGTTGGAAATATTGGTCTCTTTTAAACATTACTGATCTTGTAAACATGAGTAAGTCAAATGTTGTGTTTTTCTTGTGTTACTATATCTCATGTTGTTTAGAGCTACCATTTTGTTTACAGTTAGATCAAAATATATGTAAACATTATTGTGATGCCACAGATGTGATGATCATCTTCCAGTAATGACTGATTACTTCCACTCATTCCTCCTTTTAAGATACCGAAACATACACCAATTACACCAATTAGTTGACTTAACTATGATGGGTCACATCTGTAACTTATTTATGTATGTTTAAATGCTTATCATATAAAAAATAGAGTAGTACAACTGTCAGTAGATTACCATATATAGATGTTACTTATGAATGAAGTCCTCAGCCTTATTATTAGTAGTAGTAGTATTATTAGTATTGTCTTGTTCAATATAGTCTTTACATTCCCAACAGACTAAAATGATTGGCAGTTAAAACATTCTTCACATATTAATGTCAGTTGATGCATCTCAATTAAAATATATTACAGAGTGTCGACCTATTAGAGGAAATGTGAATCACAGGTGTATCTATTACAGGTAAATGGATAATTATGATTGCTGAGTAGTCCCACCTCTTCCCTGATGGACCTTGGGGCTGCTGATAGGTGTGGTTATAGTGCCAGCAGTGTAGAGTTTGTGTTAAGGCGAGCATTAGCACATGCTGGAAGGTGTGAGATGTTAGCGTTTGCTAGCATCAGTGGCTAACAGTTTTTTTTTTCTGTGTGTTTGTCTCAGGCCCAGGTGAGGACGCAGGAGCCCGTCAACACAGCGTTGAGTGAAAGCATTCCAAAGTTTTACTTCCCACTGGGCCGGCCCCAAGCCAACCTCAACATCGACAGCCTCATTTCCAAAATTGAGAAAATATTTTCCCAATTCCCAAATGAAAGGGCCACCATTGAGGACATGGGGCAGGTTGCCAAGGTGAGGACGTGATTTGTAGCATGGAGGTTCAGCTGCCACCCAGCAAATTATTTTCCTTAGTGCCATTTAGCTCCTGACTTTATGAATGTTTGCTGATTTCTAAAACTCTTGGAAAATATTATCTCCGTTACCCCGAGGAATGTGAGCAATGTCCTGAGGGGAACCTGAGTGACAGCTAGGTTTCCTCAGGGAAGTCTTTTAAGTGATGCAACACTGCACTACTTTTCAGTTGTCAACAACAGTGTCAAGTGTCATTGTGCTGTTCTTTTCTGCATTAAAGACCACATGTATAGGAAGTTTAAGAGCTTATTTAATGTTTCCCATCTCTCTTATCTATATCCACACCACACACTGCCTCATCTCTCTTGCCTCCTTGTCTCCTTAGGCCTGTGAGTGTCCTCTTTACTGGAAAATGCCATTGTTCTGCTCGGCTGGAGGCGACAGGACCGGCTTCGTGTCCGTTCACAAGTTTGTGGCTATGTGGAGAAAGTAAGACAATGGCTCCTTTTTATTCTCACTGGACCACTAGTATACTAACAGCCAAATGGCTCATACAATGTCCTTTGAACAATGATGGCCACTTGTTGAGATTACAGATGCCTCATGCAGCTCTCTGCTATCATGACATTTTCCTTTTCATTTTTAAACAGAAATCATTGATCACAGAGGCCTCACAAATGCCCACAAGGGAGTAATTGCTGGGCATATATAGTATTTGAACGAAAACATTCATTCAGTCTCTTGAAAGGAATACCATAGGGCTTTTGTAATGGCGGCTGTGCGCTTAGCTGTGCGTTGTTGTATGCAATAGGCATGCTCTTGTATTAATGTGTGAGCCTCCAGAGAACTGGACAGACCTGGCCTTTGACTTGAGCTCATGACTGAGCCATTCTTAGATGAGAGGCCACAACAGACACTTGCATTTTTTCCCCGTTGCTACCATAACACTCAACGCTTCTAATCACCAGGCAGCCATTCAGAATCCTAATTTCAGAATGCATTATACCTGCACTTGCACTTTTGAGGGGAACAACTTCAAACTTGTGCTCTTGAAAGAATGATTAAAAAAAGGATGGGGAGAACACAAAGAGTGAAAGAGGGAGTAACCTTGCAACCATCTGTTCTCTCTTTTCTTCTCCAGAACTCTGCAGACCTGTCACGATGACGCTTCTAAATTTGTGCACCTCTTGGCCAAGCCTGGCTGTAATTACCTGGAACAAGACGACTTTATTCCATTCCTGCAGGTACTGGCTGCAGCACACCCAGGGAGAGGGGTTGGACTTGGCAATGCGGGATGGCAACATTTCATTGGCTTGGGTGGTGTGAACTGGACTTAATTTTTGGACTGCCCTGCTGAAGCCGTGCTTTTTCGTGTGGTCGAGGGCTAATTCAGGGACGTTACTGTAAGCCAGTAATATAGTGGTGGGGAGTAAACTGAAGGAAGGTTCCATTGGTGCAGACTCAAGCTGAGCAGAAATTAGCCAAGGGGAGATGGAAATGGAAATGGGTCTCATGTAATATACACATTATAGCACCAAAATAATCCCAGAAAACATGCACACAGATTTATCACATTGTTTCATAGTCTAATTGACTGTTTGGTCAGTCTCACCATGTGGACCTGCTGTGCTGGCTGTTTGTATTCTCATTTCCCCCTGACAAGCTGTTGGTGCGCCACACTGGCCCCGCCCTACACCTGATTCATTTTTATGCTGGCAGGACCGGCTGGGCTGCACTGAACACCCGTTAGCATACCAGCAGAGATGCCTTGTGGCACACGCTGTTTAATTTGTATGGTTCCACTCCGCGAATCGCCTTTGACTGTTTTGATGAATGAAAGGCGGATTGCAGTGGAGTAGATTTGACTGTCCCCGCCTGTTTCCTGTGCCCTGTGATTTATGTGTTTCTCTATGATTTAATTTCTCACAGTAAGAGTCAAAGAGGCGCGACGGCTGCCCTGAAATAAGGCCTTTTAATTTCATTGCCGCCTTCGCATTTATGTCAACAATTCTTTCCCCCAGCAGAAGAGAATGGGGGTAGAATAAAGAAAAGACATGGGGGAGTTTCATGGCAGGAAAATAGCTATAGTTCATTTGAAATGCAGCACACCCCCTGTGACTTTATGGCATGGGGAAGGAGAGAAGGTTAAGAGCTCTAGCAAATGTCTTTTCTCTGGCCTTCTCACAACTTTGCTGTCAAACCAGAGAAGCTTAAGCTCATCTCAAAACCAGTTGACCCAGTGTTTTCTGACTTCAAAGAGACATCTAAATTTGATGGCCTCTCCCAGCAAGGCCTGGAGCCTTTTCTTGTCATAGCACAATTCATAAAGCATATGGCATGACAGAGTGATCTAGATAGACACTGACAACTTCTTATGTTTGAATAAGTAAGCATTTATATGTCAACTCTGACTGTCATGTGTTCCGTCTACCAAAAAAGCAAGACACATGTGGTTTGCCATTAAACTCTTCTCTGAACGTAACTGCAGAAATTTACTGAACATATGTATTTGTTATTGTAGAGGCAGCATGTCACTGAGTTGCTCTTTTGCATTTGTGTTCGTTAGTTTTGTGGGGTTTGTTATGGAAGTAGAGACAAAGTGAGCTGACTTTGCTTTATGTTTTCAGGATGTGGTGAACTCGCACGCAGGCCTGGCCTTTCTAAAGGAGGCACCGGACTTTCACTCACGATACATCACCACGGTATACTACCATAACACAAGTAGCAGCACATTATTACAGCAAAATTACAAGTAGTGAAATATTAAAATTCAAAAGTCATGTCTAACTAAATAATGCATGAGCAAAACTTAATCCATGCGATGCTGTCAACTGTTTTACAGGTGATTCAGAGGATATTCTACAATGTGAATCGGTCATGGACTGGAAAGATAACATGTTCTGAGCTCAGGAAAAGTAACTTTCTTCAGGTAAATGACTCAAATTAATTTTATTATTATTATTATTTGCTGGTCCTTTTAAACATTTAATGTTTTAAATACACCAGACTTAAAAATCACTACATTTTCTTTAAATTCTTTATCTTTAGTTGCACAGTCACAGGTTTTAAATTTTAATTTTAGCCATCGTTTCTATCTGTTATGACATTGTTCTCGCCAACATAATTGCTGAAATCTGGGAACACAGCAGCATTGCTAAAATGAAGTCCAACGGTGCAAAACACATGTGCTGTCAGATAATGAGACAGGTTGTAAACATGTCAACAGTTTAATCAGATTATCTAAACCACTTTATTTGGCGGTAAAGCTAAAAGTGAGGGCTCCTATAATGCTGGTGTAACTCCTCATTGCACGGGAAAACTTCGCATGTACAACTACTTGAAAAAGGAACTTGGTCTGTAAACTACTATGGATGTTTAGAACTGACAGTTTGGCTAATATTAACAGTATATTGATAATAACTCTTATTCTTCCATCCCAGAATGTGGCGTTGCTAGAGCAGGAAGAGGACGTGAACCAGCTGACAGAGTTCTTCTCCTATGAACATTTTTATGTCATCTACTGCAAGTTCTGGGAGCTGGACACTGACCATGACCTCTACATAGACCAGAAGGACCTGGCACAGCACAATGACCAAGGTGCACAAGCACACCTCACTTTCTTCAAGAAAGCACACACAAACAGAATTTGTTGTATTTGGATAAACTTAACATCACATACACAGTTTAAACAACAATAGACAAGTGCTGATACTTTGTCAGAACACAAGAGATGCACACTAAATTAACTTTCCTCTTAACCATCCTGGCATTTGTTGGCACAGTCACTAGGCTGAAATGACAAGTAACACTAAAAAGCATTTGTAAATTTTATTTGGTCCAGTCTAGTGGTCTCACACACAAACACATACTCAGGAAAAAGACTTTGACGCTTCCTCCCCACACACTCAACACCACATGTTCTTGGTTGATGGTCTGTGAGTGAGACGGGGGAAATGAGACACAAGATCAATAAGAGAGCAGCGTATATACTCTGCTCGAATGACGCCATGTCTGGAACAATTTCTACCACTATATGGTCAAAATGATGACCAGAGGATTTATAGTATTGTCAAGATAAAAAAAGAGCTGCACTAGCCAGTCCGGATTTACAGTCTGTGAGAATGGATTACATGTGTTGTGAGAAAGTTGTACATTAACTGAGAGAGAAAACTTTTTCCAACAGTCTGGATTGTAAGTAATGTCTTTGCTGTATTTTTTCCAGCCCTCTCCCATAAGATGATTGAGAGAATATTCTCAGGAACAGTAACAAGGTGAGTTAAAAAAAAAAAAAAGTAATAGAGTTTAAAGGATGCTTATCCTAAGTAGTGAACAATTCATGTTTTAGAAAAGACACATTTTATGTATTTATTTCACTTCCATCAGAGACAGACGGGTGTATAAAGAAGGGCGGCTGAGTTATGCTGACTTTGTCTGGTTCCTCATCTCTGAGGAGGACAAGAAGACTGACACCAGGTATTAAGACTCACAGCCTCTGATTGCATCTTGTTTTCTTTACAGCCTTTGTCTTTTCTCACATGCACCTCTCCTCGCTGCTTGTTCCTTTTTTATCTGTATCCAGTATAGAGTACTGGTTCCGCTGCATGGACATGGATGGGGACGGGGTGCTCAGCATGTACGAGCTGGAGTACTTCTATGAGGAGCAGTGTCAGAAGCTGGAGACCATGGCTATTGAGCCTCTTCCCTTCGAGGACTGCCTCTGCCAAATGCTGGACCTTGTCAAGCCTGAGGTCGAAGGTCAGGCCTGTTTCACATTCATACACACTCTGAGCTCACACACCAGAGACTCTAACAGGTTCCATTTCTTTAAACAGTGACAGTCGCAGACACACATACACATTTTCAGGCCGGGGCATTGATCATTAGCTGAGGGAACAGTTATAGATGAGGGACTGACTGACTGATCTGGACTGCCTGCTGCCAGCTGCTGGTGTCATGCACACCGTCAACAAATTCCCTCCAGCACTTAACTTTACCACTATGCTGTTTAGAAGATACTAATACATCCATGGTGAGGGTATGCATGTTTAGTATTGATGGCCACAGCAAGAATGTGACCGTTAGTCGACCTGGTGGTATGCTGTGCTAGTGGAGCTGTGTAATATAACATGTAATATGAGATGTAACAACTTCTTCACTTAGTATTTGAGGCTGATGTTTCCCTATGCACTCGTCCTGACAGCACAACTTTTACAATTTTAACAGATTTAAAGGTCTGTTTAAATTTCACATTAAATGTGACATTCTTTAGGAGATTTCTGGTCTGGTGGTTCAGGCATATGAAGTTGAACACTCGCTGTAGATAGAGATGTTACATTTGATGACAAGGAGCTTGACTTAATATGTAGATCAGATGAGTTTTTATGAACAACCAAGAGAATGTCTAAAACGCCACTGTCAATGCAGAACTTCATTCTCTCATCAACCAAAAGTCTCTTTTTTGCTCTTTCAAAAGCAGAAACTGGAATTTTTGACTGCTACAAAGATATAACAAATCACATTGCTCCATTTTAGGTATCAGATAACAAGTTATCTGTTGGGAGTTGATTTTATGTTTTTATACATGACTTTGAAAGCACATTTATGTCTTATCGTAAGGCAAATTGGACATCTTAAACTTTGTATGAGCTAAGCGGCAGCCTCCAAACATCAGACTGGGCTCCCTCTCTGGAAGTTTCATTTGAAGACTTAAAACTAAAGGTGATTGGGCTTTTGCTGTCAGCACCCCTGAGCTTTAAGCAGCTGCATGAGAAGGTTAGGCTGGCAAAATCAGCCTGATGTTTAAATTCAACCTTTCAGTTTGTCTAGATTTGACACAGTCTTGAAACAGTTAGATGAAAATTATGACTTTTTTTGGGAAATCATTTAAAAATCCAAACATTTACTTGTTACAGATTCTCAAATCTGAAAATGTGTTCCTTTTTTGTTTTCACATCTTTATGCATTGAAAACCTTTTTCATCCAAAACAATTTAAGGACTTGACTCAGATAACTTGTTACAGACATACATTTGAGAGACTAGATAATTCAGTTAATTGGAAAAAGATGATTGACAGATTGATGAATAATGAAAGCAAAAATTAGTTGCACCCCCAGTTTGAAATGTTGCGGCCCAGTATTTTTTTTGTTTGATCAGTAGGTCAAGATCATATTCCTAACCCCTGACACTCATCAAGATGAGCTAGGGTGACTGTTATTGCTGAAAACTCTACATTTATTGAGTCAGTCAAGTCTCAGGCCAATTTTGAAAGCTCGATTGGATGTCAAAATCAGGCTAAAAACCTTGTAGTGAGACCTCTTCAACACTTAATAATAATACCCATGCCATAAATCATCTGTCACTGGGTAAGTCTGTGTTTGAAAACCTGTCTAAAGTGCCTATTTTCTCCCGTCCAGGTAAGATCACTCTGCGGGACCTTAAAAGGTGCAAGTTGTCCCACATTTTCTTCGACACCTTCTTCAACATAGAGAAGTACCTGGACCACGAGCAGAAGGACCCATTCTCTGTTATAAGGGTAAGGTTGAGCTCTGATAGGATGTCACCAGATGTGAGATAGTATCTTGTCTTGTTCTCCTGTCAGAGTTCAAGTGGATCATGTAGCTGGTCATGTTTTTAAGGAGGTGGAGACAGACGGCCAGGAGGTCTCAGACTGGGAGAAATATGCTGCAGAGGAGTACGACATCCTAGTGGCTGAGGAGGCTGCCAACGATCAGTGCAACGACGTGTAAGTCTGACTTTAACCGCGGTCTGTTGGGTATCTCAGCAGGATATCTCTCCTGCTCCAATCAAGTTTTCTTTCAAGTTTTGGCAAATTTCCTCTAACTTCATCCCTATTTGTATTCTATACACATATTAGATTGTTGTTAATTTCACGTGTTAATTGCTACTGGGGATAAAAATAAAATAAAATGAAGAACACAATTGCATATGATTTTGCAGAATAACATACATCATTGAGTGATTGCCATGTGATTAATCACGTGATCACTTAAAGTTGCTTCTAAAGGTTATTCCTACACTTTGTTAGTTTGTCAATGTGTCTTATTCTTTAGTTCCAGCGAATAACCTTTCGTGTCCTTTCTAGAAGGTTGATAAATACAGGCCTTGATTGTGTTAGCTATGATAATTACAAATATTTATCATGATTATGGGTGCTGCATTACCAATATTGACTATTTTTGCAGAAAAAAACGTTTCGACGTGTCTTAATAATTGAACACATTTTTAAGAAAGTCTATTGTGCTGTGAGACAGTGAGGGTTTAGTACAAAGTTCATGTACTGAGATAACAATGCTTACACCGTTTTTGAAGTAGTTAAAGATCAGGGCAAGATGAGTACAAACAAACATATTCATTTACATAGCCAACTAACAGAGCCTGATGTCTCATTGCTAAGACTTGACATTATGTCCAGCAGCAGAGCCCCTCTGAGAGCCAGTCAGTGATAGATGAGGCTGTTGACAGGTATGTTGTGTGGCGGTTTTAGGAACACCACCGACTTCTAAAGACAGGCTGCTAACCAGAGCAGGTAAGACACTCAGAGTACTGGCAGGGACTAAGTGTTCTCCTCCTCCTTCTCTCTTAGCGAGTCTCGTCCTAAACCCACTCCTAGCTTCTACCCTCACCCCACCAATCTGAGCAAACATGCTGACAGCAGATAGTTGTTTTGTCAGGCAGCACAGTAGCATGCGTATGTGGCCGTGTCTTTGAGCTGGGAGTCTGTTTTTGAACCAGACAGTTTCTGTTTTTGTCCTTCCTCTTCTTAAAAAAAAAAAAAAGCTCTACTCCTGCAACACCTCTGTCCATGCCTTTATGTTGTGCTCCTTTGTCCTTTCCAGTCACTGGTTTGCTGAAAATCTCCTGTCTGTTTGACATTTGGGGAAATATGGTTATTCGCTTGTGAATTGACAGCACTCTCATACCTGTGATAAATGTGAAGCTACCACCAGCAGCCAGTTAGCTTAGCTTAGCATAAAGACTAGGGAAACGGCTCTGTCTAAAGGTAACAAACCGACGTACCAGTGCCTCTAAAGCGCTCTAATTTACACGTTATATGTTTGTTTAACAAAAAGTGTAAACATGACAGGTCATTGTTTTACAGGGGTTATGTGCTGGACTATTTCTTGGCCGGGAGCAATAACTTCCAGGCAAACGGCGGAGAATCATTTTTATACGTTGGTGTTGTACAGATTAAACAGACAAAGATATATAACATGTTAATCAGTGAGCTTTAGAGGTGCTGGTAGGCATATTGTGTTTCCTTTGGACAAACCAGGCTAGCTGTTTGCCCCTGTTTCCAGTATTTGTGCTAAGCTACGCTAACCGGCCTCTGGTGGTAGTTTTCATATTTACCGTACACGAGATTTGTATTGATCTTCTCTAACTCTCAGCTAGAAAGCAAATCAGCTAATTTCTCAAATGTCCAACTATTTCGATAACATGGAATATACTCTGTATATATTACTGATCTTTTTCTCCATGTGTCTGTTTAGGTATGATAATCCTTTGAGCCCTTTAGGGCAGCACATCTCCAGTGACCTGGGTCTGACAAAGAGACACTTCTTTGAGATCCCAAGTCCACACTGCAACCTGGACCTGGATGAATATGAATATGAAGATGACTTTGAATGACCCTTGGTCCTGTAGCGTTCTCTCACAAGCCTGCTGAGCGCTGTGCGCTCCCAGACACAGAGCTCAACCAGCAGAGTTAGTGGATGAATCGCATCAAGCCAGAGATTCGCAGGTTCAGGCCCGATTCCCATCCTGCGTAACAGGACACACTCAATAAACAGGGAGTGAACACAAAACCAGGAGACACTGTTGGAGGTCATATGTGCTGGAGGAATTTGACTAACAGGAAATGTGAAGCGGTCTGAGGTGCTTCACATTACGGTACTATAGTAGATGCTTTAATATTTTCACCTGTCACACTTAAAGAAGTCACCACAGCTGACATGCTGACAGCTTCATGATGTCACAAGCAAGACATTTAGACCTTTGCTCCATCCCCACGTTAACACAGGAGAAGTTGGGATTCGCATGTAATGCTTTATACAAAGTGATACAAAGTGTGTTATTTCATCTGAACATCAGCACTGTGTAATCACATTCACATGAGCCACATCACACTCTTTACACACTGGAGCTCCCTGGATCCCTTGGACAGAAACCATGTTGATTTGATTGAGGTTTTGAACAAATTATCATCTGAAGTCATTGGCTAATGTTACATTCCAGTGATCATGACGGAAGGTTTTCTAGAAATTCATTAATGGTCGTTTGTTGAAAGGAGAAGTTAATGTATATGCCAAACAAGCCACCGTTAAGCCTGCTGTACACACACAAGCACAGCGTTCATACTGCCACACACACACACACACACACACTGTATATTGTACAGACCTGTATTCATTATGGCATAGATACTTACTGTATGTGTGAGATGGGGTTATAGATTATTAGAGATTAATTTATAAATACCTGTAAATATTTATTTGGTGCTTGCTGTGTTGTAAATGATTTGGGGAAGTGTTTTAGACAGATTCTTTTTTCTATGTTATAAAGTACCTAATTTGAATGTACTTTGACAGAACAAAAGGAACCAATTTTAAAATGTTTTTGCTTTTCTTTGAATTAATAATAAAGCCTTGGAAGAGTAAAGAAAACATACTCTGGCGTTTAATTTGATCCATCTAGTGGTTTTGATATGTTCACTGTTAGATTTTGCCCACTACACGAAAGATATCTGTCATAAGAACACAATGTAAACAAGGTGTAAAGGTATTAATAGAAATGTTAAATATCTTACAGCTTTGGACTATTTCTTTATTTAGATTAATTTACAGTAATACATAAGCAGTTTTTGGCAAACTAACCCAGCCATTTCCTATAAGGAGCAATAATAAAGTGGCAGGCAGGACAATAAAGCAACATTCTGACATAATGACACAAATCTTGGACCTGAGTGTGATCCAAAAGAAAAAAATAAAAGATGGATCATTTAGTGTCACTTGTAACTTTCAAGTAAAGTATGGAAGCGTGTATGGGAAAAAAAATCTTAACACATACTGTTACACTTGGTCCTCAAATGAAAGTGGTCTGTAAATAAAATATACATGACCTGTGTGTTATTCTATATCTTTCTCACTGTTAACAAAGACCATGAAAAGACTCAATTCTCTATGACTTAATCTTTAAAAATGGATCACAAATATATAGTTTACTTTTTTTCAAATATAGGCTCAACAATCTACTAAAACAGCTGGGTCCTTTGGTTTTTAGATAAATATTAATGACTAACAGGAGTAAAAGTGTGTTTGCCGGGGACTATTTTCAGCTGCGAATTAATACACATTTGGTGAGCTAGTGAGTATTTACGACAGCTACACTATGGGACTGATTCAAGGTAAACTACAGTGCCCATGTTCTTTGTAATGTAGGAAAATGTCTCAAAGTGCAACTGTGTGGCTCGTTGATGTGTTTTTAATACTTTCTGGGTTTTATGATTTATTGAAGAATAAGATACATGAGGCCTTGGCTGCACGAGTAATAGTGACATAATTAGTAGGATAAATTCTTGTTGGTTTTGGTCTTTTCATGGGATTTCTTGACAATAAGAAAAATACAGGTTATTGCAGACTTATCCTTTAAAACTATGTCCTCATACAAAAACATAATGTACTGCATTTTCAACAATCATGGACGCTGGGATGTCTGCACGTCAGAACAGAGAAAGACACAAAAAAAGGAAAACGTCTCTCAAAGTTTGTGATGCCCAGTGAGGTCTTGTAGTCCAGACAGAAGCACCGGTTCTCCCCCAACCTCCACATCTTTACAGTTCAACTTCCACGGTGTCGTCATCCGCCTCGTTGCATGTGCTGAGGACAGATCCCTCCATGTTCAATCTCTTTGCAGGAGGTTCCACGGGGACAGCAAAAGGATCCGTATCAGTTGTCTTCTCCTGGTGGCTGAGGGGTTAGATGAGTAATAAATATGAGCGAGGTGAAGAAGATTTGGTGTATAACTGATTCATAAAATGAACAAGAATCTGAACATGAGAAAGGATTCCTGAGCCTCACCTTGGACTGAAGTTGGACCTGTGAACTTTACCAACTTTAGAGTCAACAGGGCTGAACAGGCAGGGGGACTTGCTTCCTGAAAACACAAAAGACACAAATGATGCAGCTGGTTCGTGACAATAAGGACATAAAAATGATGTGCTTCATTTTATTCTTTACTGTTGTACCTTCCAGTTTTTGTTTGGAGAAGGGAGAGCGATTGGGAAGATACAGCTTCCTGTCAGAGCTAACGTAAGACACAGCGTCCTCCCCTTCAGCTACAGCCAATAGGGAAGCTCGATAATAGATAAGCGGCTGCCAGCACTCCTCCCTGAGGTCAATGATGTGCTCTGCAGTGTACTTTTGCAGGTAGGAGAACCTGCACAGACAAGAACAGACTTTCAGAAAGTTCAGGACGTTTAAAAACCTGTTTGTAACCCTGCACATTGTACGCAGCACTTACACTGTTTTCTTGTCTGGTTTGAGCAGTTTGCTGGAGAACTCACTGAGGATGGTTAGGTAGGAGAGGTACGGTGGCGTAGGTGTTTCTGGGCTCTGACTAAACTCTTGGAACACAAACTCTATGCCGTTCCTGCACATATTAACACACAAACACACACAGCATGTAGGCACAAAAACCTGCACCAAAAAAAAACAAAAAACGACTCCAAGTACTGAGGACCAAGAGGCCGTGCTGACCTGTGGATGACGACGACGCACTCACGAAACTTGCCGGGGTCCCCGAAGGTGAGGGCGAAGCGCCTGGCGAGCTCTTTGATGCTGGTGAAGGTCTGGACTCCCGGCTGAGCCCTACCGCCGCTCTCCTGCTCTCGCTTAAGACGAACAAACAGCTGAGGGAAGTGGACAAAAACACATTAACAGCTTGCCGATGCCCATGCGTAGCTTTATTTTTTCACAATGTGTATGAAGCAACTATACCTGCTGCAAACAGAGCACCAGTGTACGAGCACTCTCTATCTTATCTATCTGTCTGGTCCTGTACATCGTCTCCTTGATGATGTCTCCAAAGTCGTTATAGTACTGGGGACAAAGAGGGAGACGTTAGTATGGGACTCTCCAGCCAGAGATCTGCAGTGCTAGCATCAAAGGAACAGTTTTGAAAAACAGACATTTTGGAAAATACACTCATTCACTTTCTTGCCGAGAGTTCGATGACATTGATACCACTCTTAATATTAAAGCCAGCAGTCGGTTAGCGTAGCTTAGCATAAATACTGGAAACGGGGAAACCGCTAGCCCGGCTCCTTGCAGTTTTATGTTTTATGGCGGCCTGTTTCTTTGTCGAGCGCAGGGACTTTCTGGAGTCGCCCCCTGACCAAGAAATAGTCCAGCACACAACTCCTCGTAAAAACACAACCTGTTCTTTTTACATTTCAGCTTTTGAGTGTATTATAACAAGTTAATCAGTGAGCTTTACTGTGTGTTCAGACAGAACATGAGGTGAAGTTTAGAGGAGGCATGATTGGAAAGAGTTTAGACACTCCCACACACACAGTACGTTGCTAGCTAGCTTACAGCTAACATCCGTACAGTGAGTTTATTGGCTTTTTGTGTCCAGCAGTCAAATGACGCAAGGCGATTTTTGTCTGGACAGACCTTTACAGGTGCTGGTTGGCTGATTTTGTCACCTTTAGACAGAGCCAGGCTAGCTGTTTGCTCTATTTCCAGTCTTTGAGCTAAGCTAAGCTAGCCAGCTGCTGGCTGTAGCTACATGTTTACTGTACAAACATGAGAGTGGTGTCAATCTTCTCCTCTAACTTTTGGCAGGAAAGCTATTTCCCAAAATGTGCGATTCCTTAAAGGAGTTAACCTTTACCTTCATGTAGTACATGAAGACCTCAGCTGCCATGCTCATCTCCAGCACTCCATGAACTATCAGTTTGCAGAAGGCCGCCAGCAGA
Organism: Enoplosus armatus; assembly: GCF_043641665.1. Lineage (NCBI taxonomy): Eukaryota > Metazoa > Chordata > Actinopteri > Centrarchiformes > Enoplosidae > Enoplosus > Enoplosus armatus. Next base: position 7,235,286 of record NC_092190.1, on the reverse strand, counting down.
TTTCTTCGTCTGTGCAGGTCCTCCAGCCTCTCCACTTCAGAGTTTTCACTGACTGAGGGAGCCAGACGGAGTTGAAGTGTGTGGTTGGATGTGAAGTGATCGAGAGTAAGAGAAGGGGAAAGGCGGGGGGGGTGAAGCAAGAAGAGTGATTAATCATGAGAAATCATATAACAGAAAGAAAAGAACAAAGCAGAGGCGGGAAAGAGTGTTTTAGTTAGTTTCAGGACAATGGCTTTAGCAGGTGGAAATCAAAGATAACATAAGACTAGAGTTATGGTTGTGACACCATGTGGCTTCAATCTTTCCCAAGGCTAATAAAATAGGCTCGGAGGTGAGCCAGAGTTAATGGAATTTTCTCACGGAAAGAGATTGCCCTGATTTTATGATTTAACTCAGTGCCCTTGCCCTCCGAGTGATCTCTGATCCAGCAGCTAATAGAAAACACTGTCTATATAACAAAACCATTACAAGGCAAATCCAATAAAAGAATAGCTTTTTATTACATGTTCAAAAACCAATAATCCCGTATTGTATTTGGTTGAACATTTAAGAGATTCCCACCAGGACAGCTATTGACTTCTCTGGACTATCCCATATTTGGATGCAATATGTCTCTGAGAGTAGAAGCTATTGTAAAGACAATAAAGTGTTTTAGTTACAGTCAGCCATGAATGAAGTTTACCTGCAGGACTTTACAACGAGAACGCTACGTATTTCCAACATGTCAGTCTTGTTTTTCTCATTTTAGACAAGACGGGAACACACTGCCGTCATCGATTTACAAGCTGCATCACTTTGCATAACAAAGTCTAACATCCTTTCATACAAATTAGTCAGTTTCCGTGTGAGGGTATTAACAGCGCTCCCTTTGTAATTGAGGGTCAATTGTCAGGTCAGGTTGGAAATCAGACTCCATTTACAGTCAGCGGGCAGCTCTGCAGTGAGTTATTAAGCCAAACGTGTGGCCATGCATTTAATATCTGCATGTTTTTAACCACAGCGAGCTGCTGCTATGAATCAATGCTTCACCCGAGAAAAGACGCTGCGCTCCCACAGAGTGAGAGTGCCATCTACTGTGTAATACTGCAACGTGTTCGCTGCTGGGTGTCCCACACGCTGCCTGGGTACATGTGTGTGTCAAACACACCACCGCGAGGAAGCTGCGTGAGAACGAAAATGTCACAAAACATGCAGATCGATGCGTCTGAACAGATAAACATCTTAACTGCCTAGCTGAGCTCGTCTAAAGCAGTCTGAGTGCAACCGAGACAAAACTAAATTAAAATGTTTCCTCAACTTGGGGGGGTCCTGGTGTACCTGGTGGTACTTTTACTTTACTTGAGTTTCATTTTATGCTACTTTATACTTCCACTCTGCTACATTTCAGAGGGAAATATTGCACTTTTTACTCCACTACATTTATTTAACAGCTGTAGTTACTGGTAACTCTTCAGACTGAGATTTTACATAAAAAAATATGCGAAGCTTATGAAATTGTTAAAAGTTAAACCAGTGAAACAAACATTTTGGCCTTTTGTGGCCCTTAACAAAAAGCAGTGTCTCACGTTTCAGATGTCTATGACTTGTTAGTGGTTTCCTCTTCTAACTTCTCACATGGTTTCGTTTATACAAATTTGTGCATCAGAACTTTGTTTTCTCTTCATTCCTGCCACGTTAACTTTACAACCCCTCAGATTTATCTTGTGACCCTCTGGAGGAGGTCTGACCCCTAAGTTGGAAACAACTGGACTAAAATACCTCATTTAATATAGTGAAGTACTTCAAACTACTGTCACCTTGTCCAGCTATGACAGTAAATGATATGTTAGTATATAATATGATATATAATAATACATTAGTGGGACATTTTTCTACATTTTGCTGCTGATACTTTTGTACTTTTGTAAGTGCTGGAGTCTTTTTTCTCGTCACCACTCTACTGTCTAATGTCAAATAAAGGCAAAAATGCCACAAACATTTTTTTTTTTAAAGTGTCCTCAATTAATCAAAAATATTGTACAGGAAAATACAGATATTCTTAGAGATACCCTCCAGAAATATAAAAATACTAGGAATAATAATTTGTGTCTGATGTGATTTTTCCAACAAGTTCTATGACATCTGCTCTTTCCCTTCTTCTCCAGAATCTACAAATCTGAAAATATTTAGGATTTCAAAACTTTAGCTGCTGGCTGTGTGTGTGTGTGTGTGTGTGTGTGTGTGTGTGTGTGTGTGTGTGTGTGTGTGTGTGTGTGTGTGTGCTGGTGGTTTCAAGTCTCCACATCACACTTGTGTAAGATGCATGCTGGACCATGATTGGTGGTTTCTTAACTAGTTGTGATGTCACGCCCAGGTATTAAAGTGAGATTTCAGGTGAGCACAGACAAACTATCCTCCTGACGACGGGTGAGAAAACTCACAGACGTCATTCTGCACAGTGAAGCTCAAACATCCAAGTGAAGCAACAACATGCTAAAAGTTAAAAAAACGATTCATGTAAGCAGGCCAAGGTCTCACCACCGCTCTGGCTGTCGCAGTCTGCTCCAACAAAGACGTGCATGCATACAAAGGTCAACAGCGCCCTCTGCAGTTTGGGACTGGGCGTGTAAAGCAGGGGGCCGAAGGAGGTGGGATCCCACACGTGTAGCTGGTAAGAATGAGCCGTCAGAACGTCACACACACCCAGAAAAGCCTAAAATGGAAACGTGAGAGGAGGTTAGAAAGGTTTGAAGAAAGAGCAGATGCCATTCCTGATAAATTATCAGTTTATGCTTTCCGTCCGCCCGACCTGCTGCCGCACACTGTGGTCAGAGTGGGAGAGACAGCGATGACCCCTCTCACAGAAGAGACGCAGCTGGAGTCTCTGGGCCACAGCTGCATCCTAACACACACACACACACACACACACACACACACACACACACACACACAGATAAGTGACACATTTAGTGTACGTACATGTACATTCAGTTAATGTACAAGCTCTTAGAGGGAAGAGGCAGGCTAAAATCGTGCAGAAATTCTTATAATAATTAATGTAATTAATTAATATATAATGTCACAGGGCCTCTGTAGAAATACAGTCCCATATTAAAAGTAGAAAACGTCTGTTGCTACACACATTATACTCCTAAAACCAAAAGATACTTCATTTACTACCATAGAGGACAAAGAAAATGAGACAATGTTCACATTTGAAAAGCTGGAACCGGTGGATCTTTGCTTTAAACCTTACTGAAGCGATTAATCGATTATAGTTGCTGATTAGGTTTAAGTTAATTCTACGACTGTTATCACTGTGGGGCTGAGACCACTGATCGATCAATCATGCAGTAAAATCAATCAGAAAATTAGAAAAATATTCATCCTTATGCATTTTATGCTGCAGTCTCTTGTCCAACACACCAGTTTCTTTCTTCTTTTTTTTTTAAAAACAATTTAATTTCTTCACAGGCATAAAACGTCTTCCCAGCATTTCTGCTGTTCATACAAATGTCTTATTGTTCGATTTCTAAATCTTTCTACTCGCACTAGTTAAAAGCAGATGTAACTCACTCTGGAGGTTAGAGTTTCACTACTGGTGTTGAGAGACCAGAGCATGGAGTAACACAGACACTGCAGCACTTCCAGCAGCAGCTTCAGACAAAAGAGAGAAAGAGACACTTATAATAGAAAGACAGCGGATAAATATCTAAAGAAGATAAATGATGATCAGGTTTGCACCTCAGGCGGAGCTCCTCCCTGGCTGCTCTCCACCGACAGGAGAGGAGACAACAGCTCAAACAGGTTCCACTGCAGGAGGTCATGACAGCTAAGAAAATAAGAGGAGGAACAAATCTGTACAGCCAATAAACACATAGCACTGGCAGAATATCGTGGGCTCAAACTTCATTGTGAACTCAAAGTCTTACTTGTGGAAAGCTCTGAGTTTCTTCAGTGTGGCTAAAATGTCTGCAGTTTTCTCCTCATCAGTAGAGAAACTGTCCCCCTACAACAGAGAAACAGGAAAGAATGAGTGATCTTGTCAAGTAAAGCTCTTTATTCTTTGCATACATGAGCGTCCGTAATGCCTCTATACCATTAGTTCAAGAGCAGTTCAACCAAAGAGTGATATTTCCTCTCTGATTGTTTAATTTGAAGGATTCTTAGAGGCCTGAAGAGGAAAGTGTGCAGTAAAAAGTAGAGAAATAAGTAGAGAAAAGTCTGAAAAATGTACATTATTTTGTGTAGTAGAAGTATCTGAAGTACCTGACCCCTAGATTGTGTGTTATTGTTGTTCAAATGCCCTGGACAAGTGAATATGATTACAATATATATATGCATGTATTCAACACATACTTGAGTCCGTACAGTGTAACGCTGCCCCTCACCGTGAGCGAGTCCCCCAGCAGGGCTGTCAGGTGGTCCACCCAGCGCTGGACCAGAGAGTCTCTGGCAGCCCGGGCCGTGGAGCACCACGCCATCTCCTCCCCACACAGACTGAGGTACGTGCGGGCCGCAGCCTCCAGACCAGCAGGACCCGAGAGGCGGTCCACAGCAGCTCCCATCTCTGCCATCAGGCCGGATACTGACTGAGGAAGACGCGACAGTTTTGTGACCACATCCAACAGCTAATAACAAAGAAGGCAAATAAAGACAATCTACACTATCTGGAAATAATGGGTTTACTGAGCAGTTAGTTGATGATATATCTAATGAACTAAAACACTTCATTCATTTTAAGTAATTTATTCATAGAAATACCAAACATGCTCGTTACAGGCACTCAGATGTGAGTATCTGCTGCTTCTCTCTGATTTATGTCATTAGAAACTGAAAATCTTTATTTTTTTAAATAAACAACTTCAAGAAGTCATATTTGGGTCATTTGGTATTTCTCATTGTTTTTACAACATGTTATAGACTACATGATGAAAAATGTAATTACTTAGTAGATCAACCGACAAACAACAAAATAACTGCCGTTATTAATTAAAATGTCCCATTTAAGTTTTATTTCATGGCTCCAATACTTTACACTACAGTGTTAATAGTGACATAGTTAAAGATAAAGGAAGTGTTTATTTTTCATCTAATTCTTCATGATAAAGGCGGAGATGCAGACCTGCGTGTTTTCAGCCTCAGGACGCTCAGCGAGGAAGTGCTGAGGAATCTTCATCAGGGAGGCGACAATGTCACAGCTACTCGAAAACTGCACAAACAACATCATCATCAAAGAGTAAACATTAGCATAATGTAATGCCCAGAATCTAAGATCTGAAGGTTCTTAATACACAATCAATCCTGTTGATCATGTGTGGAGTAAATACCTTGGACAGTAACTTAGGAAGCACCACGAGGAGATGTTCAGTGAGTTTAGTACAGTCGTCAATCTGAATCTTCTTTTCCCTGGCACTCAGCACCTGACACACATTAAGACTTCTTGACTATTAAAATACAATTCAATATGCAAATGTTTCAGTAACTCATGTGTCACCAGAACTGTTTCATAAACAGTGATGGAGAGTAACTAAACACATCTACTCAAGTACTGTACTTATGTACTGTACTGTACTACAATTTTGGGGTACTTCCATTTCCATTTTTCCATTTTATGCCGCTTTATACTTTTACTGCACTATATTTATTTAACATGTTTAGTTACTTTTCAGATTAAAACATATGTTAAACTTCAACTTAAACAATAAACTATTAAAGATTAAACCAGTGGTTTCCAATCGTTTTGGTTTGTGGCCATGAGTGGTTAGTAGTTCCAAAGAAAAGACATTTTCCCTCTAAACTTGTCACATGGTGTCATTCAAATTCAAATGTCAAAACAGTTTGAGGCTCCAAAGTGTGAAAATATCAAATATTTCACAAAAAGGCAAAGATTTGTCCAAGCAGCTTTGTTTTTTCTTCTTTTCTACCCCATAAATTATCTCAAGACCCCTCAGATTTATCTTGTCACCCTTTGGACGGAGCACGAGCCATACGCTGGGAACCACTGGTTGAAACTACCCAACTGTATATAAAGTAGTTAAAAGTAGTTAAAAAGTAGTCGTCGCCCACTGACCTTCTTGGCTCCACTCCTTCCTGCCAGCGCCGGTCCCTCTGAGGCCTGACGCACCGACGCTGCCAGGATCTCCACAAGCACAGCCTGTTCTGCCTGAGTGAGACCTACTCACACACACACACACACACACACACACACACACACACACACACACACACACACACACACACACACAGGTGATGACTGCTGTAGACTTAAAGCAGGTGACATAATCTCCCCTAGTGAAGCACTGAACATTTATTTCAGAAGACACAGTAAGGTGCTTGGATCATAATATTTCGTGACAGTATTTTATGGTGGAAATGTTATATGAGGCTGCTAGAGGCCGAGTATAAAACGTTTTTATTAAACAAATCAAATGAAATACAAAATTGACAGAAATGAATGTCCTATAGAGCAGAATACAATTTAGACATTTAGATGATATAGCTGTGATATGGTATGTTGATTGCTGACATTTTTCATTAAATGGTGTTTTACACATCTGGACCATTAAAATAATATTTACAAATATGCTTTAGTCATCAATAAGCACCAGATTTAAAGACCATATTCATCAGTAACACAACAGAAACAATAAAACAAGAATTTTAAGGACACTTCATTGAACTTCTGCCTATTCCACCACAAATACACAAACACACACACACACACACACACACACACACACATACATCACAGTTACCTGGACTGTGTGAGGAAGAGTCCTGCAGCAGTATAGATGTGAGTGCGGGCCAGTCCTTCAGCAGGGCTCCACCACAGTCCCACAGACTGTCCACCAGGTACACCACATGCTTGTGCAGCTGAAAGATGTTAGACGTGTTAGTCCGTCCGTGTCGAGGAAGCCAACACGCGGCATCATGATCCAGACATAAAGTTTTCTTCTATCTAAAACAAGAGCCTTAAATTGAAACAGTCGGTGTGTTTTCACCTCGGACTCCTGATAGAACTGCAGCAGAGCCTTCAGTCTGGCAAATGTCTGTTGTTTATGAGCCTCCTCCTCATTTATTTCATCCTGAGTATCAGATGCAGGGGCTACAGTGTTGGGAAGCCTGACGGAGACCAACAATATCCAGGCAAACACTAATTAGCTGTTTGTTTTGTTTGTTTGTTTGTTTGTTTGTTTTTCAAGTGATGGAGGTGAACGCACCTTGAGAAGAGCAGCTCCCCTGCAGTGGCCGCAAGAGGGCGCTGCGAGGAGAAAACAAACTGGAGCAGCTGCTTGTAGTCGTCTGGAGTGAGCACATCATCAGAAGCTCTGAGGAGTCAAAAGTAGTTTGATGTAGGAAAACATTCAAGGACGACTGGAAGACAATGAGAAGAACAAACAGGCGCGTGACTCACTTGGAGATGAGAAGCAGCAGTTTCATGGTCTGCACGGCCACTTCGTTGTCTTTATCGAGGGTCATGGAGATCATCCGGTCCTGGAGCACACACAGCACACACACATCATGCATGAGTGCACACACTTATACGAACATGAATGAATCATATTTTGGATAGTCACGTTGAGTAAACTCTGTGGAGCATGAAAAACACACCAAACTCTGCATCTCTACAGAGCTTTTTAGCCTGTTTTAGCTTGTTGTTTGGCTCAGTCTCACTTCTCTCGTCAACCTCGTTTCATGCAGCAAAATAATTTGTTTGGCCACTTGAGGGCAGCAGAAACAAGATGTGAACACAACATATCATTGCCTCTTAAGTGGATACAGCGAACTTCACAAACAGTTGCTTATTTACAGCAGTAACAGAGCAACATTTTTGACCACCTGGTGAATATAACCAATATTCACTCTCTTCTAGCTCTGTTTTCGGTCTCCATCAGCTCCTGAGGGAAATATCTGGCTCTTTAGCTGCTAAATGCTCCACAATGTTCACCAGGTAGTCGCTCACTGTGTCGGTCTGCTGTTTGGTGCTGAGTAGGTGGTGTACAGTGTGTTTTTAGAGCAATTCTCTGTAGGTCCATCACTACCAAAGACCACCTTTCACAGTCACACTGCTTTCTGTAAAACTGTGATTTTATACATCGATTATATCCGCCTTAAGAAACTTGAAGAAAGTCAAACATTTAGCAGCTAAAGAGCCAGATATTTTTATCAGGAACTGTTGGAAACCAAAACAGAACTAAAAGAGACTAAAAGAGACGACTCCAAATGAGCTCCTGTTGCTGTGTGTCTGCTGAATGTCTGTACAAGCAAGACATTTTTGCTAAAATTCACCATACAACTTTATAATCCGGTCCGCTTGTTTTTATGTTTTTCTGCCCCCTAGTGGCCATTGAGTTCATTGATGCAGCTTTAAGCAGGATTGTTTACCTTGAAGCGGCTGGTGAACAGGTCAAGCTTAGGGAGGAGCAGAGGATCTCCATACAAATCCTGGAGACCTAACACACACTTGAGACGCACATCTGGTATCTGAAAGATGATACGCATGTCAGTGAGGGGACAGTTTATATGCACAGTGTCTAGCTTGTTTTCAATTTTATCTTATTGGTTATTTTTGTGTTACATCACATTATATGTTTGCTGTTGTTTACCTTGTCGTGCATCATCCAGCCCACATATTTGAGGTAGGTATCATTGAGAAATGCAGAGCTGTAGAGCTTCATCCACAAACCCAACTCCTCCATACAGATAGAGCGGATTTCTGGAAGCACATCGCTGCACAGGCACACACACAAAATAACTAAACTAGATAATTCTCTCGCAGATATTGAAAGCCATGCTGAAACCAACGACGTGAGAGAAACACATACCGATATCTTTTCAGAAAAACTCCTTTAAAGATGATGTCCATCATGCTCTCTATCTCCGTCCTCTTCTCCTGCAGCTTGAAGAGCATGAGGACGCATACAGAGTCAGACATGACAAACTCACACAGAGATGAAGATAAACTCCTCTGACGTCGTCTCTCAGTGACCCTGGTCTTACCTCTGTGATCTTCTTCTGTATTCTCTCCAGTTGCAGCATGCTCTTCTGTCTCATCGTCTTTGTCTTCTGCACCTCGAACAGTTTCTGACTGTTTTCGATGCCGGCGCTGAGGCTCAGAGCCACGGCCACCAGAGAGCTCAGCAGCTTCACCGCTTATCAGGGATGTCCACACCAAAACCACAACGAACAGATTAGTTTATGGAACGTGTTTATCAGTGGTGGAAAGTAACTAAGTATATTTATTCAAGTACTGTGCTTAAGTACAATTTTGAGGTACTTGAGTATTTCCAGTTTATGTCACTTTATACTTCAGCTCCGTTACATTTCAGAGGGAAATATTGTACTTTTTACTCCACTACATTCATTTGACAGCTTTAGTTACTAGTTACTTTTCAGATGAAGATTTTACATAAAAAACAAAACAAATGATAAGCTCATGAAATACAATAAACATTTTTAAATATTAAACCAGTGGTTTTGCTTGTGACTCCTCATATAAAAGCAGTGTCTTGCCATGTTTCAGACGTCTATGAGTTGTTAGTTCCACTACAGAGACATTTCCCCTCTAAACTCTACACAAATTTGTGTATCAGTGTGACCCTTTGGAGGGGCCCGACCCCTAGGTTGGGAACCACTGGACTAAACTAGCTAATTGTTTATAAATTAGTTAAAATCAGCTCAACCTCGACCAACTACAGCACAAAATATCTAATCATATCAGATAGAATTTTAATAATATATCAGCAGAAAAAGTACTTTTACTTTTGATACTTTAAGTACAGAAGCAAAGAATACTTCTAATGTAATGGAATCTGGTAATGGAGTATTTTTAGATTGTTGAATACTTCCTCTGCCACTGGTGTTAATGTACCTGTATGTGTGTTTTCTGTTCCTTACCTGCTAGCGTGCAGGTGTGTCTGAAAGCCCGTACATAAGAGTTGGACAGCTCGGTGAGCAGTGAGATGAGGGTGTTCATCAGGTAACTGTCAAAAATGACGCTGTGCTGACACTGAGCCACCAGCACCGACACAAAGTCGCAGAACTCAGAGTGGAACCAGCGGCCGTACGGTCCAGATTGCGTCAGAGGATACTCCACACTATCCTGCAGCGGAGAGGGGGGAAAGGAAATGGAGAGAAAACACTTTGGAATGAGTCACTTAGAGGCATCTTTACTTTCCTGATGTGAGTATGCAGGGACGGGGCACAAGACGATGACAGATCAATCAGGAGTTTAAACCGATTGGACATCAGTTCAGTTAGAAGGGAAATAAAAATGAGCTGATCATCTTCAAAGGGAGAATTTCTCTCCATATGCAGCACTGAACAGGGGAGAGAAACAGTGCTCCTTCAGTGCTACGGTGCACACGATAAAGAAACAGATACAAAAATAGTATAAACTCATGGTAAGATTGTAGTTGTGCTTATCAAATAGAGAGCAATGACTGTAATGAGTGTCACATGTAAGGATGTGCATCACATACTGTTTTCCAACAAGCTCAGGAACCTCATTCTATGACGGGTTCTTTAATAACTCAAAAACTGTGAACAGCTTCCAGGTGTGAATGAAGAGTAACTGAGACACATACTGCATGTAAAACAGGGCGTTTCCTGTAAAACCAGATTCAAGCTCTGGGAACCAACCCTGGATAAATAAAAAGGTATTTAAAGGAACATCAGAGCTGAATCCAAAATCTTTATTAACTTTCCGCCATTTTACTGTCACTGAGGGTCTGAATTCAAAGCATGAATGTTATGCATTTTATGGCACAACAAATATAATTCACAATAGGATGAGAAATCTAGTGTCCCAAGCATGTGCACTACTTTTTGCTCTCACGATGCAATACTATGATTTTGCTCTAGAGATGTATAAATTACAGTTATTTGACACTACAAATACACACAAAATAATTATGAATCAAAATCTCAAATTACTACTCACTATTGAGTCTTTATTATGAAGGGAATAGAAAATATGTGAATGATAAACATAGACAGGTACATCTCATGCAAATATAATCAACCTATCAGTTATTTGCATTCAATACGAATTATTATAATATGATCACTGTTTCACAAACCTGATTGAGGAAATAAATAGTGGCGCAAAAAGGTGGTTAAATAATTAATGAGACCCTCTAATGAAGGAAGGTGAAAGATGTAAATGTTAGGGACAAATCCATGAAGCAGGGAGGGATTACTGACTGTATCCATGGGCCACGTGACTGTGAGGATCCACGGAAACGCCAGAAACTTCTTATACTGCAGACCAGCGACCTGAAACACACACAGTCAATTCAACTGATGCGACACAGAAAGACGCGTGAAGAAACACAGACTGAAGAGCTCTCACCTCATCCAGCTCCTCCACCATCTTACTCATGACTTCACTGTCCTCTTTGCTCTGACACATCTCTGCTGTGACCACACCTGGGGACGACAAGGGGGGACACACATAGACCTGATTCTGTGTGTTCTGTGTGTGTGTGTGTGTGTGTGTGTGTGTGTGTGTGTGTGTGTGTGGCGTCTGCTTGCCTTTGCACCCAGAGCATTGGATGAAGAAGCTGATGAGATCGAGGAGAGAAGAGTCTCTGTCCGCCACATAAGCCTCAATCCAATCATCAATCACCGCCTGCTCAGACATCAAAGAGCCAGTTAGTTTTTTTACTGTATATTAATATTCTAATAATGAGACTTATCCCGGTTGGACATATCATCCTTATGTGCCATAATATACCAGATAATTTTACCCCAGTTAATATATTCAGGTCTTTCTATAATCAGGACATGGGCTCATTCTTCTTCTCATATACATTCATATATATTATATTATTTTGTGCACGTCTTCTGAGAACAACAAAACCTTTGACATCACAGTTGAGGGTCAGCTGGTCTCACCTGCATGGCACTCCTGCCCATGGTGACCACCTCGAACAGGGTGACGGCCTCCACGTGCCTCCGTTTACCGGGACTGCCTCCTGCTCTGCTAACTCCGCTGCTGCTGCTGGCTTTGGCACTTTTGCGCTTGACATTCTCGGAGCCCTCGTGTGCTCTTTTCCTTCGTCTCTGCGGGTTTTAAAAAAGTGACAGGCAAGACAGTAAGTGTAGGTGCTTGATGATGATTTACATTCACACACGAGTGAGTTTACACCAGTGTGCTGCATCCTAAACAGGCCAAATACAGATTTCTTAAGGACAAACTCCTCTGTGTTAGCACTGAAGTACGCTGACGATCGAGGGGCTCTCCACTCGTCCACCTGGACGCTAACGAGCTTCACCACACTTCAGTGACACTTAGTGAAATAGCTTTCAACACACGGTTAAATGGAAGATTTAGCTTTATCAATGAGAGATTTTAATTTGACTTTTTCTTTTTGTTTTATGCTTTTATTCATTTATTTATTCTTAAGATTTTCTTTTTTAATTTACTGTCTTTTATCAATGTTTCGACTTACTCTTATTTGTAATTGCGCCGTGCATTTTCTGTCTTTATGTCTGTGAAGCAATTTGTAAACTTGTTTTTGAAAAGTGCTATATAAATAAAAGTTTATTATTATTATAAAATATGACTGGGGCTGCAACTAACGATTATTTTCATGAATTACACAAATACGTGTTTTGTCTGTAAAAAAACTTGTTTTATCTGCCCAACAGTCCACAAAAACAAAGATATTCAGTTTAATATCAAATGTGACAAAAAAAAAGCAGCAACTGACAAATAAATAATAATTTATCAAAATAGTTGTCGCATCATTTTTTACTGATTGACCAAGGCATCATGCAACAGGTGTACTTTAATTAATGTGTACTCTCCTTGTGTCTTCACGCTGCTCCTCTATTAATACTCTTGACCTTTCCTGGAGGAAACCCTGCACACTAAATGATCAATAGAAAAACACCCACCACACTCTTTTGTCTGTTCTCATTCCCCGACTCATCCTCTGAATGATTGACAGCCCTGGAGGAGTTTGCCTCATCATGAGAGTCCTTACTGGGAAGTCAAAAACATGAAATTTAGATTACATGAATGGAATATAAAAATTTGTATTCAAGGATACACACACTCACACACACACACACACACACTCAGCCTTTACTTCTGCCTGGATGCAGCTGTAGCTGTGGGCTCTGGTATCATCTCCTCCTCTTCCTCAGATATTCACACAGGGCTCAGGTGTGCGTGTGTCTCTGCATCTGGAAATACGGCGTGATCCGTGTTTTGTCTGAGAAGTAAGATGCAAAACAGGAGATATTTCAGACAGTCTGCAACTAATATTATGGATACTTGATCAATATCAACCCTGCATCTCCACAGAGCGAGGAAGTTGCCATAATTATGAATATCTGGCCAGTGAGAGGGGTTGCAGGGTGTTACTCTGGCTTGAATCTTGCATGAAAATGATCTTCTGCATGCCCCCTCCACAGGGAGCTGCTGGGGCTTTTGGCCCCATGAGGCTTGAACGGTGGAGAGACAAGTGAAAGACAACACTTTGCTGTAATGCGACTCTGTTAGCTAACACATGTTTTTAAAAACATCAGTAATCATATCCTGAAGTAGACCTGTGGTGTGTTCAATGTAACAGAGATTAAAAACTGACTGACAGGTACAGACAGACTTTCCAAACTTACCCTCTGTACACTGATTCATCCTTCCTAAATGTTCCTTGATGAATGATTTTAAATCCGAAAGCTGTCAGATTAATAAAACTCAAATATTTACCTCGAATATCCTCCTTATGTTCCCACAGCTCTCATAGTCAAGTTGCCGGACAGCCTAACCCGTCCCGATTGGCTGACGCACGGAAACGCACTCATGTGATTGGTCATTCTACAACGTCACTCTCGCGTTCGTCCCTCCCCTGGCGGCTGTGTCAGACAGACACCGTCCGGTCGGGTTTTTCTGCTTACCACAGCACTAAAAACATCTGTAGGAAGAGACGCTTGTGACGCGTGAGACACGAGTTAGTCGGTAGATATGAAGCTTTACAAAGTGTAGTTTTTACACAGCACCTATAAACAACAATACAGCACACCATATTGTATCCTTAATGCTGTTAGCTTGGTGTTTAATGTCTTAAACTAGCCCTCTCGTGTATTTTAATTAGCCACAACAGGGAGTGTTAATTCGGGGGGGAGCTGTTGTGGTATTTTCTGATTTAACGTTTTGCAGGAGCTGAACAGCAGGGGGCGCCACTTAGTCAAGCAAGGCTGGGTTCACTGTTTGAGGAAGTATTCAAATCCTAAAAAAGTTGTATAAGTAGAAATACTTCACTGTAAAATACTCAATGAAGTAATCTAGTACTTTCACCCATTTAATATTTTTTTCTTTGCGCTATTTGTATTTGTTTACAATCTACAGAGCACTTTAGATTATAGTAGATTAAACTTTATTGTCATTGCAGAGAACAAATACTGAGTTTGCAGTTTAGCATCCAACCAGAAGTGCAAAAAGCACTTTTAAGTGAAGCACTTTTAACTTCACTACTTATATTTGACAGTAATAGTTATTAATTTCAATTTGTTACATAGAAAAATATGTTTATATGATATGACGCAGTACTACACTACCAATCTACGCAGCAGTACACAAAGTATCTAAAATTGGCTCCACATTGATGAATTTCAACATTTGTTAGTGATAAAAACAGAATATGAATGGGGTAATGGTAATGGGGTATTTTTAGACCATGGTATTTTTAATTTTACCTTACACCTGTGCTTTACCTGCCATGACAAATCAAAATGTCAGCCAAACATGTCTGAAGTGAGGACATACACAGTCCCATAACAGAGAGAAAGCAAACACATTACCCTATTGCATTCAATTTTATTATTCCACTTTAGTTAAAAAAAAAAAGAAAGAATTATAACAGTAGTTATAACAGTAGTGCAAGGAGGGATTCAACAAGCTTACATTCATTTCCAACAACTGACTCACCATCGGGACTAACATGGGCCACATTCAGGAGGACAATATAAAAACCTATTGTGTAGCACCTTTTCACAGTCATAACAACATCAGTTCGTTTAAAAGCAGAAGACTCCTCCAGGAGAAACCTGGTGCAGCCGAACATCAGGATTCATAGATACAGAGGCGCTGGTCCGGTTGAGTCAAGACAGTAACTGTGACATGAAGGTCACGGCCTGGTGAAGGTCGTCTGTCAGCTCCTCCGGCAGTGACAACACCACTGATGTTAAGCTTTGAGTGATTTCTAATATCCTACATAGAGAACAGAATATTGTTGTTACTGTTGCATTAATCGTCGCCTCTGACGATTTAACATTTGGATTTTAACTCACCAGTTCATGTAGTGAGCAGCCAGCTGAGGTTCATGCCTGGAGCCTTCCTCCACCACTAGACACTGTTTCATCTGTTTGAAGTTGGCCTCAATGTCTTTCTTTATCTCAGAGAAAGCCTGAATTCCTCTGAAAGAGCTGATGACTTGCTGCAATGTTAAAAGAGCACATATCTTACAGCGGAATGAAAACATAGAGGTTGATGCATAACAGAAAAGAGGATTTATTCTCCTTACATATATAACCGACAGCTGGTGGGCGATGTATTTATGACTTCCAAGGTGCCTGATGTCTTCTTCTAGCTGTTGACTCAGCACCAGGAGCTGGTTCAGTTTGGCAATGTGGAAGAAGTATTCTGCAAGAGAAGCAGCGGCTTGCATTAGTTGAGTTCTTTGGGAAAACAGGAACATGTTTTAATCATGGTGTGATTAGAAAGCCCTATTCTTGAAATGTGTGAGGTCATAGTTATTAACTACAAGGCATGTGTATATAAAAGTGCGGAGACAACATACATTTTCACCTTGCTATACCAGTGGTGGAGGAACATCTGTAAAGATACTTCATTACAAGTCCTACATTCAAAATCTTACTGAAGTAAAAGTTATTACAAGTATTGTCAGCAAAATGTACTTTAAAGTCTCAAAAGTAAAAGTACTCATCATGCAGAACAATAGCACCTGTGAATGTTTTATTATATACATATAATTCAATTGTTAATACTGATGCAGTAATACGTAAGAAGCATTTAATGTAGTCGAAAGTCAAGGTGGAGTCTATTTAAAGTTAAAAAACAAAAATACAATAAAACTAATGGCTATAAAAACGCATCATATTCTATAAACCAAGTTTATGTTTTGTATATAAATCTTCAAAGCATCTTGTAACTATAGCTGTAAAGTGGAGTAAAAAGTATAATGTTTGCCTTTGTAATGTAACGAGTGGAGTGTAAGTATAAAGTAGTATAAATGGAAAGTACAATTGCAAAAATGTACTTAATTACAGTACTTGACTAAATGTATGTAGTTACAATCCCACCACCGGCTATAACTATAAGTATCTGTTCCAGGTTTTTGGGCTTAGATTAAAAGGATGGCACAATATGTATATTTTTTAATTAAAAACAATTAAATATTTTCAGCTTTTTTTTTACATGGATTGAATTGAATTCCAGCTCAAGTCTTCAAAAACCATAACAGATTGAAATATGTTTCTTCCTCCTGGCTGGGGAAACATTTATGTCCTCCTCAGCTGGATCTCTTACCGTCCATTGGCGGCCTCTCCAGCATGTCCACTGGGCTGCCTTGAATGAGGAACACCTCTACACGAGGAAACATCGCTGATAGACCCACCATGTCCAGGTAATCCTGAGGAATCACATAGACCCACTGACTTCTGGTGCAGCATGTAACAATTACCTTGAATCTTTTAGTGGAGGCATGTGTAGTGAATTCGGTAGTATACCATGACATGCCATGCCATAAAAATCAGGTTCCTGTTTCATTTGGACAATATTATTAGATGTGATACCTCCAGCTGTGGCATAGGCTTTGGTAGATGTTCAAGGCACTGCAGCATCTGGTCAAGAATTTCTGATCCTTTAAGAGTATAGCACAAAAAAACCCATCAAACATACAGGAGCTATCCAAGTCAAATGAAACACTTTGATCCTTTGTCACACTGACCTTGAGCCTGGAAAGTGTCTGACTCCTCTGGGCTACAGCCTTGTCCTAACTGCTCCTGGAACTGAAACACAACTGTGAATAATGTCACAGGATAAAAGGAGGAGCTTCTATACAGAATGATGTGAACAGCTTATAAATCTTGGGATGCTGAGACACACCATCATGCTTAAGATGGCAATGACTTCTTCAAGCCTAATGCTGCCTTTGATTGCTGTCGTAAATGTCAGCGTTACAATGTGGGACAGGCTCACAAGGATATCTCAAAGATGTAGATGTAATGTAACAGATCCAGAAAAGTAGGAATTTAACACACGTTGATGAAGGCAGAGCCATAAAAAAAACCCTGCGACTGTCGCTTACAATTTAATAATGCAAGAAGCATATATGTGAGTGTTTGGCCTAAATGTGAATATTATTATTATTAAAGGCAACAAGTAGAGCTGTTTCCTTAACTTGCTTTGCTGAAGTGGTAATTTTCTATTGATTCATTCAAGCAGTATGACGTAAATTATGGTGTAATAAGGCTTTATTTTGCTCAAAACTGTAGAAAAACAAATGAAATATGATGTAAAACACATGACAGTCACAACTGTAGTAGCTAGTATGGACATTAATGGTTACATCAGCCCATTGTCATACAACATGATGTACGGCCAACATGGTGATATAATTAACATACATGCACACCCAAAGCTAATTGGCTGTAGTTTAATGGGTGTGTATTATGCATTAGTTAATATTATACATTATACTTCCAAGATGCCTGTTTATTTGCTTTGGTTCAGCTGGTGGAGGTGCACATGGGGATAATTATGGTTTTTGATGGAACATTTACTTCAATTTCACGTGACAGTTTGATGAAAACTGAGGAGATAAATGTGAGCTTTGTTAGCGCTCAGGTCTCCCTACCTGCTGCATCTGCGCCCTGATGAGGAGGTCCAGCTGCCCACAAAGACACAACATCTCCAGGCCCACCTGCTCTGGACTCAGCTGGACGGGCATCAGAGGTCTCTTCACCTGTAGCTCCACTGACCACACAGCAACCAAATCAGTAGGCCTGTCTTGACATCTCCCCCCTTTTTTCCTTCACCCCGTAATAAACACAAACACACAGCCTATCAAACAACGCGCATATGTCATCTATCAGGCAGGTCCGAGGAAGGATGCAGGTTGAGGACTGAAGAGGAGTGGTGTTGCCCCTCCAAGATGTAATCTGATGCACCAGAGTGATTTCAACCAAACGCTGCAACAACCACATATAAAAACGAGTGTGTAATGCTGGGACTTACCTTTGAAAGCTTCATGGTAAACGCATGGCTGACAGAGCGGTTCTGATGTGCTCACTGCCATGTTTGAACCGGCTGCGGTTACCTCACTGTTCTCCTAAATGTGTCCCGCTGCTAAAGTCCATAAGAAGCTCATGCAAGCAAAGACAGCCGCCTAGATGAGTCTGGAGAAAAAAAACATTTAAGGGTCTATTTGTTTATTTCATTGCACTTGGTCAGAAGTGTCTATCGCAAGGGGTGCGTTCAAGTGTCAGTGGTTTCAGGCAGGATGAATAAAACAACGCCTCTTCATCCGTAATTCGTCGTTTCCTCGCAGGTGACGGTGCTCACACGCAGCCGCAAGGTGAAGAACGCATCCTTAGACACCGGAGGATCCATGAAGCTGTTGAAAGCTTGATGTAATTAAAAAAATAAAACAATGCCCACGCCCTATGCAACAACAGCCGTGCAGTCACAGTCTGATTTGCAGTTCTGAACGCCCCCCACACACACAGACTGAGCCTGGACCAGCCTCTCTGAATGATGTCATGTTTTAGGGATGAAGACCTCGGCATCACTTGATGAAGAAGCTGCCTGGTCTCTACAGGTTTAAACAACCACACCTGAAGTAGGCTACTTTTACTCAAGTGCTGTACTTAAGTGCAATCTTAAGGTATTTTAGTGTTATACCCCTTTATACTTATAATCCACTAGAAAGGGGAAATATTCTACTTTATACCCCACTACATTTTCTTCTCTGGTTGCAACTAACGATCATTTTCATTATCGACTAATCTGCCGATAATTTTCTCAATTAATCATTTGGTTTATATGCCAAAAGATAGTTTATAAATGACATAAGAGAATAAAATCTTTACAATTGAGAAGCTGGAACTAGGAAATTATTAGCATATTTGCTGCAAAATGATTTCAAGCAATTAATTTTTAATCACCTAATCGCTTTATCGCTGTAGCCCTATTTATTACATCTATACCTTTCAGAGTAAGTTCAGTTAAAATAAAAGTATGCATTAATACATATGGAATTATCCAAAATGATATAAAGCGACCCACTGCAACACTGGTTAAATATTAATGCATCAATTATAATTAGTAATATAACTAAAACAAGGCTACATTCTCAGAAGAAAATGCACGTGTTGCTGCTAAATAATAATTTGCAGTTCAAATGGTTTACAATATTAAAGAAGCTGAAGTGGCATTTAATCAAATGGAAGTGCTGAAATGGGTTGAAGTTTCATTTTAAACGTAACACTGCATGAAGTTCAAGAGTCAATTTAGGAGTGAAGTTCGAGAATTAGTTGAAGTTAAAAGTGCTGAAAGGAGCTGAAGAGCAAGATATGAAAGCAGTTGGAGTGTCACTGTAAGGGGCTATTCTCGGGGCTATATGGTACTTCATGTACATGTTATTGCTACTACTTCTGTTCTTTTCAAGCAAGACATTGCTTGAAAAGAGTATTTTTTTAGTGTAGAATTGGTACTTTTACTGAAGTAAATTATCTGATTATGTCAGCACTGCCAGTAGAAGATCCTCAAAGCACAAACCAACTCTGGGCTTGGTTTATTAAATAGCAAAGTCAGACAGGACATCTCAAATCCTTCAAATAAGGACTCAAAATGGGTCTTAATAAAATACAACTGGCTTATAAAGTTTGTCACAGTTTTACAGTATCCAAAGTGAAAGTTTGAAATAAAAAATGTAGAGGTCTTGACAAAGTAAAGGCAAGAAGACATTTAAATAGTGTGCTAAGGAATATATCTCCTGATACTATGATAATATCAGTCTGGCGTTATAAAAAAGAAAAACTGAAGACAATTCTCTAGCAAAAATCTAACTCACCTGATTCTTTTCAACACTCAAATATACAACAATGTACATATTTTCGTAAACAACCTTAATTGCAATAGATAATCTTGTTTACAAGTGCACCTGGAAGAAAAAATAACATCTATATCCTTTTGCATCGAATGCCCCCCCCTCGTCCATGATCTACCTTAACGGCAAATCTTGTTTGTTAGCTTCTGTCAAGAATACAGACTGTGGTCCACAACTGTACACACTTTTACTCCCTTTCACAACAGCGATTATACAGCAGGTCAATAGTCCAGTGGCTGAAGCAGAGAGGACACATGCTGGATTTTGACATCTTGGAACCACAGTTGTCCTTTTTCTTCTTAGCTCCGGGATGGACCCGTCCTCGGTCTCAGTTCCAGTACTGGCTCTGAATTTGTTGTTTCTACTGACGAGTGCCAGGGGGGAGAGTGAGGTTGGCCATCAGCTCATGAACAGAAGCAAATATCGTACACTCACCTGGAAGAAAGACAGAAAACACCAACCGTTAGCAAAGCCATTATAACAACACTGAATATTCAGTTGATACCAGTTTTGATATATTTGAAAGGACTTTTTCACTATAGTAAATTATTCAGTGTTCATCAGCATGCGAGTCTCACCCTGTCTGGCGGGGTGCAGTTCATTGAACCTCTTAAGGATATTAGAGACCATGAGCGCTGCAGCCCCAGAGGAGCTGTGCTGTCTGGGGATGTCGGCCTGCTGAGTGAGGCCTGTGGCCATGTCGTACACGATGGGCACGATAATGCTCACTGGCTCCTGGGGAACTGGGATACGCTGGGTCAGCTGCAACTGTGAGGCAAAACAGACCAAACACGCAGGGTCAGGCTAGTCAAATTATGCTACACAGGTATATATGATGTGTCCTGGTTGTGGAGAGCTAATGGCGAGGCTCTGCTCAGACTTACAAAGAAGAGCATCTTGGACTTGAGCACCACGGCGATGGTTCCAGGAGGGGCAATGGGGGGAGCACTGGGAGGGATGGTGAGACAGAACTGGACATTCCACTTCAGCTGTGCAGCCTGGTCAGGGAACTGCAGAGACAGGCAAGATTTTATTATGTAGTACCTTTCAAACACAGAGTGCTTCATATAAAAAGGTAAAGAAATTAATCAAGATAGACCACAGTAGAATGGGAAAAGTGGATTTCGAGATTCCTGTGGCAGGGGAAGAAACCAAGCGTTAGATACAAGACCCTCCAGCCTCCTAGGGGCAAAGGGGGTTTGGCTCTTCCGTGCCTAAAAACATATTACCAAGCTGCTCAGATTAAACCTGTGGTAAATATATGCAACCCTGACTATTCAGCAATATGGAAGCTGATTGAATGCCAGACCTCAGTCAAGGTCCCACTTCAGGCTATTATTGGAGATAGTACATTGAAACACCACCTGGGGGAAAACCTAACCCATGGTTAGATATTGCACTTCAATAAAGTGGTTTAAAGTGTCTAAGTCATTCGGTCCCAAGGAGCCCTATTCATTGATTCGCTGGATGGCCTATAATCCAGATTTTATTCCAAACAGGCTGGATGCTAATTTCAGAACATGGCAGGAGTGAGGGCTGAATATTTATTAGGATTTCTTTGAGAAATCCTCACTCAAAAGCTTCCAAGATTTGAGGGAACAACATGGTTTAGCCAGCCAGGATTTCTTTAGATTCTTACAGCTGACACATCATGTTAATAAAATACTTAGTAAAGAAGATCTGAAAAAATAAATATCTGGACCTGGTATATTGAGAGTTTTTATTTCAGCATACAGAGCTGAGCTGTGCCTTCAAGGGATAAGCGGGGTGAACACATCCTACATAAAAGGAAAGTGGGAAAGCGACGGAAACTTTGTAATGTCACTAGAGGAGTGGGAAAACCTAAATGATAATCAATGAAAATCGACCAAGTGGCTGTCATGGAGAGAGTTTAACTGGAAAAATATGGTTAGATACTTTATAACGCCAACACTTAAACAATCCACAGGGAGGCAGACAGCGTGCTGGAGAGGCTGTGGGACTGAGAGAGTAAATCATTATCATGTGTTTTGGGAATGCTCTGGGATTCACAGCTACTGGAAGACAATCAGAGATAGCATGGAAAACGTTTTCAAAGTAAAGATGGACTTTTGTTTTCAGGTCCTGTATTTGGGTAAGATGCCACCACAGCTTCTCAGCTTTTCTAAAACATACATGTTTAAAATAATGCTGGTCGCTAGTAAAAAAGCCATTACGAAAAAATGGCTAGATCAAGGGCCGCCCACACATGACATTTTTGTAATGGAAAAACTAACATTTGCTCTGAGACTCAAGACAGACATATTTGATAAATGTTGGAAAGGATGGACTGAATTTGTCAACCCATATAGTCAGACTTTTGATTTTGACAATTGATTTGTAACCTCCTTGGTTCTCTTCTCTGGACTCTTTGGTTTGTTTGTTTTGATTTATTTTGGTTTCAAAAATTGAATAACAGTGTACAATGTAAGACGTTTTGTCCATGTTGACTTTCTACTCAAATAAAAAGAGAATTTCAAGAAAAAAAAAAACTACGAAAAACATTTTGAACGTTGACATATATTGACGAGGCTCACACACAATCATGATTCAATACATGTAACGATCCGTCACATAAAAGACACAGCTACCCACCAGTTCGAGTTTCATGATGCGCACACAGTCCCTAAGGATGTTCGTGGGTGCCCCCAGCAGCTTTGTGAAGGCATTCAGAGTGTTGTATTTGAAGGGAGGACCAGCAACCTACAAAGAGATAGATCAGTGGAATATGTGTTCCTATGAGTGACCTTAAAGTCTTTTAATTGAAGCACTCCACTACAGCTAAGCTTTAAATGTTTCCAAATGCATAGGTCACTACTTCTAAACTATGCACATACAAATGGCTCAAATTAACGTGTTTGAATAATTAATGAATTTGGCTTTAAGTGGATGCTGCCTTTACTTACCCGCGTCTCAAAGAACTTCTCCAGCACTTGAAGCTCCTCCTGGGACCAGGGACCTGTATTCTCTGGAGTGACTTTGAGCTGCAGTGTCTGGTAATTCTTTGGGTTTAGAGCCACGCGGCACTTGAGCACGTCCGTCTTGAACATGATCACCCCCGGCTCATTAGAGTTCACAATAGATAACTGGAGGAGAGTTCACAGAAAGTGAAGTTGTAATTTGAGAAAGAAAAACAAAACACCAGGGAATAATCTCTCCAAATCATCCTCATGATTTGACTTGTGCAACACTTACGTTGGCCTCCTGCTGGATGATCCTCTGTAGGTGCCGTCTCATGATAACTGAACCCAGAAAGCGCTCCAGCGGCGAGCAGAGGTAGCTTCCTGCCAGGCCTGGCACCAGGCAGGGAGTGGGTGAGGGGAGCAGAAGCACATGCAAGGCATTGTGGGTGAGGATGGTAGGAATGGAGGCAGCCCAGGGGCGCTGAGGTAGTTTGCGGGGTGGAGGCATACTGGTAGGCATGACTTGTGAACCTAAACCAAAGAAGGAGAGAGAAATTGTTAAAAAACATTTTTAATAGAGCTAGACTGATGCATCAGCTGATATTAACATATTGCAGATATGTTGGTATCTATGTATTTGTCTGCCAATAAGTAACAAAAAGTGCAGTACAGAAGAGCCAAACTAGGTTTATATATAGAAACAGTGTCACCTAGTTTGTGTTACAAAGTTTGTCCACCAGAGAGCACTGACAGATCAATTTTTCAACTGTAAAATGCCCCACTCAGTATATATCTTGGTGAGGCAATACTGAGAAAGCAGTACTTACTGGTCCCAGCACGTGGAGAATGAGGGTCGGGGATAGGTGAGTGCAGCGATGGGTTACCAGGGGACATGCCATGGATCCTTGCCCCAGGAGAAGGCCCTGAGACCTGGGGTGAGCCTGGCCACTGGCCCCTATGGCTGGGAGACACCATGGCATATGGAGAGCTGGGGTCCAGAGCACCTAGCGTGAAGGAGAGGTGGCAGTCAGCAACAAAACAGCACTTAAAACAATAAACACAGTCAGATGAATACACCACTGTGTGCCCACTAACCACAGGCCATATGCTTCCTAACGTCTAGAAGTGCCTAGTGAAGATGTTCAGTACAGCCCGTTCCAGCCCTTGCCCATCAGACCAGATTTATCACCAGGCCAGCATTTACGGCCACCCTGCTGCTTACCGTGGGGACTGGCAAAGCTGGTCTGGCCCATGGCTATGCCCAGAGAAGACGGAGACGGGGTAGGCCCGAAAGGAGAGGGTGCCCTCAGGGCTCCACTAGGGGAGCCAGAGGCATGGATGTTCCCTGCACACACACACACACATACACATACCAAATGGCTCGTCAGACTCTGAGGTTGACAAGTTCTCCTTACACACACACTCACACTCATGTACACACATGCTGAAGCAGGGCGGAAGGGCTGCAGTCTCTGGCTGGTGGGCTGAGATGGAGAGGAATGGTAGGAGCAGGACTAAATGCATGCTTTGTCCCCCCTTGGCTGCGAGGTGTGTGTATGTTGCATGAGAAACACAACTGATCTCACAAAATTAAAAATGGGCACACGTGGTTGCTCTTCCTCGTTCTCTGTGACATTCACACAGTTTGCAACAAATGCATAAATCAGCAGGGAGGTTGATGACAGCAATGTGATATACTCAAAAACAATGACTTGTTGGTCATAATCCTGTATGGCGGCTTGAAAAGCTCAGATAACACACACAATACAGGATGTCATTCACTCACACATACTTGGACAAACACCAAGTACCAGACTTGCTATTACCTGGTGACTGGGTGGGCATCATGGATGGTGAGGGAGTTACATTAGCATGATAATTTGGCGGTGGTGAAGTGAGAGGAGGGTAGACACCTCCCGCACCCCCTCTCATTGTCTGCTGTGGCTGCTGTTGAGCTTGCAACTGGTTCATCAGACTGTCCATCACGTCCACACCCACCGGCGAGGGTGGGTTATCGTCTTCATTGACAGAGCGTCTACGAGCATCCTGATTACTGTCTACAAACATATTCAGGAAAGTCTAGACAGGGGAGAGAGGAGAAGGACAACTTAATTTAAGAAGCTGTTTAAGTTCTTGATCATAAAACTGTATATCTGCATTACATTTACTCTTGAATTCCAGCTGTATTCTTTAGTTGCGCCGATTTGAAAAAGACGCTTGCAATTCTCCACACACAGAATTTAAGACCTTTTCACTCTGTAGTGATGACAGGGGAAATATGCAGTTAACTTAGCCCAGCATTGAGACACCAGCTAACCTGGTGGTCCAAAGATGACTAAATCTGCCTCCCAGCACCTCTAAAGCTAACTAATTAACACATCGTATATTGTTTTTAATCTATATAAAAACCAAAGTGTAAAATGGGTTTATAGGGGGATATGTGCTGGACTATTTCTTGGTCGTTCACAGTGACTTCCTGGTGTTTCTGCTACTAACCGGCTGCTGGCAGAAGTCTCATATTTACTGTACAGACATGAGAGAGGTATCTCATCTAAACCTCTGCGAATTAAAGCATTTTTTTGGCAGGCAAACTTATTCCCACCCTCAGATTAAGTCTGCTAGTTGACACCACTATGATGCCTCTAGGTCTGGTATACCTTGAGTCCAGGAGCAGGGTAGAAGCCCTCAACAATCTTAGTGTTGTCAAAAAGACTGTAGGCTCCATCTCTGATGGCAACCACGCCACGGCTGCGGCAGTAGATGTCGATGCAGTACATGTTTCGGAACGCCAGGCGGATGTGTGTGGATGACTGGGGTAAGATGGAGAAGCACTGGTAGGCAGTGTTGGTGCGCTGGGTCAGGCCCAGCATGGGCACTGTTGGTAGCTTGTTGATTGCATTCAGAGGGGCCTGTGTGTCAGAGAGCACCTGAGGAAGATGATAAATAGAAGCTGGGTTAGACAGGAAATTACTCAGAATGCTAAGTAAAAGTAGATGGTCCGTGATTGGAGAAATAGAGAACGTAGCACAGATGACAAAGTAGTTTGCAAGTATAAACAAAACAGAGAACACCAGAATATAGTATACTTTGTGCTGTTAGGCCCCATTTATCAGGTAGTTAAGCACATGTTAAGTGAACACATTTATGATCCAGATGTTGTGGCTGCATTTTCACAACTGTGCTACTGTGTACCTGCAGCAGCTGCATCACATTTGGATTCTTGTTAAACATCTCCTGTAGCTGATGGAGGATGATATTGTGGCAGTTGGAGCAGCCAGAGTTAGGCCCCACAGTGCCCAGGGCAAGGTGGAAACGGTGGCTGCTGGAGTTCCACTGGATGGTCACAGAGCTGCCCTTAGTTGTCCCGTAGCACAGCACCAGCTTACGGTAGTTATACAGCCGCACTTCTGAGAACAGGCTCAGGAAAGATGGCATCTCTGGAGGGAAGAAATGTCGAAATGTGCAGCTGTATTAGATCGGTGTGTTTCTTTTGCCAAGCTTTAATTCAACACTGGGTAACACTGATGAGTGCAAGTCTTAACTACGTGTAACTCCAACTATGTGCAGATTTCACACATGGCTCAGACTTAATAAAGTAAATCTGACTACTCTGGGTTTTAATTTTTTGTTGTTTGTTATTACTTTAAAATACATGCATCACCTTCATTGCAAACCTACAGCAAAATGACCAGAAACATACTGACTGATTAAAGATGAACTGACTTTGAACAAAATGCAACACAGTCATTCATTTACAATCTTGACCATGCACGTACCTGGCAGTGCACGAGAGAAGTTGAGGACGCACTGGTAGAGCTGACTGATGGCACTCCAATCATTAAGGAACATCTCTACCACCTTCCGCCCACCCACCGGCTCCGACAGAGGGTTTTCATAGGTCAGATACACGTGCCGCGTGGAGGCTAACAGAGGGGACAGATTGTTTAAACACTGGGTCATGTAGCAGACTCAGGCAGTTTTCCATATTCACATGAAGGCCATACTTTTTTTTCTGGATAAATCAAGGCACATAAATGAATGTGAGATGCACTTGGAACACCCTGTATGTGGTGTGTACCTTGCTCCTTGCTGTGTGTGCTGTTGAGGGGGCAGTTGGCCAGCACCAGTTCAGCCACCCAGGTTCGGTTGTTCCTGCCCTGCAGTCGGAAGGTGCAGTCCAGTAGGGACCGGTCTAAAGCTCTCCTGGTCTCCTCTCCTACACCTTTACAGGGAGGAATCCTGCAGGATAAAACAATTACCCTGTATAGTCACAATGGTCCTGACACAGTTGACATACTTTGAAGAAAAATGACATTTGGCAGTCATTATGTGTGCACAAATGCATGCATGTGTGCTTGTGACTGTGTGTATTACTTCAGTAGACGTATCGCATGACTGCTGCCGTCTCCCTCCACTTGTACACCCTGGTTTGGGATCTCCATGTTGGACAGCTACCCAAAGACAAACAGACACAAAGCATGAGCCAGAAAACTCAAGACTGGGATTGTCATGCTTGAAGTTTTTAGGACATCTATGATCTAGCAGGCATGAATGATTCAAACTGTCTGAGCATTGTGACATACCTCTGTTCTGAGGCCAATGAAAGGCATATTGGTGTCGCACATCGCTACCAGGTGAGCCAGCTCTTTGTTGAAGGCACACATTTCTCCAGACCGCTTAGGCTTCTTTGGCTCCGGGTCCCCCTGGTCCCCAGATATCTACAGAGACAAAAAAATGCACATTGAAAGACATTTATTTAGTTTACTTTTTCTTAGCAATGGCTTGTCTCACATTCTCAAAAGGTACACATGTTCAAGAGAAGAGAAGAGAAGGCTGACCTGTACAACCTGTCTTACCCCTAGGCCAGCACCTCATTCATTAAAACTCTGGAAACATGATGACATATACTGCATTTCATCATACACAAATTAAAGTCTGTAACGTGTATAACTGCTACTGTATAACTACTCTAGCACTGACTACCTTTCTCTTAGTCCCAGGTCGGACCCCTCTCCCTGTTGTGGTGTCCTGAACAAGGTGTTCTAGGTTGGGTTTGAAATGCTGCAGGAGTTGTGCGCACATGGGTCCGTCTTCTCCTTCCAGCTGAGACACAGACAGGAAAGAGTACTTGTACTGCAACGCTGTGGGACTGCTAGGCACTTCAAGCATTTCCACCACCTACAAAAAAATAGATGAGGAGCAGGAAAGAGAGGAATTGGAAAGATCCACAATGGAGAATTAGAGGGAGAACATAAAAATGAAAGCAGATCATAACTTTTTTACTTTGTAGTGGAAGCAATATATTGGTTGAGGAACTCACAATGTAGTACTGTGGAAGGCGTGTGAGCTTAATGAAGAGTTTGTGTTTGGACAAGTTGCCAACAGGGTGAGAAGTCGAGTTGGACAGGTGAAGGACATCAGCACACACTGTGGGAAGGTGTTTCACAGACTGTCGACAGCGCTGCTCCCCCAACCAGAACCTTGCCAGAGAGAAAGAAAGACTCAGTGTCTCACTGAAATCTAAGTTGCAAAAAAGGTCCGAGGTTCATAGCTTCATACTCATACTCACAGCATTCACACTGTTCACTAGTGCAAGACTATTCAACACCCTGCTTACCCTGCCAAGTGTTGCTACTGACTGCAATTAGTCAATTTTTACAAGCTAGAGGCAGGCGTCAGACTGTGGCTCCTGCTGTTGACTCTGAACTGCCTCTGCTATCTTTCGGCTGTGCCAAAAACTATTTTATACTGTTAGCTGTGAATATACATTTCATTTTCATATCTATTTAAAAATTGAGGAGGTGGACTTACTTCAGTTGTTGAAGCCAAGAGATGATGCGCTTCATATCATCGTTAATGGTCTTTTCAATGTCATCCAGCATGGATTGATCTAGAGAGAGAACACACCAGGGCTATATGTTCACAGAGCTGAGCATACAAAACAGTAAAAGTAGAATCACAGAGAAAGAAAGCATGATTTTAAATCATCCTAACCACATTACCAGCCAAATTGTTGATTTGTTTATTGTCATACAAAACCAAACCTTATATACACACATTCTGAGTAAAAACTGGGACCAACACAATGAACAAAGAGTTAATGTTTGCTATTACTTACCTAATCCGTACAGCATGGGTTGGAACATGCCAGAGTGCAGGTCTACAAAAATGTGTAAGCACTCTGAACGACCACAGGGCTCAAGTATTGGAATAACAAGTGTGGGTAAAGCCGTCTCGATGAATGCTGAAATAAACAAACACACACACTTAAGTGTCTCTTTTCAATACTGCAGATGACTCAAGGTCACAGTACATTAATTGACAAAAGGTGAATGGGGGATGCGTGAGGGAGCACATCTCTATGAGCTAATGGGAATTTTGAACATGCAATTCATGATAATTAAGACCCTCCCAGTAGAGGGTTAAAATGACACCTTCTGCATCCTAAACAATGCCTCTTTTTTAATTGTTGTCACTGATGGGCACAAGGCTGCAGTTGCTGTAGGAGACCACACTGGTTTCTGTGCATTTGCTCAATATATACCAAAGAATGTGTTTAACTGTTTTAATGATGTGAAAGTGAGAGTAAATACATACAGTTGTCACTGGGATTGCTGGTTTTTAGAATGGCCTTAAGCTCCTGTAGCTTCTGATGGGACCGGGCATGCACACTGTCAATCAAAAGTTTCTCCACTGACAGATGGTCAATCTAAAGAATGAGTGAGAGAAAACAAACATTATCAAATTGTGAGATATTTGTACAGTAAGCCATACTGCCACATTCTTTATATTACACTGAAAACCCACATTGATTGAATACACATGTCTACCTTACCTTCATAGCTCTCTCCATTAATTTGGAGTCACAGGCAGGGAGAGGAGGCTCATGAGATATTTGCAATGGCTTAGAGCCATCTGATTCGTCAATCTTGATAGTGACTTTATGTACAGACGCTGTACCTGTTTTCCTACCCAACACCTGTTGGCTGGAGAAACAAAGAAAAAAGATGACAGAGTATGAATGAAAACTGTATGAATGCATTCTGCTATTTTGAGCTTTCTCTCATCATTCGATTTTGGTCGTTTTTTGAGGACACAGTGTTCTTGTCCATATATGTGGGGGAAATTTATAAAGTCTTACTTCCAGACGGTCAGCGTGAGGTATTTTGCGGGCATATATCTCTCCTCTTGCACCAGGTCTCCCCATCGCTCTCTAATTAGCATCAGAGTCTGAGAGTGGAGCACCTCTAGCTGCAGTGACAGACAGAAGGAGTCTGGAAACAATGCGGTTAAAGAAGACACAGTGTGGTAAAATACCAGGTGAATAGAAATAAAAGTACTATACACATCTTTCCATTAACATTCAACACACACACATATCCTCAAGACAGATACACTTTGTTGGTAAAAGGGGTATTTGTGCCCAACACAGACTGCTCTTTGACACGGTAAGCTGCACAGCTAGCGTTGGTGGAGGAAAGGAAGAACAGAGATGTACTGATTAGCATTGTGATAAGCACAGTCGTGCTCAGCTCGCATGCTTGATTAGGGTCTTTGATATTAGCGTGAATGCTAACAAGCTGTCGTTTCTCTTCACATTTTGCCATAGACTGAAGAGTGATAGGCCTCTGACTGTCTGATCAGAACATATATGTATGGGTTACAACAGCTTGATGGATGGCACGATTATCACTACCTGACAATACAAATGTTAGCTGATTGGTTTTGATGTTGACATGATGGTAAACTTTTTGTAATAATGTAATTTCGCTTTTTCCCAAAAACGTGGACACATAAAAAAATATCAGTTTCTTAGTACAGTATTGACAGGTGTTGGAAACACACTCCATAAGAAGTTAATTACACCTCACATGGCCTGACTGGGTCACAGGTCGCAGTGAGAACAGGGCTGCCCTTTCCCTGTCAGTAACAGAAGGAGGTTGTGTTGTTTGAGACTTAATGAAAGAAGAGGGGGTTAAGAAGGATGCAATTCTGCAGCTGTGTTTCTCATTGGAATGCTGCACGCGTCTGCTTGACCAGTCAATACTCTATATGCTCCGACTCACTCTCCTGCACTACTGCAGTAGTTCACATCAGACTGGGACAAAAGCCAAGTGGTTTTGTGCAGGACATACACAAAATGCCTGTGTTTGTGTGCAGATAAACAAACAAAGACAATGAAAGGATACGCAAGCAGTTGTACATGTCCTGTAGGGGTTTTTCATCTGCACACAGACGTGCCTGGACCAACTCATGGATGAAGTTCACCTGCAAACTGTGGACCAACGCTCGGCCATCTGTCAATACAGAGGGGGAGGGGGGGAGAGATGGAGCGCGGGAATGAGGGTGACAGACAGACAAATCAGTTAAGAGTGAATGGGAAAGGGAAAAACATTAGCAATTAAGTACATTGTCAATCAGCTTGTCAATGGTGCCGACCGTGGTGTGCAGCAGAGCTGGAGGACTAAATGACTTACCTCCAGTTTCTTTGTCCTCCACCAGAATCTCCAGCTTCAGCAGCCTCCAGGGAATATCAGGGTCATCTCCCATCACCGTCAAAGTGGCCTCAAACTCTCCTTCCACACGAAACTTTACACGCCCATTAGCTACACAAATATACACACAAAATCTTCTCATCACCAATACAACTGAAAACAAACTGCCAAAGAGGTTACGAGGATGGCTGTCAGTGAAAATATACCATAATGGGTTTACACAAGCTTCTTACCAACAGTGAGGTTTGCTAGCTGAGGTGGTAAGTCTGTGGTGACAAGGCGGTGTCGTAGAATCTGATTAAGCTGGCTCAGGGTGGTCTGCTTCTCAACCTTAGTGATGGGGTCTGGAGGAATGATTTTATCCTACACAAATGGACACAGAAACAATTTTGCTGACATACCAAACATACAAGAGAGGAGGTTGTTAAAAGCCTCGAGTTTGATCTCCCAACATATTTTCATACAGGACTATAGATTAGCAATCCCAGCCCGCAAAGAAGGAAGTTTAACAAACTTACTCGTATACATGTGGGCAGGCGTGGGTATGATCCTGTGGTGAGAACATCAATGGCAAACGGGATGGCAAAGCTGGGCAAACGAGCATGTACCAGGGCATCTCTGGCCAGTGATGCAAGCCTATCAGCTGTATCCACAAACAGGATGGTCTGCTGATCCAAGAAGCTGGAAATCATCTGTTACCATGGATACCGTGAAGAGAGGTGACAGTAAGTTGATTTGAGTTCTGATGAACACAAGGCAGTTTGCAGAGTATTACCAAAATCCACCTACACAGAGTGATATTAGGGAAGTCAAATTAATGCAACATACCGCACACTTCTCAACTTTCCCTGCATTGCTTGCCCACTTCACCAGGGCTAGCAGACGCACAAATAGCTGCCTGGTGCGACTGGCAAACTGGACAATCTCAATTTTCCTGAAAAAAGAAACAGGAGATTAAAGTTTAAACAAAATTTTGCTTAACAGAATGAGTGGCCAAAGGAGTGAAGGGATAAAGCAGTTCTGAATGAAATTCAATGGAACATACCTCTCCATGTCCGTTTTTCTGGGAAGTCTAGAAAAAAAAACATTAAAACGTTTAATTATTGCCATTGTCCTTATACTGAAAGTAGAGAAACAGCCCAACGTATTACCTGTCAAAACTCTGAGCTTCTCAGTTT
This sequence comes from Enoplosus armatus, assembly GCF_043641665.1. Taxonomy (NCBI): domain Eukaryota; kingdom Metazoa; phylum Chordata; class Actinopteri; order Centrarchiformes; family Enoplosidae; genus Enoplosus; species Enoplosus armatus. The sequence goes on along the minus strand of NC_092190.1, from coordinate 7,202,569 downwards.
AAATACAGCAAATAAAAACGTTCATCTTTTCAGTTGGCAAATGGGTGAAAAGGTACCAAGATGAGTATAAACTGGCTTTGGGACAGCAGACTGATACAAGTGGTCCATCATCAACCTGTTGTCCCACATATTTATCGCCCCCCACAAACACTTATCTTGGATAATTAACCATTAGCTATAACTTTAGTATCTTTAGACATATGTTGTTTACCGGTACGCCCCCTCACATAACAGTAGCTAGCTAGCTCTGCTATCCACTTTGTTAGAGCTCATCCCCGACGTCAATATGAAAAGCATCTCCTCACTTCTCGATTGGTCGCAACTTCATGAGCCCGTCATTTAAGTGGCTGGAAGGAGAGCATCCTCTGAGTTTACTAACGTTAGCTTATTAGCCCGCCGGTTACCCTAGCTTTGAGGCCTACAACGCTAGAATGTTACTTACAGTTCTGCCAGCAGGGTAATTTCATGGTAGGTCCTCTGGAGAAGAAATTCAATCAGCAGGCTCAGTCGGACCCCCTGTGTGGCCGGGGTCCCGGGTGGTGGTGGCTGTGGACCCGAGACAACCGGACCTCCGAGTGGGACGAGCTGCCCATCTGACCCAATCTGCACCGGAGCCATTTTACAATGACGATACGGACTAGTTAGCTACGGCGATGCACACCCAGAGCTACAACGGAAAACTATCGAGTTGCAGTGGCTAACTCCTTGTGAAAAGATTTTCTTCGCAGTCTCACAACATTTCTTTCATGAGACGAGTTCCTCGGTATGGACTTGGTTTCCTTGTTCAGCAGAAAAAAATCAACAAATACACCAAATTTGGTAACTCATTACGGAGAAGACTCAGCGCCGCTCAGCCGCCATCTTTGCTGTCGGGAATCCCTACTATAGGTCTGGTGGGAAAGAAAACCCAGACAAGAGCCTTGAGGAGTGAGAGTCGTGAATGTCTCCTCATTACAGTGTTTTACGCTAGGCCACTATTCACAGACTGGGGTAACTGCGGGACCAAACAATTTGTTTAATGTCTTGTTTACGATGCCATAGAAGTGTGTAGCTTGTATCAGTCTGTCATTTGTCCCTTAACGTATTCTCTAATCTGTTGCCCTGGTAACAGATGACAGAAGATGTTAACGAATAAACAAAAGCCCTTAACACAATTAATCACAAAATGCTACATTACAAAATCTTAACAGAGGCACTATTTGGTAGGCAACAACAAATAGTCAGGTTAGGTTTATTTATATAGCCCAATATACAATTTTGCCTCAAGAGGCTTTAAAGTAGGAACAGAATATATTATTTCTTTAAACCACTGTCTTAAAATTCGTTTTGTGACATTGTTCTTTTGCGTCTTCATGGATTTAATTTGTACAGATCTGTTGACCATAAATACCTGTTTTATTCACTATACTTTGACTAATACCACAATTACAGTAGGCCAGATATACTGAAAAACACTATTACAGTATCATACTCTAAACCACAATTACAGTAGAGCATTTATACTGTAAAGCTTAAAGACTGTCTAACTGTAAAACACACATACACTTGTATGTGTATTCTCTATAGTTAATATTGGCCTTGTTTTTGCTGTCTCATCAGAGGAGAGCAGATCAGCTGTCTTCCTTCTGTAGAATCTTCTTTTCAAAGACCTGTAGAGAACTCCCTGTATCAAGACATAAATTATATGCACACACCCATATTCATACATGATTTGTTATGTATTTTCTATCATCTCATTTACTGTTTTTCTTAGTCTGATATTGAGAGGTGTATTTGGTCAATTAAAAATAATGTGCCCCTTAAAGCTAGCTGCTTGTGTACTGCAACTACAAGAAAGTAAAGAATTGTAAACATTGTAATAGAATCAGTACAAATGCCCTGTAGTAAATACCATCTTTGTAAAATCCCTCTGATTTGTGATTGGACTCTCATTCAAAGCCAGTTTGGTGACTTGTTTAAGTGTGACTACCAAAGTGCAATATCAATGATAAGGGTAGAGTGGGTACTGCTTTATTACCCGATTTTGAGAGTCAAACCCAGTGTCAAAATGTTGTTGTAAGACCATCATTATTGCAGCTGATATTGAGCTTACATGGGGAGGAACATGCTTGCTGTAATAATTTTTTTCTGTTCATCCTATTAAGATATTCCTTCTTAATGTGATTTCAATGTAAGTGATGGGGAGGCAAAATCCACAGTCCTTGTTATGTGTAAAAATACCTTCCAAAGTTTATCTGTAGCTGAGACTTCACTAGTCTGTCTTAGACAAATTAAGTTGATATATTCCAACTTTATAAAATATTCTCTTTCTGTTTCCAGAGACAGTGTTTCCCTGTTGAGCTGCAGTGGAGGACTGGTAACAAAATCAAGGAGTTTTGTATTAAAAACATTTGGAATTTATAGAAACAGTTTGACTTGTATATATACATTGTATGTTGTTGTTCATTGTTGCTTTTTATATATTTTTATATACACATACTGTATATATTTTTCACCTACTTGTATGTACATAATAGTTCTATGTTTATTTTTTACCTATCTTTGTTCAGCTTTGTTGTCCTTGTTTTAAGCTGTATGTCCATTTCTATCTACCTGTTAATTGTTCTTGGAACTGTGTTTAAGTACACTGAGAGCAACATAAAACCGCTGTTAAATTCCTTGTATGTGTACACATACTTGGCCAATAAATCTAATTCTGATATCCACTGTAGGCTACTTCCAACTCGGGTGGCTGAAGCCTCATACGAGCCTCAGATAAACTTTGGAATATATTTTTGCAGAGAGAGAGGACTGTGCATTTTGTCCCCCACCCCTCAAATTGAAATAACTTGTATGAATGTATGAATAAGAGGAATGATTACAGCAAGAAAAACCTGTTTCAATGCTCAAATGCATCTGACGATTGTTTTAGGACACACTTGAAAAATTGTGACCCTACCATTTAATCCGACCATGACCAAAGTTTTTACCTAACCATAACCATACCCTAATCATAGTTCATTTTCCATGGACACAACTTTTCCATACCAAAGTAGTCTTGCTTAACTTTTGAGGATATAGTTGGCCATGACTCTATTACGTTTGTACCTTGCCTGTATTTTCTTCCACCCATACCCTCTCAGATAAGTGCTGAAATGTCAGTTTGTGTGTACGTTTGAATTTGCCTGCGTTCTGTTACTTTTAATTTTTATGACATTTCCTATTCATTTATGACCACCCCGTGCGATAGGAGGCGATATAGTCAAGTGCGTCAGGTTGCTCAGTTTTTTCCGCCTGGTTTTAATCAAACTACGGATTGGAGATCCCCGCTGGAGCCGGAGTCACTTATCAGAATTGAGAGCGGTTTTATGCCCTTTCCATTCAGCGGGTGTTGTGTTTGCTGAGCTGCTCTCGGTTGCGGCGCAAACTAGCTCATAGACAACGCTGACTGTTGAGAGTTCACACAGTCGCCCGGCCTGTTTTTACTGAGCAGCATTTGTGTCCGACTGCGCTTCCGCCATGTTGAACTGAATCAAGTTGTGAGTGACTGCTGGGACCGAAGTGACAAGCCCCAGAAATCGGACGAGATAGAGTTAGGGGGCTGTTACCGCGCCGGTGACGCAGGAAAAACACCCAGAAGCAGAGGAAAAAAACGTAGGAATTAGATCTTTCTAGTAACAGGTTTGGGTCCTGCGAAACTGTCACAGATATAGGCCACGTTTATGTAATATACGACGACACCATCGTTCAAGGCTGGACGTAGCCCGTGAATAGAGGGGGAAGTCATATCAAATTCCTGGTGAGTTGTTAGCTAACTAGCTCGGAACGCTGGCTGGTGATTGTTAGCTGGCTACTGCGAGTATTAGCGTCAGCTGGTGGTGGATGTAAGGTAACAATACTGCATTTGGGTTACTTGTGTTCTTCATTTGCTTGCGGTTGTTTCTCTGTTAGCTACTGCTTATTGAATCTTTGACAATGTCATCGCGATTAAACTGCAATTCATGGTCTTAACGGTAATGTAGTCTGATTAGCTTACACCGCTAGATCCACTGAAGCCTAGCTAGCGCGAGCTACCCGCAAATGGTCCTCGACACTGTCTACAGACTGAGAAGGAACATTTCCTTTAAACGTCTCATGTTTACAAGTTACTGAAATTTGGTTATCCTGCACTCCTATTTGTTTTTAGATTTAAGTAATATGTTTATCGAAACCACACAGATGTTATCATTTTGCTTCACTTTTGCTTTCAATATCTCATTTACAGTTTGTTTTAGCTAAGTTATAACTTAGCGTTAGACGGTACAGGTCAGAACACTGTTACATTTCAGGAAATAGACGACTCCTCTGTCACTAACATATTTTACGTTATCTAAGATAGCTAGCTATGCTAGCTTATTTTGGACACTGAAATGGCTGCAAAGTGACGTTAAGCTTAATCACACGGTGTTCGTTTTATAGATTAGAAAACTAGTTAGTTGTCGAGTCATATCAGCAAGCCACTTGTCAAAATAGAAACGCTAGCTAACTGCACCTTCGGCTATTTACTCGCACGTAAGCTAACGGCTAGCTAACATCAACTGTTTATCTTCATTGCTCTTCGTTAGCACGCTAGCTCGACCGATGCTCATTGTAAATGGCGTTACAGGAACATGGGTGGTCAACAATAACGTCAGGGAAAGTGATGTTAGATCGACAATGATTTTAGTTATTAACTCAATTCTCTGTGTGCTTAAGCTAGCCCACTATGTCGGAAAGGCTTGCTGGGCAAGTATAACGTCGGGCCCGACCGAATAATGAGGCCTTCGTGTCTCAGCGCAATGGGCTTTGGACGACAAGGCCGTCACTGCTCTACTGTCTGGGCGGATCGCCTTGCAGGCTAACCTAACGATAGTTGCCGCAGCTAGCTAACAGCAGGCGTTAACTACCTAAACCACCAGCTGTTAACGGTTGTTGACGGCCCTAGTTTGTAACGATAGTTACGTAATGTCACCGTGTACTTTATATCCACCTGGGATGTCTAATTTTGAATATATTCCAAGATAACTTAACACACATAATGTTGCATGGCCGTTTTATCCGTCTATAAGATGTTGTCTTTTTAAATAACACTAACGTTTCAAAGCCGGTTCAGTGCAAAAGGCCGCAGTTGTACCTAGCTTAGCGCTTGTCTTAATAGTGGCTGTTGTTACCGTGAGTGTCACTTTTTTGACACTATTGATAAAGCATAACATTATGTTTTTGTGCGTCATGAAAGTAACCCACCCTATCCCTCCATTAGTAGATAGTTAGCTACAGAGTGGTTTCACTGATAGTAGCTTTAGATACATGATATGACATTTCGTTCTCAGCAAGCCAAAAAATACCCTATAATAATGACTGTAATGTTATGTGCTGTCTGTAATGACAGCTGCAATTGTTGATGCAGATTTTACTGGCCACCTGTAAAATAGGAAATAATCTAGTTTCACTACCCTTCAACTGAGAAAACACTGCAACAAACATACGTTTTAACTCTTTGGTTTCACCCTATTTATATCTCACAAGACATGAATGGCTACTTGCTAAATAGATTTATGGCCCCTTAAAGTCAAATCAGCCACTTTAGTACACCTATGATAACTAGCTGTAAGGGACTTGCAAAACAGATAGTTGGTTTTAGCTGTAACAACCAGTCAATTCCTGTCCAAGAAGGAAGAATAGCAGTTTATATTAAGTTTTTGGTTGTCTTATTTGTAACTCAAATGTGTGTATACTGTGCATCAAACATTCTACATTCTATTCTTATTTCCAGTCATGTGTTGATCTGGTACACTATTGATGTTTCTGGGCAGAATAATCAGTGGATATGGGCTTTTAGAAAGTAAGTAAAATTGAGATCATAGTGACTCATGGACTCCTGTTCTTTGGAGCTTGATTTTACACAGGATAAACTTTATATTGTGATTGTCAACTTCATTTAGCTTTCAGCTGGTTAAACAGCACAGAGGATGCCTTGATTTTTGTCTAAAAACCATCAAGTCATGTTCCCTTCCAATTTTTAATGTCCTGCACCTTACTGACTTTGATCACAGGATTCGCTGTGGAGGAAGGTTCTGGCTTCATTGCCAGTCTGTAAAACTGATATAACCCATTCCGACCTCGAATTGTAAAATGAAGTAGAAACAGCATTGACTCTGATCCAGAATGTAGCCTAAGTGCTCATTTTAATGACTGGAAGACTTAAAGGTGTGGTGTTGATTGCCTTGACATTCAATTTTCATTTGGCATATTTGTGTCTTCCAGCATTTCACTAGATTTTTAACAAATGTGGTTTGATTGTTGTCCCATGGTAAGCCCTGGACATTGTAAGAATAACCCCTAATTGCAAATTTTCTGATATTAGTATGAGACTTTTCTCTTTTCTGCTGCTGATATGAAAGCATGTGTGCTAATGTATTGATCCCAAAAGTCACAGGAGTTCATTCTTAATTCCTATCATTGTCCCATTATCCTGGCCAAAATCTCTTGTGGCTGCCACTCTTTTAAAACATTATTAACTTGTAGTTTTATTTTTTCACCTTTTTGGATGCTGAAAAATTTCAAATTGTTTTTGAAAGTTATCTGTAAGCTGAGATATGAAACCTTTAGATTGAAATGCAGGATGAACTATCTTTTAAAAAGGATATATTTATCTCCGGGATTTGTTGTTGATCAGACGGTCAAGTGCCAGTGCCAAGTGCTGAATTGGCAGGCTGTGTCATGTTTTACTGATTGTCATACTGACATTCAAAGGGAAGTTCCAGTGTCATACAAGCTGCGTCTTATTTTCCTAGTTTTGTCCATCATTACTATTGGAAATCATTACATTGCACTCAGTTAATTACTGAGATTTGGGAATGTCGTGACAGCACCAAAAATACGTTTTTTTGGCCTTCTGCCATTAGTTGACAGACAGGGAGAGACAGAGACAGGGGTATGACACGCATAAAGGTCCTCTGGCCGCAATCAAACCATGGTAGTTGCAGTTATGTGGTACGCTCCTTGACCATTAACTAATGGGACGCCCAGATCATGCAGGTTTTAAATAAACGTATTTGGAATAGGAATTGAGTGCAAATGGTATTCCCCAAACTGTAAACCTCTTTCCCAGTTTATCAGCTTCCTGGCTTAACTTTGACCTGCCGTGCTTACCCTGGTTGCAAGTGTGCGCAAGGTTTTCTTATGCAGTGAGGGAGCATTACAGATTTTACCTCCAAATAAAGGGATTTAAAGGTTAGGTAATCTGGCCAAACAGCTGGCTTGTTTAAAACAGTCTGATCAACTGACCGCTTAAGTGTAGCATGTAGCATTGTCACCATGTTCCCAAATCACAGCAATTAACTTTGTGCGCACAATCAATAAAAAATAATGGCCCAAACAACAAAAATATGGCCCAGGTTGCAATATACAGAACTGACGAAAACTAAGGTATGCAGAGAAAGTCTGACAGTGTTCAGAGACTGTTCAAGGTGTCTTGTTATAAAGTTGGTAATTATTACTCTTAAATTAGCACATAGTTTATAACTAGGGATGCATCAATTGATCAGGTGTTGATCAAAATATAGTATTTCAATATGCCAGTTGGAAAACCCCTAAAATAAATGTAAAACAGTGTTTAAAATCAGTCACGGCTGCCCTGTGGCCATCATACACACCTAAGGCTGTATGTTCATGTCTGCTCTTGCACAAATTTGAAATGGTGTTGTTGACTGTGGTGAGACTTGAGATGGATTCAGGCAGGCAGTATCCTCTGGCTGCTTGTTCATAGTGACTGTTCGGGGGCCTGTGTTAGCAAGATGCAACAGAATTTCAGAATTTAGTTGAAACAAGGGTTTTGAGGCATATCTGAGTTTGATATGTCCCGAGGTTTGGCCAAAGTGTTAGAAGTGCCTTAAGGCATCTCATCCTTTTGCAGCTGCTGTGACAAAAAATGTAGTGGGGCATTTGGGGCAGCATTATTATTGTAAGGCTATATGGGCTGGTAGCGACATCGGCCACTGCATTGTTGTCTCCTGGGTGGCAATTTTACTCGGTGTCTGAAAGAAATGTAAAATGTCTGTTAGTAATATCATTTGACCTTTGAAGCCTCTCTGTTAATTTAGAAATGCATGCAGGTGTGGGAGACATATCAAGAATTGTCAGTCTCAGATCATGCAGTTGCTGAGTTAGGTGTTATTAAGATGTAATGAGTCGGGAACAAATCTTTGATTGGTACTGGATATCATGAATCTAATTTAAATCGGTGATCCGTATCAGCCCTCCAAAGCCCGGCTGGAGCATCCTAATTCATAACACATCTAGTTGGTCACTGAACACGGAGCGTTTGTTTGGTAGCTTCTACCAAGTTGATTTAGATGGTCATTTCTGCAGTACAAGATTAACACCACCTAACCAATTTTGCTTGTGTATTTCAAGTAACTTAACCAGCCTGCTAATAATTCTGACCTTTACCCCTCTTCCCTGCTCAGGTTATGCAATGGTCTCAGCGGCACATCCAGATTTCCAGGTGCTTGTGTCCCTCTCTCGTGTGTTCGGGCTCTCTTCCCTCTGCTCTACAGCTGAGGTGGCTGTGATTTCCCTCCTGGCCAGCGCTCCCTAAGAGGCCAAGATTGCCAAGATCTGCCCTGTGGCGAGCATGACGGCCACCACGCGTGGCTCTCCGGTGGGAGGCAATGACACTCAGGGCCAGGGCCAGGCACCTGATGCTCAGAGCCAACCCCCACTGCCACAGAACCAGGTCAGCATCATCAATCCAGCTAATACTCAACATTAGACCTGTCTTTCAATATACCCATCATATTTTGTGACTGTGACTGTGCATTACACTTCCTTTCCGACAGTAGACACATGTAATTAAATTAACTTGTGAAGGGAGAAGGAACAGAGTGTGTTTTGACATCTCTCTTTTTGTTAGTCCAGACACTGCAGCACAGTTTTATTTAACAGATATTGCTCGTACCTAACCACACACAGATGCCAAAGGGGACAAAAAGGGAGGGGAGGAGGGAGCGGAAAAGAGGGAGAAAGAGTGTGAAGGCAAGGCATCAATGAACAGAGCCTCCTGAGTGATGGATAAAGGGTGTGTGTGTGTGTGTGTGTGCGTGTGCGTGTGCATGTGCAGGCCTGTGTTGGTTAGAGATGAGCCGTGGTGAGACGTGAGAGGCAAGCTGCCTATGTAGGTCAGCCAAGCAGAAGGAGCCTTCACCACACACCCCCACATTTCATATTTCTCAGTTATGCATCTCTCTTGACTATGTGTATCCCTCTTTACTCTCCCATACACAGCTGCTCACACGACCACTGATGTTCATACACACTCGTTAGATGAGGGAAAAAATAAATAAGGGAATGGTCTCATTGGTGCTGAAATGCACATTAATAGATGCACGTTGTTGCCTTTGTTTCTCAAACACTCTTCCTTCCAAAATTTCTATTCGACAGCAGCGTAACAGAGATACACCCACATACTAACACATTTATTCTTCTAACACAACTATGTCAGTCCTCCCTTTTTTTCTTCTTCTTGGTGAATAAGGATGAAAAACGCATGTTCTATTTGCCAAATACTACGAATATAATGACTTGAATGGTTTTGTTGAAAGGCCTTTCAGGGGAGACACCTGCTTCTTTATACCTACATGCATGTACACTTAGTGACCAGAACAATAGAAACCCTACACTCATACAGGAAGTGGGCCTTGCCTTCACATTGGTATGTATAGAAACTGGTGTATATAACAGAAATTAAAGTTCCACTTTTGCTTTGCAGGCCAACAAGTCATTTCTGTCATTACGTCGTTTTTTGTTGTCTTGCCACAGATTTTGATTCATTTCTGCCATTAGTAAAATTACAATCATTCTTCTTGGTATGTAGTGGGGCAGACTGTTGCATTGCGATTGGAGCCCACTCAGGCTTTTTTTTGTTTTGTTTTGATGGATTGGTAACAGCTACATAAAGCAAGGCCTATTTCTGATCCTTTGTTTGCTCCGGGTACACCAATGATCAAAAATGGCCCATTGTGCTCCAATAAAACACTGCAATCGTGCAGCCTTGTTAGTGAGTGACCATACAAGCACATAGATTAAATAAACAGCAGTCTGTAGTTTCAGTTAATAATAATATCAGAGAGTGTGAGTGAGCTAACAGGCAAACCTGTTATGTCTTAAAAAATGGTTGCTATGCTGCTTTTTCAGCATTTATTCACAGCTCTAAAGTGATGCTGTTGGTTGAAAACTGCATTTGAACTTGATTTACAGTTAAGTCATATTTCATCATCCATTTGTTAATATAGACACAAAACCAAAAGAGATCGCTCGAGGCGCCCTGGTGGTTGAGTGGTTTAATACACGTGTAAGAATTAAAACTTTTGTTTTTGGTACATGGCCTGACACTACTGTTAGATGTGGTTATATGATCATCAAACATCAACAGAGGTCAGTAAGCATTCTGTGATTTTGGTTGTCTGTGATTTTTCTAGACATCATCTCCTAACTCATCTAATGAGAACTCTCCAGTGAGCCCACCAGATGAGCAGGGCCAGGGGGATGGGCCCCCTCAGCTGGAAGAGGAGGAGCCCGCCTTCCCTCACACTGACCTAGCCAAGCTGGATGACATGATCAACAGGTACAGTAGACACAGCGGCTGTATCCTTGGTCACCCCTAGTTCAGCACACGAGATACAAACGTTAGACCCGCTCAGAAATATTGCTCTATAGCGCTATTAGTGCTCTTTAAAACTCAATGGGGGATACCCTTTTTTAAGTGAGCTTCACTGCAGATTTGCGTGAAAAGGTAAATTCCTCTCAGTGAGTGAAGGCTGTGGCACTTCCAAAAAAATCAGTCTGTATTGTGAGAAACAGACAATATACCAATTATACGATCATTAGCAGTAGATACTTTGCCATACCTCACTAATTCTTCCTCCTGACACTTTATTTTCACAAAATTCAGTCGTACATTTTGTTATGAGCTGACTGAGTTCGAACTCAATTAATTGCGCCATGAACCTGCGTTTACTCGTGTCTTTCCATTGACCTTTTTAAAATTAGCTTCACATTCAGTCTGAACACATCACACTCACACAGGTAAGGTGCTTAACAGCAAGGTAAATTGAGCTCTTTGGGGTGCAGGTAGATATTTATCCATGTTTATTACATGCATATGGTGGTTTGTCTGTTGATTTGTGTTTTATCTCTCCCAGGCCTCGTTGGGTTGTTCCAGTTTTGCCAAAAGGAGAGTTAGAAGTCCTCTTGGAAGCTGCTATAGACCTGAGTAAAAAAGGTAGGAATATACAGAATGTTGTTTTGTGTCTACAGAGATGCTTTGTGGCACGTCCTATAATTTAAGCGTAGAGAATAGGGCAACTACGGTTATTTTCATTTTTAATTAATCTCTAGAATATTTTTTCAATTATTTAATTAATGTTGATTATTGTTTAGGCTTTAGCATCTCAGAAAACAGTGAGTAATAGCCCATCCCAGAGAGCCCAAGGTGTCTCTTTCAAATGGCTTTCTCTTTTGTCGATCTAAAATACACATCAAACAAAGATATTTAATTTACAATAATATATAAAACAGAAAAGCTACAAATCATTTTAAAAATTGAACAAATGGTATGGCAAATAACTTGTGAAAATAGTGGGTGATTCATTTTCTGTTATTAATTTCATTATGGATTAATGAAATAAAAACAGAAAAGCAGCAAATGTTCTCATTTGAGAAGCTGGAAACGGCAAATGCTAGTGTCTAACAAAAAAAAATAAATAAATAATAGATTAATTGAATATTTCACCACTAAAATCAAGCCTTTTTCCACCTGATACTTCCCTCTGTACTGAACCAAATATACGATGTACACGACCTTTACTTTTATGTTTCACATGTGAAATGTCTTTTCTTTATCGTCATTTATATTTAGTCTTAAAGTAAAGAGGATTGAATATAACTCTCTGGTATCTGCAGAGAACCTTTGTTAGGCTTTGTACCTCCTGCATGCTCTTTTGCTATTTCACTTTGTTGCACATTTTATATGAATGTTATGGTATTATATGAGGGATATCTTTCCTTGCAGGACTGGATGTGAAGTGTGAGGCATGTCAGAGGTTTTTCCGAGATGGCCTGACCATCTCCTTCACAAAGATCCTGACAGACGAGGCAGTCAGTGGCTGGAAGTTTGAGATTCATGTGAGTTTTCATTGTTGCTTTGTATTTTGGTACTTGGAAGAACTAGCTTCTATAAGCCAAGGAATCAGTGATAACAGTCTAGGGTTTAATTTTTTTCTAATAAAAAAATCAACTCATGATACATTTAACAATTAAGGCTGGTGTATGTAATGTGCAGAAAAGCTACATTTTAGAGGTGACAACTTCCCTGATAACCATCTTTAGAATTTAACGCTGCTTTCAGTTCCCACAGGACACAACAACGCCGTAGTGGTTTAGATGGAAGGGATCAAAGGTGTTATGAAAGGTTGTCAAAAATCTATATTATTGTCAGGTGACGTGACTCAGCATAGTCACCTCAGCTTTATTTACTCTTTGACATCTTTACCCTTATCTCATTGTATGCATGCATTGTCCTGACCTGCATCCTGCCTGTAAATTGAGTTTTCGGTTCCGTTTTCTCAAAGCTGACGGAAAGAGGCAACGCCAGCAGTGATCAATGATCTTTTTGTTAGAAGTAGCTGAGGCTGGCTGTTGTGTTGTATTAGGGAGATTGACCTCTGGAACCTTTTCACAGTGAGACAAATAAGGACGTCAATGAGCAAAACGTCTCCTCCCGTCACTGTTAAAGTAATGTTGATTAGGTTTACATTTTGTTTAACCTTATTTTAGTACATTACACAGGATTTTACCTTATTTTTCATGATCACAGCTGCTTTGATTATTCTCATTAGTCACTCAAAATTGTAGTTGTTTGAGTGAAACTTTTTCCTTTTAAACTACATGACTGACATCTCTGAAAGCTTCTTTTGAATTCTGTGATGAGTTGGTCTCATATTGATTACTCATATCTGGCTCCTTCAGATCTGCGAACCAGTCAGCAGCCATGCAGAAGGGGCAGTAGACTGTCGTTTTCTTAATTAAATGATTAGCAGTCACACTTTTTATTTGTTTACGTGAAAATCTGGAGTTTTCACACCAAACATGTCAATGATTTGAGATGCCAGTTAAGGCACCAAAATGTGAGTCTTGACAGGTAGTTTATTTTAGGAGTTAAGTCTGCAGCAGCTGCTCTAGCAAGGCCCGCTTTACTGCAGGGTAACAGAGGCAGAAGCCATAAATAATATAGTATTTCTCATATTTCCAGGTAGATTGTATTAATGTAAATGTGTCAGTTATAACAATCAGCTTTTAAAAGCAAAAACCAAAAGCACATAATAATTTCAAGCGTTGACCCACACTATTGAGTCAGATTCGACTTGGTACTTGAAATTCTTATTTGGGGGCAGCCCTAATATGTATATGTTTTAGGCCATGGCATATGACTGGTCTCTTTATTTTTTTTTTGTGCAAAAAACATTTGAAATAAAGGGCTTATACTGTGACAAATATCTTCTGAAAAATGATATTGTGGTAATATATATTCAGCAGAGCTTCCATCCTTTCCTAACCTGTTTTCAACATACTGGGCCTCTGAATTCAACTGTAAGAGCTGCAGAAGAGTACATCCAGGAGATAAAAGGCTAAAATGAGAAAAAAATGAAAGATCTGAACATTAGCTGAGTTACAGGCTGATGTGCTAATGTGATCTTGCTAGCTTGTATTTTGCACATAGTGCATGGTTTTGGTAAAGCTTCGGTTTGATGGTTTTGTGGTTGGAATTTACTTTGTGTTGTTATGTTATTTGAGTGGTTCTGTAATTCTGTGTAATTGACAAGATGAGCAGGTGACGTATATGTGCACTGTTGTGTTCTGGGGATTCAGTGCAAATAAGATGATGTCAAATTGTATTTATGAACCCTTTTCAGATGAAAATACAAGGTTATTGTTACTAAACCGGAAGTGGATCGCAGCATTCCTGAGGATGGATATTTTCCAGTTGGCCTTGAAATTTTCTTTCTCTCCCATTCTTGCTTTCCTTCTCTGTCTCTCGTAGTCTAGTGGTTAATAATGTCATTGTTTTTTTTTCTACCCGTAATTGTTGTTTCACAGAGGTGTATCATCAATAACACACACCGGTTGGTGGAGCTGTGTGTGGCCAAGCTCTCTCAGGACTGGTTTCCTCTACTGGAGCTGCTGGCCATGGCCACCAACCCTCACTGCAAGTTCCACATCTACAATGGCACACGGCCCTCTGAGACTGTCCCCGCTGGAGCACAGCTGGCCGACGATGAGCTCTTCGCCCGACCACCAGACCCACGCTCTCCTAAGGTGAGTCACCACTGCAACAGTTGACCAAACATGACAATTGTACCCTTTTAATATAATGTCTTATGAGGCTAATCATAGACTCTTTGATCAGGTTAATGTCTTTGACAGACTAGATACTGCATGATATCACTCAACAAATATATTCCTATGATATGATAAATGTTTAGGCGTGTAAATTAAAATCATCTTGTCAGCAACAGTCATGCAGAAAAGAGGCTGTTTTCTTCCTCCAGAGGACAGTCGGCCTGTCTTGCTTCCTCTTAGACAGAATCCATAGAGTGACATTTTAGTCTTACCCCGAGGGTCCTCATGAAATAAAGAGAATCCCTCTCTGGAGTGGCCTGATAATGAAAGATATGGAACTCACAGTCCATAAGACACTTAGTGCTTGTGTCAGAAAGCAGATTGTATAAAAGAGAAGGTTGATACACCAGAGAATAGGAATTTTACAGTGAAAGAGCGATGAATACAGCGTGGGCACAGGGTCAGTATGAACAGTGCTGCGGCACTGCTTGCCTGTCTGCCTCTGCTGGCAGGAGGCCCAGGGCTACTTAGGGTTCCACTGTGTAACGATTAAGTCAGATTTTGCTACTGTTTTGCTTTTATTTTTTTAGGGTGGAAATTAATCAGTCATAAATATTAAACTATAATGCAAACTTTTTATTGGCAAAAAGAAGCAGTTAAACCTCTGGTCAGGTCATTGATGGAGGTTAGCGCCGCTGCTAGGTGCATATAGGGGAAACACTGCAGGTAGAGCTGTTTTGAAGTCTCCTTCATCCCCCGTCTAATACTGTGTCTCCTCCTCAATGACTTGGATCTCTTTTTCAAATGACACTTGAGGAAAAACAAATATAGGAGAAACTAAATATTGTTTTCTTTTGTTTTTCAAGCTTGTACTTGTGAACTTAGTTGGTGGAAAAAAATCTGGAAATTTGTTTGTTTTGTTTGAGGAAATTAATGTCAGTTATAATCCCAACAGGAAAACTCTTTGGAAAATGTGTCTCAACCATCTCTGTCAACATATTAAAGGCAACTTCTTCAATGTGTTTTTCACTCTTGTTTTTTTGCATTCACAGGGCTGGTTGGTGGACTTAATAAACAAATTTGGCACGTTAAACGGGTTTCAAATGTTACACGATCGCTTCATGAGCGGCCAAGCACTGAACGTCCAGATCATAGCTGCACTTATCAAGTAAGGCAATGAAAATGCACAATACATGTCAATTGGCTTTCCTTAACATTTTATGGGCAAGCAAAGTGCTCTCAGTGTAAAGTTTGTGTTTGCGCTGATTTTGTGTTCTCTGTGTTACAGGCCTTTTGGCCAGTGTTATGAGTTCCTCACATTGCACACGGTAAAGAAGTACTTCCTTCCAGTCATCGAGATGGTTCCTCAGTTTTTGGAGAATCTCACAGATGAGGAGCTGAAGAAAGAGGCCAAGAATGAAGCCAAAAACGACGCACTGTCCATGATAATCAAGTCTCTGAAGAATCTGGCTTCTCGTGTACCAGGACAGGAGGAGACCGTTAAGAATTTAGAGATTTTTAGGTTAAAAATGATTCTTAGGTGAGTATTAAAAGATCATGTCTTATCAACAGAGAAAGGGTTTTGTTCAAATTTGAGTGCAATTATAACCATACACATTTAATATGATTAGATATCAATTGATTAAACTCTCAATTTTTATCACCAGGTTATTGCAAATTTCTTCTTTTAACGGCAAAATGAATGCACTAAATGAAGTTAACAAGGTGATCTCCAGTGTGTCCTACTACACTCATCGGCATAACCCTGAGGAGGAGGAATGGCTGACTGCAGAGCGCATGGCGGTAAGCTCAGCTCAGCTCAGCTCTTAACTTCTGTGCTTTGCATCAAAGATTTCTCTTTATCTAAAATCCACTTCTCCTTTCTGTGTTGTCCTTATCCATCCTCAGGAGTGGATCCAGCAGAACCACATTCTGTCTATTGTGCTGAGGGACAGTTTGCACCAGCCGCAGTACGTAGAGAAACTGGAGAAGATCCTTCGCTTCGTTATCAAAGAGAAAGCTCTTACAATGCAGGATCTGGACAATATCTGGGCTGCACAGGTACACTGCAACTAACAATATTTTTAGTGTTATGCTAATGATTCATTGTTTAGTCTATAAAGTGACAAATGTGCATTACAAGTTAACAGAGCCAAAAGATTCACTTTAACATGTCATATGCAGAGTGTTTCTAATGACATGACACAAAGCAAGCAAGTTCTGTATTTACCTAATGCTACATAACAGAACTCATGTATATCGTTACTGTTCATGATATATTCTGAGTATGCTGGTATTCAATATTGGCTTTTGGTGTAGTTTAGTTGGGTCAACACAGGTAAAACTGGATAAAGTCTTCAATGGATGCCATCTTCTTCGCAATACAACAATACAACACTGCTACTTGAGTAGTTGTGATATGACATGACACAACATAGCTTTAAGTGCGTTATGTTGTTTTGTGCTACACTGGAGGGACAAACTGTAGTTTGAGAAAGCTAAGTGAAAATAGCTTGGAGCTATTTTGTAATTATTGTATGTTTTGGAGTGGCACGAGATTACCTGTTGAGCATCCAGGTGGTTGTCTGGTCAGGTTTTTCATCTTTACCACATTTTTTATAATGGTGAGCAACAACCCTACCAAACAATTACGTCAGTCAGGTTTCTTGCCCAGTTATGTTTTTAGACTGGAAATGATCCTCAACATCACTCACTCTACCAGGTACTGAGCTCATAAAACTAGCGTTTGTGCTACCGACAATGCCAGTACAGGTTGCGCCTGCATGGCATGATCAAGACACACAGCTGTAGATTTGGCTCTGGTCACATCTAGAGTAGAAGCAGAGTAGGGATTTCTGGCACAACTTTACCTACTCCCATGATGCATGGAGAAGGGAAGAGGTCTGAAGAGGTCAAAATTCCTCTTGTAGTATAAAGAGCAACTTATTTGTTAGACCGCTTTTCAGCTAGTGGACTTTATCAAGGTCATCAGGGTCCGATGAAGCTTTGGTCTCACAATGAAGTTGTTCTTTATATACATGTGTTGCTGGAGTTATGACCTCTTCATACCCAGAGCAGAGCAATTTTACATTAAAGTTAAAATATAAATTTGTTTTCAAAGGAACATCCAATCAAAGTACATAGTAGAAATCGTGGCTCACTTAACTGTAACTAAAGCACAACTGCAGTTGTACATTGTAAACAAAAAGATGGCTGCTGCAAAAAGTACACTCTTAATTACCAATTGTCCACATTGCAAATGCAGCAACTCCCTGACACTGCTGAGACGTCTGGTGGTGGACATAAGAGGTATTTTGTTACTCCAACAGTCGGGTTATTGTCTCTGTATATCTGCAGGCTGGTAAACATGAGGCCATTGTAAAGAATGTCCACGACCTCCTGGCCAAGCTAGCGTGGGACTTCTCACCTGAGCAGCTTGATCACCTTTTTGACTGTTTCAAGGTGAGTAAGAGTTGTATTGATCAATCACTGGATCACAGATCATAAAGGGTTGTTAGACGCTATACACTATATTCTATACCTTTTTTCATTCGTTCTTGGTTGTTCTTCTTGTGCAGGCAAGCTGGACCAATGCCAGCAAGAAGCAGCGTGAAAAACTGCTGGAACTTATCCGGCGCTTGGCTGAGGATGATAAGGATGGGGTGATGGCCCACAAGGTCCTCAACCTGCTGTGGAACCTGGCACACAGCGATGATGTGCCTGTAGACATCATGGACCAGGCTCTTAGTGCTCACATCAAGATATTGGATTACAGTTGCTCACAGGTACGTGTTGTTGGTTGTTGTTTTAAAGGTGAATGGCATGCAGAATAACAGATTGGAGGGCTTATTTAACTCAATGTACTGAGGATGTTTAATTTTCACTCACAGGACAGAGACACACAGAAGATTCAGTGGATAGATCGCTTCATAGAGGAGCTACGAACCAATGACAAATGGGTGATCCCTGCCCTGAAGCAAATCAGAGAAATCTGTAGCCTCTTTGGAGAAGCCCCTCAAAACCTTAGGTAAGGTCATGGTTAAAATAATTTTATATTACAGGAACACATTATAATGTTGGCAAGTATGAAGTGTTTATTTGGCATAGTTTTAAAGTATTTTATTTTGAATTATAATTATTTGTTTTGCACATAATGCATGAACACCCACAAGAAAAGCAGCAAGTCTCTTAGTTTTCTCATATTTGACAGCTGACATTCCTGGCATTTTTTTTTATCACAGATGAGGCATGTCAACTCTTATGCTTGGCACCCAAGAGAGTAAATGGCCAACCAGTTTATTGTCGTATTGTTGCAAGATAACATCACAATTGTCCTCTGCAGCTCATCCCCGTGCACTACTTAAACATCAGTGGTGACCAACAGGGCTGGCCAATGCACCCAAAATTTTTACTGATATCTGTCACTAAACCAAATTTTGCTCTTCCTCATTTTGAGTGTTTTGGTATATTCTGAAAACATGTCCCACTGTGTGGCCATGAGGCCCCTGTAAATCAAGCATTACATTTATTTGGCCACTATCTTTTTTTTTTTACTTGGATGGTTTGATGAAAGAGATGCTCATTTTTCTTTTAGAGAATGAAAGGAGCGGAAAGGTACATTTACTTTGTTGGCTTTGTTACACTGTAATAAAGCAAACTCTGTAACTGTAGTTGAAAGATGTTGATAGGTTCAGGTCCAACCTTAATCACTCCAAGCTCGTGCCTAAACTCAGTCACATCCAGCCAGTCGAAATGCCCACTTCTGTCTGCAGCTGACTAGCTAGTTATCGGTCTAGTCTGGTAGCTAGCTTGTCAAGTAAATGTTCAGTATATATTCAAAGTTACTGTTAGTGTTTACATGAATATTTTTTAAATCATTGGCCTTTTTCACAGCAGACACTTAAACCTGTCTTGGGAGGAAAAGCACAGTTATTACTAACAACGTTAACAACTATCTATCTATCTATCCAAATGTCCCAGTATGATGTGAGAGGGAGTTAGTATGCACAATACCAAAACCCTGAAAGCGATGCAGCTTAACGGAATTCAGCCATCATCAGTTTTGTTATTTACACTGCTTTTCCTACTGTGATAGGTCAAAATGTCTTCAATGAAAAAAGCCTATTTGTTATACATGCTTATAAGAAGCGTAGGTTTAGCATAATTCAGAACTTGTTCTGTCCGTGAATCATGTTGTGAGGACTTTAAGGTGTCAGGGAGTTGTAGTTCTAACCAGGGTCTACAATGCCAACAAACATGATAATTTATTTAACATTACCATGGTAAATTTGTGAAATTATTGTGAGATTGATTTGAAGTCATATTGTTCAGCATTAATCATAAATTATTATATTTTTCTAGTCAATATAGAAAATATGTAGTATACATGCCTGTTGTTTTTCAGAAAGAAAATGCCAATTAACATACAAACGAACTTAGTGGGGTAAGTTGAGTGCTAATTCCAGGGTTCTACCTATTTCTTTTTCACGTCAAGTCTAACTTTCTCTTTGACATGTTTATGATGTATACTATGTAAAATGTAAATCTCTGTCATGAATTCGCTTAAGCAATTCTTTCTTGGGTTTCATCTCAAATGACTGATTCCTCATCCAATCTTCTGTTCAAAGTCCTGCACATGTGTAGTTCAGTCAAGCAAGTGACATACATTGAGGCAAGACACTTATGTATTCTGAATAATGGCAAAATTCAGGGGTTTGGGGGGCATTAAATTGTACCGTCTCTGCTCTTACTGTTAGAAACCTTTGCAACCCAGATGCTCTCTCATCACATTATTTGTTGCACATTTTCAATTTCTGATTTGAAAATGTGCTACAAAGAATTTCTTTCTTTTTCTTAGACCTAAGCTCATTAGGATTAAGAAATTGAAAATTAGGCCAAAAGAGAAAAATAGATCATAGATCAATAGGACTAAAAGCTGTGGTCACAATCGTGCAATATGAAATATTATATTATTATTATTGGAATAGGCACTGATTAAGTGGTATAGTCTATATAATGATAACCATTAACAATTATCATTATGTTTGTTCTTAGATGATTCATTTTATGTCATTTGATTTCATTACGAAGCAGTATAATTAGAAAATTGCTTGAGACAATTGTTTATATTGAATGCAATTTCAGGTTAGATAAAATCAAAGTGCGGTTTCTGAACGCAAGCCAAGTCCAAAAAATGTATGAGGCGTGGTTACCATAATTTCTGAAAAGAGGTTAACTCTACCTTGTATAGATTTCTCTAGATGCACTTGTTGGGCGTTTCTGTGCACTTTCTCAGTATAACACAAGTCATAATGCATATACAGAATAGTCCTTTTTATAGACAGTTACACAACTTAATGAAAGGTCCTTTGAGATGGAGCCCCATTCTTCCTGATGCCAGCTCCTTTCAGCACAAATCATTCAATGCAAAATATCAGGGGTATTTCATGCCTTGAACCAACGTATTCAAATTTATCCTAATATTTTCCCTGCATTTCGTATGCGTATAGATCTTTTACTTGAGAAATGTAGTAACACTAGTAGTAGTTGTTCTATTCAGCGTAATCCTGCCACTGCTAATAAGAAACTGGAGTCATAATGTAACTGCAGAATTTGAATAAATCCAATTCTTTTTTTTAAGATAAATTTGGCATTGGTAATTTAAACAGATTTTAGTATGTTGCATGTGGCTCTTGGTAGTACAGTGGATTGCAGGCTCATTTCAAGCCAAAAACATTGTTTTATGTGGAAAACAAGGCAGGAAATGGCCTTTATTGATATGACCTCTTCTGCTGGTTATTCTATGACACACACACACACACACACACAAATACACCAAAAGCTGCTTTCTTTATGTCCCTGATAGAAACAAATGAGAAATCAGTCATGCTATGTTTTCTAAATCAGAAATAGTGTTGCTAAAAGTATGTCAGCTTCATTTTCACTTTCTTTTTTAGTCTTCCTTGCTTCATCATTGAATTTCTGTTTGCCCCCCTTACGACCTTCACTCCTCCTGCTGTTCTCTCTTCAGTCAAACCCAGAGAAGTCCTCATGTATTTTACCGCCATGACTTGATCAACCAGCTGCAGCATAACCACGCTCTGGTCACCCTAGTGGCTGAGAACCTCTCGGCCTACATGGAGACCATGAGGCAGTTCTCCAAAGGTACACTGTCGCGGCCAGAAATGGCACCCTGTGTTAGTCAGACATTTTCATAGGTACAGCAGTTGGATCAGGAATGTGCACTGTCTGCTGTCTGACTGGTCGTATGTGTGCTTTTACAGAAGAACAAGCAGAGTTTGACCCCCAGACGGTCAGGCCAGGAAGCCGCTACAGCCATGTCCAGGAAGTACAGGAACGACTCAACTTCCTAAGGTACAACATCACCTTAAACATCTCACACTCAAATACATCAAATGAACAAGGGTATTGTAGTTCCCTAAAAGCTGAGACTACAGCTAGGAATGGAAGAAATATAAATATAAAAACCTTAATTATCAAGCATATTCTGCCTTAACAAAAGCTGTACTTTGAGTTGAGTAGGGGTCAAATCTCATAATGTGTTGGCTCAGATCAGCTATAATAAATTGCCAATGCATTGCTACTAGATCCATCCAATTATTCTCATACCCATTCAAAGACAAATTTGGTCAGTTTTATGAAAATCGCAGCACAGAGAATGTTGAAAAAGATTGATTAGAAAACATACTGTTGCATTTGCGCAACGGTTGCTTGACATTCAGTTTTCATCTGTTATGATTTTACATCTTCATCAAAATCTAAGGTAATATTTATGCATATATATATATGTGTGTGTGTGTGTGTGTGTATATATATTATATATATATATATATATATATATATATATATATATATATATATATATATATATATATATATATATATATATATATATATATATATAGTAATGTAGGAAGAAAGATGTATATAGATAATATACTGTTTAATGTAGGCCTCAAATGTCTCAACCTATGGGAGCTGCACAGTACATCCACAGTCGTGTCCTTTAGCCCCTAAGCTGCTCAATTGAAGTACCTTGTTCAAGGACAACAGTGGGTAATTGGGGAGAAGTAAGTGGTTAGCCAGGGACTTTACCCCCACCAGCAATTATGATGCAAGTCTGGGACCAGCTACATGACCTTCACAAGCACGTTTCTCTAACCTTCAGGCCACCAGTGTCCACTATTGATTTTCTTTCTTGTCTTTTTGCCAGGTTCCTGCTAAAAGATGGCCAGCTGTGGTTGTGTGCCCCTCAGGCCAAGCAGATTTGGAAGTGTCTGGCTGAGAATGCAGTGTTTCTCTGTGACCGTGAGGCCTGCTTCAAGTGGTACGGTTTGATTTGATCTATCCTGGTCTTCGGATTAAATGAATTCCCTTCATCACCAAATGTCTGTTCTGAATGCTGTGTTACTTTCCTGCCACCCAATAGGTACTCCAAGCTGATGGGTGATGAGCCAGACCTGGATCCAGACATCAATAAGGACTTCTTTGAGAACAACGTTCTGCAGTTGGACCCATCTCTTCTGACAGAGAATGGCATGAAGTGCTTTGAGAGGTTCTTCAAGGCTGTCAACTGCAGGGAGGGCAAGCTGGTAGCAAAGCGCAGGGCCTACATGATGGATGACCTGGAACTAATAGGCTTGGACTACCTCTGGAGGGTGAGGAGATTTGTTGCAACAGGCACACTTAAACAGATGTTTTTTGTTTAGGGAGGCAGATAGTTGTCCATTTAGTTGTCCATTTAGTCACCTTGGGCACCACTTAAAGCTCTGGAAGCAACAGACAGGTGTCTGATTTTATAAGCTTCTGGTTGGATTCATTTTTAAGTTTGTGTGTATTGCAGAGAAGGAGAGCAATACACTTTGTTGGGAAACACATTGATGATATGTGTAGGCTGTAGTTCTGACTGCATCACCAGTTGTACTGTGTGGTCCTGCTGACTAAACTCAGTCAGCAGAATCCCTTTCTGTCTTCAAAACAGCTTGAAGACCTGCTTCTTAAAGTACTTGCACACCTAATATCCTCTCTCTTTCTCTCTCTGATGATGTTATGCACTTATGTTACCTCGTGCATCTGCAATCCTTGTGGTACTTGTATCAGGTGGAATGTGGAAGTGTTGGGGCACTTACTCTCGAAGGCTCATTTTTACGTTGCTTTGGACAACACAATGTCTGCCAAAAGAATAAATGTAATTGGTTAGGCTCACATTACACTGCACTCTCTGCTCTGTGATAACTTAAAACTTTGATATAATGGTCCTAACTTGGTGCACATGTGAGGAAAATATGCTCTGCAGTTTGTCAGTACTGTGTACTTCTCATTGTAGCCTTGAGGTAGGAATTGCATCGTTAACAAAAGAGGGCTTGACAGTGGACACAGATATGACTGGCACTATGCACATATTTTTGAGATCCTCACTGTTCTGTTTCCACTATATTGCAAGAGAGAAAACAGCAGTCTTGTAGTACGTAAGGCCTTGCCCCCTCTTCTCTTCTGAGTGGTCAATAATGAGGCTCCTCACTTTAGTGCTTCGAACCTCCACAGACGTGTATGCACGAAAGTCAAAGTCAGACTCTCAGCTCTGAGTATGATTGAGAACCCTGCTTGGACAAAAAAAAATATTTTTGATATTCTTTCCTCTCCCAGGTGGTAATTCAAGGAAGCGATGACATCGCCAGCCGAGCCATAGACCTGCTGAAAGAGATCTACACCAACCTCGGACCAAAACTACAAGTCAATCAGGTACATTAACTGTTCTGTTTCTCTTGTCTCCTTCCTGTCGAGGTTTGTCTGTCAACAAATGTTGTAATGTCAAGAGGTCAATTTAAATAATTCGGTGTAATAACAAGTTACCTGGCTTCATCGTTGTACCCGTTCCTCTCCCTTTAGGTTGAAATTCATGAAGATTTCATCCAGTCGTGTTTTGACCGTCTGAAGGCATCCTATGACACCCTGTGTGTGTTAGATGGAGACAAAGACAGCATCAACTGCGCCCGTCAGGAGGCTATCCGCATGGTGCGAGTTCTCACTGTGCTCAAGGAGTACATTAATGAGTGTGACAGTGACTACCATGAGGAGAGGACTATACTGCCTATGTCAAGGTACGGTAACGATGACTGTGCATCAACTGGTTGATGCTTTGCCATGAAAATAGACTCCCAAGTCACCAAAGATGCCTTGAAATAAATAAGAGTTTTAGTTTGATAAAATTATAAGAATAAATAAAATCAACATTATCGTCAACCCAGTCCTGACAGACCTGATGTCTGACAGGTCACACATTAGAGTTCATATACATTACTTCTCAAAATTTGGTAAATTGTTGCCCATCACTTTTCACCGTTTGAGTATGAAGGCTCCAGAACAAGGAAAAAGTCTATTTGCTTTATTCACACTTATCACCATGTTCCTCCGCAGTGAAATATACGTGATACAGAATAGAAGGTTGCAAGTATTTACGGTTTCACTTCCTCTTTCTTCCATTTCTCTTGCAGAGCTTTCCGTGGGAAGCATATCACGTTGATCGTCCGTTTCCCCAACCAAGGGCGCCAGGTAGATGACTTGGATATCTGGTCACACACCAATGATACAATCGGCTCAGTTCGACGCGGCATCCTAAACAGGATCAAAGCAAATGCTGCACATACCAAGATAGAGCTTTTTATTGGTGGGGAGGTTGTTGATCCAGCTGACGACAGGAAGCTGATTGGACAGCTCAATCTGAAGGACAAAACGGTGAGACCTTTTCATTAAAAGTGCTGTGCTTCCTCTGTGCTTTTCTATGTGCGTACACATAATGGAAACTCTTATTTTTACTGTTCATTACTTATGCATTAAAATGAGTGATCCTAACCATTGTGTCCACGTCAGAAGTAACACTTTATTTTGAAGCCAAAATGACTGTTGAACTGATGGTTAGTTTTGTTATCTATTAGATCAGCATTAACTCACTGTAATTTCCTTTGTACAGCTTATCACGGCCAAGCTGACCCAGGTGAGTGCCAACATGCCCTCAAGCCCAGACAGCTCCTCTGACTCATCCACTGGCTCTCCTGGTAACCACGGCAACCACTATAGCGATGGGCCCAACCCTGAGGTGGAGAGCTGTCTTCCTGGCGTGGTAGGTTTGCAGCACAGTTACTGTATTAATTAAACCATTAATTGACAATGTATGACCGATGTTAAATTAAATGCAAATTTAATAATTATAATGAGCAGTCATTTTTAATTATTACTTAAACTTTTTTATCAGATGGCTTATTTATCATTGTATGTTGATCAGTATGTTAACAGCAGTACTCTTAACACCCTCTGCCCTGTTTCACAGATAATGTCGCTGCATCTGCGCTACATTTCCTTCCTGTGGCAGGTGGCCGACCTGGGCTGCAACCTCAACATGCCACTGCTGAGAGATGGAGCTCGAGTTCTCATGAAACTCATGCCCCCAGGTATACGCGCACCTGTACTCTCAGTATATTATCCAGCCAATTTACTTGATGAAAACACGCAGCTACACACATACACAGGCACCGTTATCTCAGTGGTCATGTTTGTGCTGTTTCTGTGTCCTTAGATAACACTACAGTGGAGAATCTGCGAGCTGTGTGTCTGGACCACGCCAAGCTCGGTGAGAACAGCCTCAGTCCGTCGCTGGACTCGCGCTTCTTCGGCCCCTCACCCTCACAAGTGCTCTACCTCATTGAGGTGGGTCTCAGTGTGCTTTTGCATCACAAGTTGTGATACTTTTTGTGCCCTGTTAAACATGTTTTTTTTGCATTGTCTGCTTGAATAGCCTGTGATGTAGTAGTGTGCCATTGTGTTGATTTTTGTGTGAACTGCAGTACTACAACTTTATTAGCAGTCATAACAGTAATTTTCCCTTGTGAGACACGCCACATATTTATATACTGTATTAGCTGGATAACTGCAGTGTGCCACATTTGAGAGTTCCTGCTTATACTCAGTAAAGATACCAACAAACACCACTAATCCTTCTGTGTGAGACAGGCCCGGTGTTTCTGTTCTGTGTCTGTCTATAAGAAAGTTCACACTATTCTTGCCCATGTTCCAGGTTGTTTATGCTTTGCTGATGCCAGCCAGTGCCACTCTTGGCGAAGACGCCAGCGACTTCCAGTACAATTTCTTGAAGAGCGGTGGGCTGCCCCTGGTGTTGAGCATGCTCACCAGGAACAACTTCCTCCCATCGGCTGACATGGAGACACGGCGCGGGGCTTACCTCAATGCGCTGAAAATCGCCAAGCTGCTCCTTACTGCCGTAGGCTTTGGGCATGTAAAAGCTGTGGCAGAGGCCTGCCAGCCCAACGCTGAGGGAAATATTCCTGTCTCTCCGGTTAGGCCACACACATAACTCACACAGAGATACACCTGTATGACTGGTTCCTTAATAGTTGACTGCCATATCTCTGACATGTCTTTTCTTCATACCCCTATTACCATTGTCCACAGATTAATCAGGCCACGCATGACCAGGCCCTGGTCCTCCAGAGTGCCCTGCAAAACATCCCTAACCCTGCCTCAGAATGCATGCTGCGCAATGTAGCCATCCGCCTGGCCCAGCAGATTTCCGACGAGGTAACAGAAAATGTAAGAGATTTGATTTTTCTAACGTTTGTAATATTAGAATACCGAGAACTAGTGGCAGTAATGAATCTTAATGAATAGTTTCTATAGGCACTGTATGGCAGGTAGTAATTTAAGGGTAAATGTCTGAATAGATGAGCTAGTAATAAAGATAGATACCCACACTTGAAAATGTTATATTTAATGTAGTGTTCGTTGTAATAAAGATGAGAAGAGGATAGTAAGAAACAAAAACCAGACAAGTAGATAAAGTCTATTTATGTTGAGTGGTGCTGTTTGTAATAATGGCTTTTATGGGACCATTTTTTTCACCAGAATTTCTTCCAGGCATCGAAGTACATCCCAGACATTTGTGTGATCCGAGCGGTACAGAAAATAGTGTGGGCATCAGGCTGTGGTACAGTGCAGCTCGTCTTCAGTTCAAATGAAGAAATCAGCAAGATATATGAGAAGGTAAGTTGCCTTTGAATGTTGTTGCTCTTCGTGAGAGGTTTTGGTTTTAAGTTTTGTTGAATGTAGTCCATAATGGAATAAAGTCAGTGCTGCACATCCCTCCATAATAGATGCAGAGTGTTGTAGAACCTAGAAGAGCTCTTGATGGGCTTAGTGGACTTTCAGGGGATTAGCAAAAGATTAAAAATTGCAATGCTGTATGTATTTTTCTATATTTCTTCATCTTTCTTTTTCTTGTTAGACAAATGCAGCTAAGGAGCCAGACGGGGAAGATGAGCAGGTGTGTTGCGAGGCCCTGGAAGTCATGACACTGTGTTTCGCCCTCATGCCCACGGCTCTTGACACACTCAGTAAGGAGAAGGCTTGGCAGACCTTCATCATAGACTTGCTGCTACACTGCCACAGCAAGTAAGTACACCAGGATGCGTTCCAACCAATTGCTGAAGCATAAACGTACCGACCTAAATGGCGGCGACATCCTCATCATCTGTAGCCTTTTATAGTTCTGGCAGAATATCGTGATGGTGATGTTGTCATTTGTGTTAAACAGATCTGTGCGCCAAATGGCCCAGGAGCAGTTTTTCCTGATGGCAACTAGGTGCTGTATGGGCCATCGACCCCTCCTCTTCTTTATCACCCTCCTCTTCACCGTGCTGGGGGTGAGTGGCTATATGCCTTGTGTTCTTAAAGTCCATCATTTTTAATTGCTTACAAGATCCTAACTTCAAATTGTCCGTGTCCAGAGTACAGCCAAGGAGCGAGCCAAACATGCTGGAGACTACTTCACTTTGCTCAGACATCTTTTGAACTATGCCTATAACAGCAACATCAACCTGCCAAATGCTGAGGTGCTGCTTAACAATGAGATCGACTGGCTGAAACGGATTAGGGTAAAACTGCATGTTAATCACATGATCTGTTTTTAATAGGTTAAGTGTTTTAGCCAATGTGTTGTATTACGCCCCCTTAAAAAGCCTGTTGTTTGGCGCTCACAGCTGAGTGTGGGGCAGAGTTGATGGTACACAATATGTTTGCCTTTACTAGGATGAGGTTAAGAGGACAGGGGAGACTGGTGTGGAGGAGACCATCTTGGAGGGCCACCTTGGGGTCACCAAAGAGCTTCTAGCCTTCCAGACGCCAGAGAAGAAGTATTACATCGGCTGCGAGAAAGGAGGAGCAAACCTCATTAAGGTACAACAAGTAGGCCATACCAGAATCAGTTAATATAAAGAGAATGGATGGTTTTCCTTTCTTCTCTTCAGTCTCCTTTCTCATAACATTACTAAGAGGTCTTTTCTCCCTTTCTTCTTGATTAGGAGCTGATTGACGACTTCATCTTCCCAGCATCTAATGTGTACCTGCAGTACATGAAGAGTGGGGAGTTCCCCACGGAGCAGGCCATCCCAGTGTGCAGCACCCCTGCTTCCATCAACGCTGGCTTTGAGCTCCTGGTGGCACTGGCTGTTGGCTGTGTCCGCAACCTCAAGCAAATAGTCGACACCCTGACTGATATGTACTACTTAGGTAGGGAGACACCAGTGTGGCAATTTCATAGATGCATTTCACTGACTATTTATAAATGACATCATGCCTCTCCTTCCAGGCTGCGAGACACTGACGGAGTGGGAGTACTTGCCTCCGGTGGGGCCACGGCCCAACAAAGGCTTTGTAGGTTTGAAGAATGCCGGGGCCACCTGTTATATGAACTCTGTCATTCAGCAGCTGTACATGATCCCTCCAATCCGCAACGGCATCCTGGCCATTGAAGGCACAGGCACTGATGTGGATGATGACATGTCAGGGGATGAGAAGCAGGAGAATGAGGTACAGTGAGAGTTCATGTTGCAATAAAGCCTCCTCATGAACACAATGACATACAGAAGCAAAAGTAAATGAACAACTGTTCATGTGGAGACATGATAGTTATGTTTCATCTGCATGTTTGGCTCCACAGAGTAATGTGGATCCTCGTGATGAGGTGTTCAGCTACCACCATCAGTTTGATGATAAACCCTCCAGTAAGTCAGAGGACAGGAAAGAGTACAACATTGGGGTACTACGTCACCTACAGGTCATTTTTGGACATCTGGCTGCATCCAGACTGCAGTACTATGTCCCTCGGGGATTCTGGAAACAGTTCAGGTATTTTGACTTTTGACTGGATCTGTGTTTTGCCTGTTTTGCAATTGCTGATGTCTAATTGTCTTCTTTCCGTTCTATCCTTTTTAGGTTATGGGGTGAGCCAGTGAACTTGCGGGAGCAGCACGATGCTCTGGAATTTTTCAACTCTTTGGTGGACAGTCTGGATGAAGCTCTGAAAGCCCTGGGCCACCCCGCCATGCTCAGCAAGGTGCTCGGAGGCTCCTTTGCTGATCAGAAGATCTGTCAGGGATGCCCTCACAGGTGAGGGCAGTCCTTTTTCCTGTACTTACTGGAAATATAAACTTCAGACTGCCTTTGGTTCTTGTTATCTAATTAATATTTGTTTGTCTTGTCAGGTATGAGTGTGAGGAGTCGTTCACAACACTCAATGTTGACATCAGAAACCACCAGAACCTGTTGGACTCCATGGAGCAGTATGTTAAAGGAGATCTGCTTGAGGGGGCCAACGCCTACCACTGTGAGAAGTGTAATAAGAAGGTGAGAATGGAGCACCCATCTAGTCGCCAGCCAATGATAGAATGTGTCATAAAGTGCTATGGTAAGATAGAGAAGGCATTAATGGCTGTCCAATGGTGTACTGAAAAGGATCTGTTTTCTTTTTCTCCTGAACTTGTTGGAGTGTTATTAGAAGGGCCAGAGAGGTAACCATTTAATGTTTGATGTCCTTGTCAGGTGGACACAGTGAAACGCCTGCTGATTAAGAAGCTGCCACCTGTCCTGGCCATCCAGCTGAAGCGCTTTGACTATGACTGGGAGAGGGAGTGTGCCATCAAGTTCAATGACTACTTTGAGTTCCCGCGGGAGCTGGACATGGAGCCGTACACAGTAGCTGGTGTGGCCAAGCTAGAGGGCGATGACGTCAACCCGGAGAACCAGGTGATCCAACAGAACGAGCCCTCTGAACCCACACCTCCAGGCAGCTCTAAGTATCGTCTGGTGGGAGTGCTGGTCCACTCAGGCCAGGCCAGTGGCGGACACTACTATTCCTACATAATCCAGAGGAACGGGGGTGATGGCGAGAAGAACCGCTGGTATAAATTTGATGATGGGGATGTGACTGAGTGTAAGATGGATGATGAGGAGGAGATGAAGAACCAGTGCTTTGGAGGGGAATACATGGGCGAGGTGTTTGATCATATGATGAAAAGGATGTCGTACCGGAGGCAGAAGCGCTGGTGGAATGCCTACATCCTATTCTATGAGCGTATGGACTCACTGGACAAGGACAGCGAGCTTGTCAAATACATCTCGGAGTTGACCATCTCCTCCACCAAGCCGCATCAGGTCAAGATGCCTGGTGTCATCGAGTGCAGCGTCCGCAAGCAGAACGTCCAATTCATGCACAACCGAATGCAATACAGCCTGGAATATTTCCAGTTCATTAAGAAACTTCTGACCTGTAACAGTGTCTATTTAAACCCTCCTCCAGGTATGCATCTTTTTTTGTGTGCACTGCTAAATGGGTCTTTAAATGCAAAAGTAATTCAGTGGATCTTGTGTATTATTTTATATTGAGAGATAGAAAAAATGAAATGAGTCTAGGAAACCACTTAACCTCAACTCAAACCATGGGTGGGATGTTTTAGAAGGGCTGTAAAAACACAAAACCGCACACACAAGCTGGCTGTTGAAACAGATGTTGTCCTGGTAAATGATGGTTGTGATCACAATAATGTTTTTTATGAACACAATCTAGTCTTTGCACACGGTGTAGCTGTTTTTGCTTATTTTATTTAACCAGGTAATGCCCATTAAAGTTGAAAACCTTTAGGAATCGATCTCTGGCCAAGATGGCAGATAAATAAAATTGCAGATAAAAACGATACAAGAACAGGCAACAGATACAACAATATTAAGAAGGGTAAAATAATAATAAGAGACAGACCCTTAACCAGATTAGTGTTTACGTCTGTCTTTTTCCACAACATGGGTAAATAAATCAGGGATCGACAATATACCTGATAAGGAATGGTTGGCACTTCAAACGTACAGTTCAACCCTTTCGTGTGCTTGATTGTGAGAGTGACTGTGAATGTGAGTAACACGTCACTCTTCCGGTTATGACTTTGCATTTCCAATAACCCCAGAGCGGGTATCATCATATCTCTACTGTGGATTTCAAAGCTTCTCTCTTAAAGATATAGCAGCTGCCATTATCATTTTTTTATCACTAATCTCTGGCTTGCTTGTCTAAAGAGCTTTTCATTTCAAAATGATGCTAATACACAGCAACCCTGTGGAAAGAACTGGTGGTCAGTAGCGTTTAGCATTGGCTGCCGAGAAATGCACTGCCTCTGTAATGCATTATTAATGGCGCCAGGGCCCCGTAATGTTCCACAGGAAAAATAAATGTTTGAGGGCAGTCGTCAGTGAAGAAGCACTTGATTGGGACAGAATGATTCAGGTCTTGAAGAACATGTAGTGTATGGTGGATAATACGTTTTGTTTGCTGCCTTCTATTAAAATCCTTTTCAGCAGCAGCAAAGTGATTTTTAAAAACAATGTATTGCTGTAAGCTAGATTTTTAGGTAACACATGACCCAGTATGTTAG
This sequence comes from Enoplosus armatus, assembly GCF_043641665.1. NCBI lineage: Eukaryota > Metazoa > Chordata > Actinopteri > Centrarchiformes > Enoplosidae > Enoplosus > Enoplosus armatus. The sequence continues at coordinate 7,170,386 of NC_092190.1, read as the reverse complement.
TTTGAATGTATGATTTGATATTTTAGCGATTGGCCTCACTCAGAGATCAGTGGACATGTTTTTGTAGCATGCTCTGAGCTTTAACGCTGCTGTCTCACATTCTGAGCTGACTACTTCCCAGCTGCTGTGTTATCATCTTCCTTTTCGTGTTTCATCTTAGTTTATGCTGGACGAGACATGACTTTCTGGCATTCAGTATCTTTTACGCCATTATTTATAATATGTATATAAAGTACAGTCAGTCAGCAGTAGGACAGTCGCACATTATTCATTGTGTTGACTCAGTACTCCAGCACATTGGATTTGACATGAAATAATGACTATGGAGTTAAAGAAACAACTGTCAGCTTCAATTTGAGGATGTTTACCTCTGTATAGGAATTATACAAGTTTTGGAAACTACAAATAAAATGGGTTTCAAGACAAATCCAATGTGCTGGAGTACAGAGCCAAAACTAAGGAAAATGTGTCACTGCCTTTAGCAATGCTAATAAGTGACAGGATTTGTGATTGGTAGCAATTCAGTAATTTAATCCAACAATGAGTAAAACTTAGTGTACCTTCATAAATCGTTGTGAGCTTATGTTATTGTACCCGGAAGAGTTTCAATGTTTTGTTAATCCTGGCTCTGTTTTTATCAGGACAAGACCATCTTCTGCCAGAGGCAGAGGAGATTGCTATGATAAGTGCTCAGCTGGCTGCTAGGTTCCTCTTCAGCACAGGTTTCCACACCAAGAAAGTAGTACGGGGTCCTGCCAGTGACTGGTAAGCTCTGTCTGCCTCTGTGTTTTGGGGATTTCTCTGTTTTATCCGTCTCTATAAATATTCTCCTTGTCCTTCCCTCCAGGTATGACGCCCTCTGCATCCTGCTGAGACACAGTAAGAATGTACGCTATTGGTTTGCACACAACGTTCTGTTCGCTTACCCTAACCGGTTCTCGGAGTACCTGCTTGAGTGCCCGAGCGCTGAGGTCCGTGGTGCATTTGCCAAGCTCATCGTCTTCATCGCTCACTTCTCCATGCAAGACGGCCCCTGTCCCTCCCCCACCGCTTCGCCTGGACCCTCTACTCAGGTTGGTGCCAGACTTTAACTGAGCTCTTTGGAAAATGTTCTTTTATTAGGACTTTCTGGAAGATACTTGATTCTTTTTGAGTCACACATTTCCTGGAAGTTACTTTAGGCACTTTGTATCATAAAGCGGTTTCTCATGCTGTTCTTTTGATCGACGTAACCCTGCTGTGGTTTGTCATTTGTTTTCCATGTTTGTGTATCAGGGCTGTGATAACCTCAGTCTAAGTGACCACCTGTTGAGAGCTGTACTCAACCTGCTCAGAAGAGAGGTTTCTGAACACGGCCGTCACCTGCAGCAGTACTTCAACCTCTTTGTCATGTATGCCAACCTTGGTAAGGAGCACACTGCGATCACGCTCCTGTCATGTGCATCTGTTCCTCAGTGAATTGTACAAGCAAGGTTTATGCAAAATATAATTCATAATGTGTTTGGGACTTACAATGCTGCTTCCCTTTCTTTTCCCTCCTCACTATTCCTACCACACACAGGCCTGGCAGAAAAGACCCAGCTGCTGAAGCTGAATGTCCCTGCCACTTTCATGTTGGTCGCTCTGGACGAGGGTCCCGGCCCTCCCATTAAGTACCAGTACGCTGAGCTGGGCAAGCTCTACACTGTGGTCTCCCAGCTGGTCCGATGCTGTGACGTCTCTACACGCATGCAGTCCTCCATCAATGGTGAGGGTTTTATTCGGAGCCAGTAATAAATCATGAAACGGCCTGGGATGGTTCGAGGTGGGGAGAGCTGGAGCCCAATGAGGATTTTCATCCTTGCTCAGGATCTAGTGACTGACAAAGCAGCCACTCTGAGCCTCTTGTCTTGTATTGGCAGAGCTTGGAGCTGAGGGCTTTCAGAGATGATGGATGAAAGAACGTATATATATATTTGCCTCTAATAACTACATGTATTTCAGATTATTTCTTCTTCTCTACCCTCTCCAGGTAACCCTCCTCTCCCTAACCCGTATGGTGACACCAACCTGACAGCCCCAGTGATGCCTGTGCAGCAGCTGGTGGCAGAGATCCTGTTTGTGAGGACCAGCTACGTGAAGAAAATCATCGAGGACTGCAGCAACTCTGAGGAGACGGTGAAGCTGCTTCGCTTCAGCTGCTGGGAGAACCCTCAGTTCTCCTCCACAGTGCTCAGTGAGCTGCTCTGGCAGGTAAATGCTTCTTTAGACCAACAGGACATCCATAGTTCTGTAGGTGGCTTACTTGTATGTGTCCCTAAGACCCTATGTTCAGATTACGTTATGTGTTGTGTGTCTGCAGGTGGCGTACTCCTACACCTATGAGCTGAGGCCTTACCTGGACTTGCTGCTACAGATCCTGCTCATCGAGGACTCCTGGCAGACACACAGGTCAGACCGATGGCTCAGTGTGTAAATTCTGAGTGCTGCATTGTTTCGAATGTGATCAGAGTTTGAAATATCTCCCCATCTGGATGTGTAGGATCCACAACGTGCTAAAGGGCATTCCCGATGACAGAGATGGGCTTTTTGACACCATCCAGCGCTCCAAGAACCACTACCAGAAACGAGCCTACCAGTGCATCAAGTGCATGGTGGCCCTCTTCAGCAACTGCTCTGTGGCTTACCAGATCCTACAGGTACAATTACTGACTCTCCTGTTGTCTCATGGATTACACGTCACGCTACATTACACATACGCCATGAAATCAATATCTGACTTATGACACATAATCCTAGATATAGTTCTCCTTAGTATGTTATGTATGTAGTTACTTTTCCTCGATGAAGAGCATTTATTTTCTGCAATAAAGTTTACTTTATTTGTATTTTCTATACTCACTACACATTTCTTGCATCTCTACCAGCTGCTGTCTCTCCCAAGCACTATCTTAACATACACTCAAGACTCAGTGGTTGAATAAGAACAGATGCTCTCTTTGCTTTCTCCTGTCCGAGCACAGCACTAAAACAGTCAGATGACATGTTAAGAAAGGAAACTGCCTGTCGCATTCATTCATACAACAGTTCAACACTTGGAGCCATATATGCTAATCAGCATGTTCTTGTGTACACAGAGTAATGGTGACCTGAAACGAAAGTGGACGTGGGCAGTGGAGTGGCTCGGGGATGAGCTAGAGAGGAGGCCATACACAGGGAACCCCCAGTACACCTACAACAACTGGTCCCCTCCGGTTCAGAGCAACGAGACCTCCAACGGCTATTTCCTGGAGCGTTCACACAGTGCACGTATGACACTGGCCAAAGCCTGTGAACTTTGTCCCGAGGAGGTAATTGCATTGACATTGTACCTTTCTCACACACACACACACACACATGCACGCTCACTTTTGCCTAATGTCACATTAACATTATCTTCCAGTCTTAGGGATTGTGTTTAGGGAGACAAATCATACCACTATCTAAAGCTATAGGACACTGTATGTAGGTGTACAGAACAGCTGTTCAGAATCACTACAGTTCTGTCTGACTTTTCTGATTAAGTCAAACATCAGTATGGAAGGGGTCTTTCTGTTAAATGCAAATATATGAAATCAAGAAGGCCACGTGAATATTGGAAGTTACCTAAAAACACCACAGTAAAACATATCTTCATGGCCGAGGTTGCTATGAGAACATGTTAACAATGGTGTACAGTGTTGAAGGTAACAGAAAACTCCCCCAGAAATACTGTATGACTGAGCCAGATGAGCTTTAACAACCTGATGTGTACCACATCACTTCAACACAACAACCCACTGAATGGCAAAACATGACCAGCTTTTAACTGGTTTATATACAACACTGTTCAAAAGTTTGGAATCATCTGCTACAAAAGCTCGATTCAGTACAGTCAGAGATGGCTGAGAGGATATATTTTTGAATGGTCTTTCGTTTTGCGTTTAGGTCATAGAAAGTCCTATTTACAGATATATGGGTTTTTGTATGAAGGGTTTGCAAATAAAACATGTTTTTTACATGCAAACAAAACACTGTACAATGGTTCAACCTGACTGACAACTGAAAGGGCAGAAAGAGACAAAGATACTGCAGTTAAGTCAGAATGTAAGAAGTCATTGGTAAAACAAATGGGAAGCTTAGCATCAAAATCTGTGCAGATTTAAATTGGAACAGGTTCCTGTTTAAGTGTCAAGTGCGCAATAATGCCTCTAACGAGCTGGAATTAACAGGCATGTTTCTTTTAGCAAAGCTACTCTTAAAACTTCAAAATAGAAATAGAAGGTTAGGTGAGGCTTAGCACTATTGGGATTAGATCACAGTGTATCAGATGAACATACTATAGACTGATAAATCAAAGTTTAAACCTATTCAATCTGACCACTGAGTAGACTGCAGAGGGCCCAAAGAAGAAGTTGTAATCCAATAATAACAGTATTCACCCCTGTTATGCAACACTGTGGGGACATCAACTAAATGGAAGTTTTAATCATGTAATTATTCTTCTTTTGGGGCCTAAACTATTTCAAATGTAAATAATACATTTGTTGTCTGAATTATACTGTTTTTATCTGTGTTAAAATAGCCATTATTGACATCAATAACAAAAACATCAATATGTAACTAACAGGTGATTCCAAACATTTGAACGATTGTGTATGTAATAGCACTGAAGGGATTAACGAGTAACGAGTACTAGGCTGACTAGAATATTTATTTTCAATAATTTATCGGGTTCTCTATCTGATGTCATTATAAATTGAATGTTTCAGTTTTGTGGCTATGTGGCTTTGATAGAATAAATGATTTTATAGACCAAATTTTTAAATAGACTTTGAATGACTAATTGGAGCCATTAATTTAGTGTTTCCAACAAGCCATTAAATGTAAATGTCGTCCCTAAGTTACAGCTATGATATGTTTACTATGCTGAATATGTTTTGTATTGATTCATGGCTGCAGTTCACAATGCATACAACTATATCATTTTTTTTGTTCTCACTTAAAATAAGTTACTTGTATTTTTATGTTGACAAATCCAGTCAAATGACACACTTCTCCTGTAATATTCCATACACAGCTCAAGTGTACTCAGGGAAGCCCAGGGAAGGTCAGTATTCCAGGCACCACAACATAAAGGAAGGAAATGAAACAAAATTTTATTAAATCAAATAAGCAGAGAAACAGTGAACAGCCAATTTATAGACCTCAACACAGTTAACACTTGTTTAGTTAGGACTGCACATATTTGAGTTTCTTGTAGCTTAGTCATCAGTGGCAGAGGCTAGAAACATGTTGAGTCCCCTTAGTTTGTCCCATTTTGTCAACTTTTTGGACTCTTTTATTTATGTGATACACATATTATATAAATAATAAGCACAGGAGATTAGAGTAGGCTATATTTACTGCCAGAATGATTTATAGAGTAAATGAATTATCACTTTGAGTTGTCAACAGTTTTATTTCCAGTATATAACCCCTTGAGATGTGTATTATTGTTTTTGTTTTTTTATCTTGTATATGTAGAAAGTATGTACGTGTTCATGCTGTGTTAGTAAGACAGATTGTGGCCATAGATACATGACAAAGTAAATCAAACTGCCATCCTCCATCCTGTTGTCTGTAGTAAAAAAAAAAAGGTAGCCAGGCTGCCTGTGAGACGCCATACAGTGTAACTGGCGTAAGAGCTCATGTTATGCAGCTGCACACAGTGAACAGATCTTTGTTCTCTCGCTGTCCTGTTGCCCAGTCAGTCCCAGTGATTTGCCAAAGCAACATCACTGACATAGCCAGTCTTCCATCGCAGTCTAGTGCTCTTTTAGCCAGTTTTTTTGCTTCCTCTCCAACTCAAACTGTGATGCTGCCAGCCACCTGCATCTGATTCAAAACTCTGAGCCTCATCTATACTTCAGTATGCAGTCGTAGTTACAGTATTTACACTGTAAGACCAGGACATAATGCTATTGTAGCCAATATACTGTGTATTTATAGGCTTTTGTCATTTTGGTAGTTAACTGTAAACATTTGATACTATGTACCTGCAAACATACTTTCAAAATGTAATATTCTCACCTGTTAGTTGGGAGAACCACATAATTTGACAAAACAACCTCTAACGTAACTTCTAATTATTTTTTATTTGCATCAAATCAGATGTAGTTTAAACTCTTGTAGGCAGCAAAGGTTTTGATATTCCATCTGTAGTTTAAATGATAGATAATAGGTAGAGAAAGAGACAACAAGGATGGTTTTTGTGATGGCATTTATTAGTACAGATTTGTGTTAATAGCCTGACAGGTTCTGTTGTTTTCCCACTTTATATCATGTTGAAATATGTTCACTTGCACACGTCAAACAGAAATGTAATTTACTGTCACATAGTTCTATGATTAAGAACTGTTAAACGATGAGGCTGGCGTTACTTCATGTTTTTCTTACCGTCAACAAATGGCTTAAGAAAAATAAAAATTATCAGCAGCCTTCGTCTTTGAAAGTGGCCCACTGAAATGACCTCAACAGTAGAGAGGTTCATGTGCACCTTCTGTTAGCTGTTTTTCTACAGAACTACCAGCAGCTCTGGTGCTGAGAGGATGCTCTCAGGTGTAGAATCCTCCCACACATATAATCAGATTTCACTTAAACCTCATTTACTTGATAATGTAACACAGCTGGAAGTTTGACTTCCCCACACAGCCAGAAGCTTAACATTATACCCACTGCTTTGTTCAAATAAGGTAGCAAATCCTGCTGTTTGTATTTATATATAGTATAGAAGATTTTATTTTGAAAGTTGAAATTAATGTGCGATAACATTTATCTCATGTCTGCTAGGAGCCAGATGAACAGGAAGCACCTGACGATCAAGACTCCTCTCCACCCGAGGACACCTCTCTGTACCCACATTCTCCTGGAACTACCCAGTTTCAGCAGGTAGTGTCTAGAGGTCCCGCTTGATTCACATCCTCATGACAGTGACGCGTCAAAGACCATCTGGTTTCTTTCATGCTTCTGGGATTTCAGATTGTCGTATTTTACCATTATTTATCGCAGAGAGTATGAACAAGGAAGTGGCGTCAATTCTTGTAGCCAGTCTCGCATTAGCCATGAGTAATACCAGTAACCACGGCAACAAATTTTTTTGTTTTTTTTTACTCAAGCATCCCAAGTGTTATTTCACGCTCGAGTGCTCGCACAACCAGAAGCGTAAGTTTATAGTCAGTTTTCTTGATAAATGCGCTACTTTTTGTTCAGTTTTTTTTTTTTTTAATGTCTGGTTTATTTTATTTATATTCATGCTCACATTCTTTCATCACATGTTTAAACAGTAACAGATGTTTACATCCAGTCTCATAAAACAAAGTGTGGCATAAGGAGGAAAAGACAAAATGGATAACTATCACATTACACACACTAATGGAGTTTTGGAAATAAAACCAAAATAGTTTCCACATCTTATAAAAGTCTTTCAGCCTTGAGTGTAGTGCTGCTGTTTGAGTTTGAGATGCATTGTTTTTCTTCCATTTGAGGAGAATCAAGTAATGTAGAAAAGACTTCTGCTAGCTGTGATCTTTAAGTCCTTGGAGACCACCCAGAATATGGCCGCTGAAGGATTAGGATCATTAAGAGAAGAGGCTGGAAATATTCTTTCTTTTTGTTATCGTCAACAAATCCTGTTTAAAAGACCAAAGTAAACAATGCATCAGTTTGTCTCTCATGTTCATGATAATGGAGGAACATGACAGCTAGTGCAATGATGTTTGTGTTTTTATTTGGACAACAAATAACGGGAATAAGACATATCAGGCTTTTGATACACAGACAATACTTGTTAGTAGGATCGGTTCATTGTTGGTGGTCTTTTCATGGGATTTGTCAACAAAACAAATGTATTACCGGACTTATCCTGATGAGAGGACGTTTAGAAACCGCATCCAGAAATCTTCCAGCCTTGGACAAACCCAAAACGTGGGTGCTCGGATGAATTCATTTCTTAAATAAAAAGTTAAACAATTTCATTTACAGCCCACTGATTCTGTCCACTTTCTCCTCCTGAACAGAACAACCACCCCCATGGGCAGCCGTACACCGGGCCTGCTGCTCAGCACATGAACAACCCCCAACGTCCTGGTCCTGCCTCTGCCCCGACTCCAGGCCCCACCCAGACCCCCGCCCCAGGCACCGGTCCCACTCCCGGCCCAAGCCCGCGAGCACAAGAGAACTGGGAGAGCACCGAGGAGGTCGCCCCCGCCCCTGCCCCTGGCCCCGGCCCCAGCCCCGGTCCCGGCCCCGGCCCTGGCCCCGGTCCCGGCCCCGGCCCCGGCCCCGCCTCTACCCCAGCACCTGCCCCACCTAAGGAGTAACATCCCCTCCCCCTCTGCTGTGCCTCGAGCCTCCATCGTCCCGCTCTCCTTCCTCTCATCCTTCGGTCAACAGAGCTCCTCGTCGGGCCTCGCTCTCTCTCGCTCTCTCTCTCTCTCTCTCTCTCTCTCTCTGGCCCCAGGGCAGGGCAGAGCCGGGCCTCCCATCCCCTCTCCAGGCCACTTCTCTCCCCCGTCAGCCTGTGAGAGGTGCTCTTCCCTGGCCTGGGGCTGCCTGACCGTGTGACAGGGGCCTGCTGGCGGCTGCAGAGGCGAGGGAGTGGACAAGAGTTCTAATAAAGAAAAACAAATTTACCCAGAACCGACGATGCTGATGCGCTTGTCTACACGACGAAAAAGGTGTACATAGTATGTTAATGTTTTTGACTGTTCAGATCCCCCAGTAGCATAACTCTGTGTGGTTTGCTGTTGGGAGATGTTGCAGATATTATGAAAAACAAAAATGGATATTATAAATACGAAAAATGCCCAAAAAAAACTGTAAGAAGACAACAACAACTCTTTGTTTTATCACCCATGCTCAGCAGTAAAGTTTGTTCTACCATCGGGACGGTTACTGGTCATTCAACTGTAGAAGGACGCATTGTTATTATCATAATTATATTATTATTCTTAAGCTCCTTGGCAACCTTATGACCGATGCCAAATCAACTCACGAGCTGTGGTTGGTTTTAGTGTGAGGTATGGAATGGTTGGGTGGACTTTTACGGTGTTTGGTTGATGTGAAAAAGCAGTGATGCAACATTGTTCTGAAACTCATTGCCTTTCTTTTTTTTTTCTTTCTTTTTCTTTTTTTTTTTGTTTGTTTGTTCTGGTAATTAATTCAATCCTTTTTCGAAGCTCTAGTTAATATGCTGTAACATTTAGCATGGCTTCTCACCAGAATAGTGTAGCCCAAGGGAAGACTTGTGATCATAACAAAACCTAAAGCTGTTCTTAATCCACATCTCCAGAGGGGTGTTGTTACCCTTTAGGTTTTTTTGTTTTTGCTCCTTTTTCTACTCATCTACCCTATCTACAAATGAGGGCGATATTTTGAACCAATGTATGAATAAGTGGCTTTTCAATTGCACATTATAATCCTCCAACTTCACATTTGGCAGTCAGTTTTGGTGGGTTAGACAGCTTAGCTTTCATCTTTAGGAATTCTGAAAAATGAAACACATATGCAACAGAATCGCTGCACTGGGCTGTCTGGTGTATAATGGACTGTGTGGTTTGCTTCTGTCTCTTCAATAGAGCCTAGTTGTAGACAGACTTGTTGCCCATCGGCTTCCTTTCTGCCACGGAGCCGGTCAGGTTTGGCGTCTGGCTGTGGTTCGGGATGAAGTACCTGATCCCGAGCTGCAGCGAGACCCTCCACCCTGTCGTTCCGCGGAGAACAGGTTCCACAGCAGGGTTGTACCGTAAGAATAGCGGCTGGTTAGTCATGTTGCAACTTGAGCTAATTCTGTAGGAGTAAAAGGTAAACATCAGTAAATACTGTATTTAATTGGTAACTTGAATGCATGTATTTTTTGAATTTTCTTTTTTTTTTTTTGTCTAAAAACATACCAAATACTCCTGCAAATGAAAATATTCTGCCCATCGTATTATATTTAAATATTTTGCTCTTATTTTATAGAATTTATTTTGTTGTATTTCACTAAAAATAGAATTTGATTTAAGAGGAACATTTTTGTCCTTGTGTTATTTTTAAAGAAGATATTGACTGTACAGAGTTCTGCGCCCTGTTTTTTGCCGACTTTTGTTTTGGCCATGGTGTGACGTTGAATTCTGGAGCTACAGTCGCGATGTGGACTTTCACTTTGTGAGGTTTTTTGTGCACAGAAATATAACAAAAAAAGCATTGCGCCCTTAGCAAATAAAGAACATGGAATCTTGCCTGTGTCTCATTTCTACTTGTGGACAATAAACATCTGCTGAGGTTCACCGGCTTCCAATTATCAACACGTCAGCGAGTTAGAGTTTTTCTTACAAAAGGCATTCATTCACATCTGCTGGAAGAGTTTAAAGTGCTGATTTGTTTTGTACCGAGTTGTGAAGTTGTAACGAGTGTGTTGATTCTGCATCAGTGAAGACGGTGAGGACACACAGGTCACTGTTACTGGGACATTTTTGGTCATATGACTCGTTTGAGATTCTCTCTTAAAGGGGCAGTCCACCAAATTTTGGAACATCAAGGTCAGTCTACTACTACTACTACTACGACAGCAGTTTTACACTAATTAGCAGTACTCAGATATTTTACTTAAGTAAAAGTCCTGCATTTATATTTTATTTAAGTATAAGTACAAAAGTATTAGCATCGAACCATACTTAAAAGTACCAAAAGTAAAAGTACTCATTATGCTCATTTCAAAATACTGTACATTGTTATTGGGTTATGATTGTTCATGCATGAATGTGTACAGTACTTTAATATTGCAGCTGGGAAATGTGAGGCTTATGAAGTACTTTATATACTGCTGGGTAGCTTGTGAATTTCCCGGAGGATCAATAATGTCTTATTTATTGGTTTGCTTATATTTTCTATCTGAATCTGGAAAGTTATCAAATGTAGTGGATTAGAAAGTATATTTTATATTAGAAGCATAATATAGTAGAAAATGGAAATATGTGAGTAAAGAACAAGTACTCCAAAATTGTACTTAGTTACTTTCCACCTCTGTTTATTAAGTACACCTAGCTAAAACTAATGCAGTACAATACAACAGCCCTGCAATAAATCTGATGTAGGATGCAGTTTGTGCTGCTGTTGGATTGTTAGGCTGTCCTCACTGATTGAATGGGGTGGACAAAATAATAAAAATGTTTTTGTAGTATAAATACTGGATACTTGAACATTCATGTCTCATCTCATGTCAACTCCATCAAACGAAAACAGTCCAAGAGAAAATCACTCGTTGGTTTAAGTGTTCACACAAAGGCCACAATCTGTGAGTGGGTCACAAGAACACATCTAATATTAAGAAATAGATCCAGCATTGCATGTGAAGGCTTAAATAACTGAACCTTTGTTCAAACTGTCCTGGTAGATGAGCTCCCTCTGGTGGACATACACCCAGTCACCAGTTTATTAGGTACATCTAGCTAAAACTACAATGTAGTCTGAAATTCTTGCCCTGAATCCTGCTTTCAGGAGGTTTATAATGTGTTGATTCAACTTCGTGGTCATTTTGGGGTCTTTAATTTGCGGTTTTCTGATATTAAGTAGATAAAATATTGGAAACATCTTTCAGAATAACAATTTAACAACACAAACCACAGCAGCCACACTGACCATGACAATGAATCAACACCAAAAACAAAGGACATAAGATCAGTTGCAAGTCTGGTCAGCCTGCAGCAGCCCTCTCAGCTAGATGTACCAAATAAATTAGCCTCAGAATAAAAGACAAACGCTGGAATAGTGGAATAGTTATTAATAGTTAATAACTGTAGTACTTAGGATAGTCATTGTCTTTAAATTAACTGATCAGCAATGTCAAATCACCAGCTATAATTTTAAAATGTTAAATATCTTTAAAAAGCAAAGTGTCCCAGTAAGCCATGACTGTGAGACAGTAAGCCAGCAATATCAGTATCCTGAAACTGAAGCAGCAAAATGGATTTCAGCCATCATTTATTTTATTTATACATTTTATTGTCCTACTTATAGCCTATTGTTTATGCATTTATCATCTACCTCGTCATTTTCTCACCACAATATCAATTTTAAACATCAGTTGCACATTTTACCCTTTTTGTGTATTTGGACACAGAAATTAAGCGAGAGCACAGATTCTTTCGGAACATGTTTTTATTATCAAGACAGTCAGATTTAGTTCTCCTTCTCCTGCACGGTCTTTGTTCCGCGCAGTCTGCCTGTACGTCGGGCAGCAATAAGACCGACCTTGCGACCAGCGGGTGCATCCCTCCTGATTGTTGAGGGTTTGCCAATATGCTGATGGTTACCACCACCGAAGGGATGCTCAACGGGCTGCAGGGAGAGAGAAAAGAAGGGACGTCAGTCTTCAGTTACATTTGTTATTGTGGTTGCATCCTCACGTCGAGACAAGGAACAAAACCCCAGCCTCCAGCTTCCTCCTCTCCCTTTCACTAATGTGCTGTTTCAGGGTCATGCATGAACTTGCATTAAAAGACAGCATCTAACCTGATAAATTCTTTGCCTTCTTGCAAAAAACAAGCACCTTTTAACCTCTCTCTCTCTCTTAGCTCCAGGAATTCAGGACCAACAAGCTCCCATTTCTGGAGCCGTGATCATTATATTTTCAAGACGTTACGATCACAAAGTGCTTCACATTGAGATAAATTTGGTCTTTCTTAATGTGAGGGATTTTCTAAAATGTAGACTCTGAGAGGGGCTGAACCAACAGATCCGATTAGGAAAATGTTAAGTGGTCTCAAAAATGCTATAAGATTCAAGACCAAATCCTCATGTAAGCGCCAACTTGGACACAGTTATCAATCTATATTTTATAAAGGCGAGCAATCTCACCCACCGCTGAACCACCTCACACATCTAACGTGTACAATGTCAAAATTGTAGAAGGCAGAATTTACCAGACTTTGTTGAGGTTTCTCCTTTTAACACATTGACCTGCTACATTAGACAGTTAAATATTTAAGCCTCATTATTAAACCTTTCTCCAGATTCTCAAAACATGACCTACAAGTAATGCTGTTTGATGAGACAAACAAAACAAGAAGTATCAATATCAATTCACAATATAATAGATTCTATTTGCTGATACATTATAGCACAAATGGACTCATACGGGCATTTAATAAATTAAACATCTGTCCCCGTCTCTCTCACTGTCTGCTGTTCCTCGTCCACAATTATCAACTCATATTATCACAGTTTTACATGGTTAGCATCATAGATAACATAGCTGCAGTATGTTCATGTTCACTTACGTTCATAGCCACACCACGGACACGTGGCCAGCAGTTCCTCTTGGCCTTGTACTTGTGGTAGGCACGACCAGCCTTCAGGATGGGCTTGTCAATACGACCACCGCCAGCAACCACACCTTTAACACACAGGGCAGAGCTGGTCAGTGATACATTGTTCAGCTCAAACAGTAAATAAACAGACAACGTTAGTTTCCAAAGTAAGGGTCCTTACCGACAACAGCTCTGTTGGCAGAGGAGATGACCTTCTTGGAGCCAGAGGGCAGCTTGACTCTGGACTTCCTGGTCTCAGGGTTGTGGGAGATGACTGTGGCGTAGTTTCCTGAAGCACGGGCCAGCTTGCCTCTGTCACCAGGCTTCTCCTCCAGGCAGCAGATGATGGTTCCTTCAGGCATCGTGCCAACGGGCAGGACATTGCCAATGTTCAGCTGAGCTGTGGGATAAAACATAGTAAGGGCACGAGCTCCACACTGACACATCACACACTTCCATCCAGCAATGGGAGCTCTAATTTCACCCAATTACGAGCACTGCATTTCAAAGAACAACCTGCTTTGTTAACATCGGACACATTTCACTACATTTGATGCCACTTCTTGCAGGCTGGCAAATCTGAAATTAGGCCCAGTGTGAACGTAAGTGCAATACAAAGTTTTAAGGGAGTGTTAATGCACACAAAGCCAACAGAAAAATGACAAAATGCATCTAATCCAGCTCAAAATGTTTCAACTTCTACAAGTCCAGGAATAATAAAAGGAAACACTACAGCTGAAATAGCCACATTGGTCATTTGTTAATCATATTTTACAGTTAAGAACTAAGCTATTCCTTTCATACAGGCATCTCATTACTTGGCATGTATCAACACAGACCTACACTTCTAAGGCTAAAAGCCATGATTTATACTTGAGAATGAAGAAATGTTACACATCATCTATGGGTAGAGGCAGAACAACAAGACTACAGTCAAAACAGTAATGCTCATGTCTACTTTTAGCCTCTTACCCTTCTTGCCGCAGTAGATGAACTGTCCAGTGTGGATGCCCTCAGCAGCGATGAAGAGCTCTGTCCTCTTCTTGAAGCGGTATGGGTCACGGAAGGCCACTTTGGCCAGGGGAGCACCACGGCCGGGGTCATGGATAATATCCTGAGAGAGTAGACCACCAAGAGAAAAACAAAATCAGTGTCCACTCACCTACAACCAGCATGGCTTTGACCTGCTCCTAAAAACACAGTGCTAAGAGTCCCAACAATTACCTTTACGATCCCCTTGATGTAACCATGGCGTTCAGCGAAGTCAATGTGTCGGAGTTTAGCAGCACCTTTCCTGTGCTTGACGTGGGCTTTGAACACGGAGCCCGCACCTTTTCTCTGTCCCCTGATCACACGTCCCATCGTGTACTGAAACAGACCACAAGTTAGCGTTATTTACCAGCTTGACATGTGAATGCAAACTTTGAGGCTAATGCTAAGTGATTGACTTTTCTTTTTAACTTATTCCACTTCTTGGGTGAAGGTAAGTTAAACAGCCATGTTAGGAGCTGACTATTAATCTCACGTTCTTCACAAAATCTTAAAGTTGTAAGCTACCGTTAACCTAGCCTTGCAAGCTAGCCACCGTAACTTGCTGTATGTTAATGTAACGGTACGGTTAGACAAAAGTCACGGAACAACTTGCTGTCAACTTTGACAGTTATGTACAAACTAAATTATCTGTAGCTTATTTGAACGTCTCACATCAGGCACAGATTAGTCTCGTCTGTAACGGCTACCGGCCTTTTAGCCGTTACACACCGCTGTTACAGCGCCATGTCATCACTGAGCTACACAGAACCATAAAAAGGCTTAAAAAGAGACATCTCCCGTTAAAATACCCAGTAGATCTTATTCTTATATATTTGCCGCACATTTAGAACTGTTGGTTTAAAGAGGATGAACTAATAAAAGCATGATTTAAATCAGATTTAAAGAAGGGAATCAGACATCCGCTGTCCTACCTAAACTCCGTTGACGGAAAGAGGAAGTGGAAGGGAAAAGCGGAGGTTTTCTTCCGGAGAAATCACAGAGGGGCATGATGGGAAATGGAGGCAGATAAACGGTATTCCGGGTCCGTGTGGGAAGTATAACCATAACCAGTGTTGGAATCTTGAATTCAAATTTTTATTTGAGTATGAGTATATATGTATAATCAGGAAATGCACTTAAAGTATAAAAAAGTATTAAAATTAAAAATACTCAATCCAGAAAAAGGTCCCCTGAGACTGATATACTATTATATATCATATCATTTGATTATTATTACTCATGCTTTAATGTAAAAGCAGGATTTTACTGTTGGTTGAGGTGAAGCTCGTTTTACAAAATAACATAGAAAAATGTGTGCAGAATATACACGACAAGAGACAAATCAATGTTTGCTCCAGCTCCTGGCACCAGAGGGAGACATTTTACCATCAAAGAGGGAAAAGGGACATAACATCTTGTAATTCCCGAAGCAATACTCTCCCATTTTACCAGAAATTATATTGCATTAAGAATCATAATGGAGGATAAGAATTTATTTCTGTTGAATACTTAATAAGTAATTTTGTATCCATAAATGTAAATGTATTAAGACACAACCCATGTTGGTGTTTTTTATGAAAGAACTAGCACTGTACTGCAAATCACTGAAGTATATGAAAAAGAAAACAGCAAAGAAACTACTGAACATGATTGATGCCTTAGAATTATTAGAAGAGACCTTTTTGCTATTTATTATTATTATTATTATTAGTAGTAGTAGTAGTAGTATTTTGTCTTTTATTAGGTTATAGCTCTATTTACATTGTGTGCTTCGTTTTCTAAAGAGCCTACTACTGATGATGTATCACTTGCTATATTGTTGTACAATTTCTATTTCAACAAAAAAAACAAACGTGTACATCCAATGTATACATCCAAAATGATTTATGTTGGAGAAGCTCTTTTCTCCATATAACCACCCCTAGGAGGCATTATACACAAGAGAACCAGGACCATAAGGAAACAGGTGCTGTCCTGGTTCTCTTGTGTACCATGTCTCAGTCTCCAGCAGGTCAGCAGGTGCTCCCATCATGGTTCTGACTCTAGGGGGAGGCCTTGCTTTAGTTTTCACTGCATATAATGAGAGTTTAAGTTGGGTTCAAGCGGCAGCCCTCCTCTCTGACTCTTTTGATGTCATTTCAAATTTGTTATCTTTTAACATCTATTTTTGGGTTGTCAGTAGATTACACAGTGGAAACATAATGTGGTAAGTGTGACTAAAAGTCTACAACTACAACTCTGACTGTGAGGCTGTACTTAGACACACTGGTGCTTTGAGCTAAATGTCCTAAAATTGACCAATAATTTGCTACTAATCTATTGACATTCCCATCAGCCTCAGCTGCACTTTGTGTCAGGTGCTAATTAGATAATATCAGCATGCTAACATGCTAAACTAAGATGGTGAACATGGCAAACATTATACCTGCTAAACATCAGTATGTTAGCATTTAGCTCAAATCACTACTGATTTGGTGATGACGTTCAGTGTTTTATCATCTCGGGTGTTTAATGAGTTCAGCTCAGAGTTCTGTGTGTTTCTTCTCACCACCACAGAGGAAGAAAAGGTGTTGAGCAACAGAAGGTTCCCCTCCTGAGATCAGAGCGTCCCGCTGGGGGAACAACACTGCTGTGATTAATGAGAGCACACACACACACACACACACACACAGGGCTGACAGTGCAGGTGATAAATATGTGGTTCAGTTATTATGATGCTGCATTGTTTTATGCAGTCCCACTGGTACAACATGCATAAATACTGCACACACACACACACACACACACACACACACACTGCTCTTTATTCTTTATTCTTCAAATACACGCCTCTGCAGGTTTGTATTCCTGTGAGGACACAGATTTCAGTCTGATAAAGATGCTCCAATTGATCAAAATCAGCCGATATTTGTTAATGACTTGATCTGAGTTCTAAAAGCCTTTAATCATTTTTATTCTTATTCTTCTACTGTTTAAGGTTTAGGCTATCACAGCAAAACACAACATTTTAGAGCACATGAAAGCACTTTTCCTTTCTAATCAAACGTGGTTTCAGCAAGGCAAGGCACGTTCATTCGTATAACACATTTCATAAACAAAGTGCTTTACATAATGCATAAAAAAAGACAGAGAAACAGCATAAGACACCTTTTATAAATACAGGATAGAGTATTTAAGGTTCAGTCAACGGCGATGCAGAACATACAGGTTTTTAACCTGTTTTTAAAGGTGCTCAGAGTGGGAGCAAGTCTAATATCCTCAGAGATGGATTTTGATTCTTAGCCATTGATAGATTTATAGACAAGCAGCTGTACTTTAACCTCCTTTCTCTGACACACTGGAAGCCAGTGAAGAGACCTGAGAGCTGGTGTGCTCAGCAGGATTCCCAATGGTGCCATCAATCATGGGGGGACTCTTGATGGTGCTGTCGAACATAGGGTGACTCCAAATGGTGCCGTCATGCACAGTGAGACTTCTGATGGTGTTGTTGTCGATTATAGTGGGACTCCAGATAATGCTGTCGAGCATGGCGAGACTCCAGATGGTGCTGTCAAGCATGGTGGGACTCCAGATGGTGCTGTTGTGCTTGGTGGGACTCTAAATGGTGCAGTCATGCACAGTGAGACTTCTGATGGTGCTGTTGTCGATTGTAGTGGGACTCCAGATAATGCTGTTGAGCATGGCGGGACTCCAGATGGTGCTGTCGAGCTTGGCGGGACTTCAGATGATGCTGTTGAGCATGGTTATTCTCCAGATGGTGTTGTTGATCATGGTGGGACTCCAAATGATGCTGGCAAGGACAGTGGGACTCCAAATGCAGATAGGTTGTATGTTAGCTTAAGAGCCAGATATTTTTCTCAAGACTTGGTGGAGACCAAAAAAAATGAGCTAAAAGGACTCCATGTTGCTCTGTAACTGCTGGATGTGTAAATAAGCAACTTTTTGCTAACATGTTAGCCATATTTATAAGGTGATAATGTTCTCAGAGTGGTCAACAAATATATTATTGCAGGTTTAAAGACACTGGAAAACAGCTTAAGCGTACAACATGTAAATAATTAGTTGATTAATGGTGGAAACAAGCACTAAACATTGGTCTGGAAGGAATGTCTGTTTTTGGATTCAACAGGCCTGCTGATCATCAATGTCTTCTGCACATCGTCAGTATATTTAACCGTTAACTGGGTTCGTCATGGTTACACACTGTAGCCTGCTACAGCACATCCTCCTCAGTATGTAACATGTCATCTGAGTAATGTCTGCTCTTCACTGAGATGATGAAAAAAGTTCTTTGTTTCCACACAAAGAGGAACATAAACTGTAGTCACACTGAGACTCAAGTTTAAGCTTTAAGACATCAGAGAGGGAGGAGCGGCTGTGGGACTAGGAGGAGGTGACCTTTGACCCCTGACCTCCCAGTGGTGGAATAACCTTTGAACTCCGTGAGGAGGAAAATGCAGAGAGCTGCAGATGTGACAACAACGCTCCATTCTGCTGTCCAACAACTAAACACTGCACCCTGTATATGTGTGTGTTTGTTAGGCTCCTCATCATTAATACAGTTAGCTTTGTCAGATCTGGGACAAAACAGAACAATAGAGGTGAAACACTAACAACACACACAGACTGTTCTGTATATTTTACTGTTTCTGTTAGAAGAAAAAAGACTGTTTCCTGTCCCGTTACTCAGATTTAACCACAAGATGTCCAGCAGTGATTCTGGTCCTCTCCTGCTGCAGCAGCTAGGGAGCATTATTAATGAGAGTAACAGTAGTGAGAGAACACAGATTTATAAACTTTATAATGTATTTACAGCAAATAGTTCAAGAAAAACCCTGGGCTGCCCCCTTAAGCTGACGATTCAAGATTAAAGAAGAAAAAAACTGCATTTAGATCTGAAAGACTTCAAGAAAAGACCAGACAAGTAAGTGCTAAAAAGATGCAGATGCAGACAGAGGAAGAAGAAGAAGAAGAAGAAGTTTAGTCGGCAGTGGTGGAAGTATTTAAATCCTCAACTTAAGAGGAAGTTTCGAAACCACAATGAAAAAATACTCCATTGCAAGTAAAAGGCTTCCATTGAATTCATTTTGACTCAAGCAAAAGTTAAGAAATATTTACAGCAAAATGTTCTTAAAGTAAATCAAATGTAAAAGTACTCAGTATGCAGCAGAGTATGCATTAATGACTAATTTATCACATGCTCTGTATGTACATGTTCAAAATAACAAGTTACAATAGCTGTCCAGTAAATGTAGGGGAGTCAAAAGTACAATATTTCCCTATGTGAAATGTAGTGTATATTATAGTACCATACAATGGAAGTGAGTGAAATACAAGTAGGGTTAGGGGTGTGAGTTGAGGGATGGGAATGTTGGTCAGATGGAAACATCTCAACTATGATGGATTGCTAAGAAATTTTGTTTCCCTCGGGATGAAGTTTGATAACTTTGGTGAGCCCTTAAATTTTCATCTAGCGCCATCATCGGGTCAAAGTTTTTATTTGCTCGATATTTTGGTTTACGATAAAATACAATGGACACATTACGAAAAACTGGATACCGCGTTCAAAGATGGCGTCCTATTTATTCCAATGAAAGTTGCTCACGTTTGTGTTTGTGAATGAACCCTGTGAGTTTGTGTGTGTGTGTGTGTGTGTGTGTGTGTGTGTGTGTGTGTGTGTGTGTGTGCGTGTATTTGTGTGTTGCTAGACAATCAAACACCCCCTTAGTCTCTCCCACGGCCACCATGGGAACTGTGGACAGGAAGGACAAATTTAAACTTTAATTAGACATGTTATTTATACACACACACACACACACACACACACACACACACACACTGTATGTCCTGATTCATATTTCACATTTGACCTCAGTGTTTTTCTGTCTGTGTGTGTTTCTCTTTGAACTCTCATGACTTCATCGCTCAGTTGATTTAGTGGAACTTCTTTTTTTCCAGCAGTGCGTATTGATACGTTCCTCTGCAGGCAGTGAGGAAGCTCGTTGGTCTGTTTATTTAAGTTCATGTGTCAGATGTGAAGATTTGAGCTCAGTCATCATGATGTCTGTCTTGCTTTTTAAAACACCTCTAATGAATAAATGGCCTTTTGCCTTAAATTTTTTATTTGATCTATTTTATCATTTTGTATGTGTTTAATTTATGCTTTTAAATGTTATTTTATTCCTGTAAAGCACCTTGTAGCACGTGTCTTTAAAGTGGCATAAAAATAGAGTAATATATTTGTATTATTTCTAAAATAAAGTAATATTATTCAGTTGATTCTACACACCGAGGCAGACCTGATCCACCTCTGATTGGCCCATTTAAAAAAACAGAGGTCAGAACATAGACCATATAAGATGAGGTCAGCTTCAGGAAGAGATCCTCTGTCATTGTGTGGTGGTGTTTTTCTTTTTCAGTTTCAATTGAAAGTCAGTGTGCAGTATTTTTGTCTTATCCATTTGTAAAAAATCTGCTTTTTAACATTTAAAACAACCACCACTTTAATACATTTGTGCTTCATCAAATTGACTAAAATGAAACTGCCAAGTATGAGCTGTGTACTGCTGCGTGTGATCCGTTCTTAATGGTCAATAGAGGCCCAACAACTTATTTTGTTTCATAAGGTCTCTCTCTCTTTCTGTCTCTCTGTCTTTTTCTAGGTCTCTCGCCGCTGGACAGAACAGCTGTTTTGCTCCAGAGGCATTGTGTGTCTGTGTTGCTGTGGCGATGCCCCCAGTTACGCCAGCTGTTCTGGTTCTTGATGTCAACAGCACCACTGGCAACCACGATGAAAACAACAACAACAACAACAACATCTTTTTCATCAAAATAGTTTCTACCATGGTGAGGAATAAAGCCTTCATTAGCATGAATACTCAGTGTGTGTGTGTGTGTGTGTGTGTGTGTGTGTGTGTGTGTGTGTGTGTGTGTGATGCTTAGTCATCAGAAACCAAAATGTCTCTCCCTCCACTCACAGCAGCGTTCACACTCTCTACTACACAAAGCCGTTTTGTTCTGAATACAAACCAGCTGCAGTTTTGAGAGTTTTCCTCTGATGGCGTCGAGCTGACAGGAAGTGACCTCACTACAGCTCTAGTCTCTGATTGGAGGTTGCATTAATGGGGATCTCCCCTCACAGGATGTCCCATTCCTGCCATTCTGTCTCACTTCCTGTTTGTTTATTTTAACCAGGAAAATAAACAGCATAATGTGAACTCTGGAAACTGGTTAAGATGGAGATTCCACACACACACACACACACGCACACACACGCACACACTGAGTGCAGCTGTCAGCTGGTTGAGAAGACTTCCTTGTTGTTTGGGAGAGAGATGAATGAACAGTAGAGATGTTGTCAGGAAAAAACACTCGACAAACATCACGTTTAATGTTCGAGATGATCCGCTTCAATCTGTGAGGTTTTAAAGATAACACATTGTGTGAAGAGTGTAAACAAAGGCCACCATTAATCAGACCAAACTAAATATTTAGCTGTATGTTTATTTTGTTTCAACAGTGTGGAGAACAAATAATACTTTGTTGGCTCAATATGTGTGAGTTTGGTGGTTTTCTATTGATCTACTCAAATATAAAGACTGACTTGTTAAGTGCTTATAATACAAGAACTTCTATGAGGACACTGAAGCCTTTCTTCAATTGACTGTTCGATAAACCCCTCCGCTGAGCAGTGATGAGCTGATGTAACTAAAAACTACCATAACTGTGCACAGCAGGTCTGCCAAGTGTTGAAGTGTTGTGCATGGAGCTCTAGTAAGAAAGATATTTGGCTTTTAATACGTTTGGAGGGTTTTTAAGCCCTTCCAAAACCAAAAGTGCAGCAGCAAAAGGACGAACACACTAAACAATGTGTTTTTTACCTGCTCTAATGTAAGCTGCAAACATTAGCATGTCAAGCTAGCTAGCTTACCACATACAGTCGTAACCAAGCTTTACTTTCAAGGCCAGTGAAAATTTTATTAGCTTCAAGGTCCAAGAAACAGTCCAGCATATGACCCTGTTTAAAACCACATCTTCAGATTGAACGAATGAGATATAACATGTTAGTTAGTGAGCTTTAAAGGTGCTGGTAGCTGGATTTTGTTACCTTTGGTGAGAGCAAGGCTAGCTGTTTCCCCCTGTTTCCAGTCTTTATGCTAAGCTAACCAGCTACTGGTTGTGGAAACACATTTACTGTACAAACACTGAGAGTGGTACCAACCTTCATGACACTTGGAGAATGTTGTTACAGTATATACAAGAGACTACAGTACGCGACCACAAAGACACGCAGGCTCACACATGTTAAAAACACACGTTTCCTGCAGGTATTATTCCTGGGAAATGCCTGGATCTAAATTCCCAATATTTAACCTGAGGACAAATTCAGACACCACGTCATACTTGATATGCAGCCAAAAGAATCTACCAGAGTTTTGTTTTTAGATTTGATTGAAGATGCACATCCTTGTGCAGAGGCGTATTGTGTTTGGGATTAATGGCGACTTCATTCGAAGAGATTTCCTGTCCAGCCTCCTTACTTTTCTCTGTATAAACAACTTAATTTCCTGATTAAAGAGCAGGTCTTTGTATGTTGAAATATGCTGATGACAAATCAATCAGGAGGAAGAGCAGAGGGCGGGGCTTTTCTCTGTTACCTCTGCCTTAAAGAGGGAAGATGGAGAAACAGTTTGTGGTTGTAAGAGAGATGGAGGGAGGCAGGAAGTCTGTGTGTGTGTGTGTGTGTGTGTCCGTCCAGGAAGTTATTTTTCTCTCTGACAGAGGTGAAGGACTAAACTCATTTCAGTGCTTTTATTTTGACGTCCTTTGGACAGGAGAGGCCTTGACAGAGGTGAACTTCCTGTGACGACTGGAAGTGAGACAGATGGAAATGGAGGATGAGCTAACATCTGTCGCCGGGGCAACGTGTGCCAAAACCTCCCCTGCAAGGGCGGAAAAAGCAAAGAGGAAGTTTGGCGCAGTAACCATGGTTACCAAGGTGTTTACAATAAAAAAAACAGCTACAGTTTTTTTCCAACCTCAGACATATTTCCTCATACTTAGAAAAAGTAAAATCACAAACCCCTCCCCCACAAACACACACACACACACACACACACACACACACACACACACACACACACACACACAGTAAATTACCACATAAAGTACAGATATATTGATATATTCCACATTTGTACATTGCTTTGACCAAAAGCGAATAAATGTGAATATGTGATGATGATAAATCCCAATTTTTTATGAAATGAAAATATCTGTTTTCCTGCTGCGTTTAGTATGAATTAGTTTGAACACAATAATCGTTTGAACACGGGGGTGACGGCGCACATTTTCTGTCTCTCCTAGAGGACTTTTATAGTGTTGCACTTGTTTGTTTTGACAGACTGACATCACCATCCTGAGGCTGTGTGTGTGTGTGTGTGTGTGTGTGTGTGTGTGTGTGTGTGTGTGTGCGCGTGTTTGTCATATGACAGCCATGTTGCATCGGGGTCACCATGTGATTCTGTGATTCCTGAAGGACAAATGATAGAAAGAGGTCATTTCACTGTTGAACTGCAGTCTGTCTTCAGTCATGGGTTGAAAGTCCTGGAGGTATGTAGGTCACATGACAGGAAGACGGGCACATCAACAACGGGACTGATTCTGTATTTGATTTTAGATGTCAAGAAAATCAAAACAAAGTCAAAGTCAACCAGTCTTTTCTGTTTCAGTCAAATATTATTTCACAACATACACTGGTTGTAAGGATCAAACGTCATTACAAGTCAAAGAAAATGTGTCTGATGAAAAGAACTCAAATCAGGTCGTCTACACAGCTAGAGTGTGAGCATCTAATCTACAACTTGCATCAGTGAGGATGAGAGAGTTTTGGGCTTTGCAACAGACTGATAATGCTGTTGGCATGGCGACGACCTTCCAGTGGTTTGGACCTGCCGCTAATAGAGGGATCCATCTCTATATAACGCAGGTAGACCAGAGGGGAAGAGAGGAGTCTCCTTTCAGAGGAAGACACGCCATTAAAGGATAGATTCAAACTAACATTCAAGTCATGGATCTCTGGCTGTTGTCTTTGTGACATCTTGATCTTTGATGACCATGACCGCGATCTTTCCCTAACCTTAACCCAAACATTTGTAACAGTTTTAGAGGGCACTGACAAATGATTCTTATCCTGCTGATGGGGGCGTCAGGTCAGAAAAGGCCTCTTTCTGTCTATCTACAGGGCAGAAATGTGGTATTTTGCCGTTTAATTTAGAGGACTTGTTTGTAGTTTGAACTTCACAGCATAAACAAACCCACAACAGTTTAAGGCAAAGCTGTCTGATGTGGCCAAAAGCCTGAACTGGACCGTGGTGGCATCCGTCCAGGAACACACCAATTAAGTCACTTCCTTTTGAGTAGATCTGTTTTTCACGATGAACAACAGAATGTGAGCATCAGATGACGTGTTGTGTAATAACGAGACACAAGAGAAGAGAGTCCTAACGCAAACATCACGTCAGGAGAAAGAGCTTCACTTCCAGCAGAGTCTGTTAATGAATCACCAACTGTTGGAAACCACTCAGAGAGCTGTGGGAGACGACACAGCTGTTAATGTGAGAGTGTGTCTTTTCTGCAGTTAAAGCCTCAGTAAGACATCACACTGCAGTGCTTTTACGCTGCCATCATCATTTTCCATCCCAAACGAGGCTTTGGGATGAATGAATAAACGAGGGTCCATCAAGGTCAATTCTTTTTAATTGTTCCTTCACAGTTTTTCACAGCATGTAATTTAATGCATTTCCACACTACACACAGACACTGTAAACTACATACTGTGTAATGATGCTGACACTGCATTATTCTGTCGGTTAATGAATCACCTGCACTGTTCTGTATTAACTGTAATCTCCATTTTCTGATCAGAACAGGTGACGTGCAGTTTGATGAACATACCATACGGCTTTATAATGTTTCAACAGCACAAATCTGACTTCTGACTTCATTACACCTAAATGGAAAATGTCCTCCATCTGCTCGTCTCTCTCTCTGTGGGTCTGATCTCATGCTGACACACACACACGCGCATATACACACACACACACACACACACACACACACACACACACACACACACACACACAAGCTTCAGTAGGGATGATATTAGTGTGAACCCGTTATAGCTTCCTTCCCCCCAAAACACACC
The DNA here is from genome assembly GCF_043641665.1 of Enoplosus armatus. NCBI lineage: Eukaryota > Metazoa > Chordata > Actinopteri > Centrarchiformes > Enoplosidae > Enoplosus > Enoplosus armatus. The sequence goes on along the minus strand of NC_092190.1, from coordinate 7,144,820 downwards.
CACACCCACCACAGGAGGTCACAGATATGAAGCCAACAGCTGGATCCGACACACACACACACCCTCCCACGCACACACGCACACACGTTTTCCTGTCTGGCAGGAGACCACAGTGGGACAAGGTCTTGAGCGTGTGTGTGTGTGTGTGTGTAGTTGTCAGAGATAAGCATGTCAGGGCCACAGAGAGATAATATTCAGGATAAAGCCCCCCCCTTCACACACACACACACACACACACACGCACTGGCTCTAACGGCTGTTTGAGCCAATCAGATCGCCTCTCAGCCTTCAGCTCGTTAACAGACTATCAGTTTCCCCCCAGGAGAGATTTTAACTGCAGCTCATTAACATAATTAATTGATGCTCATTAGCTTAATGAAGCTGCAGGTTAACAGACAGAACAAAGTCCTCAGTGTTCATTTAAGAGTCTGACGCAGCAGAAGAGTTCATTTAACACTTTGAGTCTCTTCAGCTCCACGAATAAACAAACATGTAAACAGTCAGTGAAAAATTACCTCTCATTAACGGTGTTTAAAATCAGTTTAACAACAGGACCCAACAGCACATCAGTCATATGAGCATCGACTGTGACTGTGGAAAAAGCTGAGTTAATGATACAAAACATAGTGAAAATGTAAAAACTTTGCACACGCTACACTGTCAGGAGAGCCAGACAAGCTAAATGGACTGTTCTGCATGTACGATTTCTGTCCACGTTGTAGACCGTCTTTATGTAACTTATTTGATGTGATTTTGATAGGCTGATAATACTCTGGGGAATATTTTGTCTGTAGTCTATCGGCCGCCGCTCCCTCCATTGTTTCCAATGTAAACACTGGGGCGACATGGCAGCTGTGAATCGTAGATTATCGTATAGTCACGAACTTCACTGCATCATTTTTGTATCGTATCGTGGATCATGTATCTGTATTGTCCTCTTCTCTTAAACCATCAAAGTATATATATTTATGTGCATACCTGTGTACATTCTGTTCCTACCCGTACATAAGCACATACATTTACTTTTATGCTTGCTTGTGTTTGTTTGTTGTTGTGTTGTGTCTTTTACTGTAATTGACATGCCACACATCATGATTATTGTTTTAAACTTGTTTGTTGATTTTTAGATTAGATTAACTTCTTAGCCTCCTGGCATATTTACACAAATGTTTATTTAAAGGCAGTGAGAAATAAACGGAATAACAGCACAACCTATTTATTTTATTTTACATATTATATGTATTTTTTACCTGTATTTTAGCCTTTGCACTATTTCTGTCTTGTCTTAGATTCTCTTTTTCTCATTTCTCATACTTATAGTGATTTTCTGTTGTACATTTTTGTATGAACATTGTTGGACGGAGCCTGAGAACATGAATTTAATTGCCAACGACTGCTTCACTATTAACTTAAACTTAAATGGCCTGTGCTGGTGTGAACATACAGTAATTAAACAGTGTCACGGTGTTACATCCACACAGCGGTGTCATGGTGATGAATCTTCATCATGACTCTTCCTGTTGAACTGCAGTTTCGGAGTCAGACCGCACCGACTGACCCTCAGAGGGAAGAACGGACCGTCCGCGGGAAGTTCACTTCCTGGGCAGCACAATGGCAGTTGTTCCAGACAGGACGTGACATCACCATTAAGGACTTTGGGACAGGAAGGAGCTGATCTGGATGAAACTCGGCGTCTCCTCCTGTAAAGTGGAGGACGGGGCGTCGTATCTGTCTGTCCATCTCATGATTGTTGTAGCTCCACTGCAAACAGTGATAAACTTGTTGAATATTATCAAGTCATGTTGTGTATTCAAAGTATTCCTGTTTACATTATTATCATCATTCACTGTGTGGACCAGAGGAACAATCACAATGAGAGGTTTATGGAAAGGGGTCTATAGTTTTGTTTGGAACAAAAATTTGGGGTTTTATTATTTTTGTTTCATTTGTCCAATTTTCTCAATGAAGAATTTGTTTCATTATGTCCCATTCAAAATAGAAATGGAAAACAAACTTGTTTCAATATAATTGGCACATTGGACGTTTCAACATTGAGTGGTAAAATGCCACATCTATGCTGCTTAGGTGAATTATAAATTCTAGGAAGTTAATCATTGATTTCATAATTTATTATCTGAAACATGGAGGAAGAAACTCAAGCAGTCCCTGCTGACCAATCACAGCTCTCCTGCTCCCCATGTGGTATCTCTGCAGCGCTGATGTGTTGTTACAGGTTTGAGTCTCCACACCGGCCTGACAGGAGAATAAATCCAGCTGTGTTTAGTTAAAAGTGTGAAGGCTCGTCCCAAACAATGAAAGACTGAATACAAATGTGAAGACAGAAACACACCAGACTCACCAAAGTCATCGTATGTAGCTGTTCAGACTGACAAAAAGAGCTCATCTCATAAGAAAAGACTTTCAGACATGCACCTCCTTACGTAAATGTGATGGCCTGAGTCACCTTTTCATAAAAGTCTTGACTCAGATCTTTTTTACATTAATGTTCCTTACGAGAAAGAGCAGGAAACAGGGAGAGAGGTGAGTTAAAAATGTTATCGCGAGGAGGAAGAGTGTTTGAAGTTCCCTGCGTCACTCACAGATATTTAAAATGTATTTTGAAGCCTTAATAAATGACCATCATGAGCATCGCCACCGCTTCCTCTATTCGTTTTCGTATCAATTTCGTGATTTGACGTTTTTTAGAGTCCTGCTGCCTGTTTTATAATATCTGACGGGACACAAGCTTTAAATGACAGGACGTTAAGATGGGTCTCTTGTTTAACTCCTATTTGCTCACATGCTGTATGTAAAGCGTTCTGTCTGATATACGTTTATTCGTGCAGAGCACTTGACTTGTCCGGGTGTGTTCATCACCCTTTAGTGCTTCTTTTGTCATCAGTGCTACTTGCAGTGTTTCCGTATTTGGTTGTGTTTTCTCACTTTGCAGCATATTTTCTGCATATATGTTGTTAAATTAATGTTTTCTTAAGTTGCAGTGTGTTGAACATTTGAGAGAGTCTCTCTGTGTATAGAGTCATTTCCTCTGTCAGCAGCCTGTGTGTGTGCGCATGCGTGTGTGTGTGCATGTGTGTGTCCGAAGGCATCTTCTTCAGTAACAGCTTGTGTTGCCTGTGGGACAACACACTCATACACACACACAGTATAACTGCTGGAGGCCTGTAGCTCATTACGGATTCAACATATGGCTACACACACACACACACACACACACACACACACAGTAAACAGTCTAATTCTTCTGATCTTGTCATTAATTACTGCTGAATTTGAAATAAGACAGACTGACGATATGAACTCTGACCCAGTTCACTGGACCGAGTTTATTTATGTTTCACAGTTGGGACTCCTGCGTCGTTCTATGATCAGTTAGAACATTTTTAACCGTCTCTTTTTAAACATTCTATTTATTTTTGGCAGTTTTTCCATGTTTCCTCACAGTCTTTAACATCCAGTCCTCTCACAGTGCAGTCTTTGTCTCCCCAACGGCCCTGTTATACTCCAAAACAGACATGCACACGGCTCTGTTTATACTGCTGCATAGCTAGACGTGTTCACATGTGCTGTCGGTGTGAACAATCTGCACGGTCATAAAACTTAGGGCTGCACGCAAAACCCTCACGGACATGAGCAGAGGACAGAATTTACATCATGTGGACATGTAACGCATAACGAAATACACTTATTTGCTACCTCACCGAGAGTTAGATGAGAAGATTGATACCACTCTCATATCTGTGTATTAAATATGAAGCTACAGCTAGCAGCCGGTTAGCTTAGCTTAGCATGAAGACTGGAAACAGGGGTAAACAGCAAACCTGACTCAGGAAACAAAATCTGCCTACCAGCATCTGTAAAGCTCACTGATTAACATGTTATATCCTGTATGAGCAGTAACTTTGTCCGTGCAGTTTGCCAGTGGTGGAGGATTTACTCAGGTACCGTACTTAAGTACAGTTTTGAGGTACTTGAACTTTACTTGAGACGGAAACTTACTTTTTACTCTGATAACCTCAATTTCTTTTTATTTTGCAGTTTCAGATTAATAATGAAAAATATAGATCTATATTATGATTCATTATTATAGATTAAGCTACCCAGCAGTATATTTAGTAGTAAGTAATCTAATTGTAAGTAGTTACAATTAGATTACTATCTGCAACATTAAAATGGTCTTTACACACTGATGTGTCAGTTATTATGATCAAATAATATACTATATATATATATATATATATATATATATATATAATTTGAAAATGGGCTTCTGCTTAATGAGTACTTTTACTTTTGGTACTTTAAATATATTCCGATGCAAATGTCGTGGGAATTTCAATATATTCCGATGCAAATACTTTTGTACCTTTCATGAGTTAAACTTTTAAGACATGACTTTTCATGTGACAGAGTATTTCTACACTGTGGTATTGCTACTTTTACTTAAGTAAAAGATCTGAGTACTTCTTCTACCATTGATGTACTTAAGGTGGGTCCAGGACCACTACCTAGAATTGAACCCTGAATCTCTGTGGTAGTATTTTGCCAAGTGTTTAACCATCTCCTCTGTGGCCACAGGGCAAACTGATTTTTTTGCACTCCAATACTACAGCAGCACGTTGTTGCTTCCTCGTTCTTCTCGTCCACGAAAAATGGCGGCTTCCCTTTCAGCCACTGTGTTTTGGAAGCAGGAATTTGCTTAAAACTTACAGGAAGCAGACTCGCAGGCAGTGAGTAATTGTGACTGTGAGATAGTTCAACTAGTTTTTACAATGACAACAGAGCGCACACACACACACACACACACACACACACACACTGAGGCCTGATGGAACCAATTAGCAGACGTTATCATGGCCTGGAGACGTCACAAGCTGTTCAGACACCCTCCCCCCCTCCCCTCCTCCCCCCAGGGGGTCTGTGTGAGTGTCTGTGTGTGTATGTGTGTGTGTGTGTGGGTGTCACTGCACATACATCACTGCTAAAATATTTACAGTCCTCTGTGTTTTACAGTTTATATTACTGACCTACATTCATCTGTGTGTGTGTGTGTGTGTGTGTGTGATGTCATGGCTAACGGTCGGTGACCTCAGCCACAGGAACATCTCCATATAAGGCTGCAAACACACAGAGCTTCACAGTGCTGTGTGTGTCCTCATGTTTAAAGTCGGACCATTTTCTCTCCGAGTTCTGATCTGTACGTGTAAAGTGTGTCTGTTTACCTCTGTTGCTAGGAAACAACGTCGCCATCACTTTCGACGTACGTAGGTCACATTGATAACAATATATGGGGCCTGTGGAGCCGCAGGAGCACGACTGGAGCGAGTACGACTAAATTAGCAATAATCATTCAAAATGGGGAATAAATTGTGACATCAAGTTGGATTTAAAGGTTAAATCCAGTTTATAAGAACTTGAGTGTTATTTTCATAGTTTTGTCGTCATCACTAATAATAACACTGTATTCACAAAGTGAAATCTTAGAGCAAAGCAACATCAGACAGATTGTAAACAAACCTCCAGGTAAGACAAACTTATGTGAAAGACTAAATAAAGGTGAAAAGTAAAATGATGACCCAAACTGCCCGTTATAAACATCCAGTTCCACAGTTCCACTTCCTGCTTCAACTTTGACCTACTGTACTTACTGTAGTTGTGTGCACACAGTTTTCCTGTACAAGGAGGGATTGTAACTGATATTTCAGATGTGGTCACTTTTAGTTTGTCTGGACTTTATTTGGAGGTCAATCTGGGTCAACTGTTGGTTTGTTTACAGTCTGTGTTTCTTGGCCCGTCTTCTTTTTAGAGATGTCTTGGTGAGCACAATGTTATTATTGCTGATATAAATGATGGACAAAAGTATGAAAATAAGACCCAACAATAAATATAATAATAATAATGACAAATGAGATCAAAATTATCCTTTAAAGGTTTGTCTTTCATCAGTGAGGCAGTTTATCTCTTCAGTTTTCAATGAAAGAATGACTTCTGTTGGTGTACAGATGGCGTTCAGACTCAGGAAGCTATCGTAGCTCAGTAGCTGTGTTGCAGCATCCACTTTGATTTAACCTCCTCTTTCGGGGTATAAACTGCTCCACAAGAGAGGAATGGTTTGCAGACACTTGATGAGAGTCGATGGTACAAATATGTCTTTTGAATAATCTTTGTGAACTTACCTTCCCGTTAGCGACCAAGCTAGCTCAGAGAGCTACTCTGACTGACTAGGGCTTGCATGATTCACCCTGGCTAGTGTGTTAGCAGTTAGCTCTCCAGCTACAGTAGTTCACCAACTGGCTCTTCGAGTGGTCACAATGTCATCAAGCTTCTATACGTCCACAGACCATGATGCATGGATTAATTTCACTGTGTTGTGACCAGGGCTTTAATGATTCTTTAAAGAGACAACTGCCAGCCAATCAGAAACAAGTGCTTCATGTTACAGAGTGGAAAGGTTTTATTCAAATAAAGATGAGTGACATTTTTGAAAGGTTTGTATCAGATGTGGTCAGTAGGTGTGTGTGGGTACACAGGGATAAACAGTAATTCCCTTCCATCTTCAGTAATATCAGCAGCCCCGCCCACTCTCTCCCTCCCTGTCCCACCCTGTCTCCTCCTGACCCCATACAGCCTCCTACTGACCCATACACACACACACACACACACACACACACATGCACACACACCACCTCATCAAAGCCCTGTATCTGATCAGAGTGATCTGTGATCAGTAGATGTGAACACAGCAGGGATCAGCTGTCTATTAGCATACCACTGATAACAAGATAACACACACACACACACACACACACACACACACACACACACACACACACACACGGTCTGTCTCATGAAGTGAATTCAGCTCTTTAATCTGTGAATGTGTTTGTTATCATGTGGACCTCCATCAGCAGAGAAGACAAACAAACGATCTGTTGTTTATTTGTTGATGGTTCAATGTATCACTTGTTTTATAAAATGAATGCTAGTTATACATTATTGTTTACTGTGTTACCCCAGACAGATTAGCAACCACTTAACTAACTTGAAATTAATGTAAACGAATGCAAGTAAAGTAAATATCAAAACTCTCCGGTAAAGATAATTAAAAAGCTAAACTCAACTGGGAAAACTGCAGTAAATGACACAACAGCTTAACTCTACTAAAGTAAATTAAGTAAAACAAGTAAAAAAAAAGAAAAAAAGTAAAATGAAAATCTCAACTAAACAACTAAAGCAAACAAGAAAACTCGACATGGAAACTCTGAACTAAATAAACTAAATTAAAAAAGAAACTGCAAAAACTAAACCAAAGTAAGTTAATCAACTAAAGTGAGCTGAACATCTAAACAAAAGTAAACTAAACAACTATACTAAAGAAACTAAAATAAACTAAACTGATTTTAACAACTAAAATAAAAACGAAGTTAAACTTTTCATTACCTGCTGAAAGGAAACATCTAAAACAGTTTATTCTAAGGTCATTTCTGTTCTGTTTTCTGTTCTCTGAATTTGTGTTTCAGTATCACATCACACGTATGTTGTCACTGAGATAACGTGTGTTGCTGTTTTGTGTTTCTGTTGTCATGACGACTGCACAACAAGTATAAAATTGTTTGATAGAGGTTCATAAATGCTAGCTGCTAACAGAGGGTAAATCCCGGGCTGCTGTGTTGAGAAAGTTGCTTTAGTTGATGTTGTAGTTACACAGAATCACTTCCCCACATCTGTAAAAACTGTGACACATCAGCATTTTAGGAAACTGTAAAACAGGGGGAAAAAAAGCTGACTCATTGTGAAAGAAAGGACAACACTTGGAGTACGGTTACAGACTGACTGATCAAATGCACCGCCTCATGATTTCTGTTAAATGTTGTACTAGAACATAACATGGCAACATGCACGTACACTCAGGCACCAGTTTATTAGGTACACCTAGCTAATACAACAGTCCTTCAATAAACCCTACCTTCATGAAAGTTTTCATGTTATAACTGATGCATAACTGTCTTTGATTCAACTTTAGGACCGTTTTGGAGGCTACACTGACAGGTGATTCTATTATTTTGTCCACTCCTTTACATCAATGAGCACAACATGTTAACCAGCAGTCAATCCCAAGCTGCTGTGCTGCGGTGATAAAATCATTATTATAATTATTTTTTAACTGCAACATCGCCTGTCAAAAGGTTAATACAAAAAGCTGTGATGTGTATTTTGGTTGTCGGAAACAGAAAGTTCTTCTTAACTTTGCTGCCACATAGCGCCCCACCCTCACTGACCAGCTCATGTCATCGCTTTGGAAAAACTCGGTTTTCGCCATACATACTGAAACGCCAAGGCGGCATTTTAAGATTCTCGCACTCTGGAGACCGATTCATAAAAGCTCAGCTTTGGGGGAGAAAAATGCTGTTTTAGTTGGACATAGGGCTGAAACAAATAAAATCAGATAAATAGATAAAATCTTAACAGGTTTAGTATCCGTGTGAGAAAAAATAGACGGAAACGAAAGAGAACAGAGGAAGTGTCAAAGCTGTGAGCTGTCATCTGAAACAAACAAAATTTTAGCACATGTTGACTGCATGACTTACAAAATGACGGTCGCTTTCTGCGTGTGTGATTGAGACTAATTGCTTATACTGGTTGTTTTAACTGGTCTTACTGGCTTCTATCCTGGCAGCAGCAGAGTTTAAAAGCACAGAAAAATGAGTGGGAGCTGACATCTTTTGTCCTCTCGTCCATCTACTATCTGCCGTGACCTCTGACCTCCTAATTGCTGGCTGAGTGGAGGTTCACAGTGACCCCAGTGGGACCATCACACAGCTAAAGGGATGCTATCAGTGCTAGCAGGAACACTAATGAATGAGCAGGACGGCAGTCACTGTGTGTACTTCAGTAACCAGATTTTTGTTTTAAACAATACAAAGTCTAAATCTCTTTTTCTTCAACTAAATTGTCCTCAATGAAGGTTTCTCTTCTTATAACTGCACCAGTGATGTGATGGCAGCTCATAAAAGCTTCCTGTTAACCAGGCTAACAGTGGTTGAGGAATTCCCCAAACCCCTCCCCCTAACAGTGATTGTCCAATTAAATTAGGCACAGCAGGTCTATCAAAGTTTGGATTTCTCCACATGTTGAAATGGTGTACATGGAGCTGCAGTAAGAGAGATGCTCGGTATTAAAAGTTTTGAGGGTCTTAAAAATGACGCATCTTTCTTGGACAAATAACGGACTCGGATGAGGAAACTCGACTCTGCTTCGTGTCTCTGTCAGTCATTAATTTAAACTCAAGTGTGTGGGAGGGTGGGAACAGTAGCTGGTCAGATTCCAACATAATAACTGCAGGCTCATTAACAGGAAATACCAACAAACACACTGAGTGAATGTGTATGTGGCACAGAGTTCCTGTCCGAGATTCACACAAACAGTTTGTCTGCTCCATAACTGCCTTTCTGTCTGGAGCTATTTCTGTCAGGTTAAAATCAGAATGACAGTTAATGTAGTAGTTATATAGTCATGAATAGAGATGTTGAAGATATAAAGTTTGAGTTGAAGAAAGTTTTATGATTATATTTTAATTATTATATTATACTGTATATATATGTATATTATTTTTGTGCTGATAACTTTCTCTGTTGATAACTAAAATGTTAAATATGCTGTCCCTCTTTTCTGTTCTTCTGGTTAATTTACTGATGGCTGGTTGAAGGTCTGGAATGAATCACAGAGCGGTTTGAGTTCCTCAGTGACTCTTTAAGGACAAATATTCTTCCACTGAACACACCAGCTATTCATCACTTCAAACTCCAAACTACTTATAAAGTCATCGTTTACTGAGTCCAGTAACCCTGGATTGAGACAGACTGAATCAGACACAAACGTCTGTAGAATTAATTATTTATTTAGTGAAAATGTACACAGAACAGCTGGATGGATCTGTTGACTAACTGACTAACTGCAACAACACAGAAGAACTGATATGATACTAATACAGGATGTATTACACTGGGCTGTATATCTTTACATGTCTTATCTCCTTTTACTGTTGAGCTTTTTGGGGAGACAAAATAACAAGACAGCAACCATGCTGGCAGCTCTGTGGGGCTGTACCATGTATAGTCTATGGGCTGTATTTATGTACAGTGGTGCTTTCAGCTAAATACTAACAACAGCATGCTAACATGCTCACAATGGCAATGCTAATATGCTGATGTTTAGAAGGTATATACTTGTACATCATTGTTCACCATCTTAGTTTAGACGATTACTCAAACTGGACTTCCTGGATCATATTTCATCGTATCACGGTACCTGAAACAACAACAAGCCCCCACCAAAGCAGCCCTTCTGATTTTTTAGCCATACTAGCAGTGAGGTGTCCAGGGATAGTCTGTCAGTCTGTCGGTCCACCACTTTGCTCCAGGCAAAATATCTAAACGACTAATTAATTGCCATGAAGTTTGGTTCAGACACTCATGGTCCCCAAATTTTTTTTTTGTCCAATACTTTAGTTTATGACCGAATACCTGCAAAACTAATGACATTCACATCATTTTCTGTAAAGAGTAGTTACTTATTCTAATTAGCCTACATCCTCACAGAGCCGCTAGTGTGGCTGTAATCACTCCCTATTTACATTATATGCTTATATGTTTTATTTGAGTGTTCGAGTGTGATGACGCATCCCTTGTCTTGTTATAACACGGTTTTCGGTCTGAAATCTGGCTAATGTTGGTCTGAACTCTGCCTTAATTATACGTCATACTGTTAAGTGTGACTTCAGCTGAGCAGGACTACAGACCACATGACAGCTGTAACGTCACACTCCAATAGTGGAATTATACTCCTAAATAAACTTTGAGTACACTTTAAAGATAAAAATGTTTGGTGTCAGCTCATGTCCTGTTTTCGTTTATGGTCCAGCAGTGGTGCAAGAAGTACTGTGATCTTTTAGGTAAAAGTACCACAGTGTAGAAATACAAGAAAAAGTCCTGCATTCAACATTGTACTTAAGTAAAAGTACATCAAAATAGCCTAAAGTATCAAAAGCAGAATGGCCCATTTCAGAATGATATATATCATATACATTACTTTAATGTTGCAGCTGGTAAAGGTCAATTGTAATTACTTTACATACTGCTGGTATCTTGTAAATACCCCAGGGATCAATAAAGTCTTATCTTAACCTATAATAATACATCATAATGTATTTGTTGATTATACTTTGCACTATTAATCTGAAACTGTAAAGTAACTAGTAACTGAAGTTGTCAAATAGATGTAGTGGTGTAAAAAGTACAATGTTTCCCTCTAAAATGTAGTAATGTAGAAGTAGCAAAAAATGGAAATACCCAAGTGAAGTACAAGTGCCGCGAAATTACAGTACACTGTGGTCCAGTGTCACATCTGTCACATCTGTAGAAGCTCTGACCAACTCATGTTTATGTTGTTTGTTTTTTTGTTTGTTGTTTCTAAAGCTGAATATTCGAGTGTTCGTGTGTTTCAGCGTTCAGATGTTAAAATCAGATTACAGCCACACGGACTCCATTCACACTTTAGCGATAACTGAGGAGGAAACACCCCGCGTGCACAAACTCGCGCGCTCAGTTTAGGCGGACATAGCTGGGGTGGAGAGGAAACACCGTTAGACGCACGCACACACACACACGCTCGCGCGCTGAAGGAGGGAGGGTCTCCACGCGCTCAATTCTCAGTTTCATTGACTTAATCTGAAACTCGGATGAACTCTTGTTTATGCCGATTTTTCTCTTCAGTCTCGCTCACCTGGTTTCATCCTGACTAACTTTCCTGTCTGTCACAGAGCCTCGTGCGCTGCTTCGAGCGGACGGACAAGCCGGTTCACGCACGAGACGGTTAACGGACCTAGGAGCAACAGGAGGTTTCACGAGCGTGTCACACCGGGAACAAGCAGGATTGTAACGGAGACTTTTGGAGTTCTGTTTGCCCGATTTCACATCTGCCCGGTACCGACTGGACCCAGAGTCTGACCCGGGATATCTGCAGTCTGACCCGGGTCATCTGCAGTCTGAGCGGTAAGTGACAGTAAAGTCCCCGTTAGTTAGTTAGAGCCGAGACGTGAACCGTTAGAAAATTAACTGACAGAGTTGGTGAAGAAAAGTTTTCTCTCAAAAAAAAACACAAAAGAAAAATGTTCTGCTTCTTCAATGCGATTCAAACATTTTAAAGAAACAACCGTTTATTGGTTAATCAAAAATAATCTGTAAATAAACTGATGATGATAATAGTTATAGCAAAATGTCCCCAAATCCTTTACCTCAGTAAAATAACCACAATGTAAAAATGCTCATTCAAAAAAAATGTCCTCAATTAGTTTCAACTGATTCTGTCTGATTTCAAATCTGAGATATTATTAAGTATGATTTAATGTTAAGATGAATTCGTCTTCAAATTAAGAATTAGAGTTAGCCTATTTTTTTTAATTGTATGGAACAGTTATAATAGTTCAAGCTGATTTACAGGAATCCTCTTCTGATAAAACAATTTACTTTGTTTTATTATAGCACCTTTCATGCAGAGGTGCACCTTCTGAAACATGACTTAAATGAAGAAAAAAAACTCAAGGAAAAAACACAAAGACAAAATCTAATAATAAAATGTTTGATTACAACAAAAATCTAGTTAAAGTTGTAGCCAAAATGCTTATTAGCTTTTTTGCTTACAGTGAGATGAGAAAATTGATACCAATCTAATGTCTGTTGTTAAATATGTAGCTAGCCTAGCAGCCGGTTAGCTTAGCTTAGCATAGAAAGTATAAACAGTTAGCTTGGCTCTGTCCAAACAAAATCCACCTACAAGCACCTCTAAAGCTCACTAATTAAAACAGTATATCGTGCTTGTTTAATCTGAACAAAAACCAAAGTGTAAAGACAACAAGTCACTGTTTTGTGGGAGGTTATGTGCTGGACTATTACATGGCCAGGAGCAGTTGCCAGGCAACCAGGAAGTTACTGGTCAGGCACATAACACCCGCTAAAACGGCAAATTGTTGTTTTTACACTTTGGTTTTTGTATGGATTAAACAAACGAGATGTAACACGTTTATTAGTGAGCTTTAGAGATCAGAGACAGAGCCAGACTAGTTGTTTCCCAGTCTTTATGGTAAGCTAAGCTAACTATCTGCTGGCTGCAGCCTCATATTAGCTTAAAATTTTAACAGTTCTCTTCCCTGTTTGATGATTTATATTCTGCATCATCTTGTTGCAGCACGTCTTTGAAGCTGTTTGATGTTTGCACTGAGGGAAATATTCAAACACTCAATGTAGAATTTTAAATAAAGTTCTGTGAGTTTGAACAGAATTAGGACAAACAACATGAGTTTGTAAAGATGGAGACGGAAAATTCAGCAGCCGATGATTCTTGTGGCTTCTCTGGATTTAAAGTTTGCTCTGATCTCATGTGTATTGATTTGTGTGTCTTTCTGGTGTCCTGCAGTTTGTCCTCCATCATGCATCCCTCAGAGTGCAGCGTGTGTGTGCACTGCAGCCTGATCCTGGTCCTGGTTCAGGTCCTGGTCCTGGTCAATCCTGTGGCAGGATACAATCTGGATCAGGACCACAGTCTGGAGTTCAGCGGCCCCTCGTCCTCCATGTTTGGATACTCAGTCCTGCTTCATCGCCACGGAGCTCACAGCTGGTCTGGATCTATAGTATTCATCTGATATTGATCTGTGATTGGTCTTCTATTGATCCCCTGTTGATCTAATATTGATCCCCGTTGATCTACTGTTGATCCTCTTTTGATATAATATTGATCCTCTGCTGATCTTCTATTGGTCCTCTGTTGATCTACTAGTGATCATCTGTTGACCCTTTGTTAGTGTGCTTTTGGTCATCTATCGAGGTACTATTGACCCTCTCTTCTTCTGCTTTTGATATTCTATTGATCTACTATTCAGCCTATTTTGATCTACTATTGATCGTGTTGATCTTGTATTGATCTTCTATAATGATCTAGTATTGAACCTTTGTTTATCTGCTATTGTTTATTAATTTACTGTTGATCTGCTTTTGATGTGCTAATCGATTGATTTACATTAAATTCTTGGAGATCTGGGCGTGATGATCTCACTAATGGAGGGCTGAACTACATTTCAAAGCATTATGGGTGTTAAAAATGTACATGATGAATCTTCTTTGTCGTGTATTTTGACCTTTTTAGTGGTAAAACCCTAACCCTTATAGAGCTGCAGAGATCAGTAAATTTAGATTCCTGTAACTACCATAGTGATGCTCTGTTAGCTGCCATCTTCACAGTAGGACTGTGTGTGCATGTGCGTGTGTGTCTGTGTGTGTGCATGCTAATTAGCCAGTTGTTGTCAATGAGAGAAGCTCTTTGATGCTTCACACACAGACGCCATTCAGACACTGAACAGACACAAAGACAGATCCCCTCTCTCTCTCTCTCTCTGTCTCTCTCTCTCTCAGGTTGGTGGTTGGAGCCCCAGTAGCGAACTCGTCCTTCAGTCCGTCGGTTCGATCTCCAGGAGCTGTTTACCGCTGCAACATCACTGCTGAGCCCCACCACTGCCACAACATGCATGCTGGTGTGTCTTTTCTCTAGCATTTAAAATACTAACCCATCCCTCATACCAAATGTGCAAGTGCACATATTTTGTGCAAGATAGAGCGAAAAATGAAAGAGCATTATCTAAAGCACTGCCTATATAATGCCATTACAAAGCATTATCAATCCTACAAAACAGCTAACTGTGACACAACAAATTGTGTCAGAATGTAAACAATATTACTTTTTCAGTAGCGCTTTACTGCCCTCCATTTGGTATTTATAAGCAGTATATAAACATTGAAGACATTGTTTTATATATCATACTATAATATAGTCGTTTATTAATGTATTTGTCAATAACTACAACTCCTCCTGTGGGCACCATTAAGGGGAGGCAGGTGTATAAACAAATAATACTTTACATCAATAAACACTTTAAATGTCCTCATGTCTGCTAGCTGTTTCCAGTCTTGCGGTCTACCATGTTAACACTATCAGCTGTGGCCTTTAACAGTAAAACACCACTGAATTACCTGTGAAGGCTGCATGTGTGAAACAGTGTAATAAACAGTTGAATAAATGTGTGTGTGCAGACGTGCTGAGCTGTGGGAAGACGTGTGAATCAGAGAGTGATCACCAGTGGCTGGGAGTCAGTCTGTCCAGACAACCTGGAAACAACGGAGGACACATCCTGGTAACAAACACACTTTCTCTCTCACACACATACACACACACACACACACACACACACACACACACGCACCTCCGCTGAAATGTATCAACACATCAGGGGTACAGAGGTACCACAGATGAGTTGTGATTGGTCAGCTGGGGCTGTTTGTGTTTCTTCCTCCATGTTTATGATGATGACTTTGTCAACAGTGAAAACAAAATGGATGAGGAAGACTCAAAACTCAAGTTTGAACTGAATTCCATCACCTTCACGTAAAAAGGCTACGGCAGCACAAGGTTAACACAGAGAGAGAGAGAGAGAGAGAGAGACTAAATGTACATCTTTTGTCACCTTCTTAAGAGCTCTGACATAACGTTGTCTCATAATGTCAAACTGAAATTAATTAGAGCCATTAGTGTTCTTCAGGGGCCGTGAATCATCCATCTTCCAGGTCATTCAACAGCAAAGTAACTTTGTAAACCCTTTGGGAATAACAATGTCATTTTGTTACTGTCAGTAATGAGTCCATGTCACATGTTGTTTGTGTGTTGTGCGTGTGTGTGTGTGTGTGTGTGTGTGTGTGTGTGTGTGTGTGTGTGTGTGTTCAGGCGTGTGCTCACCGCTGGAAGAACGTCTTCTACTCAAAGAAAGACATTCAGAACAACAAGCTGCCTCACGGAGTGTGTTATCGCTACGGCAACGACCTTGGACAGGCCCAACCCATCATCCCCTGCTACAGAGGTACACACACACACAGTATTGGGTCAACGTCTCGTTTTCTCAGTTCTTCTACTTATAGGTGTGACTTCCTGTTATGTAGCATACCACTAACTCTGTTGGATATTTCTTAAAATACATTATGTGTGAGCACACCCTTTCACACCTTAAACGTGATAATGTGTGTCGCCTACTACCGAGGGATGGGTGGACGACCTGAGGAAGTGGCCTCGGATGATGTACAGTAGCTCACTCAGCCAGCGCTACTTTGTTGATTCCGTTGCTATCGACCATGGAGCGATGAGCCAAGAGTCAAGTCAGAGCTCCAAAGTCCCACATCACCAAGCTAACGTTAAGCTAACTTATGTTGTTACTGCTGTCTGAGGCCGCTTCTCATGGTCGTCCTCCCATCCCTCGGTATGCAAGGAAGGCAGAGGTGTGATCGCATTATCCCGTTTAAAGAAAAAGTTCACTTTCTTGCTGAGAGTTAAATGAGATGATACAACTCTCGTATCTGTACGCCAGCTAAATATGGACCTTGTTACTGTGAGTGTGTGAAAGCAGCAGCTGTTTGGCTGCAGGAGGAAAACTTAGGTTTTATCTTCTTATTTGTTGGTTCACCTTCACCTCTCAAGATGTCTGCCTGTCTGTCTCTGTCTGTCTTTTGCAGACCACCAGAGGAAGTTCGGTGAGGATTATGGGTCATGTCAGGCTGGTATTTCCAACTTCCTGACAGAGGTCAGTGACACACAGGCAACAAGCTTTTTTAAAATCCTGTTTGTCTTCTCTGTTTCCACCAGCAGACTGAATGTGATCCATCACTTCAGAAGTTCAATGTGTTTTTAAAATTTGGAGCCCATGAAGCCACTTCCTCTGAACTTGTTCCTCCTCTGTCTGTTGAAATGTAGAAATTAATTTTCACCATTTTAGAAAAGAAAACAAAGACTGTCAACTTCCTGTGTCGAAAATGAAAACGCACATCTTCCATCTTCTTAAAGCAACAAATGTTGCAGAAATTATGATTTTGTGATATTTAGAGATATGTCACATGTATGATTGAGGCATAATAGAGGTCACATTATGTCTCTCTCAGGATCTGATCATCATGGGGGCTCCGGGGACGTCTTATTGGACGGGCTCAGTTCTGGTCTTTAACACATCCAGCAGAGGGATGTCGGTGTACCTGGACGACGACACTGGAGCCGTCAGCTTTGGAAGCTACCTGGGTAACTGATACACTTGCCATTCCAAGCTTTAAGTTTACAGCTAACCTGCTCTTTCTGCTTCACCAATGGGATACTTTTATTGTGGAGAAGTCATAGGAAATGCAAAGCGTTTGTCGCCACACAGCAGTGGAAAGACATTTGCATTGTCCCAGCGCAGCTCGACTGCTCACAGCCGTTCACGGCACGGCTCAGTGCGACTAACCCCCCCACCATGGAAAAACCCTATATATCTGTCCTAATACTCTCTTTAGCCACTGGTCGTACTACTACTGTACTATAGCCACATACAGTTCCTACTACTGCCACCAAAACACAACAAACACTGACTAAATAAGTTTACTGTTCCAGCTGATAGTAGTAAACATCACTTTAATTTTACCCTAAAATGTCACACAATATTTTGTCAATTCATCATAATGTGTCAGTATTAGCCAAAACTTAAATGAACTTAAATTAATGAATCAGAGTCAGGTGACTTTTAACCCTGCAAAAAAACACAATAACCATGTTGTGTGAGTACCTTTCAACACATAGACTGAGTGTACTTTCTAAGTCACCATGACACCATCACCTCACAGTACTTGCGCTGAGCAGGATAAACAGGAAGCTGAGCAGAAAGGTGTGATGCTCTTCAGAGGAAGGTGTTTCTTTGCGCTGACTCTACAAGAAGAAAACATATTCACCGTGTCAGAAAAGAGTCAATGATAATGATAATAAGAGTGATGAGCTGAGGATCAGACAGTTACATCAAAAGTGCAAGTGAGTGTGTGTGTGTGTGTGTGTGTGTGTGTGTGTGTGTGTGTGTGTGTGAGTGTGTGTGTGTGTGTGTGTGTGAGTGTGTGTGTGAGTGTGTGTGTGTGTGTGTGTGTGTGTGTGTGTGTGTGTGTGTGCAGCAGTTTAACAAAAATCAACAAGAAGTAGTGGCTGACATTAAAGATGGAGGTTTGGTTTTAACACACTTGAAAGCTGTGGTTGTTTGCACAACTTTCTCTCACACTCACACACACACACAGACTATGTTTATGTCTATGTTTTTGGCATAGACTGACATTCATTTCAACTCTAACCACTACATGTCAAACCCTAACCTTAACCAAAACCCAAGTCTTAACCCTTTTTGATCACGCTGAAAATCAACCAAGGGTGTAATTTCTACTTTCCAAATCTTATTTTGACATTTTTAATTTAATGAACTAAATAAAATCTCTCTAAACAAAATGCAGATGAGAGATGAAAAAGATGCAGTCTTTTTCAGTCATTTACTGTGTGCTCACAGCAATATTAAAGAAATCGTTCTACATTTTACATATTCGCTTACTTGTTGAGAGTTAGATGAGAAGATTGATACCACTCTCATTTCTGTACAGTAAATATAAACTTACAGTAAGCAGCAGGTTGGCTCAGTTTGGCATAAAGGCTGGAAACAGGTGGAAACAGCTATCCTGGCTATGTCCAGAAGTAACAAAATCCACCTACCATCATTTCTAAAGCTCACTAATTAACATTTCATATCTTGTTTGTTTAATATGTATGTATGTAAGTGTAAAAATTACAAATTGTAGTTTTACGAGGTGTTATGTGCCGGACTATTTCTTGGCTAAGCACAGTGATTCATTTTTACACAAGCTGAGTCAAGTTTTTACATAAGGTGGCATTCATGAGGCTGAAACAAGCCATATATGTTAATAAAATGTTTCCTGCTGCTGTTTAGGTTACTCTGTCGGAGCCGGTCACTTCCTAAGTCCAGCTTCTGTGGAGGTGGTGGGTGGAGCTCCGCAATACAACCAGAAGGGCAAGGTAGGAGTTTACCTGTCTGTTTGCTAACTGCTCTGAAAGTCTGAATGTTTGTTGGTTACAGTTTTGCTGCATTCACATGGATTCCAGCAGACATTAGAAAGAAAACCAGATATCATTTTAGTGGACGAGAGCAGGATGGTAAAATAGGTGAGGCTGGCAGAGAATACCGGTAACGGTAGATGGAATTGCTGTCCAAAGTTAAAATATTTTAACTTAAAATGTGGGCAATCTGGACAACGAGAAGCTAAAAACGTCTCTTTTTCAGACAGACATAAACAAGGGATACACCAAGTGCTGTGCTCCTTTCACTATCCATGTTGGAAATGAATGAATGACCTTACGTCATGGATGGAATTTACATTTTGGAGGGAATTTAACATTAATTTAAAGTTTGCAATAGAATATTAAGAGAAAGCTGCATTTTATAGCTAACGTTATGCCTTACTAGAATAATTACATAAGTTAATAGACTCTAAATAATTTTATTTAATGTATTTTATTCCATTCTTTGTAAACAATACGACATCACCATCACCACCAGCAACATATCGCCATAGCATGTTTCCTGCCATTCCGTCGGACTATTTGTTTGTTTGTTTTTCCCGTGTTGTCCAAAAAGTGTTATCCGTCTACCGTCTGCCTGAATCCATGTGAATGCAGCATTCTCACCCTTAGTCTCAGCTAAGGTTTGAGATAAAAGTTGAGTTGTTATCGAGTTTTTGTTGATACTGTGTGTCGTGTTACGTAGTTGTGATGGTTGAGGTTAGTGTGTGTCTTTGTTCAGGTCTTCATCTTCACTGTAGACAATAACATGCTGCGGGTCGTCTCTGAAGTGTCCGGAAAAGAGGTGAGAAGCCACTTAGTATTAGCATCCTCCATTCAAAACAATGGAATACTTAGCACTTAGCCTGCGTGTCTTTGTATGTGTTTGTGTAGCTGGGATCTTACTTCGGCTCCAGTGTGTGCGTGGTGGATCTGAATGCTGATGGTTTGTCAGATTTGTTGGTCGGCGCTCCCATGGCAACAGGCATCACCAGGGAGGAGGGAAGAGTCCATGTGTACATCAACCAGGGGCAGGTGAGCATACACACACACACGCACACACACACACACACACTCGAACACACATACTATTCTAGCACAAAACAGTGAATACCAGGCCAACATGGCAGACAGTGGGATCGGGTTCTTCTGTCTGTTGCTGTGTCCCAATTCCATCCTACATACTAATTTCATTAGTGACCAGCCTTGAGCAGAGCAGCGGGTAGAAAGAGAGGTAGAAATGCTTGGAGATTTGGTTTTAAAGATTTGTTGTTACATGTTTTGAACACTTCTAGCTCCCCCTTTTCATTTGTGTGTCTCGTTAAGTGCATTTCCATCCACCTGTTTTTATTTGCACTTTTAGTGGAAACGCTGAAAATTAAAAATATAAAAAGTTGAAATATCTTTTATAATATTTTTTTTCACTTGGCTGAGGTGTAAAAGTTGGTGTACTGATAAAAACATGTGATGGAAACAGACTTGGTGAATAAATGATGACGTACATGAAGCATTTGACTTGAACGTCACTCAAGCTTCTACTGAAGAGACAAAAACAACAGGTCTGTGCGGTGCGAAGAGGAGACTGTAACCCTCCTCAAATGAATACATGAAACAAATAAATGCCATATCTCCATCATGTTTGACTGGTGTTCTTTTAATTATGTCATCTTGTTGCGCCCTCTTCTTCTGTGACTGTTTAATGGCACCCAAAAAACCCTAGAAAAAGTGTTACTAATAACATTAACAATGGCTTTGTTCCCGTAAGCTATGACAGTGTGACAGTGAGTCAGCACGCACAATACCAGGACCCTGAAACTGAAGCAGCTAAATGGAATTCAGCCATCATTAATTTTAATATTTACACCTGTGCTTGTGAAATGTCAAGATGACTTCTGTGAAAAAGACCTAGTGGGACTCATTTGTGTGTCTGTTTCCTCACAAACTGACTCTGTCTCAGGGGAAGCTGTTGGAGGTGGAGTTTCAGCTGACTGGCAGCAACGCCTACGCTTCCCGGTTTGGAGAGACCATCGCTGACCTGGGAGACCTGGACGATGACAGTTACCCCGGTAATGACCACACCTGCTCAGCCTGACCAATCAGCTTTTATTCTGGTGAAACCACTTCAAGTATACGCAGCACTACTAATACTACTGCTGCTAATACCACTGCAAATACTATAACTATTGCTATGCAATACAGCTTCTATTATGTCTGATACTATTAATAACTATTGCTTCTACTACTACAGCAAAATACTACTACTCCTTTTAATACTACTAATAACTGCTACTACTACAAATACTACTCTTTCTGTTGTAACTCTTTCTGTTGTAACTATTGCTACTATTACAGATGCTAATATCACTGCAAATATAAATATAGCCACTACTAATAGTACTCCAATACTGCATCTACTATTTCTGATACTACAAATAACATGACTACTACATATACTACATTTAGCTGTCCACTGAGCAGTTCCACTGGAGCAGCTGGGGGTTCACTTCCTTGCTCAAGGGCATCTCAACAGTTAGTACTTCTAGTACTACAACACTTGATGACTCCTACTGCACTTAACAACCAAAAACACATACTGTGTGTGTATTTTAGGTTCCTCATCAAGAGGGCACAAAACACCCACCACCAACAGTAACTGCCACTTCCTGATAACTAAGAAACATCACTGACTTTAACACAACGCCCTCACACACACACACACACACACACACACACACACACACATACACACACACACACACACACAGAGCCCTCACCATGTGTCTGTGTGTGAGGGGTGGAGTGTGTTATTAAGTTAATTAAAACTGTAATGACAAACTATTGCTGCTCTGTGCCTTCTAATCTGCCGCAGCTAGATAAAAGGCTGTGTGTGTGTGTGTGTGTGTGTGTGTGTGTGTGTGTGTGTGTGTTCGTTCCAGTAACTCTTCCAAACTAACTGTTTGTAAAAAAAAACTTTCAGACCCTCACATCTTCAAAGGACTCAGGTTAAATATTAAAGGACCATGCTGGTGTTTTCTCAGGTTTATGTACTGATCCTGAATACTTTCATCTTGCTGAACATTTTCTGAACAGCAGGGCCGTAACAAAAACAAAAAAGGATCAATTATCAATCGATAAACAATCTGCAGAAAGTTTCAAGTCTCTGAATGTTTTGTAGAGAAAGCAACATAAACAACTAGGCGAAAGGTTGAGGATAGGCTGATGGGTTCGTGAAAGGTGTCAGGAAGAGTCCTCACAAATACAGTAATAAACTTTTCTGTGTGTGTGTATGTGTGTGTGTATAGATGTGGCGGTTGGTGCCCCACAGGAAGATGACCTAAAAGGAGCCGTCTACATTTACAACGGCAGGAAGGAGGGCATCTCACCAACTCCATCTCAGGTATGAACAACAACACTGATACAGAACAGCTGTGTATTACAACAACAACAACAACAACAACAACAATAAGAATACATTTTATGATTCAAGCACTTTTCAAGATACTCAAATACACTTAATGGATAATTGCATCTCTAATAACGATGATCAATCTCCTATGATCTCCTATAGGAGTCTGAAAAGTTAAAAGAGAGGGGAAAATTAATAAATAGAAAGGATGAAGTAGAATAGATCTAAAGGGTTTGGGGACTGAAATGTAGTCAAGCAAATAGAGGACAAATCAAAACAACACAAAATGAACTATTCCTTTAAGACTCTGATCAATCCCAAATCATCATACGGGACATGGTTCTTGCCTGCGTCCACTTCTCCTTCACCTGCTGTTTCTACCAAACCAACAGCCATGTTTGATAACATAACTAACTTCATTTGAATACATGAATACACTTCTTCAGCAGTATAGACGGGGGAGGAGATACATTCACAGAATCCAACATGGTGTGTGTGTGTTTTCAGAGGATTACTGGATCCACCCTGGGTCGTGACCTCAGGATGTTCGGCCAGTCGCTGAGCTCTGGCATTGACATCGATGATAACGGCTACCAGGGTAACCTGAACTGCAACAACAACCTGTTTACATAATGCCATATTGTACATTTCTGTTCTCATTAGGCCTGCTTCAAACCAGGTTAAACTCTCTCTGTCTCTGCAGATGTAGCAGTTGGTGCGTTCCTCTCGGACTCTGCCGTGGTTCTCAGGTAAAACCACACTGAAGCTCTCTGTTTAAACAGGACCTGGAAAATGTTCCAGTTGTAGTTCTGTCTCCTTTTATAAAGTTGTACAGGATTGAAGCTTCCTTATTTTATCAGGGGAAGCAGGACATCCCACAATAGGATAACCAAAAGTTTCCCAACATCTGCTGAAAATATTGTGGACTTAAATCTTTGCTTTGAGGAAACATTTTCATGATTGTAAATCATGATCGATATATATATATATATATATATATCTTTTTTTTGCAGGGAACTGCGTGACTGTATTTCAGTCCAGCCAGTATGCTGTAATAATTTCTCTGAATGTGTCCCGTGTGCTGTAGAACCCGTCCGGTGATTCAGGTGAAGGCGTCTCTGGCTCTGCCCGAGCAGATTGAGCGGCAGGTGGCGCTCTGCCGAGATCACAAGACTCCAACTGTCTGCTTCAATGTTACCGTCTGCTTCAGTGTCAGATCCAGACAGTTCAGAGGAGTGATAGGTACTGTAAACCCAACTGTCAAGTATATAAGACTCTAGGTCCAATCTGCTAATTCATACGATTGTAGACCCAACCTGCTGATGTTTAACCCAATTGCCCACTCTTTAAATCCTGCCCCCCTTAGTTACTGTTGCTACGCCTGTCAAGTTTTAAATTCTTGCAGAGCACATATGCAGTTTACAACGACATAAAACACCTGAAAAAGTGTCTTTATACGCACTTTGTGGTTACATACATGATATTGTGCTAAAAGATTGAGGCTTTCAAACAGTATGGTTAATTATATTTTGTATGTAAGAGTGTATGACTTACCTACTGATATTTAAGATCCTCTCCTCTCCTCTTCAGATCTTCAATATAATTTGACCTCTGACCTCCTCCATAAACCGTCCTTCCCTCATCGGTTCTATTTCCATGGTAACGGGTCATCCAATAGCACAAGGGGGCGTGTGAGAGCACGACATGGCCAGCTCACTTGTGCAACACATGTGGCTTACCAAAGGGTAACACACACACACACGTGCAAAAAAACATAGTTGATATGTTAATATGTTAATATGGGTGTAACAACATGTTAATAACTGATTGGACGAGCAGTAGTGAAGCTAACAATGTTAATTCTTCATATGCACGTGTTTCTTCCTCCTACAGAAAGATGTGAGGGACATTTTTACTCCGGTCCAATTTGAGGTTTCCTACAGTCACAGAGAAGCAAACACCCACCGAGCCTCTTCCAAAACCTTCCCTCCATTAAAACCCATTCTGCAGCAGAGCGCAGGACACCAGAACACTATCACCAACCAGGTACGGACCAGTACTAACACCAGCTAGTTACCAGCTAGTGCTAACACCAACCGGGTTAAAGCTCAAGGCTAATATTTAGTCTAGCAAGTGCTTCTTACTTTCATGATTTGTTTCTTGTAACTCTTGTCAAAGTTGTATTAAATCCTTTATTGTTCCTAATATTAACATTTTATAGGAACATCATGTACTGAGTACTAGCCTAACTAGCTAAATTTAGAATAATGTGAAAACTCACTAACCCATCAGTTTCCAGCTTCAGTCTGCCCATCACCAAACTGATCTGTTTTAAAGGAAACAGCAAATCTGATGTCAGCTCCACCTCAAACACACACACACACTGATAATGACTTCCTGTTAATCCAGATGTGTTTACATCATCTGGAGCACATTAACCAACATCAGTAAGCTCATCCTGTGTCTACCCCATGTCCCACTGACTCATAAAAACAGAGCAGGAAGAGTTAACATGTAGGAATTTACAGCTGGATTTACTCATCAGGACATTATTCATCATCTGTAAGGCTGAGGTCAGGGGTCAGAGGTCACAGTAGTCGAAGTGGAAAATTATGCCTGCTCAATTCATCGTTATTATGATTAATGTCATGAATAAACTCCCTGCCTCTTTCACTCTGTCAGACATGGTTTGCTCGTTCCTGTTCTCTGGTGAGCTGTTCGACCAACATGCAGCTGTCAGCTCAACTAGTGCTGCCACAGTAAGAACATACACACACACACACACACACACACAAAGCAGGGAATTGTGTGCGATTAACAAACAAAGAAATGGAGGACGAAGGAGCAGCTTTCAATTCAGCAGTATTAGCACCTGTTGTATTTTATTTGTCCGGTTATAACATTTAAGTCACACACAGGTTATAGTAGTGAGTACTTCTCTTGTGTTGTGCTTTATGTAGAAGATAATCCAAGACCAGCCATTCAGTTCTCTAAAAACAACATACAACAAGGAGGCTATTCACCTCACAGAGGCTAACACATGCTGCTAATTAGCCGCTAGCAGACTGAGGAGGATTTATTTAGAACATCAGTTAGCAGCAGTGCTTTGATCTTGGTTCTGGCTGGACCAAGCACGCTGTTGTTATGTTCTTTAGGGCTGGGAAATATGGCAAACAATTATTATTATTATATCAGTAGATATTGATATATGCCACGACATAAATTAAAGGAAGAAACACTTTTTGTGAAATGTATGTATTCACTTTTCTTGGCGAGTGAGATGAGAGGATTGATATAAATTAAATGTTTGTGTGTTGAGCATGGAACTGGAGTCAGGACGTGGTTAGCCTAGCTTAGCATAACCACTAGAAGCAGAGGGGAAAAAGTGTTTTTGTTGAACTTAAAATTCACGGGCTCTGAATCAGTTTGCCTCCACTTTCCATAACTTGTCTTTACATTTAAGGTTGTCATGACTGTTTAGCTTTCGTTTTCAGTACCGACACGTGAAGTTTCCTTTAAATTAGTGCTCATCTCTCCCATCACTAACAGACATGTTTAGATAACTTAGCCTATTCTACAGTTCTTATTTTGAGAAGTGGACTGTCCGTTCCCAAAACACTGCAATGTGACTGGTTACAAATACTCCTGGCAGTGCTGTTAGCGATGTTAGCCTTTGTGTCTGCGATGCGATTGGTTGTTGGTACATTAACAAGTAATGTAACTTATTAACGGTAGAGCAAGCAAAGTTTATCATTTTCCTATCTGGGAAATGTTTCTATATCTGTAAGTGTTAAAGTCATTATCACCCAGCCTTAGTGTTCGTTGTTGTCATTAGTCAGCAGCTGTTTGATGCTGGTTCTGACTGGAACAGCAATATTGTTGTTGATGTTTATCTTGTTGTTTTGTCCTCAGTCAGCAGAAGTACTTTGCTCTTGGCTCTGGTCAGACCATCATGTTGAAAACCTCACTACTAAACTCTGGAGATGACGCCTTCCTCCCGCGCCTGACGCTGCGTTTCCCCAAAAACATCCACTACATTAAAGTTCTGCAGAACGTGAGTTACATCATGCTGATTGGGCAGCTTGAGGAAATAACTGGTTGATTTTAAAGTTATAATCATTAAGATTTTAATCCTGGTTGATTTGGCGACACCCATAGTTACTGGTGCTGACAGCAAATGTGGTTTACTACTACAACAAAACAGATGAGCACCTGGTGTGTCTGTACAGCCAAAAAAACTCACATTGTATTTCCTGTGACTGCTTCACAATAAAATGTTGCCGGTAAAATGCTTTAAATGTGAAGCCGCAGCAGTAGGGTAGTAGTATTGCTGGATTAGTTTAAGCAATAAATTAATCCAATTACTATGTGGAATGTAAATAAATTAAATGGCTATTACTGAAAAACTCAAACAGTATCAAAAACAGGGTTTTATTTCATGAAAATCTTAAGGATTATAACTTCAACAACACAAATAACTCATTGAACAACAAACTGCCTGTGTGTCTGTGTGTGCAGGAGGACAACGTGGTCAGTTGTGATGTCACACAGGAAGTCAACAGTACAATGGCAGGTGCTGACTGTAGCGTCACCAGCCTCCTCCTCTCAGCCCACGCCCAGGTAAGCCTCAGCTAATCACACGCTGTTATTAAAATTAGGGGTCTACTAAGGATCTGCTCTGTGAGGCTGCTTTGAGCTAAATGCTAACGTCAGCATGCTAACATGCCGATGTTTAGCAGGTAATGTTTAGTATGGTCACCATCTTAGTTTAGTGTGTTAGCATGCTGAAATTAGCTTATTTGCACAGTACAGCCGTCATAAACGAGTCATAAACCAAAGTATTGGCCAAATGAAATTTTAACCTGATGATGGCACTAAATGAGAGGTCAGAGGATCACCAAAAAGATTATAATCCTGGTTGTTCAGACATTCATATGAATGTCTGAACCAAATTTCATGGCTATCCATTCAGTAGTTGTTGAGACATTTCACTCCAAAGCACAAATGTGGCGCAAGAGGAAAAGTCTAGGAACTATGAATGTCTGTACAAAATGATGTGCCAGTCCCTTTAATGTTGAGACATGTCACAGATATGGGATGCTATCACTCAAACCGCACTGCTAGCATGGCTGAAAAACACAGTTATCTAATATTGCTCCTAAGCCCAGTCTTAACGAAAACTTCCTGTAGTCCAGAGGTCAAAGGTCAGATCCAGGTCTCTGTACTTTTTGTTCTCCAGATTTTGTCTCGTCAGCACATATTTGTTGTATTTCCTTCGTCTTAGTTGTTTTTCTGAAGAAATATTGTGAAAGAAACTGTTGAAATATCTGAGTTCCTCTCAGAAAAAGACAGAGCAGCAGTTCCTTCAACACGTAAAAGATTATAGTTTAATATGAAAACCATTACGCTTTTTTCCTGTTTCTCACAGTTGAATATCAGCTTCCTATTGGACGTTAACCAGAACAGCACACCTGGTGACATCATCATTCACGTCAACACCAGCAGGTAAGGACACACCCCCCTCCCATCTCCAGAGGTGAAAAACACAATATTAACTTGACTTATTATTGAACTAAACTTCCATCTGTGAGTTAAATGAGACGTTTGCAGATTAATTATGTGTTAAATCTGTTTTCTCTTCAGTGATAATTATGAGAGGGAGGAGTATCTCCTTGACAACTCCATCAGTCTCCCTCTTCCTCTCAAATACGGAGTCAACATCAACATCCACGGGTGAGTCGGCATACATTACTTTTACTCTGCTAAAATTCATATTAATAATAATATTCTTTATATATATTGCACAAAACTAAATGTTTCACACAAGGCAGAACATTTAAGTCAACAAAGTGCGAAATTAGATTTTATGATAAAACAAATACCGCCACTTCCACTGATGTAACATCTACAGTTGGCGTTAAAGCTTAGTGCACCAAGTTTGACTATAACATTGTTAACATTGATAATTGCCAACCTCCACTGATGTCTGTCTGTCTTGCAGTTTTGTGACTCCCACCTCATTTGTGTTTGGAGAGGAAGACTCGACTCCGGTTGACTGCTACTCTGAAAGATTCAACTACACATACAAGGTAAACGTCAGTCTGGTTTCCTTCAGGTGTGTTCACGTACAAAGTCTGTATGGAAGTTGGCCCTGTGCATAGAAGTGAGACCATAAAGTGGTGAATCCAGGTGGCAAAAAGCCTATTCTAATGTGGTATATGTGTTGTTTTGTCTGCAGGTGTTAAACTCTGGTCCCAGCAGGTCTGTAGATACTGTGGTTGACATTGCGCTACCAAAGATCCTCACACCTCACAGACACAGGCTGCTGCAGGTGGTCGACTGGCAGGTGCGTTTGCCGCCATCTTTGTGAGTTACTGGAGGCAGAGAAACCAAATTTAGGTAAAGAGGGCTGGAGTCTGGGATGGAGCTGAGGGACAAGCAACTAGCAAAAACCGGGGCTGACTGTGATAGGCTGAGACACCCATCATTAAGTCAAACAGGCCCCTGAGTACCTCGTATTAAGATTTAATATCATCTTAATTGAACATTATGAAAATCTCTACTCAGGCTCACGTTAGAGGAAATTAAATGGTTTAATGAGACCAAAATGTATTGATTTTGTATTTCTTGAAGCTGAGGATTTTCCCAGTCACTTGAAAAAAGTCAGATTTTTTTTGAAGACACATTTAGTGGCCATTAGAGGAACTGCAGCAATAAAAGTAATTAAACCCCAAACTTTCAGTGGTGAAAATCAATAGCAGATGGACGGTTCAGTTCCTGCTTTCACCAGCAGGTGTCAGACTTCACTATTTGTACTTTTTTCAAAACCTTGAAGAAGACAAAGTTTTTAAATGTTTAATGTTCTCTAAACACAAGCAGCGGCACAAGAACTTTTTCTTAATAACAACTGGATAGAAATGATTTAAATCTGATCAGAGAATAATATAACAAGACTAAGAATCTGTTTAGGGTTTTTTGGCTGTTTCTTTACAACATTGGCTCCAACACTCACTGATGAAGTAGTATCAGAAGTAGCAGTACAGTAGTAGTTGTGGTAATACTAGTAGTCGTGTCAGTAGTAGTAATCAAAGTCATGGTAAATTAAAACCATCAGTGGTAGTAACAGTGTGTATATGATATTAATATATTGATTCTCTCTCTGCAGTCGTCTCACGGTGTGTGTTCGATCAGTGACAAAACTGTTTCAGTCATCGAGGACTGTGATGTCCCTGAAGCTTCCTTCATCAAACAGCTTGTCTTCTTCTTCTCCTCCACCACCACCCGAAGAATGGTACACACACACACACACACACACACACACACAGTAAATACAGCCCTACTCATTCATTTTCTCATTCATGCAAAACTCGCCCAAAACGCTCACTGACAGTTGAATCACTCATACAAACACTGGGAAACTGCTTCATTGATTAAAAAGCCAACGGTACAAGACTGTGTCCACAACAACAAGTCAACTACAAGTCCCTGAAAGCATCCCTGTAAGAAACCTCCAATCAGAGAGCAAAGTTCTGTTGCCATGCGGCTAATGACGGGTTTTGCTAATTAGCACAGAACACAAAGTACAGATGCTTGAGTTGGAGTCAACAATCATAACTCCACCACCCAGAACTACACACTGACCTACAGTTTATGAATTATTTCTATGTGTGTGTGCAGTTTTGCGGCCGTGGTGATGAGCTGTGTGAGCGGTTGGTGTGTCGTCTCGGAAACCTGGAGGCAGGGAGAGAGGCTATTATCCAACTGGAGATCAGACTGAACCCTGCTGTACTACTGCAAGCTCCGGTAACACACACACACACACACACACACACACACACACACACACAAGATTACGCTATATTGATCCCGTGGGGAAATTCACAAGTTACCCAGCAGCATATAAAGTAATTTAAAGTAGCTCCTTCTTTACCGGCTGCAACATTAAAGTGATGTAAATTAAGACTAATGCATTAATAATCATAATCCAATAACACTTTTCTGAAATGGGATGTTCTCCATAATGAGTACTTTTACCTTTGGTACTTTAAGTATATTTTTACTTTAGTAAACGTTTAAATGCAGGACTTAGAGTATTTCTACTCTGTGGTATTGCTACTTTTACTTAACTAAAACATTTGAGTACTTCTTTCAAACACAAATACCCACAAACAATTAATTCAAGAACAACATAAAAATACAAACATGATAATGTGAGAAAAAAGTTGAAATACACAAGTGGCCAATCAATAGCTGTTCAAAAGGCTCAATTAAGTCTGATCTTGATGTAACTTATGTCAAAATATGCAAAAGCACAGATGTATTTATTGATCTATTCACAAAGTGATCACGTCTTTTAAGGTGGATTTTCCTACTGAAGCGTTAACCAACGTAAAAACACCTGATGTCTGTCTGTGTGTCTCTGTCTCAGGGTCGTCATGGTATCATGAGGTTGGAGAGCACAGCAATGATGTCAAATCAAAGTCCTCACACCGTCCACATCCAGGAACAACCTTTAACACAGGTAAAAACACCTTGACACCTGTCACAACCAAGAACCAACAGCACTGTGCAGTGGGTCCAGCTGGACCACATATGGAACGAGCTCATCTGTGTGTTTACTCTGCTGTCTATTTTGATTATATTATCTATTTCTGTACCAGACAATAAACATTTAGCAACAGCTGCAGCTCACATAAGTGCACCATCAAAGCCTCATGGGAGTTGTAGATGTTGAATGTTAATGCTGCTGTAAACTACTGTATATTTCAGGTGTTACTAATAATCATATACTGTTTGTGGTACATTTCCAGGTGGTGGTGGAAGCTCTTTTTACCCAGAAACCCTCAACACCAGTGAAGATTTTCATCATCGTCGTCAGTTTAATTTTGGGTCTGATGATCCTGGCTGCTCTCATCTGGTGTCTGTGGAAGGTACTTTTTTTTTCTTATCACATCAACAAATATCTAATTAGATGACATTTAGCTTGTAAGTGCTCTCTGATGGACACAATATGGAACAGAGACACTGTTTCTAAATTTCTGCACCTCAAACTTTTGGCATTTCTGTACTGCCAACATGTACGCAGATTCTGATCATATATCAGCCAAACAGATGTATCTTAACTTCTGCTGTACTGTACCAAGAACTTCAGTGTATCGCAATATAATGTGCAGATAAACTGTAGTATATTACAATATGATGTACAGATAAATTGTAGTGTATCACAATATAACGGTACTGATAAACCGATAACTGTACTGATGAACTACAATATATCACAATATAACAGTTGTAGTAGCGACACCATTTTTTGACTTCATGTCTCTGTCTACTTGTCTGTCTGTCCACCTGTCTGTCCATCCATGTGTCTCTCAGGCTGGTTTCTTTAAGAGGGACTTCCAGAAGAAGAAGGACGAGGAGTTCAGGAGAGACAGCTGGGACTATGTTCCTAAAAACGACAAAAGAGAGAGCACTTCCTAACCCAGACTGTCACCTCTGGCGAAAGGATGGAGTTCACACTGTGTCTGTGCAACAGTTTTAATGAGACATACATGCTGATGGATGGATGGAGCGCTGTGTATGAAAATATGGCAACCCAATTTGTCCAAAACAGTAGAAAGTACTGCTGTTGAAAGCCATCAGCCAATGAAATCTGTCCAGACTGTCTGATGGTTTGAAGCCACACTCATAACAAGTCAACACAGGCCTGTCTTGAGTGTGACGGATGATTAAATGTCTCCAGTGAATGCCTCCTGACCACACCCGAATCTGACCACCTTTTAAACTATTTTGCCTGATGTGCCTTCACAAATGCAGACAAGTTCAAAGACTTGAAAAAGACTTTCAGCGACGGATGGAGGATTAATAAAAAGGGAAGTGAACCTGAAACAATCTAATATCGACCAATTAGAAGGCCTCGGGGCTTCCTGGGATGTGACATCACCTGTGACACTGTTATTGATGACTCATTAAGAGGAAACAAACCAAAGGAAGTGACTTTCTGATGACCTTTGATCTCAGGGGATGGAAACCTGGCCTCTGATTGGCTAACAACTCTCTGAAAAACCTCCCCTTCTGTCTGTGTAAATTATCCTTCTACATTTCTGTGTACCTGGTGACCAACACTTTATGCACTGGTGACACACACACACACTGGATGCTGTCCAGACAGAAGTAGTCGAGTGATGGCTGGTACAGAAGAAAACAATCAGCTTGGGTGTTTTAATGGACACCGATCACCATCACTGTTTTCACTGTGGGATTTGTTATGTTGAGTTTCCTTTCTTCTAACGTCCAGTCACACCAGCATTTAAAACCGTGACATTTTATGTCAGAATCACTTAATTTCAATGGAGTCGCATGATCAATGGATTTGCTCACGGGGGTGAAGTAAATCTGTGCAAATCTTTTGCTTTGAGCTCAACTTTGATGAACTTAGACACGCGGATAGGACCATGGAGGAAGCTATCGTAGCTTATTAGCTGTTGTAAGTTTATAAGTTGCAAAGGATTCATTTATGATTCAGATTCTACACGTGATATTTTCTATTTTATGAATAACATTAGAGCCACTGTTTCTACAGGTATTTTGCCTAATCTACAGTACAAATCATGCAATATTATTAATATTGTTTCACCAGCCACGGGCTGGAGGACGGAGGATGCATAATTATCAAAGTAGAAAGCAATATGTCACCAAGCTTCTGGATCCACTGTGCTACTTTCTGGGGTGACCGGGCCGTCTGATCTGTTGTCAGCTTGTGTAGTCTGTTGTGCAGCTGTTTGTGAGGAAACAGCTCACGGAAATGTATCGCAAAACCGTTTCGATGTGTGCAGGAAACATTGAGAACAATGTACGGCCGGGAGCCACACGAGCACAACTGACGAAAGAACAAAATGAGTGCTTCTCTTCCACTCTCCTCCGGGGAACAAATGTGTGAAAATAAGGCTTGAATGGTTTGTTTACTTCTTTACTTGGTAACAATCATGACACGCTCACATGAATGTTCTTACTGTGGAAGTTCTATCATAATAATAATACATTTAATTTATGGAGCGCCTCTCCTTGGTTTGTAAAAAGCTTCATTGTTACCAAATTAGGTGAACCTGAATTCAGACAAAACTAAAATCAGTGTAGTAAAAGATGCAACTTGTTGGGTAACAGAAAGGTAACAGCCAGCCACAAATTGAGCCACAGGGTCGAATGATGGACGACTACTTGAAAAATCACCATTAAAAATGTTTAAGGTATTTAAAATATTCAACAGCATTGTTTTAACTGTGTATTTTTACCCTCCCTTCTGTCTATGTATTTAGTACAAAAGCACATCACAGAGAGAGATGTTTTTAATATTTTAATAAATGAGTCTGTGTTTGTTTGTGAAGTTGTTCTGCACTGGAGTCTCACTGCTTTCAATTTTCTATTAAAATGAAGGATTTTCTATTTAAACATCAACTTGTGTTTTTTCTCAACATCTGTTACGCTAAATATCTGCATTTTCTCAATAAAAAAAGCCTAAGAGCTTCTAAATAAAAAACGCCATATTAAGTAAAAACAGCTCTGTTATATTCAAATATAAAACTTTTACAGTCTTTGGACACATTGAGCTCATCCAATTATCTCCTGCTTGTGTTGCAGCAACATTTTTGGCTCACATGTTTGTAGTTTGAACTCAAACTAAATACAGATGAATGTTTGTTCTCTGCTGAACCAGAAACTGGACAAGACAAAACTAAATTGTGATAAAAAAGAAATAGGCAACACAAATTAGATTAAAGTCATCTGAGAAGAGCTGGTAATTAAAATATAGTAAAATGTAAACATGAATTTGAATGTAAAACATTCATCAATCAGTTCTAGAAGTGGTAAACTTTCATATCATAAAGCACAGGCAGTTTGGAGTTAAAGGTAGCTTACAGGTTACCTTGTATGTTATTAAAGCAGCAGTAATCAATCAAAATAAATCAGTTAATGCAGATTTAACGTACATGTCATAAACAAGAAGCTGCAAAGCTGCTGTTGCTACTTTTATGTGTTTTTTCTCTACTTTGAATGAAACTTCTACATTAGTTCACGTCGCCATGGGAGACACCAATGACCTAGAGAGGGCACTGTTGAGTCACTGTGGTTGCCATGGCGTTGCTGGACTCAGATGCAGCTGCAGGTGACAGTCGACTCGGCCTCGTCCACTTCCTCTCCGTACAGAGTGATGAGCCGCGGGTGGACCCTGGACACACACACACACACACACACACACATATTCTACGTTACTCAACTCTTGCCTTTCGTTTGATCTTCCTCGTCTGTTTCAGTCCTGCAGCCCTTCACGCTAATATGATGGCGATTTAACGTGTCGGCTCATGTCTGAATCAGTTCCCTAGTAACCTTCATGTAAAAGCCACAATGGCTTCGATCTTCTGACATCTGCTCTGATGAGCAGTGGTTTTAACTTCGAGAAGAGATACTGAGGTAGCTTTTGCAGGCGACCTTTACGAACAAAAATTATAGTGTGTAGTTCTCACTTACTGTGTGTAAAAACTGCAGTTTAAGTTCAGGTCAGCCGAATTCTCTGGGCCTCTAACCGAGATGAAATAAGAAAGACTCCGAGGTTTATTACGTATGTTGACACTCGACATTCATGCTCGACTCGGCTGTGGTAGCAGCAGTGACAACTCTGGCTAACTGTAACCCCCCACGCACATATAGCTGCTGGATGCGTTAGCATTAGCAGGCCTGATAGGTCTCAAGCCCAAGCCGACATAACCCCGATGACATCATCAGGGTTATTTTCCCAGACGAGGCTCCTCCAGAGCCACAGAGGACAGTTTTTACTGTGTTAACTGTTTTTAACGGGCTGACAGATTTTATAGACCAAACGAATAATTAATTTCTAAAGAAAATTGTTGGCAGATTACTCAATAATTACATTAATCATTAGTTGTTTCCCTCAGTGTAATAATACAACAGTATTTATGATTATAATAAGGATATATTTTATTCAGTCATAATAACACTGAGCATCATACCTGACGAGCACTTCATTAGAAATCTCCACCAGCTCTCCATCGATGTTCCAGGGGAAGGCGGTTCCCTCTGATTGGATGATGGGCGATGTTTTGGAGTCAACCTCTTCCTCGCTCTCCTCCTCTGACCAGCCAATCAGCGACCGGGGGCGGATCCTCACCGCTGACACAGCGTGCGTCTCCACGAAGGGGAAGCTGAACTGCAGATGTTCAATCAGACAGTCAGACTGACAAACCAATCAGGAGAGGCAGGGAAGAGTGTGTGTGTGTGTGTGTGTGTGTGTGTGTGTGTGTGTGTGTGTGGTGTGTGTGTGTGTGTGTGTGGTGTGTGTGTGTCCTCACAGGTCAAAGGTCAGCTGAGGTGGACAGAAAGGCTCATTAAGATCCTCAATTAAGCAGCTTGTTAATCTGGAGCAGTGACTCGGTTTCTTCCTGTTTACTGTCGTCTGCTGTCTCTACTGTAACACCATGAAGCTCCAACAGGGGGCAGCAAAGACCAACAGGCAGACAGACAGACAGACAAACAGGCTGTCTCCCTCTGTCCTGTCTGCTTTCTTTCCTCCTCAGGTTTGTTCTTATTTCTGAGAATAAAGCTGAAGGAGGGAAAGTTCACATTTTGTCTAGTCTATTTTACAACAGTCGTTCAGAGGTGGAGTGTAACTAAGTACAATTACTCAAGTACTGTACTTAAGTACACATTTGAGGTATCCGTACTTTACTTTTTTCAGGGCACTTTATACTTCTACTCCACTATATTTCAGAAATATTGTACTTTTTACTCCACAACGTTAATTTGATAAGTTAACTTACTTGTTAAGATTATGAAACAGATGGAGGACTTTTAAAATGTGATGCACTGAGC
Source organism: Enoplosus armatus (assembly GCF_043641665.1). NCBI lineage: Eukaryota > Metazoa > Chordata > Actinopteri > Centrarchiformes > Enoplosidae > Enoplosus > Enoplosus armatus. The sequence continues at coordinate 7,108,513 of NC_092190.1, read as the reverse complement.
AAACTGAATAATGTTGAGGTTTGGACTGTTGGTCAGACAAAACAAGACATGTGAAGGTGTCACTTTGGTTTTATAAACCAAACAATAAATGGATCCATCAAGGAAATAACCAGCAGGTGAATCCATAATGAAAATAATCATTAGTTGCAGCTCTATATAAAATAGTTAAAAAAGTAGCTCCACCTCAACCGACTACAACAGTCAAATGCTGCGTAAACAATAACAATAGTAATCTGATGATATAATATATAATAATATATACTATATACACACACAGGAGTAATTTCTCTGCATTGACTACTTTTACTTTTGATACTTCAAGTACATTTTCCTGATAATACTTACATACTTATTAAGTAACATTCTCAATGCAGGACTTTTAATAGAATATGGAGAATATATTTGAATAGAAATGTAATAGAGTATTTTTACGTTGTGGTATTGGTACTTTTACTTAAGTAACGGATCTGAATGCTACCCCCACCACAGCAGTAGTCAGGTGTCCATACGAACACTGATTTTCACTTGCTGTAATCATTCCTCCTGTCTATGCTGGCCGTGAAGAGATCCCTTCCTCCAACTTTCAGTGGAAGATACCCACTTGATAAATAAATATGTGTCCGACATGTTAAAGGACGGAGAGGTAGAGTGGGTGTTTCTGACTGGGTGTGAATGTGAGGTTCAACGTCCACGGTGGGACTCAAACCGGGGTTGTCATGGTTACACATCAGATGCTCCACCAGGATGCCCCCATCTTGTCGTGTTTGACACTTAGCTGTCCGTCTCTCCATCAGGAAGGGGAGCTAACAGGATGTAGGTCAGTGAGTAAACAGCCTGTTTACTCTGCAGGACAGTGAACGCCACACTGTCGGTATATTTAGTAAGTGGGTTAGGATGCGGTCTCAGAGGCCAGGCTGGGCCATGCTGAACTAGGCTAATCTACTAACTAGTTTGGATTTCTTTGGCTCTGAGAGAGGAGGACGCTTAGGATGGCGAGGTCAAGAGTGAGACATGTCAACAACTGATGGAATTAAATCAAACGCAACCCATGTTAGAGATCAGATAGCTGGCACCATTTTGGATTTGGTTCGCAGTCAGCAAAATACCTGTCACTTCTCATTCTTAGCTGACTGCTGCTGGTTAAAATGACAAACATCACTGGCAGCAGATTAGTTGTTAATGAGTTCAGCTGAACTAAAATGAAAAGTTTGTTCTGTCTGTCCTCTGGTTACTGTGCTCTCTGCAGCTGATGTCTGTATTCAGCCACATCACTCTGTAACACCACTGAATGACCGCGATTTGTTTTTGTAGTTAAACAGGAAACTGGGTGGTGACTTTTCTCTAGAGAAATTATCAGCTGATCACATCAATTTAAACCTGCTATAACTGATTGTTTTGGCCACTTGAGGGCAGAGGAAACAAGCTGTGAACATATCGCCTTATAAGTTGATATAGCGAGCTTGTAAGATGTTGCTTATTTACACATTCAGCCAAGAAAAGGTGGTGAGACATCTTTGAGTTGGAGTTATTTTAGCCTTTTGTTGCTTCCAAATGTTGAAAGGTAAACCCAATAAGATTCGATAGTGAGGATGTTGATTGACAGCTGCTTTCACCTGTCCACTAGAGCTGCTGTATCTCTTCAGGTGTTTGATGAACTCTGACCTGGAGGTGTTTCCTACTGCGATCAATGCTGCGCTGCCATTTGCCAACCTGTCACACAAACAGGAAGTGATAGAGAACGTTCAGAGGCAGAAACATGATGAAATGACCTGCAGCTGACTTTAACATTCTCAGAAGGATTAACTCGTCATACACCCGCGTACCTGGTGTTGGGAGCCAGTCCTTGAGGTGCATGTGGACTCAGACAGGGGATGGACATGATACTGATGCTCAGATACAGGCCCTGATTGGTCGTCCAGGACTCCTCCCCTTCTGCGGCGATCAATCACAGAAAAAAAAACAGTAAATCAAACTGTTGACAGAGACAGAAATCTGAACCAGCTTTAATCTCCTGTCCTCAAGTGTCTGTCTAGAGACAGACAAGTACTGGTCTCACCTGACTCTGGGTCCGGGTCCTGGTCCTGGTTTCTGAGAAAAAGGGGATCAAATTATTTTGTTTTAAAAATGCCAGACAGTTGTGTTTTTTATTTATAAACACATACACAAAAACAGCCGTGTACTGCGTACTAGTGTGTGTGTATGTGTGTGTGTGTGTGTGTGTGTTTCTCACTGATGTTCAGACAAATTCCTGTTTGACTTCTTCACTGGTAGAAAAGACAGCTGACAGTCTTCTGGCCTGAGGAAGACAGAAGAGAAAAACCCACCATCGAAATCTGTACCAAATGTCATGGCAATCCATGCAATATGCCGCTAACATGGCTAAAAATGATCTTTTTGAATTATGTACGTTTTTGTGATCTATTTTATTTAAATAGTCCAAAATCACAACTTTAAATCTTTAAAATCATCTGAACAACATATGTCCTCTATGCTTAAATGATCAAAATGTGTGTGTGTACACAGACATATATATATATATATGTGTGTGTGTGTGTTACCTCAGTCTGGCCAGTGTCTTCACCAGAGCATACTCTCGTCGCCGTGACGACGACATCCACCTCTTCTTCTCCGCCCGTGCTAAGCTCTGCCCACCGAACCCAAACATGGCGGAGAAACCGAAACGCACCAACTGGCCGAGAGACGAGAAGCTGCACATGTCCACCTGCTGCAGGTGACCTGCAGACAGAGAGAGAGGGAATTAAATACTGATGAAAGATTATTTTCAGTTATGAATAGTTATTAGAAAAACTTAGGACCCTACACACACACACACACACGCACACACACACACACACACACACACTGTAAGGAGGCCAAGTGGTCGTATGGTGAGAAGTTCATTAATATTCATGAGAAGCAGCACTCCAAATATGGGCGACAGAAAGAGGTCAGGAGTGTGTGTGTTAATATCTATAAACATCAGTGAAATCACACTGCAGTAGAGTGACCAGTCTCTGCTTGTTATTGCTCCAGTTTGGCCAGTCTCTGGTCGTATATCAGCCCAGTCTGACCAGTGTCTGGTGGTATATCTGTCCAGTCTGACCAGTCTCTTGTCGTATATTAGCCCAGTCTGACCAGTCTCTGAAGCGGCAGAATTCAGAGGACATTTACAGTAGATTTAGGACAAATGTGTCTCTCTCAGTGTAAGTGAAGATTAAATAATGAAATTCTTTTTCAAGCGACTAATGCAACTGATTTGACTGTTTCTTCCGTTCTGTGGGAACATTTAATCCAACAAAAACAAAAACTGTCAAACTCCATCCACCGACGTTTCTGATTGGTCGACATTATGTTGTTCAGTTTGCTATTATAAACATGAAAGTTGTGTATTTCACTGGTAGAGTGCTGGACATGACATGGGTCAAAAGAAAATCAACAAAGGCAAGTGAAGGCATCGTTAGGCATATGCAACATCTTTAACATTTTCAAAGTAATATGCAAGGATCAGTTTCATGTTCTACTGACAGAACTTTCCCTCAGTTTCTTTAATGTGTGGGGAGTCCAAGGAAAAGACTTTAACCAACTCTGTTCAGACTGTCTGGCTGAAGAAATATCTGATATCTGCACTTCCAACATAGCTGCTACACCCAGGACTGTTTACTGTTTATTTTCCCACAGCCTGTGAACGCAGCACAAACTGTGGAATGACATAACTGGAATAAATATATAATCAACCTCATCAACCTGATTTCAGCGTCAAGACATTGTATAAGATGCTTCTCACACACACACACACACACACACACACACACACACACACACACACACACACACACAGTATGCCATCTGGCCACATACCTGCTGTAACCTACTGAACTGCTGTCTCTCCACCTGTCTGTCTGACTGCCTGCCTGCCTGTCTCTCTCTCTGGATAAAATCTGATTTCCTCACCATATGGCATGTTGTCAGTGTGTGTGTGTGTGTGTGTGTGTGTGTGTGTGTGTGTGTGTGTGTGTGTGTGTGTGTGCATGTGCGTGTGTGTGTGTGTGTGTGTCTGTGTCTCAGCTTTAATCCTTAGTTGGTCAGTCTCACAGTCAGTGTGTCAGTGAGATCAAACCTACAGCACTTCTTAAAGGTGAAACTAATATTCATTTTGACCAGCAGGAAATATGCTATTGAGTTTGATTTATAAACAAAAACATGGTCGATGCCGAAGGCTGATCCAAGATCTGCCCATTGCGCTGATTCATCTCGGCCCGTCCTGGAACGCGGCCTCATGGCTTGGCGGTTAGGAAAGAGGAGCTGAGCAGCTTAGGTCTCCCAGCCGCAGCGGTTCCACTAAAATAACCTCCACTTCCAGGGTGTGTAGGACACTTTGGGCGTGCTTACAGTTTGGTGCAATGGCAGCATCATCAACCCGTGTCCTTGCCTCCAGCAGGATGTGTCGCGCCTTATGACTTGACTGCTGCACAGCTAGGAGACATCCACTTGTGATATGATTTTACGGAAGGTTTGCAGACTGCGGCCTCCCACCTTTTGTCTGGTTCCCCTGTGGGATTTGCGGACAGTGTGTCTCTCAGGCCCGCCTCTTGACCTCTTTTGTCCACCTAGATAGTGCTCCTTTTAGTATCTTTCCACAACTAGAGGGCAGGGGATCTCTGCGCTCTGGCTTATGAGGCAAATGGTTGAGCCGCCCAGATGGACCAAGAGCATTGCCTCATCGGCCGCCCATACTGCATGTCGTTCACATTACAGACTCATGTTACTTTTGGCTCAAATACTAAATAGAAGTAGTACTTACCTGGATGTACGTTCTATGAGTATGTTTTTCTGTTTTCTTTATGATATTTTTTCCACATGTATAAAGTTGATTTTAATAAGTTATGTTATTTCATATAAAGAGGCAGTTCATATTCTGTAGGATTTATACCTGCACATGCTCTTAATTCACATGTGAATTATTCTGCCCTACTTTCTATGTGTGTTGATGCACAGCTATGCAGCGAGCTAAACAAACTTCCAATCAAGGTTAATACAGGGCACCAGTTGGTCTTTCAGGTTTCAGGAAGCAATTGTGAAATTGTGAAGTTACTTAGAGACAGTGGCCAGTTTTGTTAGCAGTAAAATTATCGCAGAAAAACTAAATCAAATTACTCCAAAAACAGCTGTAATGAAAGAGTGTCTACAGATAATGCTCCAACAAGGGCATTTAATGAGTATATAGAGGATCAACATTTGCTTTGTCTCAGTTCACAGATGAACAATAGCAACAGAATGTTCAACTGAAACCAACTGCTGGTGGCTGAATATGAATTCTCATGCTACCTTGCCAGAGTCAGGAGTTTAGCAATACTGAGATCAAAAAAGACAATCTGAATTTTTGTAGTCATTTGTCCTATTCTAGTCAACTGATTAATTGTATTTTCTGTAAAAAAAAAAAAAAAAAGGTACCTTCATAAAGGTCTGACTGCTATTTATAAAATTTCTCTACACTGCCAGAATACAAATCTGGTGGGGAAACAGTGAATACTTTAATATTTTACTGTATACTGTAAGACTGGAGACAGGAGGGAACAGCAGGCCTGGCCTCTGTCCAAATGCCTCAATAATTAACATGTAATAACATGTCATGTTTGTTTAACTCGTACAAAAAAACCCCAGCAAAAACGACAATTTGCCCTTTTATGGGGAGGTTGTGTGCTGGACTGTTTCGTGGCCAGCAGCAGTGACTTCCTGAAGTCGCCACACTGTCAGGTATCACACCAGACAGTTCAGGTATGTTCACCTTGGTTGTGTCATGAACACATCTGAACTCAACCGTAGTCACCTGGTGTCCGTGGGAACAGCTTCCTGTTAAAGTTCCTTTCCTGGGACCATTAACTGTTTTCTATTGTTCAGGAATTAGTCTTATTTGTGCCACTGAATAGTCCCATCTGTCACTCACACACACAGCTCCAGTGTTAATTAGTTTTAATGAACCACCATCACACCACAACCTGTCATTCAAACACAGCAGTCTGCCCTGCCGCCGGCTAATTTGTCGGCAGGTTTATCCAAAAGGATGCAGGGAGAGGTGAAGGGGGTGGGGCTACAGTGAGCAGAGTAAACCAGTGATTTAGAGTGAAACTGATCCTGCTGTTAGACATCTGTCTGCTCCCTCCCTCAGGAGTCCAGTCACACCGTCTGCTTCACTCTGTCTGTGGGTTTGTTTGTTCTCCAACAGTCTAAGTGACCATCAGCCAATCACATCAAAGCGTAGCTCCTGATTGGCTACCTGTGAGTTGTTTGAAGTAAATTAAATTAGAACAATGATGGGGAGGTGACTATAGACATCCACCTAGGATGACATGAGTATAAATCTATAACAGGTGAAAACCACCAAGGACGACATGACAATTGAGCTAGAAGAGTTAGAAGCCATCCAGAACAATGCGGTTATAGATCTGGAATAGGTAGAACCCACCCACTATGATGTGACATTAGATCCAGAACAGGTAGAACACATTGAGGATGATGTGGCTATAGATTTAGAACAGTAGAACGCACCCAAGGACAATATAACTATAGAGCTAGAATTGGTAGATGCTACCCAGGACAATGTGACTATACAGTAAATCTGGAACAGGACTCACCCAAGACAACACAACTATTGATTGATTGATTGATTGATTGATTGATTGATTGAATCCACCCAGGAAGAAGAAGTAGGTCCCACCCAGGATGACAAAAGTAGAAACATAGAACAGGTAGAACCTACCCAGGACCCTGTGACTATGGATGTAGACAGGTAAACCAAACTACAGCCAACTACATAGAACAGGTAGAACCATAGGTCTGCAACAAGTAGAACCCACCCATGACAATCATAATATAGATGTAGACCAGGTAGAACCCATCCAGGACAATGTGACTATAGATCTAGATCAAGTATAACCTATCCATGACAACCTGAGTATAGATTTAGACCAGGTAGAACCCACCACAGTTGATGCGACTATAGACCTAGGATGTTGTACCAACAGATTTAGAACAGGTAGAACCTACCCAGGACAACGTGCAGGGCTGCAGTGACTGGATCTCTGACTCCATGAACAGAACAGGAAACCACGTCTGTAGAACCTGTAAAGATGACAGACAGTTGATAAAACCTCTTGTCCGGCAGTTTCTACATAATGTGGATATATGTGTTTCTCTACATTGTTGGTCTCCAGCGTGTGGATCTTTATGAGGGTGTGTTCTCTTTCTCACCAGCAGGAATGATTCCAAGTGGCAGCACTGGTTTCACTGGTTTCTCTGGAGAATCAGCATCCAGCTGAGCTCTGAGGACCAGAGCGTGACACAGTTCCGCCACCGAACCATCCCCACCAACACACACCACTCTGACAGACAGGTGGCGACAAAACAGTGTAAGGACATTTAATTTCACTGATCTTAACTTCTGATGGCAGACAGGAAATCCAATGACGCTCATAAAAATTATTTATTTTTGCGCTTTAAACAGGTATCCTCAAATACAGTCATCCAGCAGGAGGCATGTTTGCAGTTCTGGACAAAGGTGAACAAGAAGGGTTTCATTTTGAAAGGCAACAATAACTGTTAGGACCATTGAGATCATGTCCCCTGTATTATTTCTGGGACTTTGGGAAATTCCTGAAGAGGATTTAACATTTTACAAGTATACACTTGAACAGTTAGATGAAAAATAAAATTTTAAGATTTTCTTAAATACTCACAAAAATGAACAGAGTTTGGTTGGTGGGTAGTCAAAAAAATTCTTATGTTGGTTTATTTGGGTTCTGCTGAGGAAATGTGTTTTCCTGTCTACGTCAGTACCTACAGATGACAATTATCTTGTTGTTACTGTCATTATTTTTCATTTCTGTATGAAAGTTTGTTTCATGTTAGGTATTATGGGCTCAGTTTTATCAGAGTTTGGGCAGGTCAAGTCGAGTTTTTGTTTGTGTATTATTACTATCAGTAGTGGTGGTCGTAAAAGACCATAATACTAATCATAACTTGATTGTCTGACATTTTCAGGAGCTCATTGAAAAGCGAGAAGGTTCATCTTCAGAGTTTGTGTTTGCAGCAAATGTGAGGTAAACAGACTCCGCCCCTCCCTCGCCCCCTGTGTATGGGATTACCTGAAGCTCCGGTCGCCACGGTGACAGCCAGCCTAATTGGCAAATGTAGGTTTCAACCAAATCCTCACCAGAGCAGCCTCTCTCTCACACACACACACACACGTACACACACTTAGCAGCTAGCTTAGCAACGCTGAGCTAATCTTCTCTAAGCACATTAAGCTTTATAAGGGCTGAGCGCAAAAGCTGCTTACACACACACACGAACATAGAGACCACCACAGATAGTGATGAGAGTTTGATCAGTGTTTTTGTACATGTAGTTGTAGCTATTGTTGTTGTTGTATTATTTGTTTCAGTAACACAGAATATAATTTTCACTTTTATCAGTGAGGTTAGTTCAGTTACCAGTTGGTGTTTGACCTCACCTGTCTGTGTGTGTTTGCGTGTGTGTAATCAGTCTGGGTCAGTGTGTTTTAGTGTCAGCCTCTGACAGTAAACTGCTGTTTAATTATCTGGTTCAGTTCAGTCTGTCATGGTAGGATGATGTCACAGTTTGATCATGACATGCTAACTTTAACATAAACATTACCTTCCGCTTTAATGTAAACACTGGGCCTTTATTTTATAACTTAGCAACATGTTAGACTTTTTCACTGTAAAAGTAAACGTTTTTTATACACCTTATGTCTCATTTTCATATTTTCGTCTATCATTTCTATCAGTAATAATTGGGATTGGATTTGAGGAAGATTACAGCAAACACAGACAAAGTCATTATCCGAGATAGTGTTACATTTACAAAACACATTGCTTAGTCCTGCTGATGTGTGACATACTGTTTGACAATACAAACAATAAAGTATAATTCTGTTTTGCTTGTCCAAGCATTTAAATCAAAAAGGATTACGTTAGAATTAATCATTCTTATCAATGCTACCATACCACTGCAGATACTAAAGTCCTGCCGTTATTACTATTTAACTTGCATGAAAAAAACCCCATAGAATATTAGAATGAACGTAATTTTGTGCTTAATTTTTCGCAACAAACTTAATTTATAGCTGTGAATCAAGATTTTCACAGGAAAAGAGTGATACATTCTGAGACAAGTAATCAATTTAAAATCACAAAAGAGAGAGAGAGTAGTGAGATAGAGAGAGACAAAGGATGAGAGACAACTGACCCATCATATTCATCCAGCTTGCATTCCTTCATCACTGAGAGAGCATGACCCTTCCTCTCTGTCACTGGAGAGAGAGAGACAGCAAGAAAGAGAGAGAGACAGGAGGAGAGAGAGAGAGAGAGAGACAGGAGGAGAGAGAGAGACAAGAGGAGAGAGGGAAAAAGAGAAGGAAACAGATGGAGAGACATTGAGATGGACGGAGAGTTCATGCATGTGTGTGGTCACATGTACACAAGTGTGTGTTCGATGGCTGCCAAAAAAAAAAATGGGACAACGGATATCACACCATCTGCTGAGAGGAGGAGACGATAGGAGAAGATATGAGGAGAGAGGAGTGGAAACCAGGAGAAAAGAGGAGAGGAGAGGAGACACAGACAGGAAACGAGGAGATGAGAGGAACGGAAACACAGGAAAGGAGAAAAGGACACAAGGAAAAGAAATGAGGAGAGAAGATGAGAGGAAACAAGAAGAGGAGAGGAGAGGAAACACAGGAGACAAGGAGAAAAAAGGATATAAGGAGAGGAAACAAGAAAAGGAGAGAAAAGGAAAGGAAACAAGAGAGGAGGGTAAAGGAGGAAAGAGGAAACAAAAGGAACGAGAGAGAGAAGAGGAGAGGAAACAAGGAGAAAAGAAGAGATAAGTAGAGGAGATAAGGAGAAGAAAGGAGGAGAGAGGAGGGGAGAGAAGCAGGTTGTCGCCCTCTGTCACAACAGATGGGCTAAGCTCCGCCCCCTGTATCAGGTTACCTAGCGACCAGAGACTGCCATTAACTCTGACCTTTAGACCTCCACACACACACACAACGTCTACTCTGATGTCAATAAATCAGGGACTGTTAGAACTATTAAAACCACTGCGACAGTTCTGCTGCCGTTACACATAATTTTATTACAACACATGTGAGGTGTGACATCATCTGAAAATGTACTGTGGCCCCACCCACTGTCAGTCTGAGGTATGAAATAATAATCACTATTACTTGTTGTAAAGATGATCTGTAGATAAATGAAGAGGGTGCACTGACCGGTGATGTCAGTGCGGACGTCCGCCATCTTGAAGAGCGGAGCCACATGTTCTCTGTAGATGTGAACGGCCTCCTTCTTGTGGCTGCTGGGGTTGATGAACACCTTTAGATACCTGGGACGACTGCTAAACCCTGCACACACATACAGAGTGAGCAGCTACAGATATTAAAGCTCATTGTCAACGAACAATTATAATTATTACAGATTCATCTGTCTGGTTTGTTTTTTTGGGATTAATTGTTTAGTCAATAAAATGTTAAAAAGTAGGGAAAAAATTCTTTGGCTCCAGCTTCTCAAATGTGAGGATTTGCTGCATTTCTCTGTTCGTTTGGTTCCTTTGAGCATTTATCACGATTGTCTATTAATGGATTAATTGAAAACAATAATCAACTGATAAATTAATAATGAAAATAATCATTATTGCAGCACTAAAGCTGAGCCTGTCCTTTGAGACAGTCATCAGCCTTTACTGGTCCCTGGTCATCCTGCCTGGAATGAGCACTGATCACTATACTCTGAACACACTTTAAGCTTGAAGTCCTGCATGGGACCTTAGTTTGGATCAGCGACCAGCTCGCATTTGTCACATTGTCTGGATGGACTTGTAGATGGAAGCCTGTTTGATGCAAACTATTCAGAATATTGTTTACATCACCAACACTGGTAGACTGTGTGTGTGTGTGTGTGTGTGTGTGTGTGTGTGTGTGTGTGTGTGTGGTTACATGATATCGACTCCATGTGTGTACAGCCACACACACACACACACACACACACACACACACACACACACACACACACTGACCCCCTGTACAGCTCATCATTAGGCAGATTTAGAGACCGCATTATAAATCCCCATAGACGAGCACAGATCAATATACACACTCACACACTCACACACCAGCTCCATTATCCAGATCATTACTATAATCTGCTCCCAAAAGGCTGTGACCTCGCCCTGTTAATGACCCCACACACATACACACAGTGCGCCTCCTGCCATCACTCCACCCCACTGCTCTGACCAGGTAGGAGTTACTCAACACCCCCACCACTCTTCTCTCTACTGGACCCCCACCATTACCAGAAGCTTTTTTTTGGTGCCCCAAAACCTAGACCCCCTCTAACCAACATGATTCCTGTGTGAGCCCAAACCACTACAGCATATATAGATCTCAAACCTGACTAAAACATGAGCTTGGGATGGCACTTGGGACCCCGTCCATCTACCCAAGGCAGCACTAGGACCCAGATGGCCCTTTATAACAAAGCAGTTCCAGGAACTATGAAACCAGAGTCCCTAAACTCAGGAACTAAAGGTCCCCCGAAGAACCATATTTTGTGTGGAATAAAATAATAATTTTCACAACAGGAAGTCATGAGGTGTTGTTCTTTTCTTTTTACAGTTGTCTGACCCTGTTGTTTGAGTGGATGTAATGAATGTAGACGAGAGATGCTAAATACTACAAGACTGAAAACTGCAGAGCACCTGCCTCCACAGTAGATGGTCTGCTGAGAGTATTATTCTGTTCTGTGTTACTGCGATGAAATAATCACCGCTCCTCCTCTTTCATTCACTGCCTTGCTCTATCAACAACCACCGCTCTCTCTCAACATTTGTTTTTAAAATTAATACAAATTACGGGACATGTCTACCCCTTGCCCTAATATTGATATTAGTCACCCAGTACTTCCTTATTTTGTGAGTGAAGCTGCCCATCACAAAGTACTACCCCAAAGACTTTTTTACACCTGGATACAGGCACTAAATTTAGTCCCTGGTTCCTTCTGTGTTCTTTTAAAGGTTCTTAGTCCACTGGGAACACAAGTTTAAACTGAAGAGGGGGAGACTTGTGGTTCTAAAAACAACAGGAAGTTAGTTATTGTAGTTTGGCGTGCTGATTTGGCTCGTTATCATCAAGATCAGCAGCTGGGGCAGCAGCATTGGCTGTGACACACAGCTCAAGGAGCCTATTAAGGTACTTTAAAACACTTAGTGCGCAATTAGCATCAAAATTCATACTTATTCAGTCAAATGTGAACACGCAGACATGATACACATATTTTTAGATACAGTATATCGAGTATATCATCATCTCCGATCCATAACATCCTTAAATTTGCCCAGAAATCCTGGAAAAAGACACTCATACTGTATATTCAGAACTTGATTGAGAATCATCACGTTTTTAAGTTTTCTTCAGTATCAAAGTAATTCAGTGATAGTTGTCACTACATCTATACATTGCACGAACAGCTAACAGCTAATTCTGCATACTTTTAATGGTGCCAATTTGCCTCCTTCCTTTTTAAAGGAAGTATACAGTTTACCTGTTTATAGAAGCAGATCGATGCTCATGGTCTTGATGGCAAAATAATTTCAAACATGTCAAAATCACTGTTACATCACTAAAGAAAAATAATTATTCTCAGTCTCCCTTTCTCTGTAAGTGACTGATGCATGATTTATGTCCTCTCTCTCTCTCTCTCTCTCCCTCTCACACACACACACACACACACACACACACACACACACACACACAGTCTCATAGGACATGATGTCATTCAAATATGTTGATCTTTTTCTAAGAAGGAAGGTGGACAGACAGGTAGATGTAGAGAGATCAGGTAGCCATCAGATCATCTCCCAGCCTCGTCCAGCGGCAGGTTGCCATGGTGCTGCTAAAGCGTTACCATGGTAAACAATCCCAGTCTGGCAAGGAGAAGTGTTGAGTTTCTGACAGAGGACTGAAGACTGAGCTGCTGAATGTTATTGACGAAAACAGATCATATGTTGGAGCTCAGTGGACAGTAGTAATCAATTAAAGGCTTTAAACATCCAGTTTAATCAGATTCTCTGGAGTAAAATGGTCCACAGATGTTTCATAGACATGGGACTTAAAGGGAAATTCTAGTATTTGTAGAGCTTGTTTGCATGCTACGGACGTACTAGAGAAGGAGTAGCAAATGCAACAACTTGATTTGGGTCTAAAAGTTTCCAAATTGACACACTATGAGTCTACAGCCATGATAGCAGCTCTGTGAGGCTGTATTGAGGCACAGTGGTACATTGAGACAACATACTCACAGTGACAAAGCAAACATGTTGATGTTGTCATTTAACACTAACACAAAGTACAACTGAGGAGTTACTACAGTTTATCCTGATAGGAACATGAATATCTGTACCAATTTTCATGGCAATCCATCCAATATTTGTCAAGATATTTCACTCGTAACCATAATGTTAACCTGCTACTGGTGCTAGAGGAAATGTCAAGGGATCATCAAAGTCATTAGGATCCATCCTCTGGGGAACACAAATGTCTGTACAAAATATCACACCAATCTATGTAATGGTTGTTGAGATATTTCAGTTGGGACCAAAATGGAAGACCAACTGACTGTCCAACCAACATTGCCATCCCTAGAGCCTGGCGTGGCAAGGGTGTTTACAGTTTATTTACAGCTCTACCTTACTTTAAACCTTCCCTTCTCATGTGGAGTACAATCACTCTGACATACAGATGAACTGACACCGACGTAACGTAAGCAACGTTTCAGTTGCCAGGTAGCATTACAATCAGGGGTGTCAGAGGGTCTGACCTCCTGTACATTAATTGGGCGGATGGAGGGTGGGCGATGAGTGTGTGCTGCTGTACAATAAAGTTTGTTTCCTGACAAACTAATAAAGCCTTCAACCTGAATATGAAAGAGAGAGACAGAGAGAGAGGTAGACAGGTTTCTCTCATCATGTCACTATGGATACACTGACCGACTTCTTGGACACATCAGTTAATATGTAACACAAAACTGCGTGCACACACACACACACACACACACACACACACAGAGGACCATAAAGCAGTTTATAGAGGCCTCAGACTGAACGCTCTCTTCTGTTAGAAGAGACAAACTAGAGGAGAACAATATTAACATACAGTTCAGTGTTGTGAGTGTTTGATACAGCAGGTTGTCAGGAATGTCTCAGCTAACAAAACCAATATTTGTTTATTACTGCAGTCTTTGGTCTTCCTCTGTGATTCCGTGTGTGTGAGAATGAAGTAATAAAGTAAGAATATTTTGAAAAGTTCATTATTCTTATGTTAAAAGTAAGTTTTTCCTTCCATTTTGGGCCCCAGAAGTCTGTAGACCACTCCTCATCTATGCTTGAGGTCAGCGGATTGAGGCTACATTAGCCGCTACTAGCACATCTGTCGGTGTTGAGTTGCATTGTGGCTAATGTAGGCGTCAGGTTTTGACAAGGAAGAAGAATGTGTGGAATAGAAAAGACTGCTGCATCGATTTTGGTCTGAAAAAAATGTAATCTTAATGTCATTTTTCACATTAAAACAATTTATTACAGTTTCAGTGGAAGGTTTTGTGAAGAATCGCTGATAAATCCGAAGCATTTTCAGGTTGATTTCTTAAAATTATGCTGTCTGCACTTGAACCAGCAGCTTTATGCCGTTTCCTCCGAGTCCAACAATGTTATAGGAGTGCAATGCTAAATCAGTGGAGTACTCTTCTAACAATCTCCCAGTTAAACTTTGATTCTTATCATCTCAACATTTTAATCTGATCTACTTCATTAGTTGTGAATCAGGACCTTCAGTATTTGGAGTAAGCAGCTGGTGAGGTACAGAAGGCTACAGCTGTTAATTGAATGTGTCAGATACATTTAATCAACATTTCATATATTATGCTGCTCATCTCCGTTTCAACATTCATTAGGCTGCCACTAAAAACTGGAGTGTTTCTGCCTTCTCAGCCAAGAAACGGTGATTAGACGTCTTTGAGTTGTAGTTATTTTAGCCTTTAGTTACTTGCAAATGTTGAAATAAAAACCTAATCATATTCAATAAGGGATTCGAAAGGATTTGGATTTGATGAAATGCTATTGAACCCCATTCCTACCAGCCACACAGTGTGTTGATGCTGTCATTGTGACCTAATGACACCTGACAGTACAACCCGACCATCCGCTGCCACCACCGTCTGATTTCACTTTGTCACTGTGAACCCAAACTAACAGCTCTGTAAGCAAGAAGAAAACTGACATTGGATTGACAAGACAATTGATTTGGGAGGAGTCGCGACAGCCCCTGGCGGCCTGGGCGAGCCCAGTCCGGCCGTCCCATGAGCTCCACCGCCGCCACCGGCCTGTCAGTCTGTTGTGCTGTTAAACAACTGCAGTCAATCCATACCGCCGTCTGACTGCGTGCATGGAAACAGACTCTATACAGCATCACTGCTCGCCTTTTGTCACTCTGACTGCCATTCACTCTTCTGCAGCTGCTTCACACAGCAAACGGCACAGAATAACGCTCTGGAAACAGAAAAGTGTCTGCTCTCTGCTCGCCATTGTGCAGCTGAATGTTCGGACCTGAAGGTTAAGAAGTGGTGGTGGTGTCTGCAGCGGCGGGACTGCCCGCTCCGCAACGCCACAATTCACACAACAATGCGCTTTTCACATTGACCTCTGGCTGGAAAATAGGCTTAATGTCCGCGCAGCAGCGGAGCGGCCGACTGTGTTTACCTTCCACACACACACTCCTCTGCCGCGGTGTGTAAAGTCACAAAAGCCGTCACAGTTTGATGAGCAGTGTGACCACGCGAGCTGACACGCGACCTGTGAGCCATTCATGTGTGTGTGTGTGTGTGTGTGTGTGTGTGTGTGTGAGGCCAAAGACAAACACTTAAAGAAGTTGTGACTTTGCTGCAGGGCCTCGTGGGTAATCTGGTTTGATGGACAGACAGACAGATGGACAGACAGACAGGTGACCAGCGATAACATGTCAGGCCGATGCCATGGTGACAGGACGACGGTAGCGTGTGTGTGTGACCTTTGACCTCCTCATTTATCGAACGCTTGTAACATCTCTGTTGGAGTCGACATTGTTGGACGAACATAGAAAACCTGAAATGTAAAGTGTGTTTGTGTGAGTTAAATCCATACACATAGCACTCCAACATTTCTATTGTGTGTTAAGTGTCAGCCAGGCACCGCCCACTACAGTGCACCTGGGAAACCAGCGCCTGGGAACTTCAGTCTGCAGCAACGTCCAGAACTTTATTAAACAGGTCCTGTCAGGAGGAGGCTGTGTTGCTGAGGTACAAGTTGCCTGGATTCATGCAATTTTATTTTTTATAGGAAACATGTTAAATGAATTCTACACAAAAGGAACATTTACTTGATGGAAGACAACACTGAGGGAGATTTTTATAAAACTTAGGTAAAGAAAATCACATTTTTACCAGCACAAGCTGTAAACACAACACTGACATATTATCACCTTATGAAGTTGTTGGCGGCGAACATGTTAGCAAGAAGCTGCCTATTTACACCTATTTATATAACAATTTATCAATCAGCTTTAAAGCTCAGAAGAGCTGACAAGAACTGCAGCGTTGGGGGATAATTCTCCGTGAGTTTGTCACAAATGGCCCCTTTCCCATTACAAGTAAACATTTAATCCATTGTTAATATAAATTATTGACTAGTGCAGCTTTCAATAATTTATTAATTTTGTGCATTAGATTTTATCTGTCTTTCTGAGACTGAGATGTAAAGTTTGATATAAATCTTGTCTCAGTGGTTTTCCCAGTTTGGTGTGAAAGAACTGGATTCAGGGCTCCGACCTCAAACCCATCCGACACCTTTGGGATCAGTGTTGGACCTCATTAATGCTCTTGTGGCTGAAAGGGAGCAAATATTTGCAGTCAGGAAACTGGAGGAGTGAAGGCTGATATAGCAGCAGATTAATGCCCATAGTTTTATTTTATCTATTACATACAGGGGTCATGTTCGAATCCTTGTAAATTAGCTAAAGTTTCGAGTCTCTGCGGAGTGGTTTTCACCGTGGACTTAAGTGAATTGGACACACACGTGTTTGTGTAGACAGTCTTTTAGCTAATCTCTCTTGCAGACAACATGATTCAACTGCTGACAGCATGAATGTGAATGTGTGTGTGTGTGTGTGTGTGTAATCTGTCATTTTGTTCCGGTGGATTAGCAGATTAGCTCTACTGTCTGATGTAACTGTGACTCACTTCATTAAACTGAGTGATGAACAGTCTGATAGAAAACAATGTAATTATAATCTGAGCAGCTAGCACTGCATCTGGCTAACAACGAGCTAACCCTCGGACAAGATAAACGTATACCTCATTTTTATTTCCTATCATGCCAATGGAAGCCATCCGTAGCCGTCTCTCTTTTTCATATTCCAGGATGCTAATGAGTGGCTACAGTGCTGAATGGCCATGTCTGTAAAGAGACTTTACATATAGAAGGCAGACTTTATCACAAATCACATAAGATGGTGGAATATATTATAATAAATCCCTGGAGCGTGGGTATGGCATGATGACCACCTGTAAAGGATATACACAGGAGAAAAAACAGTGCCTCTTTTCCACTACTGTCCATGGAATACTCTAATCCAGACTGGCTAGCTAGCCAAATGCTTCATAGAGCTGTTGGACGTGAGTCACTTGCACTAAACTAAAAGGCAACAGCTGTCGTAAAAAGCCATTTTGTTTGAGCCCATACAGTATTATTGAAATATTATAGAATACGGCAGTCCTGGATCATAATTTGGTTCTGCCCAAAAGGTTCCTACTGTGCACCACTGCCTGTTATTACTGTTGGCATTTGGTTCTTAATACTTGAAATAAAATGTAACTTTTGAGGAAGTACTGATCATTCTTATTTAACTATTGTGATTTAAATTATAAATTATATGAAATCTAATATGATTCAAAATTAAATCTCAGCTTTTAATCAGTGTATTGATGGGGACAGATGCATCTGTATTGTTTTTATATCAGATCATTAGAAGATGTATCTATCTAAATACTTAATACTTAAATCAATCTACTCACCTTTCTGTCTATTTATCTGATGGAGAGGTGAATGCATACAATGACAGTTAGTACTAATAATAGTATTACTCAACAGTGCGTGTGTGTGTGTGTGTGTGTGTGTGTGTAATCATCTTATAGTATGACGCTCGTAGAAGCACTGAGTCATATTTCCAGTGTATCTCAGCTCTTACGGTAGTCACACAGACAAACTGTCAATGAGATTGACAGAGACTCCATGTGGGGCCAAGTGGGATATCTGTAGTTTAAGGCTCAGTTCATCTAAATCACAAAAAGATAAGTATTCACAGTCACTAAATGTCATCTCACCATGCAGATATTTAGGCATTTTACCTGGTTTATGCTACTAAAAGTGTCCAAAATTAGCATTTACATTACACACATTTGTCAAAAGCTTTTTTCCAAAGCAACCTTACGTTATTTTGCGGTGTGTTACCTGTAAGCAGCTCCCTCAGGTTGTTGTACCAGGTGTTTGTGTGTTCTGCGGAGGCGTTGTGGAGGTGCAGCGTGTCCTCCTCCAGTCTGCTCCCTCTCCTCCTGCAGCAGAACAGAGCCACGCCGAGCACGGCTCCCCCCGACTGCTGGCCCGCTGATCGCCGCCGCTTCACCTTCACCGCAAACACGTCCTGCAGCAACACCACACCTGGCTGCGGCACGCACACCTCAGCTGCACGGAGAGAGGGCGAGTTAACACACAGCACCGGGGCACAACACACTCCTGACTTTATTAATAATGTCATTTTGTAAGATTACTGCTCACTATAAAGGGACAATTGTGTGAATAAACTGATCTGTTTATGATACTCAGGCTGCAAAGAGGTGTTCACATTATTTTGTGCACCCCCCTTGTCAGTCAGTAAAATATGAATCTAGCATACTGCTAATGGTTCATCCGTTTTCACATTACATAACAAAGTATCATTAACTGTATTAATCACTAATCCATTGATCAGCACAAGGTACAGTAGCACCTGTCAGCGTAATCGGGGAGGAATTCTGAAATCTGATTGGTCCATGCCAGATTAATCATCCAATCCTCTGGAGGATAATGTCAGCAGAGCTCAGACAATAGAGTTACATAACACACACACACACACACACACACACACACATAGATTTTATCCATACCAGTTTCACTTTGGCTTTCTATAAGATAATAATCATAAAATAATTTATCGAGGAAAATTTTAAAATATTCACTGGTTCCAGCTTTAGAAATTAGAGAATTTGAAATTTTCTGTTCCTATTTTCTGTTTAATATGATTAAACTGAATATCTTTGAGTTTTTGACTGTTGGTCAGACAAAAGACATATAAAGACGACAGCTTGGAACTGATGACGGACATGTTATACTATTTTCTTACATTTCATCAATAAAACAATTAATCGAGAAAACAATCATTAGTTGCAGCTCTATTTGTTTGTGTATTTGATGCAAAAAATAGCTTTTATTTTGAAGATCAAACTAGCTTCAGAAGGGAAAGAAGCTGAAGGGACAGACACACATCACAGCAGGTGGACAAACATCTGTACAAGTTAATGAGATATAGTAATCCACTTTAATCATCAGAAATATTTAAATCCATCCAGATTTAAACCTCTAATGTTTTACAGCCCTGCTGGAGACGGTATCTAGTAGGCCTGTCATGTTGTATTTGAAAATTGAATTGTCATTCAAATTTGTGTCGAATTCGTTTGAACTTGACTTAAGCACAGCCATTACTCATTCATTTTCAATATTTTTAATTTTGAAACAGCAATGGAGCACCATAATTTTAAATAAAGGCATTATTTTGTTATTACAATTCAAAAACAATCCAGCACCTCCAACAGTATAAAATATACAGTAAACAGCCCCCCCCCCCCCCTCCCATGAAATATCCTCCGGCTGTTATCAACTACCAAATACCCAAAACCACCCACCCCTCTTCCACCCGGAGAGGCCAGCGTCCATATGTCAGCGTTAGAGTGTGCGTGGGGCGCTGGTGGTCTGTCTGTTGTCTGTTGTTGCTTCATTCTCTGCTCATTGTGTTCATTTAATATTGTAAATATCAAAAGTTATTTTCTGCTTGAAAATCAGCTCTTCGAGTGAGGAATCCAGTGAAAGGATTTCTTAAAGCAGGACAGACCGGTGATACAGCTTCCTGTTGGTGCTTGGAGCGTCACATGATGAATGTCCAATGAATCAGAGGTTTTCATCTGCAGGTGCTTTTTCATTCGGTTTAATGTGTTGGTCAATAAAGCTACTTTGACACTTTGTTATTGGAGTGTGTCTATGTGTTTGTGTACACAGCTCACCACAAACTCCCCCAAAACGTGTCTTAGTTGCCTCTCGTCTCCATACGTTTATGAAAGTGAATAATGAGCTTGTTTGATGAAAATGGCTTCCTGCTGCTGGAAACGAGGTTGGTGAAAGGTGGTGAAACAATAAACGTACCATTAAACCAAAACCATGAGCTAAAAAAGCAGATTTTGAGATCAGCTTGTGACATCTAACTCTTATCTATTGTTTTCTTTCTCTACATGCTTTGGCAACACACACGTACATCACCTCAAGAAAGGAAGTGAAAATAAAAACAATGAAATTGAAAGAGAGAGAGACAGATTTTCCATCCACCTCAATAAAGATGACTCTGATCTGAGTTGACGGGACCTGCAGAGTTGCTGTGCGTGCGCACACACACACACACACACACACACACACACAGTGTATTGCCCGTCACAGGTAGCGTGTTGGTTCCAGATGGAGATGAGTTTCCCATCATGCCCCCACTGACCCACTGTGCCAACACAAACACACACACACACAAATATATAATATACAGTATATGTTATGTTGGTATTATTATAATTTTGAGGACCTTGTACCAACTTCCATTCACTCCCGGGAGGCTTCACCTCATCCAAATTCTAAACTTATCACTAAAAACATGTCTCAATCCTAAAAATAATTGGTTAAATGTGTAGGGACGGCCCCACAACTACAACACACACACACACACACACACACACACACACAGTGGCAGTCCAGTGTCATGGTGACCAGGCCATGTGGCTGACTGCGGGGAATTATGGATCATAATTTACACACACATACACTCACCGAGGCTGCAGCGCTGCATCACTCCTTCAGTGTCACTGACGACATTGATCATGTAAACTGCTGTACCGCTCTGATATTGTAAATTGACTGTAAATTGATCAGTTACCGTTCTTTCTAGCCTTACGAGCCTAAAACCCCCAGAGAAACTTGTTTCAGTTTTTAACCCAGAAAAAAAGGAAAGCAAAAGTGTCCCAATGCCACACTAATACTAAATCTTTTAGGTTTAGTAAACTACATAAAAAAAATCACCAGACTTTTGAATGTGCACGATTGTCTCTCTACAAAACATTCAGTATGGAGTTCCTCTTTAAACGATATCTTCAATGTTACTTCACATAGAAACACAGGACTCTCCCTGATAATGTAACTATCATATAGGTGAATGTTATGGCCACCAGTTTTAATTATTTCAACCGAACAGGCTCTAAATACTACATTACCCATGAGCCTTGGCCGCTGTTGCCATGGAGAAGATTGCAGTCAGAGGTGCGAATCAGAGCGGCTGCAAATTTAGAACACCTTCGTCATTGCAGTTGAGAACAAAACACGGCGGCAAAGTTGCTGAATTGATTCAAATTATTTCAAGCTGCAGACTGTAACATCATAATCTTTAGCTGCCACCCGGCATTAACAGCTCACATCACAGAACTTAAACTCGGTGACTGGATGTGTTTTACTGAAATGCACCTTGGGGGTCGTAGTAAATTTCTCCCCTGAACCAGATATTTTCCAACACAGTTGTTCCACCTTTGTACTAATGATTCAACCAGGAGTGTTGCCGATCCAAGCCTTGAAGTGCTCCAACTGTGAATCATCTATTGCCTATGGAGACAGTGAACGGGACGAAACCAGGGGCACCTGAACTTGCTCCACCCACTTCAAAACTCTATTGAAATCCATCTGCACGTATTTCATAAGTTCATATTTGTAGAAAACTACTAATCAAGTATTTTGATTTCTTGTATACTAACTGCAGATTGGGCTGGGAGTCATTTGAAATTCTTTCATACTTCTGCAGGTTTTGATACAAAACACTGTCTGTCTGTCTGTCTGTCTGTCTGTCTGACAGCTCAGGTCTCACCCTCCTGACAGACAGAGAGAGACAGGCTGCTGGGTGAGACAGGATGGATTCATGTGTAGAAATAAACAATAACAGCTGATCAATTTATATAGAAATATCTCATCAACACACACACACACACACACACACACAGCATGCTGACAGGCCGACTGTGTGTGTGTGTGTGTTAATCTCCTCACACTGAGAGACTCTAATAACCCCCCATGGGCCGAACCAACTGCTCTATACTACTGCCAACACACACACAAACACAGTGCTGGCTTAATGACATTAACTTGGATGAAATACAGCAAAACAGATTGGCTTCAACCACACATTACACACACACACACACACACACACACACACACACACACACACACACACACACACACACACACACACTGTATTTACACCTTCATCCTGCGCCACTAACCAGTTCTGCCTGAATGGATTTCAACCAAAAACAAAAATACACAACAGAGGACATTACCAAAATAACACAGCAATATTACCAAAATACTCCCACAACATGACTTAACCAGAAACCAGAGAGTCTTCACACACGTCTCCTCTTGCAGAATAAAAACGAAAACTGTGTGTGACTTATTTGTGTTTTGTTTTGGCCGGAGATGTAGCTAGCTTGATATCGAGCTTCTGCTCCTGCCTGTAATCACACAAGAAGGAATCTCTTTCTGCCAGCTTCTGCTGTGATCAGAGCTGCAGGACGTCCAACATGGCTGAGATACTGTGAGAGATGGTGGTGATGGCCCTGCTCAGAGGCCGGCACCCGCAGTCAGTCCAGGTAGTCGAGGTTGAGAAAGACAAAATTAAGAAAAGACTCGCATAACAATTGCAATTCTTGAATCAATTCACAGACTCCCAAAATCCATTAGGTTTAGGTTGTTAATAAAATCATGTTGGCAGAACGTAAAACGCGGGCCTGTGTTGTGAGGACAGCATCAAGATGGTGTACAACACACACACACACACACACACACACACACACACACACACACACTAGAGTCATGTATGCTGTGCCTGAAGTCACTCCCTCATTCACTCATTTTCTACTCCCTATATTGACCTTCATAATGTTTCAGCAACAGGAAGGTGCTCCAGCTTTTGTCTTTTAATTTCCTGTCTACACTGAAAGTGGGAATGTGTTGCAATAACTTCTGTTTCTTCAGAGTAAATTATACTGTCACGTCATTATTCTCGTACAGGCAGAAGACTGTAACATGTTTCCAAATCAGCACACTTTACCTTTTCAAACCAACAAGACTAAGAGTCTACAGCCATGCAAGCAGCTCTAGGAGGCTGTCCTTAGGCACAGCAGTGCTTTGAACTACATGCTAATGTATGCTAACATGCTTATGTTTAGCAGGTGTAATGTTTACAATGTTCACCATCTTACTTAACTCCATCTTAGTAAACACGCCAACCTAAACACAAAGTAGAGCTGAGGCAGTAACCATGGAAACATTTATTAAAAGTAATACTGACTTTATGACGTGCTTCTCTGATTAATAAAAAAATTACATTTTTGATCTAATGATGGCGCTAGAGGAAGGGCTAAGGGATCACAAAAGTTATTACAATACATCCTGAAAGAGACATGAATGTCAGTATCATTTCATATTTCATGATAATCAATCTAATAGATATGTTGAGACATTTCAGTCTGGATCAAAATGGTCAACCAAACTACTGACAGACAAGCCAGTAGTCACAAACAACCTCACAACTGCAGTAATACTGTGTGTGTGTGTGTGTGTGTGTGTGTCCAGATGTCATGTTTCAGGTGGTCTCAACATGACAGAACTTCTCCATTACAGCACCAGATGCCTCGACATACACGCAGTCTGCCTGTCTGTCTGACATCGGCAGGTCAACTGATCACCATGATGGCCTGTTATCGTGGTAACTGACCTGTGGGGGTCTCCGGGGTGATGGGGGTCCAGGTCAGTCTGGTTCGGGTGAGCAGGACATCGTGACTCTTCTTCCCAAGTTTGAAGATCCCACGCAGCACAACACACTCACTGACACACGCAAACACGCACACAGAGTTTATTTCAACCAATCAAAGTCTAAAACTGATATGGATGAAATGTTTTGTCATTTACATACATTTATCAATGAAGTGACTGATTAATAAATCATTAGGTCATACTGATGATACTACTGATCTGGTTCTATTTGTCATCAGTAAATCTCATACAATGGAGAAAAATACAAAACGTTATGGAAATATGGCATTTATGTTTGTATCCTGTATTTAATTGAGGAAAGTTACAGTCTCCAACATTTCCACCTCAGCTAAGCGTAAAACCTTTGCTGCAATATTTCAAGTATTTTTCACATTTTCTGCATTTCCATCCAGTTGTTTTTATACACAAATTGAAAATGTGCATAAAAACAGGTGGCTGGAAAACCAGCTAATAATTTGTATTTTCTTTAGCTGATTTATGTGAAAATTCAATTAAAATTTGGGGGAAAACTTGACTATTGAAGAGTTGTAGAGAATTCATCTGAACCTGTGGCCCTTCAACTGATCTGAAAGCAGTGAAATGCATTCTGGGTATTTTCATTTGCTACCTGTAGATGCAATAATCACTTAATACTCAATAAGATCCATTCTTTTACTTTTACTTTGGTAAAGTTTTGACTGCTGGGCTTTTAAAATACTTTTGGTACTTTTCCTAAAGTGAACGTTGTAAACTCAGCTCTGTTCTTTGGTCTCATTCATCAGTTTGTTGTGTGAACCAATCAGAGAGCTCTCTGTGGTTCTGTGTAGAACCTGAAACTGAAGGAACCTAAGAACAAACACTCACCTCTGCTCCTCTTCCTCCTCTTCCTCCTCCACCTGCTGCTGTGCCCCCTTCTCCTCCTTCTTCTTCTTGCCGCTTCGTTTTTCTTTCTTCTTCTTCTTCTTCTTCTTCTTCGTGCTCTCTCTCGGCTCGTCCTGAAGCTCCTCCTCGGAATCCGACATGTTTACTGCCTCAACCGACGAACAAACAAACAAACAAACAAACTCGGAAGTTATGAGTTGGTTCTTCTTTGATAAACAAAGCGGCAGGTAAACATACAGTTAGCTGATCACCACTGGCAGGTTACGGTGTATTTCCGGGGTCTCGTCGCTATGGAGACAGGCAGCAGCTTTACCGACTCACTGCTCGAGCACGCGGCAGATCCACCGGTAAGCAACTGGCGTGCGCGCTCCCGTGTGTATCCTTCTTCCAAGCGGGAGTGCGCGCACAGTGAGGAAACTTAAAGCAGTCACTCGATCAGTTTATCATCGATTAAGGCAGTTCTGATTGTTGTGGGGAGTAATTAATTACATTTACTCAAGTACTATACTAGCCTACTGCAGTTCAGAGGGAAATATTGTACTTTTTACTCCATTACATTTATTTAATAATGTATGTTACTTTGCAGACTCAGATTAATAACACAAAATCTACTTAAAAAATACATTATTATGTATTATTATAGGTTAATGTAAGATAAGACTTCAAAATATAGACCCTCATTTTTAGAACATTTAAATGAACAGGTTGAAATATTCTCGCTGCATTGCAAAATAAGGATTTTAGGACTCAATTACAGACAGAAGTGTCTTTATTTCATCAAGCTATTTGCAGGTTAAACAGCCAAACAGTTAAT
Organism: Enoplosus armatus; assembly: GCF_043641665.1. Taxonomy (NCBI): domain Eukaryota; kingdom Metazoa; phylum Chordata; class Actinopteri; order Centrarchiformes; family Enoplosidae; genus Enoplosus; species Enoplosus armatus. Next base: position 7,082,508 of record NC_092190.1, on the reverse strand, counting down.
CAAGTTGTCAGTTTGATCAACATATGTGACTGTTGCTACTGTCGTTAACTTCCCCAACTCCAATAAAGAGCAGCGTACAGCAGCCTACCTAAGCTTTTCAGAGGGAAGCATCCAGGTCTGGGGCTACTGTAGAGCCAGGAGGTGATTAGCATAGCTTAGCATAATTGCTGGTAGCAGGGGGAAATAGCTAGCCTCTGTCAAACGTTAGAAAATACCCCCTTTATACTATAAAGTCCACTACAGACACTGTACACTCCAACTGCTGTATTTACATTTTGTCATCTTGTCATCACAGTGAGGTTACCTTTAATGAAATAACACAATCAGTGGGGATGAGTCCATTATTGTCTCTTCTAACTAAATGAAGTGTTTGTAGGCAGTTTAACAAGTGGTTAAGTTAGTTTTACCTGTCAGTTAACTGCTAACAGAACCTGAAGCATCCATACTATAACTGCTATGGTTATCTGCAGTTTAACATACCTTGAGCACTGATTGTTGAAGGTGTCTTCCTATTTGATTTCAACAAACACCTGTCAACCAATCAGGGAGCAGGATGTTCCCTGGCTGTGGTATAAACACCATATCATGAGCTACAACTGAAACACACACACAGCGTGTGATGACAGATGGCTGAGTTTAAGCTGCATTAATCAGTGTTATGATCAGCCAACAGACTGAAACACAAAACCCCTGTCACAAAGACTACTGCTAATACTGCTATTAATACTGCTAATACTGCTGCTGCTATACAGGAGATGTATTCTGAGTGTAATGAGAAATTAATACATGAACATTAATTTTGTAATTTTCCCCAATAAAGAATACAGTTAATTTCACTGTGAACAACTTTTTCAAACTATTTTCATTATAATTTTCTCCAGATATTTGTATTTATCTGCACAGAGTCATTAATTTCAAAGCAGCCCGTCTTAGCATAGTGACTAAATAACCTGATATTTTTTTCCAGATACGTAGTATGTTTCATGCCTAAAATATATTCTGTGAATAGTTTCTGCTCCGTTTGAACTGGATGAATCTTTATACTGCAGTCTGACTTTCTCTCATCATTATTCCACTTTAAAAGGGAAGCTAAATGGTGGGATATGGCCAACATATTGTCCCTGTTGACTTACACACACACACACACACACACAGCAGGACAGCAGTGTGTATGGAGGGGGGCTCTCATGCATAAACGAGATCATTTTCATAAATTAAAATCTTGCCTGCAGAACGAACATCTGTGCCCTTCACACACACACACACACACACACACACACACACACACACACACAGTAGTCCTGGTTTTGTCCTTCAGTCAGTGTGATAATGTTGTTAATGTGTTAACAGGGTTTTCTCTGAAAGGAGATATGTGTTTTCTCCTCATGTGTTTATCGCACTTGGAGCCTAAAATCCACTTTAAATAACACTGTTGTCACATGGAAACCTGGTATCTCCAAGACATCAACCTTTAATCTTGTTTTAGCTGATGATGTGAAGTTTTTTAAGGATGTCTGCAGGTTTGAGAGAGGGTTGGTGCATCATCTTAAGCTAAATACTTTACACAATATTAAAATGAACTCACTACAGTTTATAATGGATCTTTTGACAGCAGCCATGCAGGAAGTTGGATCGTGGAATGACTCAAACTGCACGACAGCTGACTAAAATTTCAGAATAGGGCTTTACGATTGTTTTCGTTATCATTTAATTTTCATTGCTCAGTCTACAAAATGTCAGAAAATTGTGAAAAACACCCATCACAATTTTCCAGAACCAAAATTAATATCTTCAAATTCCTTGTTTTGTCCAACCAACAATCCCAAAATATTCAGTTTACTTTCATAGAAGATCAGCAAATATTCACATTTGAAAGGCTGGGATCAGTGAAAAGTAGGCATTGTTGCTTAAGAAAATACTTAAATTACTAATCAATTATCAAAATAGTTGCTGATTAAGTAACACTTCTCTTTAACTCCCCTATTTAACATTTATAAGCAGTTTATAAACAGTTAATAAATGATTTACAACACACTATCATGTGGTTGTAAGCAGATATGAGGACAGTTTAAGTGTTTATTAACATGCTATATTTGTCAGCAATTGTAACTTCTCCTATGAAGATAAATTTTAAATTACAACTGTGTTTTACTATGTTGTCATTCATTATCTGTTTATACACCAGCCCCCACTTATGGGTGCCCACAGGAGGAGTTATAGGTGTTAACAAATTCATCAATAAACACTTACAACTATATTATAATGTGTTATAAACTACTTATTCAATCTTTATATACTGCCTATAAATGTTAAATAGGGGAACTTAAAGTAAAGCGTTACCCTGACAAATTGTGAAATCCATCTGATCATCCAACAGCCAGATTGTTAATCATTTTGGAAATTGATCAGGCGTTGCGAACCCCCTAAAACTGAATATCAAATATCAGCTGAGGTCATTGATTCTGGTTCTGATTAGTCACTACCGACCGAAAGCATAAGCATATCTTAAATATGTACTGTACTGTACTGCAGCAGCATTGAGCTGCTTTAAAAACATTATTTTTTTCATGATCTGAGAGGTTAGATTTTTCTGTCTGTGTTTCATGTATATATGTTTTTTTAAACATTATGAATAGAGTTGAATTTGATTGAAGTGAACTTGTTCAAACTGGACTGAAGGGGACTAACCTAACCAGGAAGAAACCGGATTCAGCCGCAGTAAACTGGACTAAACTGGAGGTGTTATGTTGTGTTGTTGCTGGTGAAAAGAGTCTCTCAGATGAATCACATTGAATTCCTTTTAATGAAAGGCCTTTATAAACATCTATCTTATAAAATATGAACAAGAGTCACATGAAATGTTAACAAAACGCTACAGGAACGTTATAAAAAGCAAAAAGTAAAAACCACATGAACAACATGAACGGCCCAACACCAGCTCAACACCGTCTTACACACTGACCCAAAAATAGAGAAATCTTTATTCTTTCAACATTTGGAATTATCAGCTGAGCGTCGCTCAGGTTTAACAAAATTGCATAGTTTCCTCCAGATTATTGCTTATTGATAATTGATTATTTGTAAGTGATAATATGAATAATAAGGAGACATTCAGAGAGCGTCTCCTGCAGGATGAAGCGCTACAAAGAAGGTTACATCATCATGGACATCACCGTCCTCATGACCAAACTGAGTCGTAGAGCCTGATGCAGACAGAAAGAAGGAAAGACAGAAAGAAAGACAGCTATGAAATGATATAAATACACAGAACTGTCTGTCTCTTCATACAACTGTCTCTCTGTTCATCCCTCTGTCTTCATCAGTCTCTCAGTCCTTCGCCCTTCTTTTCCTCATGAGTCGTGGAAGATGGCGTTCAGCTGGGCGTTCATCAGCCGCTCGTGGTGTGAGTGTCCATCAAAACCCATCAGCCCGTCCACCTGCAGCTCACCGCACCGCGGGTTGGACCCCCCACCGCCATACATGGCAGCGTGTCCCCCAGTTCCGCCTCCCCCGTAGTGCACACTGAAGGAGAAACTCTTGTCGTACTCGGCGGCTGCAACGGCTTCGTGCTTGAAGGACGAGAAGTTCCCGTTGATGCTGAGCGGTGGGCTGAGGGGCGGGTCAAACGCTGGGCCGTCAGACACCAGGACGCCATCAAAGAAGGGCTCCAGCGGGCCGTAGGGCTGACCTTTGACCTGGTGGAAGATGTGGGAGGGCTCCATGGTGCCATAGGGCGGGCTGGGCAGGCCGGCTGTCAGCCCTGGGCTCTGGTAGGAGAAGTGTCCAGGATAGGCAACAGCGCCGGCGGGGGGGAGGTGAGCCGGTAGGTCTGGAGTCTGCTCCGGCAGGAAAGTCCGTGGGTTCAGCTGCAGGCAGCCCGCCACCAGGTTAGTGGTTGGCTGAGACAGACCTGAAAACAGAGAGACAATAATCAGTCAATACCGATCAACACACCTGTCAATACCTGTCACTAAATATCAATACCTGTTAAGTACCTGTACCACGCTAAACTAAGATGATGAACATGGTAAATATTAGTACCTGCTAAACACCAGCATATTAGCATTGTCATTGTGAGCATCTCAGCATGTAATTATGCATGCTAACATTAGCATTTAGCTTAAAGCACCGCTGTGTCTAAGTCTCAGCTGCTAGCATGTCTGTAGACTTAGTCTCACATAATGACAATTTTCCCTATACAACTATTTAAATTAATAATATTAAAACATGTGGGTTCAGATTTAGATTCAAAATATACAGTATATACAAATACTTGTTTTTATACAATGCCCAATGGCACTCCCACCTTTGGCACTAGGAGGATCTATTAGAAAACTGTTAAGATTTTGGTGGATTTCACTGACATTTCAATTTAAATGGTCGAGGCCACATGCTCACTTTTCATATCTCATACTTTTTCACTTCAAGTTAATTTTATATAACCAGAGACCAGGCTCCAAACTGTCTCCGGTTCTTGGTCAACCAGTCTAGTCGGTTGCTGTAAGGTGATGCTGACCTTTGCAGAGCGCCTGGACGAAGCTCATGAGGTCGGGTGCCTTGCCGGAGCGCAGGACCTCACTCAGGGCCCAGATGTAGTTTTTGGCGAGGCGGAGCGTCTCGATCTTAGACAGTTTCTGGGTTTTGGAGTAACAAGGGACGATTTTCCGCAGACTCTCCAGAGCATCATTCAGCCCATGCATACGGTTCCTCTCCCGGGCGTTAGCCTTCATCCGACGCACCTTAAACCTGCAGGAACACAAAGGGGATTCATTGTTAGCCCTGATATCAATTATCATATTTGTAACATGCTAGTAGTGATAATCAGCTTCAAAGAACCACTTGAGAGTGAGTGTTCATGCAGCTAAACAAATGTCTGCAACCATAAGAAGTTAGCATGTTAGCTTACACCTGAAGTGTACCCATAAATATGATTAGTGTAGTTACACACATTGAACAGAAGAAAACAGACTTTAAGCATAAAAAAATGCTTTTCTGTCAAACACATATGACAGCTGAAATCTGGCTGGTGTACGCAGGCTATTAGATAAACCTTAGCTAACTTTTAAGAATTTTAAATTTTTGGAATTAAACTAAAAAAGATAAAGTTATTTTGTAGTTACAAATTTGTATTATTGTTAGGAAATTTCAGTCATATGACTTGTGAAAACACAGGAAACTATCCAAGGATTCACACTGCACTGCTTTTCAAATTTACACACAAAACCAGTGTTGTTTACTGCCTTATCTTTGACTGATGTTCAATTCTAGTGTCTGTTTAGGAGAGTATTATAATTAAGACTGCGCGTGGCAAAGCGCCTTGGTAGCCGAATGGTTAGGGCACATGCCAAACGTCACCAAAACGTTGCAGGTTCAACTGCAGTTGGCAACTTTCGTCCTCCTCTCTCTTCCCCCATTTCCTGCCTCTGCACCTCACTCTGTCCAGTAAAGGCTGCAACCACAGATCATTCTCTGCTGCTGGTAAAGCGTATTGCTGTGACTGCTTGAGAGTTGAAGGCTACATAGATGAGCACATGAAGCTGCATTTTTATCAGTTTCTCTTCTCCAATCTTCTCCCATTTCTGAGGAGGTAGAACAAATGTGGGGGGTCCAGAGGAAATTGCCCCCTTGGTTTCCTAAGTTTTTTGTTCTGGCCCTGTTTCCTGACGTTTTCTCCCAAAGATCTTGGAGGTACTACCAAATGTAAAATGATCTGCATTCAGAGGAAAAATAAATCCTCACCTCTGTATACGAGCCTTCGTCATCTTCTTCTTTTTTGGCCCTCGCCTCTTGGGTCTGCTTTCACCGTCGTCGTCGTCCTCCTCCTCTTCCTCCTCGTCCTCTTCGTCGTCCTCCTCCAGACGGTGCAGGCTGTCCTCCTCCTCCTCCTCCTCTCCCTCTCCTCTTCCTCCTCCTCCCTCCCTCTCTGTCTCTCCGCCTGAGGGGCTGTGAAGCTCCTGCTGCTCGTCCGACTCTACTGACGCCTGCTCCTCCCGCACAGACCTGGTCATGATGCTGATTCTCTGTTTGTAAAGAAATATGTTCATTAGAAAACAAGAAAACACCCCCACAGAGAGCTCATTATCACTCTTATCCTCTGTGTAGAAGAAAGACAAAATAATTCAACTGTCCATTAGAGGCCTGATTTTGATTTACATATCCAACATATTCTCACAGCTGTTATTAAAGTTTTAATACATGTTTAAAAGTTATAAATAAAACCACCTTATTTGCTAATTTTCCATATTTTGAGGAACATATGGCATTTGTTTACACATGACCATTTCATATCATATCCTACGAGATGTTATCATGCAACGTTAATTACATTTTTTGCCAAACAACATAAAAAATGTCCCCAAACATTTTGCTTTTTGGGATTAAAGTTTAGATCAGACTCAGAATAATTCGGGTTTTTTATGTTTTGAAGAGAATCCGAAGGCACTAACTTTCATTTTCTTTGAAATAAAATGGGCACAAACACAATAAAAAAAAAAACTGCTGTGATTCTTTACTTGACAAAGAGACCCAAGCAAAGAGTTCAAGTGAAGTTTAGATTGATTAGATTCAAACGTCCAAGAGCGAGCTCTCATTCTCAATCTCAAAAATATAAGAAAGAAATCTTTGTGGTTCATATCTGATCCAGAAAGTCAATTAAATTAATTCAAGTGAGATTCTTCTTGCCTGAAAAAATAAATATACGCAGCTACATCAATCTGTTGCAGACGGAGACTCTGAGAAAAAACAATGCGGAAAATAGCTGCAACTGTTGTTTCATTTATATTGAACAAAATCCCACATTTGACTCGGATATTTTTACAACCTGTACAACACAAGAACATACATTTTATATTTAACTTAAGTTAGAGAAACATTAAAATGGAAATGGAAAGTTTCGAGCCAAACAGCCTTCAGATTGTCCGGAGAGAAACGGAATCAGCTATTTGTTCAGTTTGTATTTATTTATGTAGTTTATTTCTGTTTAACAGACGTCAAAATTCGTCCAAGCCAAAGTCCGGTATAAATATTTTTTCATTTAAATAATTTAGATTTAAGATTTAATTGCAATTTTAAAATGCAACGATAAATTCACCATTTATTAAAAGTAGTCGGCTTGAAGTAGAAGCTTTATAATAATATCAATAATAGCCTAATTGACCCAATGCTGACGAATAAAATGCGTTTTTTTTCATTCCCGTTTTCTGTTGACTGGTCCCTTTAATTTAACAGGCCGACAGACAGGTGGAGGTGAGCGGACAAACCGGAGGAGCATAAATAAACAAAATAAAACGGACAAAAAGGTGATTTTTAAATTCCAGGCTGAGGCCAGACGGGCAACAGCACATAGAATTATTAAAATAAAAAAATGGCTAATATTAAGAAAACTGACAAATGAAATAACATTTAAAGAATTAAAAACTAATCAGAATTTTAAAAATAAGGCATCTTGGTTTATTTTTGACACATGCTGATTTATTTTGATACAGATGAGACGAATTATTAAGTTACTGAATCACCAAAATGAGCATGAATAGATTCTTAATTTGGTATAAATAAGTAATAAGTAATCAGATGTATCGTCCTGAAGGTTAGATTACACAGGGAGCAATCAGAGGAGGAATTTATCAATCAGATATTGGTTAATAATCTGTAAAAAAAAACAAAACCTACCTGTTGTAAGAAGTCACTGTCAGATCGTACTCATCCCGCGCGCTATGTGCGTGTCCGTGCGTGACTATGTGGGATCGGCAATGAGCTTTCTGAGGTGTGTGTGGGTTGATGCTGCTTTTATACTCACTCACACACACACATTAGGGGTTGGGGGTAATTAGCATATCGAGGCCACGCCCTCCCGGCACGCGCCATATGGTGTGTACGTCATTAAAACGGCCCCGGGGATCACGTGACAAATCTTCCATTTGTATCAGCGAAAGAGTCTCTCTCTCTCTCTCTCTCTCTCTCTCTCTCTCTCTCTGTCTCTCTCTCTCTCTCTGTCTCTCTCTGTCTCTCTCTCTCTCTTTGTGAGGAAAGTTGACCATCTGTCGCCACATACATACACGCATGCGCGCGCAGACACACACACACACACACACACACACACACACATCCATCATGGAAGGTGTGTGAGATAATTACATGATATTTGAGAATACTGCACGTGTGTGTAAAGATGATGATGATGACGATGTTGAAGATGATGACAACGATGATGAAGATGAAGACGATGATGAAAAGGACGACATTATCTTGAAGATGACGATGTTCAAGATGAAGATGAAGATGATGAGGATGATCAGAATCAGATGTTGAAGATGATGATGATGATGAAGATTATGATGATGAACATTCAGTTGATGATGAAGATGATGTTAAAGAGGATGAAGATGAAGTTGATGATGAAGATGATGTTGAAGATGATGATAATGAAGGCAATGATGATGATGATGATGATGAAGATGAAGTTGATGATGAAGATTTTGTTAAAGATGATGAAGATGATGTCAAATATGATGATGATGATGATGATGATGACGATGTTGAAGATGAAGATGTTGAAGATGATGATGAAGATTAAGACGATGATGAAAAGGACGACGTTTATTTTGAAGATGACGATGTTCAAGATGAAGATGAAGATGATGTTCAAGATTATGATGATGAAGATAAAGATGATGATTATGAAGGTGATGATGGTGATGATGATGTTGAAGATGATAATGATGATGATGATAATGAAGATGTTGAAGATGAATTGATGATGATGATGTTGAAGATGATGATGAAGATGAAGTTGATGATGAAGATGATGATAATGAAGATGAAGTTGATGATGAAGATTACGTTAAAGATGATGAAGATGATGTTAAAGTTGATGATGATGAAGGCGATGATGATGATGATGATGATGATGATGATGATGACGATGATGATATTGAAGATGATGACGATGATAATGATGATGATGAAGATGAAAGTGATCACCTCCAGATGTGGTCTGACTGATCCAGTAGTATTCTGTGTTACACCTGCATTAATATGAGTTCTTCCTGATCCAGATCAGACCAGGTGGAAATGGCGTCCAAATGGCCGCCTGTACTAAATGATTGGTGGAGCAGGTTCAGTCCTGTTGATAGTAACCTGCACCAGACCTCATCCCTGACCCCAACTGGTTATCTCTGCTACGCCTCACCTAAACCCTAACCCCAACCAACCACAGAGGGCAGCACTGCAGGAAACACTATTTACAACCTGAGACTCAAAGCACCCGGTCCCCCAAATAAACTGGTCTGGACCTGTGAAGCTTGTTGGTTAGATATAAGTTTTAGCTATGCTAGCGGCGCGGCTCTACGGATGGCTCTGTCGGTCTGTTGGTCCAGACTATCTCAATAATTATTGAATGGATTGCCATGACATTTTGTACAGACAACCATGATCCCCTCAGGATGAACTATAATAACTTTGATGATCCTCCGACTTTTCATTTAGTGCCACCATCAGGTCAAAGTTTTAATGTGTCCAATACTTTCTGATAGCGACAATCTGACATTCCTACCCACCTGCAGGGTTTGAATTTCTCTCTCTAGCTCTGATTTTTCATGTATTACACAGCTACTTCTGTCCGTTTCATGTGAAGTGCAACACTATGAAAGTCTTCCAGGAGAGACTGTCTGCCATTATCCCCGTATTTAAACAATATTGTGTCTCCCCCACTCGCTATGATGGTCAGCTCTTCACTTTGCCTTCGAGTGTGAACTTTGGAAAAAAACTATGAACACTTCTTCCTTACAACATATCGGACAACCCGTCGTACAAACTAGCTCTTTTCTAGCATAAATTTTGTCCTTTTTAACCGTTAGCATGTAGCATTAGCCTGTTAGCCATGTCGTTTAAAAGAAGTCAGTGGAAGAGGAGCTGGAGGAAACCAGCAGACGTGGTTTATCTCAGCAGTCCACATCCACTGAGCCAGCTCTGACCTAAAGGAAAGAAACACTGGACTTTGGACCAGGCTGTTTTCCTAGTGAGGAGGTTGCTACGGTGACCATGAACCAGTTGCTAGGAGGTTACCAGGCAACTTTAGAGGACCCATGTGTCTGTCCATCGGTGTAGATCCTCTGACAGCTAATGGTTAACACAAAATCAATCTTTCTGTCTGAAACTGACGGGTTTGTCAGATTTATCTCATGAATTCTGAGTTTAACATTTAATGATAATAAACTTTTTTATTTGTTTCCTCTGGTTGAAGTAGTTGAACACAGAACGACTCTGCAAGTTGCTGTAAGTGGATTCAAATGAGCCCGACATTCACAATTTGAGTGGATTAAAACATCCAGAAATTAAATGACGTTAATCTGGAGACTGAAACAAGAACGAGGAAAAGTTTGAAAATTAGAATAAACAGACAGAGAGAAATCTTCTTCTTTTGTTATTTAAAGCAAAGTGAACAAACAGCAACTCGCTGTTGAATAAGAACTATTATTCTATACTGCAGGCTGTGTGTGTGTGTGTGTGTGTGTGTGTGTGTGTGTGTTGAGTTTTCATTGGGTGCTTCTTCTTTGTATGAATAGGGTAATCTGACCTTCTCCACACACACACACACACACACACACACACACACACACAGTATATAATATATATCAAACAGTGTCTTATAGTCATGTTTTGATCATTTGGATTTACGGTCAAATCATTCAATTAATCAAATGTATTGATAAGACTCAATTGCCCTATTTAGCATTTAATACATGGTTTGTAACACACAATAATGATGGGAAAGTCTCTTAAACATTAAATGTAAAGCAATAGGTGGAAAGATACAGAACATCAATACCAAAATTAAGTTTCTTTATAATGTGATCTATGTGAGGGTTAATCCATAATATTTACTTTAATTAACTTTCTGAAATTACCTGGCATAAAGAAAATATATTATGTTTTCCTGTTTACAAACGAATTTGAGGAAACCTTTTAACAGCATCAGAAAATGAATAATTCTTTTATTATTATACACTTAATTTTTCTTTTAAATAATGGCCGCAGTTTGGTTTATATTTAGATCACTTATACCTTTAAATATTTTAAATATCAATGTCTTTATCAGCTGCTGTATCATCTGCAACCAACAGACCAAACAGCGGCAGTGAGTCTCCAAAGATGATCATCAGCTTAATGGTGTTTGGTTTCCATCTGGTTGTTACATATCGGTACTGCAGGTAAAAACACAAACCAAACCAAACATCTTTCTTTCTTTCTTTCTTTCTTTTATATTATATATATAATATTTTATTTATGTGAGTTTAGGTGGTTTGGGGGTATTATAGTAACAGATTCTGATGGTGTTATTGTTTTGGGTTTTGTTGTTGAAAAGATATTTGACTTCACATTGTTTGTTCTTTCAGTTGGTGTTGGCAGCAAACCTGACAACAAGTGCATATTGTTTTTAGACCTGAACTGATGTGTGTAAAACCTCTAATAAATGGTCCTAAGAAAACAAAAAAAGTCTGGGGAATATAAAAGTACTCTTTACATAGAAAAATGGCCCCTGTGACTAACATGTGATTATGTATGACATTATAACATTGTTAATGCTCATGCATCAATGTGTAATCAGCATTTTAATGTTGTAGTTGGCTGAGGTGGAGCTTGTTTATTCCAGTGGTTCCCAACCTCTGGGTTTTGCTTTTTTAAGGTTTTGCTACACACATTTATATTTGATTTTATATTTTTTGGACATTGTCAAATCATTTGTTGTTGTTTACTGTCCAAATATTTGGTCAAATGGTATTTTAACGCTTTGGAAACATTATTTTTGAAACGTTCATGCCAATAAAGGCCTGAACTGAATTTGTTTTGTGTTAATTATTAGAGAGGAAATGTGGTGGAACTGCTGTGAATTCATTAAAATCTGTGGTCATATTCACAAAACATCCTGAGGCTAAAAGTAGCTTCTACTTGGCTGAGTTAGTCAGTCAGTCCTACCTTTAGGACTCCTATGTTTTCAGTATGAAAGTAATTCACAAAGCACGATAAATAACCTTTAAAAACATATTTTGATAGTGGATCCAGTCAGCTCAAACAATCCAATTTGTGACTGCACTGATATTTCTATTTACTCATGTACAGTACTTAAGTACAATTTTGAGGAACTTGTACTTTATTTGAGTATTTTCATTTAATTTTATTACTACTCCACCACAGTTCAGAGGGAAACATTGTACATTTTACTCCACTAGATGTATCTGACTACCTATTTGCCTATAAGATTTTTGTATCAATAAAGTATTATGTTATGATTACCTATAATAATACATTATAATGTATATGTTGTTATAACTAGTGACTAAAGTTATCAATTAAATGTAGTGGAGTAAAAAGTACAATATTTGCCTCTGAACTGTGGTGGAGTAGTAATAAAATAGGAGTATAAGCATAAAGTAACAGAAAATGAAAACACTTGAGTAAATGTACTTAGTACTTAGTTACTTTCCGCCCCTGTGTATTAGTACTTTTACTGAAGTAAAGGATGTGAATTACTTCCTCCAGCCCTGCTGTGCTGTGTGTAATGCAGCAGGCCGACAGGTGTCGCTGTTTCTCCGCTTGCGACCCTCAGAGGACACGCCCCCCCCCCCCCCCCCCCCCCCCCCCCCCCCCCCGCTCCCTCCACGCTGCTGGTTTCAGGAAGCGGAAGGAGGAATGTTGGAGTGTTTTCAGAAAAGTTTGGACAAGTTTGACAGTTTGGGAGCGGAGACACAAAGTGGGGAGAAACATGACGGTGAGTTACTGGGCCGCTCACAGTACTGCTAATAGTACTGCTCATTATACTGCTTCATCGAGGTGATAGTACTGCTGCTGGTGTTAGTTGAGTGGACGCGCAGAGGTTTTTACTACGGCTGCTGTCAGTGTGTTCTCCATGTCAGACAGAACAGGAACAACTGAACAGGACAAACAAGTTAGTCTCATCTAAAGAAGAAAAGGAAAGTTTTATGACATGTGGTCATTTTAAACAACTTCAAATGGATTTAAGAGTGACTGAGTGATGTTCGTCCAGCAGGTATTTAAAGAGATCTACAATAAATGTCTTTATTTCTCTCTCTCTGTTATAAAACTGTTGCTGTCAGTGCTGGAAAGTAACTGTACTTAAGTACAATTTTGAGCTACTTATACTTTTTGCCCCTGTATACTTCTACTTCACTACAGTTCATTGAGTAAGTATTGTGCTTTTTATTGCACCTGACAGCGTTAGTTACTCTACAGATTTTACATGTGAAACACATGTGAAAAGATAAAATACGATGCAGTACTTTTCTATTAAAGTACAGAAGTGTACTGAGTACCTAAAATTGATTACACATTGTAGAGTATTTTTACTTTAGCTACTTCAAGTACATTTTGCTGTACTTTTATTTAAGTAGCATTTTGAATGCATGACATGTAATTAAGTATTTTAAGTATAATATTTATTTTACGTAAAGGATCTGAATACTTCTTCTTGTATGCTTGAATGTATTGTATGGTAGATTGTAACTCACATATACTCAAGTACTGTGCTTAAGTACTTACTTACGTTAGTGGTGGAAAAAGTACTCAGATCCTTTTCTGAAGTAAAATAAAGTGCTTCACACTGTGGAGTAAGTACTCCATACAACTATAGATATCACTCAACAGAAGTATTATCAGCAAAATGCAAAGTATCACAAGTAAAAGTACGCGTCATGCAGCTGAATGTCTCCTATTAATGTTTTATGATCATATATTACATTATTAACTGACAGTTAGACGTGCAAGCAGCATTTTCTTGTTGTAGCTGCTTGAAATGGAGCTCGTTCTAACAGCTTTATATACTGTCTGCCAGTTTAATGCATCATATTTTTGATGTTGTTTTAATGTAAAATCTGAACCAAGTGACCAGTAACTCCAGCTTTCAGGGAAAAGCAAAGTACATTGAGCCTCAGGCAAGAACCGATTCGTTAAAGGGTAGGGTCACAATTTCTCAAGTCTCTCCTAAAACAATAGTCAGATGCCCCAAAACACTGAAACAGGTTTTGGTTGCTGTAATCATCCTATGAACATGTTGCCGTTGAAGTTTTTGGTCCCCTAATACAACTACGGCTGCAACTAGGGATTACTTTTCATTATCGATTATATGGTTGATTATTTTAGTTTAGAAATTGTCAGAAAATAGTGAAATCTCAAAAATGACAATTATAATTTCAAGTTGATGCCTTCAAATTGCATGAATAATTGAATAAACCCAAATATATTCAATTTATTGTCATATATGACAAAGAAAAAGCATAAAATCCTCACTTTGGAGGCAGCTGGAACCCAAGGATTTCTGGCATTTTTGCTTGAGACTTGATTGAAAGATGAATCAGAAATCTTTGATTCTGTTTTTTGTCTGCTGAACTCCGACAGCGGCACCTGAAACTATTTCTTTACCCTCTTTGGTCACATTTTTGTGAATGAAAGTCAAACCCACAAACAGAGCCGAACAGGCTGCCTTATATGGCAGTTGAGAGGTGGCATGAACAGGTGGCATCTATCAGGCCGAAACGAACGATTTACGACAAGTTGAATCCGACTTGGAGCGCTCGCATGAGCAAAAGAGCAAGAGAGATTTAAGATATGAAGATGTTCTTGCAATGTTTCCCTCTGAAATGTTGTGGAGTAGACATTTAAAGTAGCAAGTACAAGTACTGGAGCAAATGTACTCATTAGACTCTACTTGTGGTGACCATTGATCCAAAAAGAAATAAGATTAATAAGTAGAGCCTTTGTTCAGTTTCTCTTTGATCCGAGTGTCATCCTGCAGTTTGATGTAACAGTGATGTAAACAGGCTCTGGGCCCCCACTTCCATGCTATTGTTTGCAGTGATCTCTGGCCGCTGTCAGTGAGACGAAGGTTCAAGTGTCAGCACAGCTGGAGTGTTTGCTGTGTTCAGGTTGCAGGAAACAGACTCTAAGTGTGGGCTCTTTCATGCAGTCGTGACCTCCGAGATTCTGGTTTCTGTCAGAGTCGTTTTCGAGACAGACTGGATATTCATGCAGTCACTGGGTCGTCTTCTCTCAATTAATGATGATACAAAACAGAGAAAAGCAGAAAATCTTCACATATCTTTTATTATACTTTATTGCAAGAGTGGATAATGTAGATTCACACTTCTTTACATCTTATAATATTCATTATTCTAGTATACGTTTAGCTGTTAAAAGAGAAAACAAGGAAAGAAAAAAGGAATAAACAAAAATGGAAGGAAAGAGAAAAAGAATCGCCACATGCGGAAACAAAAAAAATCGAATTGATTGACTATCCATACTAAATTAAAAACATTGGATTGATTACAGCTGAATCTGTATTTCATCACACCACATCTGCCTTTCTCTAATAATAAATTCCTCTCTATTATTTAGTTGTGGGCCTCATATTTAAACCATTAACTATCTTGAATATTCTAGTTCTTGATTTCTGATTTCTAGAGGTTATTCTTTCTATTCCTGAAATTTTGTTTACTTTTGACTTCCAGTCTTTAATCAGCATCTTGTTATCTGTATCACAAATATCTTGAATAGGTATCTGTCTCTTTCTAGAGTGAGCTCAGATGGTGATGCTGTGCCTCAAAGAGCCGCTAGTGTGGCTGTAGACTCTTACAAGGACTTTGACTAAATAAAATATGGTCTGGGATTGGCTAAATAATTCTTAAAAATATGAAATATTTGATCAAATAACTAGTAAACAAAGCTAAGAATCTGACCAGACATTGCATGCCCACTTGACATATTTCGGTCGTTACCAAAAAAGCATTGAGGTTCGATACCCGGCTGGAAACTTGTCACCATTGATTCCTTTAATATAGTCAGAATCCAAACTAAACGCAGACACTACAAACTCTCTGTAGCCTCCTTTAAGCCTGGAGGAGCTGAGTGAAACTTATAGACAGGTTTGGGGTGAAGGATGACTTAAAGAGGACTGTGGTGAGCTCCTCGTTGTGCTGGTCGCTCTGTGCTAAAGACAGAGGACTCGCTCTCTGCACACTGTCTGTCTGTTATTGACATTCCAGTTTATTTTGCATTTACAAGTGAAATCTAAAAATAAATAGATCGCTCCATCTCTCTCTCTCTCTCTCTCTCTCTCGCTCGGACAGGAAGTTGTTCTGTTGTTCATTCTAAACACTCGTTTCCTGTTTCACACATTCTCATTTAGATTTGGCTTCATGTTCCTCTTTTTTTTCTCCCTCTTCCTCTCCTCCAGTCAGTGACCCCGTATGGATTATTCTATATTTAACTCCGTGCTTCAGTTTTCTCCTTTCATCGCCTCATTTTCTCTTTTTGCTTTTTTGATCTAATGTTGTACTTGAGTTTTATTTTAGTAAATGACTTTGTTAGCTATTGTTAGCAACCATCTAACCAAATGACCTATTATTACATTTCTGTTTGTGAACAGTGTTTACAGTGACAGACTTCTGTTGGTATCATGGTCAGCTGCAGGGGCTCAGCCAGTCTTTTGCCTGTGAGACTGAGCTGAGGTAGTAATCATTCAATCATTATTTTATTAACTGATCATATGTTTTGTCAGTAATCAAAGTCATAATCTGCAATATTTGTCGAATGAATGACGTGGAGTCAAAAGTTCAGTTAGAGATATCCTGAGCAAGTTCTTTGGGCCCTGATTAAAGACCTTTAATATTAGAGTCCGATGTGATACTTCGATAAGCTACAACCTGAAAATTAGATAAGATACAACTTAATTCATTGCAAAATAAATGTTTGTGCCAAAGATGCTCAGAATAGACAGTAAAGATAAATATATACAAAGCAGCAAAAGAGATGACATGTTGATTAAACATCTGATGCTACTAAATTTGGCACTCCTTGTTTTTCTTCAGCTACTTGATCCAAATGCAGATGGTTTTGGATAAAAACTATCAAATTGATAAATAATAATTTAACTGAAGAATTCCACTCCTGAAATTGAGTTGATTAATTTGAGTGCAGACGTATCACTCTGTTGGAGTTGTTGGAGCTACAAAAACACAGTACAGACACACAAACCTGACGACAACCAAGTTTACTTTTTGCGTCAAGTTACTCACAGAATGAATGTTTATTAGCCTAAGCTGATGTGATCTGCTGCCGGTAACGTTTGTCATTTTAACCTTCACCTTCACACACTTCTCTTTCATATGCAGTGAAATGCTGCACTGTAGAGCCCGGCTGTCTTAAAGGAGACCGGCGCTGCAACACTAGCAGGTTGAGGTGAACAAAACAAACCGCAGCAGAGTTCAGTAAAGAAATGGGTTGGATTTTGATCTGGTTCATTTTAGCCGATACAGAACTGAGCCCGAATGAAATCTCTGTAAAGTAGCATAAAATCAAAACATGTACTTTGTTGCTTTCCGACAGTGGTTTTCACAGCATCCATGTTTCCTTACTGTTTGTTTTCTGGGTTTGATTTTTTTGGCTACTCTATATATATATATATATATGTGTGTGTGTGTGTGTGTGTGTGTGTGTGTGTGTGTGTGTGTGTGTGTGTGTGTGTGTGTGTGTAATCTCAGCTGGTCTCAGTGTGGGTAACTTGGTCATCAATAATAAAGGCCACTTCTCAACTTCTCATCTCACCACAAAGCGTTTTCACTCTGTTTCATCCCTCCAGGATGGAGCACGTACTATTTATTTAAAGAAATGATTGATTCGTGATCAGCTTTGCCAGTGTTAAAAATGAATTGCTCCTCGCTGTCTTCAGTCTGTCTTTGCTGTCTGCTGTCATCTATTGCTATCTTGCCATCGCCAGTGATTTGTGAATTTTATGTACTGTATGTGTAACCTTTTATGTCTGTGTACGGTATGCTTCTGTGTTGCATGTTTTACTTAGTATCTAGCAATGTAGTATATGTCCTATGATATATATTTTAGTAACATTAATATTCCCTTCTCTTTTTATTATTGCTCTACATGTTTATAAGCTATTACAATTACTTTATTCTTTTATTAGTGTGACTTTGTAATGTCTGTCTGTCCGGGAACTCTGCCACATCTGCAGCTTTGTTTATTAATGTGCACTGTTCCTGTTAAAAGCCAATAAATAAATAAATGAGGAAGATTCTCTCTCTCTCTCTCCAGGTGTGTTACCTGTGCTTCGTCAGTCTGACTGACTGACCCCAAACCCCAAAAGACACACAGACAGGCAGATATGGAGAGGGGAGCTCTGGGAATGGACACCAGCACTGCTCCAGGTAGGTTGTCTTAAACTTAAACAGTTTAAATAATTACCTAAAAGTAATGGACACAATAATGTATGAACAATTGGACTAAAGAGCTAAAAGTAACAGAGAAACCATTTTTTGAAATTGAGAAAAGTAATGGCTAATGGCTTAGATAACTAACTAAAAGTAGTGGATGAACAGTTGAAATATTTTGCTAAAAGTTGTAGGTAAAAAATTGAAATGGCTAGCTTAAGAAATAGATAAATGATATAGTTAGCTAAAAGTAATGCATAAACAGTCAAAATAGCAAGCTACAGTAATGGAGTAATCGCTGAAAGGTCCAGCTTTTGCCACTCCAAGTGGTAGTAGAGCAAATTCAAACTTGACCAAAAATTTCATCAGGATTTGGGGGCACAAAAAAGGCTTTAAATCACTGGTTTTGATGGCGCAAATTCATGTGTCAAAGTCCTTCATGTATACCGGAATTCAATGTGATATTACATTGTCATTGATGCTGGTCCCTCAGTCATGTCTTTGGTTGAAAAGAACAGTTAGTGACCTAGATATGCAGCTCGATTCACCTGCTCTGTGTGTGTTTGTATTCAATCAGTTGTAGTTTCTGTTTGTCAGGTTGAATACCTGCCAAACCTGATTGATGACTTCATAGTTGTCAGGCTGTGGAACAGATTCTTTGCTTGATTGATCCTCAGATCCCAGAGTGCCATCAGACTGCAACATAGCCTTCCTACGGCGCCGGGCCTGGGCCCAGAGCAGAGACTCCATCTGGCAAGAATCAGAACAAGAGCACTGTGGCCCCGAGGGGTCCCAACAGAGCCAGAGGAACGGGGACGCAGACAGACCCTCAGAAGAACCAGGTTAGAATGAGCTCAACTCTCGCCAAAGCAGTGTGTGTGTCTTAAATGTATTTCTAAAAAGCAAGATATTTCACATTTACTCTATATTTTCAGCTTCAATATCCTTTATTCACTTCCCTGCCAACCAGCAGCCACTTTAGCTGACAAAAAAGCCAAAAAAGTCAGTGCAGATTTTATCTTATCACAGTTATATCAGTATTGCTGTGTATATCGGCTGATAAGTAAGAAAAAATTGCAGAACACAAAGGCCAGTGGTGTAGTGTATCTGAGGTAACTTAGAAACAGTGTCTCCATTGCATAGTTTGTTCTCTAGAGAGCACAGACAAATTTATTTATCATAATTTACATTATAAAACATAAAACTAATATTGGCAGATATACTGTTTTTTTTGGACTCTCAAATATTGATTTTGGTATCGCCTCAAAACCCAGCTCTAATGCTGAAGTGTGCTAAGCTGCAGTTCCTCTAATGTCCACTAGAAAACTACTCTAAGAAAACTCTGACGGTGTTGAAGTGAATGGGAAAAACTACAGCTTCTCTCTTTTCTTTTCTAAAGCAAGATATTAAGGCTGACGAAGGGCATGATATGGGTGGGTGATACAGATAAACTCCTTGTTAGTAAGTAACATTATCTCAACATTGATACATATTGTTGTATTACTCTTAATAAATAGTACAATTGTTACAGTGCAACACAAGATTTTCTGCTGGCCGAAGCTATAGTTTATCACGCCTGCCCTTTTTAACAATACACAACCTGTGTTGAAACTTGTGAATCATGCAACATATAATCAGTTCTTCATTGCAACTGTAGCTGAAATACCGTGTTTTATCACATTAATCCTCGCCCTTTGTTTGTAGCCATGCTAGCGGTTCTAGAGATGATACGTTTGGTTGGTTGGTCAGTCGGTCCACTACTTTGGTCCAGACTAAAATACCTCAATAACTATTGGATTGAGTCTCATGAAATTTGGTAAAGATATCCCTAAATTTGCCCAGAGGATGAATACTCCAATACATCCCCTGACTTTCCTGTAGAACATCTGTGATTTTGAGTGAAACGTTTCCACAACTATTGGACCTGGATTGCCATGAAATTTGGTTCATACATTCATGTCCCCCACAGGATGAATTGTAATGACTTTGGTGTTTCCTTAACTTTCCATCTAGCACCATCATCAGGCCAAAATTATAATTATTTATGACTAAATACCTGTAAAACTGATGACATTTTCAAAAGCGTCAGTTGTACTTTGTGTCATGGTTAACATGATACCTTCTGAACATGGTCACTGTGAGCAAGTTAGCATGCTGACGTTAGCATTGAGCTCAATGTACAGCTGCGCCTCAGTACAACCTCGCAGAAAGCCTGCTGGCACCATGACTATAATCAGCTGAGATGTTGAGAGTTATATCCTGAACTCTTGCACAGCTGTATTGCTTTTATAGCATGTTGTAATCACTGTTGCACACGGCATCTGCTCATTGCTTTAACATGCTCATCTGTCTCTCTCTTTGTCAGGGCGAGTTCCTAACAACATCACCAGCTGGCTGATTGAATGCAGGTACAGTATCCATTCACCACCTGATTAAAGCACCACGCCCATGTTTTTTAATGCCCTGTGTTAGCCCGTTTGAAACCTGTCATGTGTGTCAAAGCAGTGCAGACTTTTCAGATCAATCTGCACTTGATGACATCTTAAAATAACGCTGACCAAATGTTGACTGTGATGGATTATTTCTCTGCAGCCAGTTTCAAGTTGCTGCAAGTAGATTTTCTTAGAAATGGACTGAGACCAGTGACGGCTTAGATGGAGGAAAATCAATCACAAAAAAATGATGGATGATGAGAAAATGATCAGCAGGAACGTACAGTCAACAGACTGAGTCGTTCATGGACTCAAATGTGATATTTAGGCTGTATGGCTCTTTCAATCCTGACTGGCTGGTTGAGTGACAGACTGGTTAACTGGTTTACTTGCTTACTGGTTTATTGATATGTTTTCCTGGTGTCTGGAGGTGTATGTGTGTGTTTAGGAGCGGTGTTATCAGCTGCTGACGTAGAACCGACACGCAGCCGACGCCTAGACATACAACACACAGAACACACACACACAAAGAGAGCAGACCAACGCCCAGAGATAGGGCACATAGAGCTGGCGAGCAGGCGAAGAAAGAAAACGCAGGAAGAAGCTAACAGAAGACGGAAAGAAAGGCAGAAAAAAGAAAGCAGAGTAAACAGAGGAGGGGTTCCTTCTGCTGAGTCAACACTGTTATCACACACACACAGTATTAGCTGTTGTCACTCACAACCCTCTGGCTCTACGGTGCTCTGACGTGTCCTCTGTAACGTCACCGTGGTAACATGACCAGCAGAATCAGAATCAGAGGTTACTATAGCAACAGCTGCAGGGCAGGGGCCTGAGGCCAACATGGCTGCTGGTGGAAAGTGGGAGGATTAGCGAACACTGCGGCTGCGCAGCGTTATACAACCATCCGTGTGTGTGTGTGTGTGTTGAATGGTGGCATGAAGTTTGTCCCATTGATAAGAACTGCAGGTTGTGTAACAGCTCAGTGTTTCCAGCATCCGGCTGCAGACAGCGACTCACACCAGCTAGCTTACTGCTGCTGTCAACTAGCCTGATCTGTCAGCTAGTTAGCCTTGGACAACTAGTCTGGTCAGTAGAACACCTGGGATAGGTACCAAAAACAGGATTTAGCCTGGGATATCTAGTCCAGCCTGGTCAGTAGGTGACTACAATAAGTAGCCTAGTCTGACCAGGATTTAACCTGGGGTAGTTAGCCTTCGTTTGACAGCCGCTTTGCCTGGCTTACTTAGCCTTAGCCTGACAGACAGTTAGTCCTGGGATAGGTTAGCATTTACCTGATAGGCAGTTAGCCTGCGTTATTTATCCTTAGCCTGACAGGCAGTTAGCGCTGGGATAGTTATCCTTAATTTGACAGGCAGTTAGCGCTGGGATAGTTATCCTTAATTTGACAGGCAGTTAGCGCTGGGATAGTTATCCTTAATTTGACAGGCAGTTAGCGCTGGGATAGTTATCCTTAATTTGACAGGCAGTTAGCGCTGGGATAGTTTGTCTTTGTTTGGCAGGCAGCTGACTTTGGGATAGTTAACCTTTGCCTGACAGTAAGTCAGCCCTGAGGGGGTCAGTTTTCCTTTCACCTCACATGCAGTTCGCGCTGGGAATAGTTGGCCTTCACCTGACAGGCAGATATTTTAAATGTTGGGATAGTTAACCTCAGAAAGTCAGCCGGGACTGTTATCGTAAGTCTGACAGGCAATCAGCCTGGGTTAGATAGCTTAAGACAGACCAGGAGGTATCCTGGTATACTTAGCCATATCCTGTTCAGTAGATAACCTGAGATACTTTGCCTTAGTCTGACAGGTTGTGATGGTTAGTGTAGCCTGGTCAGTACTTAGTGTGGTGCTGGATTTGGCTTTGGATGGTTAGTTTACATATACAACCAGGGGTTCGCATGGGATTATTACCCTCAGTTTGAGCAGGAATTAGCCTGGGTTAGGTAGTGTAGCCTAGTTTGTTGTTAGCAAGCCTAGCCTGAAGCTAAAGCTAAAGCTTTTTTAACCTAGCCTGATGTAGCAGTAAGATAACAGTGGATGAGCATTAAGGGCGAAACACACCGGCATCAAATATTTTCTTTGTAAACCCACATACTGGCTACCAGAAGACATCATTGTGGTTTAACGCATCCTGGCTTCTGTGTACTCTTGACTTGTGTGTGGCATGTCTGGTGTGTGCTATGGGTCTCACATGATGTGATGCAGCTGGTGTGCCCTGTATACTGTGTGCTAATAGGAGCTGACCTGACCTCACTGATAGAGATGTTGGATTTTTATGTTTTTAATGGTGAGTTTATGGTTTGGGTTGATATTTAACTCTCTCTCTATGTCTCTTGTCCAGGACTCCCCTTGGAGCCTCTCTGGATGATCAGAGTGCTTCTCCCAGCAGAGGTAATCCATATTTTCTGTGTGTGTTGTTTATAAATTACATTGTGAGGACCCCAGTTTGTAAGGACACTGACTTCACCTTCATTCTGGGTACTTTGGTTTATGACTAAATGCTTGCAACCAGTCATCACAACTTGTTTTTAAATTGAGTCTTTGGTTTTGGTTGTTAGCAGTTATGAGTCAGAATTGGTAGAGAGAGAGAGATTTCACAACTTTACTCCTTTGTGTGTGTGTGTGTGTGTGTGTGTGTGTGTGTGAGAACAGGAGTGCAGAGGAACGGGTGCAGTTTTGAAGATGACCTTTCACTGGGAGCTGAAGGTCAGTACACATAAAAACCCACAATACAAACAAGATTACAGATCTCTGCTCATTGTTAACAGTTTCCCCCCCATGTTCTACTAATTCTGTATTTTAACTGGTGCCGCCAACTTGACATTTTGGTAAATATTTTTGTTCTCCATCTTACCCAGAGTCAAATGACGAACAAACGTCGATGATTCGAATAATTAATCAAGAGACCCCTGATTCGAACCTTACCTAGCTCCACTACTGAATGCTAGTGAGGTCGTCTTCTACTGTTTGCTTGCGCTGTCAGCAGTCAATGAGGAGGGGAGCTCTGCAGTGTGTTAGGATTTTATTACGTATTACTACCCCAACGACCCTTATATCTCCATAAATAAATAATATAATAAGACAACGTCCTCACGACCTCTCCGGTTGGGATTTTATCACTGAACTATGATGAGTGCGTCCTGTTCATTTCATTTATCATTCCTTGCGTTCATTTATTTCCTTGCACAGATTATCATAAAAGACACAAAAACATGTGTCTTACAGGTAAAACATGAGACTGGGCAGAGGCCATGGATAGTGTAGTATTTCTCATGTTTCTCACGTAAGGTGTATTGATGCATAAGAATCAGTAATGATGTTGAATAATTTTAAAAACAAAAAATTTGTAGATAACGACAAGTAGGAACCACATACCGATAACAACACTTCAGTCAGCCATAAAAGCCATAAAAAAACGTTCCTAGACCAAAAAATGATCCATTGTTGCCGTTTAGTTCTGGTTGGGTTTGTGATCACACTTGCTTCACAAACAAACCAAGAGCTGTAAACATGAAGTCATACAAACTGAGAGGTAGCTCATTGATTGGACGGTTTGGGCAACTGTCATCCTGCATCATCAGGACCCACGGGAGGAAATCAAACCTGGTGACTGACAGAAAGTCGTGCAGCACTTTAATGCTTCTTATGTGTATGTTCATGTTAAAGAACTTCACGAAGAAATAACTGATTATAAGCATCATTAGTGTTAGTAGACTGCAAATCAGGAAAAAAAAACGATTAATTGTTTCGCCCGTATTTGTGTTGTACAAATTTAATATTATGAGTGCAGCTTGATCACGTGTGATAACGAAGTACAGATGTCTGACAAACACAACAATGCCTGTAGAATCAACAGCGCTCCATCTTCATTCCTCAGTCCTGTTTCTTCACAAGGGAAAAGTCAACAGTCATAGAGGTGTGGAGACACACTGCATGCATGACTGACCGTCCTCCGAGTGTGTGTGCTTTCATCATTCCACTGATCTGCGGTGAATACATCAGTAATGGCTCAGATAGCAAGAGGGTGAAGGTGTTATTGAGCGAACAATAGACTGTAATGACTTTATGTTGAAGCACTGAACACTGACGTGTGTGTGTGTGTGTGTGTGTGTGTGTGTGTGTGTGTGTGTGTGTGTGTGTCTGCTGGTGGAATCTGGGACTGAATAGATGCTAATGAGATGATGCTGCGAGGTCACAGGTTGTGTAGATTTGATCAGAGACATTTTGTTCAGGACCTCTTATTCAGTTCAGTCACAATATAGTTACAGTTAACACAGTTATTTAATTTTAATTACTATTATTTAACTATATTTATTTGGTTATGTAATACACAGTAAAAAAAAAAGACCAACCGCCCCTCAAATCTAGTGCTGAAATTATTAATTAAGGATAATTTCATCGCTAACAATCACTAACATTTTAACTTTCAGTAATAATGTGTCCTACATGTGGTCCTCCGGCTTGATATCTTGTTGAATCTTTTAGCATTGAAACACCTCGCCCAAGTTCTTCTCTTGAAAAGTATGTTTAGTCCTGCACAACAACATTTTTGTGTCATGTGCTTGCAAAGTGCAATCACTGTTACAAAGCTTTTTCGTGCTGCACACCAAATCTTTAGAATTTGTTCTTCATTTAGACATTAGTTAGCAAACCTGGGGGGGGGAACAAATCTGTAACTATAAAACTGAAGGATTAACACACACCTACACATGATCCAGTATCAAATTCAAATCTGTTCGTCAAGGCTTGTTGAATCTGTTTACTTTTTTTGTGATTAACTAAAGGCTAAAATAACTGCAACTTTTTAATCACCTTCCTTGGCTTAGAAGACACTATAGTTTTTAGTGGCAGCCTAATTAATGTTCATAACCTTAAACTGAGATGAGCAGCATAATATATGAAATGTTTATTAAATGTATGACACATTCAGTTGGCAGCTGTAGCCTTCTGTACTTCACCAGCTGCTTACTCCAAATACTGAAGGTCCTGTTGTACAACTATGAATTACAGATTAAAATATTGATATGATATATCTAAGTTTCTTAAATTGGCATGAGATGATCAGTTGAATCTACAGAGCGATGTGGCTGAATACAGACATCAGCTGTAGAGAGCACATCAACCAGAGTACAGACAAACTTTTCATTTGAGCCGTTGATGAATTAATGTTAATAAGCTGCAAAAATCAGAAGTGGCTACCTGTTCTCCATTGCTCTTTGCTGATAAAAAGAGTGAGATATGAGTTTAACGTATCCGAGTATTGTATAACTGGATCCCAAATGGAAACTAACCCATCCCTAGAGAGGTCATTCATAGCTAGGAAAGGCCTCCAGCATCATCATGTCAACAGTCTAAAAACCAGCTAGAGAAACACAATAAAAATAAAATAAAATAAACAGGAAAATTCAAAGTAAGCATGAAGTCATGATTTATTCTCAATTGCAACTTCTCCCCTTAGTGCCACCAG
This sequence comes from Enoplosus armatus, assembly GCF_043641665.1. Lineage (NCBI taxonomy): Eukaryota > Metazoa > Chordata > Actinopteri > Centrarchiformes > Enoplosidae > Enoplosus > Enoplosus armatus. The sequence continues at coordinate 7,056,368 of NC_092190.1, read as the reverse complement.
GACGGAACCTGAATCTGATTAACTGTGTATGACTTTCTATACATTCCTGCTGCCTCTAAATGTTTTCTCATGTTTTATTTTCACGCACCACAACCTGTGAACACTAGCAACCTTTCTCTGTTTTAATTTGTTGAAGAGCCTCTTTAGTTGAGTGGCTCTGTCTACTTCCTCAGCCTAAATCTCACCTCATGTTGTCATGTCTTGACAGTAAGTTCTGTTGTCATGTTGACATTTGTCAGAAGGAGCTTATGCCCTTAATGATGCAGAAGACATGTCATGTATGAACAGATCCTAATGGGCTGTAATGACGTGAAATGTTATCAGGACAGGATTGGAGAGGATTAAAGTGTTTCAGTGTGAAAAGGATGGAAGTGAATTAGTTAATGAAAGGTTTCAGGGTGAATAGGGTGGAAGTGAGCTGGTGAATTAGTGTAAGGAGGCGAGTTGTTGTTACGTCAATCCAGTTTTTCATCAGAAAAGATTCAAAGACAGAAGAAGGAGTTCAGCTGAAAATAAGTGGAAAAGGGAGAGAGACGCTCAGACAGACAGTGGCGGGGTGCGACATGTCCCAACAAGTTATTTTAAACTGACAAAGAAAACAGTCACACCCCCAGCTGGTGATGACTTTCAGTTCCCTGACAGAATGACGTTAACCTGCTTCACTGTTGTTTATGAAGTCACACCAGCAGCAGATTTAACCCTCAAAAGTATTATTTATTAAACAATCAGTCCTTGATTTCAGACAGAGATGGACAAAAGCAGCTAGTCATTTTTTAATTGATGACTATTGATTATGCTCACTGACATGACAACTGTTGCTGGCAGTTTTTATATGCTAAAGCTAGTTAGCTAATGGATGTTAGCCACCGTGAGTTGGCTGCCTTTGGTTGACTGGTTTTAAAAGTGTAAATATGCACTTAATGGCTACATTCATGATATTGTGCTAAAAGACTTGTCTCATGAGCCATCATCCTCACCAGTTGATGATATTTGTAGAAGACATGGAAATACATAAAGAGCAATGTTTTTGTCTTGCAGAGTAGAGCTAATTAGTCCTAGTATTATAAGTATGATGAAGAAAAATATAAGATCAGACTGTTAAACTTTTGATGAAAAATAATCATTATTCGCAGGCTAATATGCTGCCTTCCTTCAGTCTGATCAACAGAGTAATCTTCATTGTTTTGTTTTTCTCTGCAGCCAACCATCTTCAGTCCAGTAACAATAAAACTGAATCCTGGTGAGTTCACTTTTATTTTATTCTCTGCATTCAGTGAATACATTTCCAGCTGGTCGATAACTTAGTTTCTCCTCTTTCTACCCCGTGTATGTGTGTTGATGCTTCTGTGTGTATGTGTTAATGTATGTGTGTGTGTGTAGTTTTGGTCTTGCGGCGGATCAGAAGAGGAGTCAGTATAAAGAGAGAGCAAGAAGTATGAACTCCACAGGATCAGGGAAAAGCAGCACTGTGTCCAGGTCAGTTCCCCTCGTCAGTCAGACTCATGGAGGTTTCTGCAGGAAGTAACGCAGTGATCTCAGGTAGAGAGGGGCAGAGACACAGAGGGCTGTTATTAAACTTCAAACCAATTAAATGACACTACAGAGAGCTTGTTTGTGTTGTTCTGTATGTAGAGTGGTTCCTAAACAAGAGGAAATCTGATGGGGCGCAACATGATTATATTAATATTAATATTAATTCAGTTACACAAAATTCCATTTATATTTTCTGATGTTCTTCGCCTAATATACCGGATACTTTACTTCTTCTTTTCAGATCCCTAAAAATCCTTCAAATGAAATAATCTGAACAGGAAAACACATTCGTTATAATATAACGTTATAATTTTCATGAAATCGAACCCCGTTTTTAATATTATTTTTGGTTGGCTTTTTTCAGCAATAGCCACTCAGTGTATTTACATTCTGTAAATTCCCTCTGTTTATAGTAGTTTTTATTGTTCGTGGCGGAGTCCAGCATTCCTACACTGGTTTTAAATTTCCTTCATACGCACGAGGGACTCAGGAAACAATACAGCATGTAATCCAGCGTTACTGGTACTGTAACTGTAATTTTACCTCATTAACATCAGCCTCTCTTTCTACTGTTAAGTCTCCTACAGCCGTATCAGAGCTGGATTAAGTTATTGCTTATGCTAACCCAACATTTCCTACTGCTGCTGCGTCACACCAAAAGCATTCAACTGGCAAAACACAGGGAGGCTTTTATTGTGAATAAGTCACAGGAAACGCAATGTATTTGTCACCAAGGTTAGCATTGATAGGGATCGCTCATCAAAAAGGTGTCTACTGAACAAAACGATGATCATTTTTGTCATTTTTCGTCAGCGGATTCGTTTTAAATATTACAGAGAGTAATGGAGGAAGGAAGGAGCAGGTGAAGAGCTGCAGGTGACAGACTGCATCTATCTTTGTCATAATTCTCTTAAAATATTAAACACAAACTTACTAAAGGGAAACGAAAATATTTGTTTATGTTATGCATTTTTGAAGAAATGACATGTGTCAATATGTTGTTGTTGTAGTAAACATTTGAATAAGGTTTGAATGATAATAACAGCTCACAGTGTCACTCCTCTGTCAGACACTTTGGGTTGAAACTTTTCCAGATCTCTATCATTGAAGCAGGTGTGGTCAATGAATTAATTAAATCAGTATCTTAATGTCTGAGGTGTGTTTTGATGATTTACTGTTGAACTAACTGTCTGTGGTGGATATTAGTCTTTTGGAAGGCTGATTTATTGGCGGTGGGTGGGCGGGGCAAGGTGATGAGGTCAGAGCAGAGGGTGCCAGGGATTGGGCAGTGCTCCAGCAGTTGGAGGTGAATGGTGTATTGTGTGTTATGGTTCATAATGGGCTATGGGTGGTGCATCATGGGTAATCCATCCTCTGCTTGGCTGTGTTCGGTGTGACAAAGTTTTGTAGCAGATTGAAGGATTTTTCAGGTTTCTTGGTGTGTCAGGAAGAAAACCAATCAATTTATGGTGAAAAGGAGGACTGTGCATTTTGCCCCCCATCACATTAGTAAGGAATCTTTTAATGGTCAGTATGAACAAGAGGAATAATCGGAGCAAGAAAAACCTGTTTCAATGTTCAAATATATTTGAACCTTCACTGTCAGTGGAAGAGGACAAACAGCTGAGTTTATTCACTGCTGCAGTAGTAACTCATAGCAATTTTGTGATAAAAAAAATTCTGTTATTTTGGCAGGGCTGATTGCAAACCCAGGTTTACTACATTTTACAGTCCCTCCAGGAATCTGATCCTGTGACGAATTAACACAGATTCAACTAATGCCTTGTTTTACATCCGCAAATTATTATTATTATTATTATTATTGTTATTGTAACTATGGTGGGGAGGACTTTGTTTTTCTGGAACTTCTCAGGCACCACTTTACACCCAGGCTGTGTCTCTTTATGGCAACGTTTCTCCAATTGACCATCAAATGCTTGACATGAGTCCTTTGGCAGCAGTACATTACATGGCAGGAAGCACTAAGGTTACCTGATAGACTCAATTTAGGAGAAAACCAAGTTTCAGTGTCCTTACCTAGCTAGCTAACTGCAGGCTATCGGCTTTTTTAAATGCTGCTGCAAAATGAGCCCCCAATTGGGTAATTTTGGGCCAAAATAATCCCAAAACAACTTCCTGGAGGGGCTGATCCTCTGCTGCTGGTCAGGTTTCTTCTGGTCTCTACCTCCTCTGGAGGGGGCTGTTGAGGAGCTGGGGAGGGGCAGAGCATTGTTGCAATCTTCAGAGCGGCTGAGCCATCACACTTACTAACTACCACACTAACAAAATTAACCATCTACCTCACTAACAGACTAACCCACTAAAAGCAAGCTGTGTGTGAGAAGTACTAACTGGCTGTCTGTGTTTTCGTAGTGTTTCAGAGATGTCGGAGCAGTCAGAGGAGCGCCCAGAGGAGATCCTCCTAACCCTGCGGTTAGACTGACTAAACTAACCAGCAGACTAACTCAGCAGCTAACTGACTGACCGGCTCACTGACTGAGTGACTGAGTGACTGACTGCCTGTGTCTGTGTTCACAGTGTGTCAGAGCTGCTGGACCTGTACGAGGAGGACCCTGAGGAAATCCTCTTAAATCTTGGTTTTGGTCGAGAAGAACCCGATCTAGCCTCGAAGGTTCCCTCCAGGTTCTTCAACAACTCCTCTGTAGCGCGAGGCATTGACATCAAGGTACTGATGACAGCAATGTGATAAAACTAGAAACAAACTCTAAATGAAAATGTGGCAAGCTTTTAAAGCCGATTGAACTATAGGTGACAGCAGCACAAATACCATGCCAAATTGAATCTAGAGCCATGCAAGGTGTCACTGTCGTAGTTTAGCATGCTAACATTTGCTAATTTGCACTAAACACACTGCTAGAATGGCTAAAAACACCAAACTCCCTTCACAAATCTGTCAGTTTTTCCACACTTCATTTTTTGTCATAAACATGTACTTTTACCTATGAGGACACACCAGTTTAACTTTTTTTGGAGTCTGCTAACTACCTTGTACCATTAATTACTGATACTGTTTTATAATGACATCACTTCCTGTGGTCCACCTTCAGGTCTACCTGGGAGCTCAGCTGCAGCGCATGGAACTGGAGAACCCCAACTTTGCTCTGACTAGTACGTACCTACATACTGTCTACAGTAGTCCTGCATCTGTTCTAGTGTTCATGCCTGTACTCCACTCTCTACATCCTGTGTGTTTTACTGTAGTCAGTCTGAGAAGGGCAACAACACCTGAACACCTCAGTACTGTAGATGGAGGGTTAACCATGTTAGTGATGAGAAGCCCAGAGGTTCACGTCCAGAAACTGTAGACAGAGGAAGTGAAGCTCAAAGACTCTGTGTGTGTGTGTGTGTGTGTGTGTGTGTGTGTGTGTGTGTGTGTCCTGTTCCCAGTATTATTATGGTGTTTTATGGGGTCCTTCAGCTCTTTTAGCTGTTCTGCCAACTGCCTGGACAACACTGCCAGCAAGGACAAAGAACTGTTTGTCCCAGATACACACACACACACACACACACACACACACACACACACACACACACACACACTCCACACACCAATCACACACACACAGAGACCTGCTCCGCTAACATCCTGGCCTCTTTTTGTTTTCCAACTCGTGTTTGCATGAAGGTACTGGCTCCCTAATTAAACACACACACACGCACGACTGATTCTCTTCTTCTTGACAGTTTAACTGTCTTGTTGCTGTAAAAAAGGCATAACCAAAGATCCTCTGTGTGTGTGAGAAGATGAGTCACTCCATAGCTGGAAGTACTTCAGGTCTGCAAAAGTTTGAATGTACATTTTAATGGCTGTTTGACCAGTTTGAAAAGGAGACAGTTAAACATTTGCACGTCAACATGGACTTGAATTTGTATCTCTGCTTTTTTTGGTCTGTGGGTTTTTTATGTTGTGTGCAGCAGATTTATATTTTTGCCACTATGCTCCAGTTTTCCAAGTCTTACTGACTTTATGTAGGCCGCGTGTTTATCAGTTTGTTCCATTTCTGGTTTTGTCTCTTAACTTCTGGTTGCTATTGCTGGCTATAGTAAGTACAAGTAGAAAGTTGCAGTCCTGGAGCACTTTCTTGTTGCTGAAATGCATAAGGTAAATACCCTGGGTGCATATTGGCTCTTTGATTATTATTATTTTTTTAAATACTTGTTTTTCGGGCATTTCTGCCTTTATTAGATAGTGACAGCTGAAGAGAGACGGGATGTCATGCAGCAAAGGGCCGCTGCACCTTAGTAAAAGTATGCGCTCCACAAGGTGAGCTACCGGGGCGCCCTGGTTCTTTGATTGTTTTGTCTGAATACTTGAACAGCCACACAAAAGTCTAATTAATGACTTAGTGACTGACACTTGTAAACAAACCAAAATTTCTAATTTATGTCTTTCCATTTGTTCTGGATTGAGATTTCTTTCCAGTCTGTTAACCTGGATGTTGGATTTCTAAAACAACCTGACACAGTGCATCATGGACACTGAGTGCGGAGTGGCTGCTCATACATACATATTGTTTCCATCTGCTTATCTCAGGATCACGGCCTAATTTTCTTGTTATCTGCAGATAATGAATGAAACAGTCACGAGCTGTTTGGTGGCACGCACACTGAAGCTCAATGAGCTGAGTCAGCAGGAGAGAAAAGGGCCAACACAGTGCACATTAAAAAGCCCGCTGAGAGAAAGTGGAAGAGATAAAGAGTTGCTTGTTCACTGTCAGATCGCTCTTCACTGTTTCACTGACTCGCTCACGTCCATCACTTAAACACACTATGTGAAAAAATGTCCAACTTTGGCGTCCCTCAGTTGTGCTATCAAAAAAGACAATGGCAGACAGCAGTGTAGGATCCTATTCAGGGATACTGATGAATCAATCGACTGTTGACCACTGCTTTAACTGAAAGATGGACGAAAAAATTACTTGTGTTTTTAGAGTTTCACAACTGTAAAATAACAAACTGGCCTCATATCAACCCAGACAAAGAAAGATATTCACTTGGCGAAATACCAGCATGCAGGTGAAGCTACCAGGTTTGTTACAAAACCACTGTTTGAGTCTCTGAAACATAGTCTGCTGTTAGCATATTAGCTAAGGAGGCACAGTTTCCACAGTTTTGTGAATACAAAGAGTTAGATACAAGAAGAAGAGACATCTTGTACAGCAATATTACAGAGGGGGATTACTGTGGGATCGCTTTTTAATGGACTTAATGAACTGTCAGTACACAGAGCAGTTTTCACCTGGATTGTTTCATTTTTGTACCAATTAAAGCTTCTCCCAAAATAATTATTTGAATGATTTCAGTGTCAGGTCAGCTTAAGACATCGGGGATTGTTTGTATGTATATATATTGCTAAAGGTGTCAATATGCTCAAAAACGAATTAAGTTCGTACGGCATGGCATCCGACCACACCTGAGGGCAGAAGTGTTTATAGCAGTTTTTTCGAGGGCATCGTTGCATTCGTCTGTACACATGAAGAGGGATGAAGTTGTTTGAGGAATGAAAAAAGAGAGCTTGAGAGAGAAGTTGAAAACATTCTCACCTCCGCACACCTGGCAATCGCTGCATTGAGTGGGTGTGAATGTTGGATTCGGAAACTTCATTATTGGATACAGCCCCCCCTCATTTCCGACTCTGAAAAGGTATCCCGGGAGGGGGATTGAGACGCTGTTTGACAAACCGACAGCACTTTATTTGAAGTGTACTGCAGCAATATACAGTCTAAGACTTCACACTTGATTAGTGGAGCCTGACGTTTGGTTTATAGCTAACTGCTAACTAACTTTACAAAAAGCTGCAGTAACTCAGCTGGATCTGGTTTTTTAAGCGAACTGCTCCTTTAACAGTCTCTGGTGTGTCTGTGGTTCCTGGAAGCTTTTTTTCTTTTCCAGAACATTCTCATACTGTTCCATCGGTTCCCTGGATCCCAGACGTGTGTGCGTGTGTGTGTGTTGTTGTTTGTTATGTAAGCTCTGTTCTCACCATCAGAAAGAATCTCTTGGGATGAAGGGAGAAAAAAGAGGGAGTACGTGTCGTTTTCGCTTATTCCTCACTTCCTGTTTTAGGATCCTCAGAATGGGCATTAGTGCAGAGTCAGCAGTCAGCAGGAAACAGACTCACGCAGTATTACTATCATCACACACGGCTGCTGTAATAAGAGGTTCATGTTCTGCAGTCGTGTCCAGATGTGACTGAAATAACTTTATGACTGACTGGTTTGCAGCTTGGACAGAATCATTTGTCTACTATGAGTTTTAAAGTGGAGGTTTTCTTATTTCTTATTTATCTTTCAGAATATTTGCAGCTTGTTTTAAAGGGGCATTCATTTATTTTTCTGGCAACTTTGGGGCAGCAGAACACATTGAAAACTTCACAATAGCATATTATGGATTTATGTAGTTGTTCTGGCTAACATTTTAGCAAACAGCTGCCTACTTCCTCATCCAGCAGACACAGGTAATCAAAATCATCCAATTGGAGTTGTTAATGTCCACCTGGAGAATCTTCACTCTCCTTTTAGCTCTGGTTTGGTCTCCACCAACTCCTGAGAAAAATATCTCCTTAGCTACTAGATGCTCCACCTTCTTCACCAGCTAGTTGCTAACTTTGTCTGTCTTCTGTTTGATTTATCATATATATTATGATCTGAAAACAGCTGCCAGCTGCTGAGACTGAACCATATAGTGAATGTGCAGTAAAACCTAAACTAGGAGCTAAAAGAGGCTTAAAAGCTCCATAGAGTTGTGGAGTTGCCATGGATTTAGTGGGTTATGATGTGGGCTTGAGCTTGTTTTTAGTCTATATTTGTTTACATTTTGGCAAATTGGAACCATTAAAAGTATGCCAAATAAGATATTAGCAGTTTTTGTTTGCAATGTACCCATGGATATACAAACAACCATTACTGGATTCTTTTCATACTGAAGAAAACTTTTCTGAAAGCGTATTTCTGGACATGTATTCACCAAAGAAACCAGAGATAATGATATGTCAAAGTGTAAATCACAATGAGTCTGAAAATCTGTGCATCATGTCTGTGTTCTTATGTGAGAGTTATGACTCTGAGAAGCAGTGCGATTTTGATGCAAATTTTGGCAGTTTTAAAGGTTTTAAAGTACCTTAATAGCCCTGAGCTGTGTGCTACTGCCACTGCAGCTGCTCTAGCTGCTGACTGCAGGCCAAACTACAACAACACCATCATTCCACCTTTCTCCCCTGATAGTTTGAAAACCTCCCGTCTATATTAGTTTTTGCTCATTAGCTAGTTTATTTCCAGTGAGCTTGTTTTCAGATCAGTTTTCAATACAAGTGTACTTTACTGTGAAGATGTGCTGATTTTGACCAACCTGGTAGCCTATTGGTTAAAATGCATACTGTATAATTGCAACATCCGTGGTTTACTTGCGGCCCAGGGTTAACCTTGTTGCGTGTGATTCTCCCTCTTTCCCCATGTTGCCTGTCAGTCTGTCTTAAATACCAAAACAATTACCTTTTAAAAATGTGGCGCTTTTAGTTCACATTGGACTTTTCATTTCATTCATTCAACTCACTCCAACAGTAATTCCCGTAGTTTTCTTCCATCCAGAAGATATTTCAGTCCTTCACCTAAGATCAAATAAAAATTAAAATCACCAAAACTGAAGGTGGGAGATTTTTACGTTACAACAGTGATGCAACTGAATGCCACCAATGAAATCTTGTTTTTTTTTAAGGCGTTTGAGGTCAGAATGGGGTAGGGATAAGAGAGAGCAGGCCTGTGCTGAAATTTAGGTGGTGACATCAGAGCGAGCTATCAAGCGTTTACAGAGCGACGGACGAAAGACAGAAGTCTGCATTTTATAACAGACTGACAAGTATTTAGACAGTGAGGGATGGAGGGATGGAGGGATAGAGGGATGGAGGGGTGGAGGGGTGGAGGGACGAGTGAGGAAGGAAGGAATGTATGCAACTCATCATCCTGTTACAGACAGGACTGACAGCCCTGACTTGCACAACCACAAAAGAAGAAGAAGAAGAAGGAAGGAGGGAGGAGTGGCTCTAACGTCTGTGTCCAGTCCCAACATGAAGCTTTTTGCTCATCAGTCTTTTACTGCAGATAGTTATTGAATCCCAAGTGTTTTAAGATTATATTTCATCTGTTTCCCTTGTTCACTCATTCACTGCTGCCTATATGATGAACACTCAAAAGGGAATTCCCTGACAAATTTGCAAATGAATCGTGTTACAAAAACCAACTGATAAGCACGTTGGGCTTTCAGGGCCCCTCTGTGATGGGGACCCCGTGGAAGTTGCCTGTTTTTCAAAGTTGGTAATTCAGTCATGCCAACATCCATGAAGAATAGCCAGAAATATTGCGACAAGTATGGATGAGATTGACAAGGTTGTCGTTGTTTCCTTTTTCGCTAGCAGCTCCTACAAACCACTATCACAGCTACTGGATGAAGCAAAACAAAACAAAATAAGTGTCACAGCTCCAGTGCATTTGCTGTCATGGTTTCTTGACTTAAAGTAGCTATAATGTATATTTTTACAATAACAGTGTGACAATGTTAAAACAATATGACAATGTGAAAGGGGTTGCTCGTAGTGATGAACCCACCGCAGCTTCTCCTTTACAGAGATTTATAGTGAGTTTCAGCTCATTGTTTACCTGTCTGGCCGCAACTTTACTGTTTTGGTTCAATCTCACTGCTCTCATAATGAAGTTTTTGGCAACAGCAGACAGCTGTCAGCACAAAAAGGCTCTAAAAACACACTGTACACTACCTGCTCAGCACCTAACACCCAAGTGGCCCAAAAAACTCAGTTATTGCAGGTTGAGAAAGCCTCTTTTAAAATCTTAGAGATTTGCCCTGCAAAGCACTTTGTAACTGTTGTTTTGTCTCTCTCAGGTCGTTTCCGTCAGATTGAGGTCTTAACTACAGTAGCAAACGAGTTCTTCCAGCTCTACAGTCACGTTTCTGGTCAGCCTGTCCAACGCATCAGCTCCAGGGACCAAGGTATCCATGGCAACCTCACCAAGTCCACTGAAGGACAGTCTTTCCATAGTCTCAATTTTAAGTGGGGCAGAGAACCACAGGCAGTCTTACACTGATTTTTTGACTGTTATATAGCAAAATAAACCATTAAAGGATATTTGATAAATATAAGATAATTAACAAAATAAATAATCAAACTAGAAAAAAACAAGAACAACAGACAGAAATCAGGACTTTGCTAGATAAAAAGTTAGTTGATGAATATATTTTGTCACAGTTTGTGTTACAAAATGAAATGCATTTAAATGATGGTGCTTTTTACTCTGATCTGTTGGTCTCGTATCTCTTTCAGGGGGAGAAGGAGGAGGAGAAGCAGAGGGAGATGAGCCGACTCCTACTCTGAAGAGGAGCAGCTCGGCTCGGAACGTCGCCAAACTCCTCAAGAAAACCATCAGCAGACACAACCTGCATGCGGCCGCCCCCGAGTCACCTGAAGCACAAGCACCTAAACAACAAGCACAGCTGAACGGACACGCCCCCTATGATCACGCACACACCAACGGTCATTCACACACTGGTCCAGAACAGGACGGCTGCAGTACTGACCCCGACCACCAGGCGGCGGAGACAGTCAACCAGAAACACAACCGCAAGAAAGACAGCTGTTCCTTGGCAACAGTTACCGAGGAAACCAACGGAGATGGAGAGACAGACGACAGGTACTGCTATGCAGACGGATAACGGTAGCTAATGTTAGCTAGCTAATATTTAAATCAGTTTGCAAGAAGTACTCTTATCCTTTACTTAAGTAAGAGCACCAGTACAACAGGGTAAAAATACAAGTAAAAAGCATAATTCAAAATCCTACTTAAGTACAGAAGTAATATCAACAAAATGTACTGAAAGTACCAAAGTGAAAGTACTCGTTCTGCAGAAAACATGCCCCTGTGACTGACATCTCACCTCGCATCAGTCGTGAACAGAGCGGCACCGGCCCCGCAGACAATGGAGAGAATCAACCAGAGTCAGCTGACCTTCAGTCAACCAATCAGAGAACAGAGGAGGGAACCCGGGTGATCAAAGAGGAGAAGGAGAAGAACCTGACCTCCACCCCAGAGAAAGGTCCTCCCACGCTGGCCCCGCCCCAGCTGGCCCAGCTTCGCTCGGAAAACACAGACTCTTTCGACATGGAGGAGGTATGGTGTTCTCTTGGGTTCTCTTGGGTTCTTCATACTTTTGTATTTGGTAATGTCAGGACTCTTCCAACACAGGGTTCTCCAACTTCCTACACAGAGGAGGTGTAATGTTCTCCTGGGTCACAACATGGTCACTGATGTCTCCTGGGTTGATCAAACCATCTCACCACCTCGCATTACCAACATTATCCTCATGTGTGTTGTTCATGTACATCTGCGCCCCCTGTAGCCTGTAAACATGGCCTGCAAAGGAACTCTAGCAGTCAATTCATGCAAAGAAGACAAAAAGACAAAAAAAAACTCTCAGTGCAAAGTACTTTGACTAGGAATTCACACCAGAAGTGACACGTAAGATTGTCCATTCAGTCCACACCGATTCACTTATGGTGTCTCTGTCCTCGAAACCAGCTGGTCTGTCAGCAGCGCTGCTCCTGAGGAGCTGAGACAACAGCAGGTGTACTAACTGTCCTCACCAGGCTGACAGCAAATATTTACTTAACAGAAATAGTTTTACAGTAAACTCCATGTGGAGTATACAGGAAGGAAATCAGCAGTTTTGTTTTTTTTAATTCAATTCAAAATACTTAATTCATCCCTCCAGGGGGAATTCAAAGCAAGCAAGTCTGCAGACAGAAGTACACATAGACAATTTATTTACACACACAAAACACAATCTAATTTATGAATGATTTATTGATAAATTCACAACATTACTATAGACTGACCTGCTGAGTGAAGGTATTGATCCTCAGCAACTCTTTGTTTCTTTCTTTTAAAGTTCAGTATGTTGTTTGTTCCTCAGATTCAGAGTAACGAAGATGAAGCTCTGCCACACAGAACTTCCAGAGCCACCGGTGAGTTCTCCTTAACCTCTGATTTCATCCTCTGACCTTAATGTCTGACTTAACTTCAAGGAGTTTTCTTTTAAACAAAGAAAAGTTATGTTTTACATTCAATGTTACTCCCCTACATGCATTGTGTGTGTCTTTGAGGTCTAATTAATGCCTTCAATGCATTTCCTTCCTCATAAAACCTTTGTGAAACTGATTTTGAACATTTTGAAACCTGCATTGTTTACTTCCATGTTAAGTTGCTAGTCTTCTTTCTCCCTTGAATATCGTAGAAGTTTGTCGAAGATGAAAAGATTATGATTTCGTGACTCTTAAAATGAGTCTGAAATCTCTCAGATCTGTATCCTGTGTCTTAATCTGTTGAACCAGACTTGACAGCCAAACATTGACTGCAGGTTCTGTCTTTCTATCCTAAAAGTAGAATCTCTATTGAGTATCTATTGAGTATGTTTCTGTAGGATTTGAGAGTATAAATCTATTCTGACCTGAATAGACCTGTGTATAATGAGAGTTTATATATGCAGCCTGTTTCTGTATGTAGTAAACATGTTTCCTGTGTCTCAGTTTACTCAGATCTCAGTGAGGACAGACTGTCCTGTCTCTTTATGTTAATATGTTATGCTCAGTATGTGATTCTACTGTGCCACCAGCTGGACACACGGGGTCCTGCAGGAATAATCATATTGTGTCACTGTCTGTGTCTCTCTCTCTCAGACCTGCTGAGGACAGTCAGCCAGCAGTCAGACAGCAGTGGTTTTGCTGAGGAGCCCTCCGCCGACTCCAACAGCTACCTTAAGGTCTGTTTTGTTCAAAGTCTTTGCCGCCTGTATCTCAGTATAGGTCGCCAACTTTGACCTTTAAGTTATTTGAACTGAGTCATATAATTCCAGTTAGAGCCTTATCTCACCAGGAGGGGAAACATCCCTGCAGATTAATCACATGTGCACTGGAAGAAAATGATTTCATGGTGTATCATGAAACCTTATAAGGCAAAGAAGGGTTCAGCTAATAAAATCTTGCAGATACACATCAGATTTAGCAATTAGGAATGAAGCACACACAGTGATGTAAGTAATAATACACAACAAGGAGAACAACAGAGAAAATTACTCAACAAAATGAATCTCATGGTGACTTCAATGCTGCTGCTACAGCTCAGTTTCTTCTTCTTACTTTCTCTGCAAAAGTTAATCTTATTTAGCTAAAAAATCACCAATTCACAGTGGTGGAAAGTAACTAAGTACATTCACTCAAGTACTGTACTTGAGTACAGTTTTGAGCTACTTGTACGTTATTTAAATTCTTCTGCACTACATTTCAGAGGGAAATGTTGTACTTTTTACTCCACTACATTTAATTAGAGGAACATAAATAAAAATGTGATAAGCTTATTAAATACAATGCATTGTTGAAGATAAAGTGGTTCCCAACCTTTTTGGCTTGTGACTCCTAACAAAAAAGCAGTGTGTAGTTAGGGTACATACAAAGAGGTAAAATTAGAGAAAAGTCCCAAAAAATTAAATTTGTGTAGCAGAAATTCGTTTTCTACTTCTTTTCTACCTCATAAATCATCTCATGACCCCTCAGATTCAGCTTGGGACCCTTAGGTTGGGAACCGCTGCACTAAACTACTTGTATATAAAGTAGCTCAAACTAGCTCCACGTCGACCAGCTACAACAGTAAAATACTGCTTAGACATTGATGCAACAACCTAATAATATCATAATATATCAGTCAGTATATTTATATCAGCTCTACAGTCAGTATTTTTCTACAAAATGAATACTTTTACCTTTGATACTTTAAATACATTTTGCATGTAATACTTCTGTGCTTTGACTCAAGTCGGAGTTTGAATGCAGGCCTTTCACTTGTAATGGAGTATTTTTTAAATTGTTGTATTGGTGCTTTTACTTAATATAAGGATCTGAGTATTTCTTCCACCACTGGTAATTAATTGTTAATTCATTGTTATTAGGTGCAGGAGAGCAGTGACAGCTGTGACAGCGAGACCACTGTGACATCACACCCTTCACTAGATGTAGTCACGCCCCTCGCCCTGGACCAACCAGCATTTGAACTGCCAGATGGCAGAGAGGAAGAGGCGGGGCCTGGTGGTGTTGCTGAGGCTCATGGGAGGAGTAGTTCCAGGGGAGGAGACAAGCATGATGGGTGTTCAGAACAGGTTCCACAGTACACAGCCCACCAACTCCCCAGGAACAGACCAATGGGAACGCAGCAGGATGAGACCCGGGATGAGGAGCGAGTTGAGAGTGGGCACCAGACTGATCCTGAACTAGAACCAGAACCGAAAGTTACCCAGAGTATATCTGCTGCAGAACAAAAACAACAACCGGAGTTAGAACATATACAGAATAAGTCTGCTTCAGAACAAGAACCACAAAATGCTCAGAACCAGACCGAAACCGCCACTGACACAGAACCACCAATAGAGGGAGTGGGTGCTGAGGACGAGGCCCAAGAAGAGCATACATTCTTGAATGATTCTGATTCACTTTGTCCTCCACCTCCATCCTCTCCAGTTCTCAGAGCCTTGCACCGGGCCAAACAGAACCAGCTGAGCCGGGCAGGGCAGCGGGTCGACCTCCAGTCTGGCGATACACCCCAAATCCCAGGGAGTGGACGAGGAAGAGGCCATGTGCCTCTGCAGAGGTCCTCCTCCTTGCCCTCCTCGCTCCTCTCGCCCTCCAGGGTCGTGTCCTCTGTCAGGATCCAGTTTGGGCGAGGACAGGCATCCTGCACCCAGCCCAGGTACTCCTTCAAATACACCCAGGAGGCTGGAGGGGACAAGGAAGAGGAGGAGGAGAAGGAAGGAAAAACCAACTGTCTGTCTACTCTGATCATAAACCCTGCCTCCTCGTCTGACTCTAACAACCAACCACCAAGGCTTCCCACAGAAGCTCCAATCCCACCCAAACCCATCCCACGCTACCTTATGCGGTCATCTTATTCCCTGCAGAGCCCTAGCCCTCCTCCTGATTGGTCACCAGGAGGCCGTGCCCAATCCTGGAGCACCCAGAGCGTTCCTGATCTCTCCTCCAATCAGCAGCAGCCAGGCCAGTTCCAACAGAACATGAATGCCAACCAAAACCAGCAAAGTTGGAATCCAGGGCAGACGATGTTCCCCTATCCTAACTCTAGTCCTAACCCCACAGCTCAGTACTTAAACCCAAACCCCAATCCTAGTCCCAGCCTTAACCCCAGCCCATACCCCTTTAACTTGAACCCTCCTCCGCAGTACCCCTCCCCTCTCCCTTCATACACCAGTCTTCCTAACCTCCTTCACCACCACAAGCCCTCCTATCCCCACCACTCTAGTCTAACCAGTCTTCACCAACCTACAACTCCCACAATCCCCCAGCACGGCAGCCTCTCCAACTTGCATCAGCCCTCAACTTCCACGGCTCCTCACCACGTCAGTCCGGGCAACCTGCACCCAGGAACTCCAGTAATGCACCACCAGGCCTACAATCATCTATACAGTCATCCGTCTCCTTACCATGCCACTCCTCACGGCTCGCAGTTTGCCTCACCCTACCTCGGCTATCATGGGTACAACATGAACCCACACCTGGCTTACCCCCACCCCATCACCCAGTGTCCGCCATTGGCCCCAGAACACAGCCTCCACCCAGGGCTCGCTCCTCCTGCTTCAGGCTTCTTCCCAGGCTTGGCCTCAATCCACGGCCCGGGTCACAGCCTCCACCCGGGGCTCGCTCCTCCTCCTCCGTCCAGCACTGAGATGCAGCTGAGGAGAGTTCTGCATGACATCAGGGGAACGGTTCAGAGTCTGAGCCAGGTGAGTCTCTTCAGTCCCAGTCTCTTAACCTCTTGTTACTTAAGCTCTAGTCATTTTAGCTGTAGTCTGTTGTGGTTGTAATCTTACTCTCTTTAAATGAAAACTAAGCTCTTGTCATCTTACCATAAAAATAGGTCCTGTGAGACAATAAACACGAGTAGTTAGACCATCAGACATGATTAGCTACCACTGTATTTGGAGGTAAAATTGAAAGTGAGCATATTCATAATGTTGTTAATAATCTCTCATTGGGTCTCACCAGTAACTTTCTGTCTCCACTTGTTGCTGTCAACAAAAATTAGTTTGGTACATGTCACCTGTAAAACAACAATTTGCTTTTTTACACTGGGTTTTGTAAATGTAAATTTGTGAGCTTTAGTGGTGCTGGAAGTTGGATTTTATTGTATTTGGACAAAGCCAGGCTAGCTGTTTCACCTGTTTTCTGTCTTTATGCTAAGCTAAGTTAGCTGGTTTCAGGCAGTAGCGTCATATTTGTACCAACATGAGAGGGGTATGAATCTTCTCATCTAACTCTCGGGCAAGAAAGCGAATACACTCATTTCCTTAAATGTATTTTCCATTAAGGTAAAGGTGGACGTTTACAACAGACAGTAATTTTACCGTTCGCCTTTGTTTTCTCTCCCAAATAAATTTGACTAACATGGGGTCTGTTTAAAATCTATATGGTCGCCTGCCTGCTCGAACTTGTTGCCCCATTAGACCTATTTTTGACCAACTATTTTATGTTGTCTATGCATTACGAGAGCTCAGCAATTAACTTGGTTGGTACAAAGTCATCAAAACTGATTGAACTGATTGTCGGTGGTACAAAAATAATAACCACGTTTTTCTTGAAGGGCAACACACACCAGAGGCATATTACGTGGATCAAAACCCCCACAAACTCTCTGTATGTGTTGCGCTTTATCGCATTCTCTTGAGATCTTTAGTCAAATGTGCATATATTCTTAAGCTGTACTTTAGTTCTTGTGTTTTAGACATAGGCCTCTAGTTTCATGGTGCTCAACTGGCAGTAATGGTTGGTAACGCTGCGGGCGGAAAATTGTCTGATTGATCAGCTGTTCCTGCTGAAACCCCTCTCTAACACTAGGGGTAATGACATCACTTCCTGTAGTTTAGTGAATGGCTTTGACTAGGTTAGCTTTAACTTATCCTTTTGTCAGCTTGTTCAAGTTCATTTCGGTTTCAGTTTATTCACAAAACAGTTAAAATACTGGTACAATCCACAATACTATCTGAAGCCTGGGAACAGGGGCCCAGACACAGTTCCTGTCCTGACATCACTGTCCTCTCCATCTAGAGCCGAGCCGACACTCCGGACACATTCAGTGAGCACAGAGCGTCTCTGCCCAGCCACCAGGTACTGTCATCCTCACCACTCCTGCAATTTCCATCTGATGCCTGTCTTATTTTTGCGCAGGACTCTGTGTTTTTCTTGCATGGTAATTGAAGTTTGTGGGTTAAATCAAGTAGCAGTACTTCCTGGACTTTAAGCCTATTTACATCTCACCATATAGCTTTTACTGGACATCAATGACACAAACGCATAATAAAGTTCCCTTTTGAAGGCAGATATGTTCTCTGACTGGGTTGTTATAAAGGAGATAATATGTGCTCCATAATTACATTACATTTCCCACTATTGTGTATTCAGTGTTATGATAAATTGACATACTATCTTTGCATAACCTAAAAATGACATAACGTTAGTTTGCAGTGTGATGTATTTAGACTGTTTCTTACCTGGAAGCAACAGAGAGGACTGTTGTTGTTGTCGTTATCAATAAAGTGTGTCTCACTTTGTCTCTCTCTCTCTCTATTTTCAGTCTTTGGCAGAGTTTCAGCAAAAGAGGCGAAGTTTGAACTTGTTCCGTAATCAGATGATAGACCTGGAGCTGTCAATCATCCAACAGCAGACTCTGGTCTACAAACACCTGAGCCCTACCGACAGGTGATTCTTAACAAATAACATAAACAGATAAATGTTTCGCAATAATATCTGGACTGATATGTGAAACTATGATACAAAACCAACTGTGTGTGTGTGTGTGTGTGTGTGTGTGTGTGTGTGTGTGTGTGTGTGTGTGTGTGTGTGTGTGTGTGTTTGTGTCTGTGTGTGCAGGCTGGAGGTGGAGCAGCTTCAGTCTCTGAGGTCAGCGGTTAGAGAGGAACTGCAGGAGCTGGAACAACAGCTGGAAGACAGACTGATGGAGCTGACAGAACACACTCAACACAGGGTATATACACGCACACCACAAAGTATATACACACCAGACAGAGGGTACAGTATATACACACCACCCACACTACAGATTATATGCACAAAACACAGGATATACACACACAATACACTCCGCAGGGCATATACACACAATACACACAGACACAAGCTCATACGCCACAAGCTATACGCACACAACACAGGGTATACACACAGGCCACAGGCTATATACACACAGCACACACCCCAGAGTATATACACACAATGCAGGGTATGCACACACATCAAGGGTATATTCACAACACGCACATACACACCATGGGGTATATACGCACAACTCAGGATGTGAAAATGAACAGTTTTCTTTGAGACAACTTCTGTGATTTCAGACTAAACAGATAAACTTGACGTGATTTGACTGTGTAGTAATGCTGTCACTCCTGCTCTAATCCTCAGGGTCTCCATAGAGACGGCAGTGTTGACAGTCTGTCAACCGCCTCTGCACTGAGAGCCATGGAGCCGGTCAGCAAACACACACACACACACACATTGTCATATAAAGCTAATAGTGTTAATAATGTTTAATGTACAATGTTTTTCTGTCTATCCTCCAGGTATCAGACCTCCTCAGAGAGCAGCTCTTCCTCCAATCAGAGCTCAGCTACGACGGCCTCACCCCCTCTACCGACCCCTCCTCCCGATCCTCCAGTCCTGTCCGAGGAGGAGATCGCGAGCAGAGACGAGGCGTGTACCGGGCATCTATAAACATAACACCTGCTCTCCCTGCTCGACCGAACATACACACAGAGGAAGAGGTGGAGGAGGAGGGAGAGAGGGATGGAGGGGGAGGAGGAGGAGAAGTACCAGAGGAGGAGGGAGCAGCAGGAGGACTCAGAGTGGAGAACCTACAGCAGCTCATCAGAGAGGTAACAGTCTGTCAGCACTTTGACTTTTACTAGTTTAAAGAGTCAACTCTTATGTTTGTTACTGTCGTGATGTTTTATAGAGGAGAAACATTTCCAAATACAGCCGATGAGAAAACCTTATTTCACATTGAAAAAAACATTTTGTCATAGTTTTTGTTTTTAAAGGTTTTTTTGTTTAGTTTTAGTCTTTTTTGTTGTGAAACAACAGAGAAAACTAACACTCCATTTTACACTGATGGTCATAAACAAGCACAGTATTAGGATGAAGCAGCAGAATGCTTTCTTATTATTGTTGGTATTGGTTGTTTCCTTTTGTTTATCTTTAAATAACTTTTCAAGCCCCACGTTGTCACACAGCTGTTTAAAATGGGCACTCGTTTTCTGCCGTCAGATGACTGCAGACCAGAAAAAAGTGACAACATGTCGCTTCATCTAAAAGACAAACTGCAGGAGCATTTTGCACAATGCAGCTGTTTTGAAGGAATAATTTGACATTTGGAGAAATACTTGTTGCTGGGAGCTAGATGAGAAGGTTGATGCCACTCTCATGTCTGTTGTTTTCAAGATTCGAGAGAGCGTGGCGCAGGAGGTCCGACGGGAGATCTACAGTGAGCTGCTGGCTACCGTGTCACCACAGCAATCGCCCCTGCCCACCAGGCAACACCCCCTGTAGTCATGGCAACAGCAGAACACGGCCCCTTTCACCTTCAGCCTTAGTAACCACAGCCTGAGCAGCAACACTGTCTGTCTGCAACACTGTATAGTAACACTGTCTGTGTGGAACACTATGTGTCTGTAACACTGTACGTCTGCAACACTGATGATGAAATGAACACATCACCTACATGTGATAAGCCCCGCCCACCTGTGGACTGCCCCGCTGTTAACGAGTATGCTCGTTAGTGGGGGGTGGAGGGCTGGGCCTCAGACAGGACAAAGACGTTTACGTGTCTGGTTGGATCCAGTGTGCTGGTGTGATGCATGCTGGGAAGTCTGGACCAGCTCGACTCTGTGAACCATCAGCAATGATATGTTGTCTTTTCATCATGTCCTGTTTCCTTTTTCTAAACTGTTATGATCAAACTAGGCCTAAAACTACTACCATTGCCACTAATACTACTAGTGCTACATCTAGTACTGCTAACAGTACTTTACAAGTACCACCAATACTAGACCCAGTCCTGTGGATGTCCCCATCAAGTTATTTAGCCCCCAATCCCAGTCTGTGAGATCAGATCACAACTTTTTTTTGTTGTAATTTGGCTGACTTGAGCCTTTAACATGTTATCACAAGGGACCAACTTCCTTTAAAAGTACTGTAAATACCTTAACAATGTCTTCATCTAAGCTCTCGTGCCTTTTATCAAAGGGTTACATTCCTTAATCTCCAATAAGAGTTGAATTTACTGAGGGTCAAACTGAGCTTTTACCCCTTAAAGTTTGTCATTTACTCATTCCATGCACATTTCAACTTAATGTTAAAGGCTCAAAGAGGGCATTAAGGTACACAATTAAGGGATTATGATCCTATAGCTGTCAATATTCCTTAATTATCATCATCATCATCATCATCATCATCGTCATCATTGTCATCATGCTTCTGTTCCTCTCACCTCCCTCACAGTTGAGTCTGTCAATTTCTGTGTTTTTTCTGATGTGACGTTGCCCCCTGCTGGTCAGTCCTCCAGACAACTGCATCATGGATGAAAGTCATGACTCAATGCGAACATATTTAAGTCGCAATTAACTTTTTCAATATTTTAAAGTGAGGTTATATTATGTTTTAAAGCTAAATGGCCTGGTCCACCAGAGGTTCAGTCACGCAGGTGTTATCAGTTATTTAAGCTGATGAATAGAGGTGGAAGTCAAGTTATTACTCAAAGAATCAGAGCTGTAACAGCTGCAGCAAATATATCATATCAGAAACCCTGGGTGAACTGTACTGTAAGCAGGCCTGTAGGACGGGTCACTGCCACCAGCAGTCGTTGGTCAACAAATAACTCCAACACTGCTAAAACCAAAATGTCCTCTTTTTACATTTACATTTCTACACCTGCTCAATAAACAAGATACAACACGGAAATCAGAGCGCTTTGGAGTTGTTATGAGGTGGATTGTTTTCTGTTTTGATTGAGTTAGGCTAGTAGTTTCCCCCTACTTTCAGTCTTTGTGCTAAGCTAGGCTAAACACGTCGCAGTCTTTGCTTTGTGCGTGTGCTGGTTGTTACTGAGCAGGTGATGAGGTCAGTGTGTGATGTCATGAGATACTGTGGAGGTCAGGCTTAGAGGTCAAAGGTTACTCTGCAGCAGTAACAGCAGGTTTCGGTAAGTTGTCATGGTGACAGTGATGATGTTGATGATGTTGATGATGATGTGATGAGCGATCAGAGGGCGGAGCTTAGTGCGCAGACCATGTATGGGCGAGCGGGCAGTGTAGCCCAAACCTTAGCTGTATTAGCATGTTAGCTTCACACTGTCGGATGACAAATCTGTGTGCAATAATATGAACGTAAATACTGATTACTGAGACTATTGTAAATAAATGATCAGTAAATTGATGCTAACATTTCAGATGTGACCAGTCATCCTGCACCACTTCAGCACAAACTGTCTACCTGCATCTCTGACACAAGTGAATCTGCAGCTTGCTGGTTTTATTGAGAGAATCACAGAATCCACAGAACTGATTGATCACCGAACAATTAATTACTAATTACCAATTAGTGAACATCTGTTTTCTTTAGCATTAAAGCCTTTGTGTTATGTCTGTGTGGTCCCTCACAGGTTTCCGAATATATCGTCAGTTATTGAAGACAGAAAATCTTAAACCTGGGAGAAGCTGAGGCGAAACAAGCACTCTGCACCCACTATAGATGGGTGTGATTGGCTGGGAGATCAATCAATACAAATACCTCTTTTTGATTTGCCTTCTTCATTAGAAGAATTATTCTGAAAATGTCCACACAGACTCGCATTAAAATTAAAATTATCCACTGAAAGCTGAACTTTTTGGAAAAAAATGTGTTGACCTTGTGTTTTGTTTCGTTCTTGATCTTTGGGAACAATGTATGGTGAAGAGAATCTAAGCTCAAAGGCCCACTTACTAATGATTCTAAGCTTTCAGCCACATCTCACAGTCTTTATTCAGCTGGCTATTTAATTGGACCTTTTGACCTTCGATTCTCCTCACCAGTTGCTGACTTTGTGTTTTTAGAAAATGTATTTTTTCATGTTCACTGATCACAAACTCTGCTCTGCTGGACCAACATTCACTGTGATCTCTGAGGCTCTACATGCTTTTTTTTTAATTATTTTTTTTTTTTATTGATCAAGAATCCTTCACACACTTCTAATTATACTTCACTGTCTGACTGTTGGTGTCTCTTAATTCCTATTGATGTCTATTAATAATGTGTATTTTGTATTGATGTATTGTCAGCGGGAAGCAGGGGAGGGATCACTTTGTAGAGATGAGAATAATAAAGACGTATTTATTTTCAGTACAAATCAGTGCGGACTCCTTTCTGTGTGTGTATGTGTGTGTGGTACTGCCATTACAATTTTGAAGTACTTCTCCTTTCTTTACTTGAGTACTTTTATTTTAAGCGATATTATATTTCTACTCTTTTACATTTCAGATGGAAATATGTTTACAGCCATAGTTTCTAGTTACTTTGTAGGTTAACATTTAAAACATACAAAACCAATAATGATCTTATGGGATGTGATGCATGTTATAGAATACACTATACTTCGACTGACATTTCAACTCTTTCTGTGCTTGAAAATTCATTTTTCAGTATTTAACTGCGATTTCAAATGATTTCAGCATTTGTATTGCGACTGCCACTTCAACTACAACTTCAAATGTTTCATTATTCCAATAATTTCAAATGTTTGAAGTGCAACATTTTCTTCAGAAATGTTTGCATCTTTTATTTGGGTATAATTAAGCAGTTATACAACATTTCGACTGTTTTCCTCCATCATAACGGTTCATTTCATATTCTCACTTACAAACGTAAGGGACTAAAAACGTAACATCCTTGGAGGAGAGATATCATTATCACCTTCAGAGGGCGACACGAAAATAGCCGCTCCGTTCAAACCATTCAAGACTTTTATTATGAAATCCGGAAGCTATCCCTGACCTGGACGTGTTTTAGTTTATTGTAGGAAGTTTTCCGCCAGAAGAACGACACCGATTTAACGGAGGGACGAAAAGTCGGGAAACGGAACGGTAAGAGGATATTTTACAACCAAAGAAAATAAAGTGAAAAGACAGAGTTTCCCTTCAAAGGCGGAGAAGAAAAAGTCTGGAAGTTTTACCAAATAACTAGCAGCTAAGCTAACTAGCTGGAGCTAAAGTAGGATTAGCAGACCAGCTAACTTTAGCTCATCCAAACACACATGGCGATAAAACTGAGACGTTCGTTGGAGGTGGTGTTGGTGTTACATATGATATTGTTGTTTTAATGACCTTCCCAAAGTGACTAAAATGACTAATTTAGACACGGGTTTGTTAATTCAGCTTAATTATATCCGGTGGGAGATGTGATCACTTGATATAGTGTTAGTTTTCCTGTACGTTAGCTACAGGAAAATCTGAACTCCTTTTGAAAAGTGACAAGTGTTACTCGAAACACTTTACATTGTCTTCAAAGGGTCAGTTAATCCAATTAACAAAACAGAAGCGGCGTAGGTATATCCGTGTCTATCTGCTGCGGTTCGGAAATGTCTGTCATTGAGACAGCACGGAAACATGTAAAAACATATCAATATCGTCACTAGAGCTGAAACGATTAACGTTAATCGATAAGTTGAAAAACAGAAAATAAATCGGCAACTGTTTTGGTCATCATCTAATTCATTTGTCAAGTCAAATAGACAATGTTTTGATGATCCCAGCATCTTAAATGTGAGAATTTGCATATTGATGCTTTCCTTATTGTACATTATAATATACTGAATATCTTTGGGTTTTGTTGGTCTGTCAAAAAATGCAATTTGAAGACATCATCTTGAACCCTAGGAAGTTGTTATGAGAATGTCCCATTTACACAGCCAAAATGACCAAATGAGTCATTGAGAAATAATCTGTAGATTAATTGATAATGTGAATAATTGGCTATTACAATACCTATTTACTACAATAAAAAGGAAGTTTTTCCTTGCCACTGTCGCCAAAGTGCTTGCTCATGGTGGGAACTGTTTGGTCTCTATAATGACATTATAAAGAGTAGGTCTACACCTGCTCTATTTGTTAAGTGTCATGAGACGACTTTTGTTGTGATTTGGTGCTATATAAATAAAATTGAATTGAGTAATCATGAATGTGTATGTGTGTTTTTCAGGTATGGACTCTCCAGGCAGAAGTCGAAGCCCCAGTCCTGCACAGAGAGAACCGAGTGGTGAGTAAAACCTGCTGTCACTATTTTATGTTGTTTTTGTTGCAGAAATAGTTGCTGTATTAGTTGTAGGTGTAATTCTGATATTACTCTGATAATATGAGGATAATATAGAGCCTCTCTCTGTCTTCAGGACCTTCAGAGGATGAGTCCAGTCCAGCAGCAGAGAGACCTCAAGAGGCTGGAGAGGTTGAGAGAAGCCCCAAAGAGAGGCAGTCCCCTCAGGCCAGTCCTGCAGGCCACCCCCCCTCGGGGAGTCCTGCCTCCGAGAGCCCTGCCTCCAGCAGCTCAGACAGCAGCAGCAGTAGTGATGAGGATGAACATCACGGGACACTGAGGAAGATTAGGAGCAGCGTGGCCCAGATCAAAGTAAGCGAGGACTTGTGGATGTTACAGGCATCTCATGCTTACATGCTCTGATTTATGTCGACCTCCTGAGAGAAGTCTGGTGTGCAGTCTTTAACACTTGAGCATGTGCCGGAATAATATCTATGAAAGGGAAAATGTTGGTGTGAGAAATATCATAAGCAGTAATGTGTAGGGCCGGAGATCTGCACTGATCTCCTGATTCGATTTCGATTCACAAAGTCCAGAACATTTGTTTCAGTTAAATTCTAAATGATTCATTTACATCAGATAAATACCAATGCTGCATAAAGCACCTCTCAGAATTGATCAATCCATCCATTTTCTGCCGCTTATCTGGGGCCGGGTCACAGTGGCAGCAGGCTAAGCAAGGTAGTCCAGATGTCCCTCTCCCCAGCAACACTTTCCAGCCCCTCCTGGGGGATCCCGGGTTGTTCCCAAGACAGATGAGATATATAATCTCTCCAGCTTGTTCGGGGTCTCCTACCAGTTACACCAGAACGTATCCTGGAAACTTTAAATTTCTTCTACATTCAACAAGTGAGCAACACTGTTGTTTTCTTGAATATAAAAGTACACATTATAGGCTGGACTGAACACATTTCGGCGTTATAAAACTGTAGACCAAGTATTTGTTTTCTTTGGCCAATGGAAAACAACTAAAACATGACACATCAGTATTTTTAGGCCTACATGTGCAAAACAGATAAGCAAGAATAATAAAAGACACTTGCAACACATTATGCCTATTAATAAAAATAAATACATATAGCTACTCGTGGACTGTCAGTACCAGATGCTCCTACTAAGTTGAGCACAGTCAGGGCAGACACTGAAAGTCTGCTTACTAATTCATCTGCACTGTTTGTGTTGACAATACATCAGCCTGATATCTGCAGACAGCGGGCTAGCTAGCGGTAGCTACCTGGGAGGGACAGACTGGACTCACTGTTTAGTCAACTTCCACGGTTTGACATCTTCTCAACAAACACAAACCGAGAGCTCAGATCAGTGTGCAGAGTCTTGTAGATTTAAGAGTCAGTTAGCCATGCTGAGTTGGCTGGTCTACAGCGTTCCATGGCAACAGAGCATGTTTGTGAGACGGAGTAGCCAGGGTTAAATTTAGCTTCATGAAACAGACCAGTGATGAGTGAAGAAAATACTGAAAACATCTCCACTGAATAAGGACGCAGCTTTTTGATTGATAGAATCACAAATAGAAGAGAACTGCGTGTCCATTACTGTCATCTTAGACATGGACTCCCCAGGTACCTACAAGCTTTTACTTAAAGTAGAAACTAACCAAGACTGACTCTAAGCAGCTGTGTGGTCCCTCTTATTCAGCTAAACTCAGACTTAAAAATGGCAGCATGTGTTTCTGTTGGTCCAGTGTTCTGAATCTTGAATTCAGGGATGATCCAGATAATTTTAACATGTGAAGACTGCTGACACTCTTCGTTTATTTGTTGTCCAGAGATCAAGATCCAAGTCCAGGTCCAGAGAGCGAGGCAGATCCAGGTCCAGAGAGCAAGACAGATCCAGGTCCAGAGAGCGAGACGGATCCAGGTCCAGAGAGCGAGGCAGATCCATATCCAGAGAACGAGACAGATCCAGGTCCAGAGAGCGAGACAGATCCAGGTCCAGAGAGCGAGACAGATCCAGGTCCAGAGGACGAGACCGCTCCAGGTCAAGAGGACGAGACCGCTCCAGGTCAAGGGGACGAGACAGATCCAGGTCCAGAGAGAGAGATCGGGACCGCTACGACAGAGGACGCTATGCTCGGTAATAGACACACACACACACACTAAGACCCACACAGCTTTTGATTAGCTCGTAATCATTTTAATAAGCAACTTTTTATTAATTTAAAATTAGGTGATTAATATGTTAAATACCTTGTGAAACCGGGTCATAAAACTTTTTTTTGTAATTCTCATTTTTAAGCCACAGGAGACCAGTTCAGACCTGAGAGGTGTTTTTTAAAGGAGGCTTGATTGAGCCAAACAGTTGCATTAAAAAGTTCTTATTCCAAGTGAAACATAATTTTAAAAAAGTAACAACTAGTCACTTCCTCTCTGCTGGGCCCAGGGATCGCTATGACGATCGCCGCGATGACAGGGGCGGGCGTTTTGACCGCTGGACCAATCGAGATGCAGAGTCAGATCACAGGAGGCGGGGCCGCTCAGCTTCCCCTCCAACAGACAAGGAGCCAGTGGCGGCCGACCAGCCGCCGGTCAAGAAGAAGAAGGAGGAGCTGGACCCGATCTTGACGAGGACGGGTGGAGCTTACATCCCCCCTGCCAAGCTACGCATGATGCAGCAGCAAATCACTGACAAGAGCAGGTAAGAATATTGTTAATTATTTATTTTATCGACGCTAGGTTTAGACAGGGTTTAGTTTTATTCATAACTACAAATCCTGTGTACTATATACTTTGGTCAAAGTAGAGTTATCATTGAGTGAACAGTGGAGCGTGGTGCATTCAAGGACGCGCTGACAGGTGTCAGCTTTGGCTTTTATGAGCTTCATTAGAAAATAAAACCTAGAGTACTCACCAAAAGCAAAAGCATACGTTGTGAAAATGAAAATATGAATATTATCATTTTTGTGGCTGATTTTTAAATCGAAGACATTCCAGCATCTTAATAACACTTAAACGCACCACCCTGGCAGACTGCAAAACAGTCACTTCAACAAAAATGTAACCTTGAGCAGCAATTTTAATTGAACTTGTAGCTGAGATCAATACAGTTTGGTATAATCTGTGTGTGTTGTTACTGATGCCCCGCCCCCTGTGCAGCCTGGCCTATCAGAGGATGAGCTGGGAGGCTCTAAAGAAGTCCATCAATGGTCTGATCAACAAAGTCAACGTGTCGAACATCGTCATGATCATCCAGGAGCTGCTGCAGGAGAACATCGTCAGGGGGAGGTGAACAATAACACACACCAACACACAACTTAACGTGTAACACTCAACACAAATATAAACATCTTTAACAGCAAAACTGACATTTCTTGGCTGCTTCTTACTAAAAATTGGATAACAGAGAAACTTTCTTTACTCGGTATCCCACATGAGAAAGAAAAGTCTGGAAGTTATATGCTGTCTGACTTACTGTCTCCCTGACTTCTCCTGTGACTGTGTACTCATGTGTCTGTCTGTCTGTCTGTCAGGGGTCTGCTGGCACGCTCTGTGCTGCAGGCTCAGGCTGCGTCTCCCATCTTTACTCATGTTTACGCCGCCGTCGTCTCCATCATCAACTCCAAGTTCCCTCAGATTGGAGAGCTGATCCTCAAACGCCTCATCCTGACCTTCAGGAAGAGCTACCGCCGCAACCTCAAGGTACCTGTTTGACAGACTGTATAACTGATTATTTTTCTGTCTGTATGTTGCTGTTGATTAGTGGATCAACGAGTCACATAAGACTAAAGTGACGAGATTCCCAAAGATTGAGGAAGACTGAAGCTGTAGTCCAATGTACAGAGATGAGAAAGAAACTGGAGTCAAATAAGAGAAACAACTGGTGGTCCTGGAAAGTTTTTATGTGTGTGTGTGTGTGTTCACCTAACTACAGCTTATGTCTGTACTGTTTGTTCATTAGAAAATAAGCGGGCAGAAAAATTAGCGGGCAGAAAATTTGATCAAATAAATGTACACAAAAAAAATCAGTTTGTGTTCAGTCTGAACACACCTTTTAGATTTTAATTGGCTGAGTCTTTTTTTGTCGACATTGACATTAAAATAGGAAATGTAAGACCATCATTATAAATATTGGCAGTATTAGCTTTATTAGCAGTAGTATCAGTAATGTATTAAAACCAGTCTGTCTTTTGTTTTCCAGCAACAGTGCCTGACAGCCTCAAAGTTTGTGGCGCATCTCATCAACCAGAACGTGGTAAGTCCTGCTGTCTGACTTTAATATTGATCAAGGGTTTGAGTGTCGATGAGCTCTGATGAAGTGTGTTTACTTACTTACTTACTCTGCTGCCCCCAAGTGGCCAAAAAAAATCAGCTATATGATCTTTACACTTTCAAAAAAATTCAGCCTGATGTATTTGACATCTTTGGAAACTTTGGGATCTATACTAGAATTTGAATGGAGTCAGTTTCTCCTCATCCATATCCTGTGTTCCTTTTTCCACTTTTCCCTCGTTCACTCCTCCATTTCTCACTTCCATCCCCCGTCTCTCTCTCTCTCTCTCTCTCTCTCTCTCTCTCTCTCTCTCTCTCTCTCTCTCTGTGTGTCTGCTCCGATGCCTCTCGCCCTCAGGCCCATGAGGTTTTGTGTCTGGAGATGCTCACTCTGCTGCTGGAGCGTCCGACTGATGACAGCGTGGAGGTCTCCATCGCCTTCCTGAAGGAGTGTGGACTCAAACTGACCGAGGTGTCCCCACGAGGAATCAACGGTACACTGCAGCTACAACCGTAAACTCACTATCATCATTGTCCTCATAGTTTGAGATGAGGACTAATCATTTCAGTTAGAGCTGAAATTATTGATTAATGATTTAAGTCCATTATCACAAAAAAAAATATCAAACATTCTTTTGTTGCTTGATGCTTTTGCCTTTATGTCCTTTTTAGTTTAGTTGGTTGGACAAAACAAGAGTAACTCATCACCCCCTGAAAATCTTGTCTTTGCTGACCTCTAGTGGTTTAATTTCTCACCTTGCTGTAGTGATATACCCAGTTTGTTTTGTGAAATGCAAATTTATCAGTTCAACCTGAAACACAAAAGATTCCGAATATCAGCACAATTCATCAGTGGCTACAAATTCTGCCTGTCTCTCTTTTCAGCCATATTCGAACGTCTCAGGAACGTCCTCCATGAGTCGGCCATTGACAAGAGGGTCCAGTACATGATTGAGGTGATGTTTGCTATCAGGAAGGACGGTTTCAAAGATCACCCAGTGATCCCAGAGGGCCTGGACCTGGTGGACGAGGAAGACCAGTTCACCCACATGCTGCCACTGGACGACGAGTACAACACCGAGGACATCCTCAGTAAGCCACAGAGATGGAGGGGTGGGGTGGGGTGGGGTGGGGGGGTGCTGTGCCTGGCTCTATAACTCTCTCTATAACTCTCTCTGTCGATATAAGTATGTATATGTAGTCCTAACGTTTGTGTGTGTCCACTCAGATGTGTTTAAGATGGACCCAGACTTCCTGGAGAACGAGGAGAAATACAAAACCATTAAAAAAGGTGAGAATGTGCACAAATATCACACTTAAACTGTCCCAATCAGGTGTCACTTCCTTCAAAGTTTAACCAATCAGGTGTCACCTCCTGACAGATATCCTGGACGAGGGCAGCAGCGATTCAGGGGAGGAGGGAGACGGCAGCGAAGAAGACGAAGAGGATGAAGAAGAGAACGAGGTGGAGGGAGAAGGTGAGGCAGACGGGTTGCTCTGCTGAACAGACGTTTTCTTTCTTAAATGAAAGGGGCGTCTCACTGATTTTATAATGTCATCTGTTGCTGGAGGATGGATGTTTTATAAGAACTGGATACCTGCTCGCCTGGCATACGGCAGAAAGTTTCTAGCTTCCAGGTTTACTTCCGAGGAATGTGGCCCTCCGGCTTGGGCTTGACAGAAAACTTTAAACAGTTTCAAACAATCGGCTGAAGTTAGGTTGAATAGAGAGTCATTGTCTCTTTGGTTGTATATAAAACCAGCCCTTTGGTTGTATATATAATGTGTTAATTAGTGAGCTTTAGAGGTGCTGGAAGGTCGCGTTAATGGCTCACAGTGATTATTGACCACTGAGCCTTTTTAAAATCATAACATAGTGATTTAAAATCTCATTACTGAAAGTGCAATAATCCCGCTATAAGCAAGCTGGGAAGCAAGACACAGGAACTTCTTGGGTATTAAGGAGCTATTATAGTCTCATGTTAGACGTTATGTAGATATTCTGATCTGAACCTGATTTTAACATAATAACAAACAGCCAAACAGCATCCTCCATGACCTTTAAAGACATCCTTTCTCTGTCTATCTGTCTCAGATGAGAAGGTCACCATCTTTGATCAGACAGAAGTCAACCTGGTTGCTTTCAGAAGAACCATCTATCTCGCTATACAGTCCAGGTACACACACACACACTCTTCAACAGTAACACACTCTTAAAAATACACACTCACACAGTCAGTGACTCAGTTATCTCTCAGGGTGTTGGCAGTTATTTACAGCTCCTTCTATATTTGATAGACTTGGACTAATATTTAAAGCTGTGTGTGTGTGTAGCCTAGTTACCATGGTTTCTTTGAAGAACAGTTCACAGGTTTGGAGAATAGGATGAAACACTGAAACAGATGGAGAAAATTACACACACAGTAACACACAATTTCACACATGAGCTCACTGATGTGCACTTACTGATTGATTGGTTGATTTATCGATTGTGTCTTTAGTTTGGACTTTGAGGAGTGCGCTCACAAACTGATCAAGATGGACTTTCCTGACAGCCAGACGGTGAGTCCACTCACACACACAAACGCGCACATACACACACTTGGCCAATGTAAAAAGGCATCTGTGACTCACACACACACACACACACACACACATTAAAGAGGATAAATCTGAAAATACCAGACTCTGAAGTATAGATGAGTAAAACAAGCTGACACACAGTCACTGTTAACTAGAAGTGTTGGAACGACAACAGCTGGGCATAAAATCTAGAGCTGAAACACTTAAGTCGATCAAGAGAATTAATCAGCAACAATTCTGACAATAAGTTAATCATTTATTGAGCAAAAATGCTGCCAAACTGGTTCCAACTTCTGAAATGTGTGTATTCATTGCTGACCAGAAGGTGGTGCTGATAAACGGTTCACTATTTGATAACTAAAGGAGGAAGAAGAAGAGATTTTTGGGAGCGTTTCAGTCTTGGCGAAGATGTTTATGTGAGTGTAAACACGCTGCCTTTGTGTCTGTTACTTGTTAATAGCTTCACATCTGTTTGTGTGTGTGTGACAGAAAGCGCTGTGAGTAACCTCATGCGTCAGAGGACAATCAGCTCTGTGTGTTGTTGTTTGTATCTTTGTGAGGACCCGTTTGTGTGTTTGACCTTCACACTGATGACGTGTGGCTCCTCGACGCCTCTTTTCTTGCCAGCGATCGTTGATTTTTATCGGCTGAAATGGAAACGGTCTCTGGCAGATTTGATCAGCAGTGGTAAGAGTTGGTTCCAGCTGACTCGTATTAAAACAAGAACCCTGTAAAAGGGTCTTAAACATGCATTTTGTAGCTACAAACTGGGTATCATGCAAAAACACTGAGGCTAAAGCTAACAGGTTCCAGGCGAAAAGTTAGCATCCTTGGAGCACATTGAAGTTACCTTTTTGTTCTTGTTACTTTTGTTGTCTAGCGTCTTCTTCCCTCATGGCGCTGAAATGCTGAAACCACAAAATCATTGACCCTGTTTGAACAAGGCAACGTCCATCTTTATTGTCAGTCAACTGCAACAGTGTTCCTGACTTGAACACCAAACATATGGTGTACTCCTCTCCTAAAGGGGTTCATGTGAAGGCACCTTGAACATTTAAACGTGTCACATTTAACTGTAATATGTCATTGACTTCAAACGGCTTCTCGCTCTGTACCTGAAGTTAAACACTGCGAACTTTGACCTAAACACATGAGACCGTTCGAGCTGCTGATGGACGTGATGATAAAAAATCCAAACATGGAGAAGAGTTGGCCTCTGCGTGTGTGCGTTGTGGTTGTACTGCTGAAATGATTAGTCGCTTAATTGCTTAGTTGAGCTGCAGCAATTTTGATACTAAACTCATCGTTTAAGTCATTCATCAAGCAAAGATGCGAAACATTCACTGGTTCAAGCTTCTTTTCTCCGTTTTACATTATTGGTTATTGAGTGTCTTTGGGTTTTGGACAGCTGGTTGAACAAAACAAGACATATTTAGACTGTAGATGTAGTTGTGCTTTAGTTGATACTTCATGCTGGAGGCGTCACATCTGTGGCCTCATGACATCATCACCTGTTCATGTTTATATTTTTTATGCAGAGGACAAAGTGATTTTAGTGACATGAATCGTAGATGTAGCTGAATCTGAAGCCACACAGAACGTGAGAGTCCTCACAAGTATACTGAAACCAGCTGCGTGTGAGAGAGAGAGAGGTCAGAGCTGATGACCTTGTCAGTCAGAGTCTCATCAGCATCGGGACTGAATCACTCAACACAACAGCTGGAACACACACACTCTTGTCCTCTGACACAGTCTTCTCACAGCCGCTGTCTCACACACACTTTACAGCCACAACTGACTGAGGTGTTTGAAAAGACATTTCCATTTACTCACAGCTTTCACATCCAAATCAAGATGTCTGAAAGCGTCTCGTGTTGACTAACCAGAACAAAAAGACAGCTGACGACTTCTCGGCTGACCTGCACCCCGTTTCCCGTGACTTAGAAGTTGAGAGTGTTTCTGCTCTTAAACTTTTACACTAATTTCTCAAACCATCTCTTAAGAGTGAGGGCACAAGTACATTGTCAAAAGATTGACATGTGCTGAAGACAATGATGAATATACTTGAAAATAACGACGCTTCTGGCCTCCTTTTGAGCGGGTAGGCGGGAACTAAATTCATCTCCAATCATTTCTAAGAGTGTCTAAAAGTACGATGCTTTTAGGAAACCTCTCGAGATTAAGAAGGTTCATAAGGAAACATATTTGCCTTTTTAAGATGTTTCTGGGAAAGGGAGCCCAGGTCAGTATTTGAACAAGTGAGTGTGTGTCTGTTATATGACACAGACGTTGACACACACAGCTGCTCTCCGCACATCTCCTCAGATTGAGTGATGACGTTGAACCTGGCGTTGGCACCACTTTGGCTGTAGAGTGAGATTTTACACCTCTGCTGCTCTCAGAGTCACATAATACAAACTTTGACCTCATTTGACACTGAGCTTTCAGAGAGTGTTCAATTAGATCACAGCTGGTCGAGAAGCCTGAACGTGAACCTACAGTCAGTCTGAGTTCCCAGGGTCAAAGGTTAACTACACATGATCGTTATTAAAATCTTTTAACTAAAGGTTGTAATTGTAATCCTCAAAACTTTTCCACCTCAGTTCAGATTTTACATCAACAATTTTGATCAATTTGATGTGATTTTTGTATGAACATCTTCCCTCTTTTGTTTATGTGAGCAGAAGGAGCTGTGTAACATGATCCTGGACTGCTGCGCTCAACAGAGAACCTACGAGAAGTTCTTTGGTCTGCTGGCCGGGGTGAGACACAAATACACGCACACACGCACACACACACCAAAAGTGCCATGTAAGCCAGATATTCTTTATTTTCGGTGGTGGTAGTAGTAGTTCCTCAAATAATTTAATTAAAATTGCACACATTCAAAAAGATGGCACCTGAACCCCCCAAGCTTGAAAACAAAAACCAAGGTTTTATTTTTTGTCCATATTGCCCAACCCTAATGAGGACAGGCGGATGCACACACAAGTGGCTCTGTGTGGCTTCCCTCTCTACACCATCATCTGCTGTAGTAGTAACTGTGCACACTAATAAGTAAGTGTGTGGGCACCAAAAACACATCTGAAGCACTGCTGAACTACATGTAACTACACACTGGACAAATTGAAAGCACTTAACTGTGTGTGTGTGTGTGTGTGTGTGTGTGTGTGTGTGTGTGTGTGTGTGTGTGTGTGTGTGTGTGTGTGTGTGTGTGTGTGTGTTAGAGGTTCTGTCTGCTGAAGAAGGAGTACATGGAGAGTTTTGAGGGGATTTTTGCAGAGCAGTACGACACAATTCACCGACTGGAGACCAACAAACTGAGGAACGTGGCTCGACTGTTTGCTCACCTGCTCTACACAGACTCTGTGCCCTGGAGTGTAAGGACACACACACACACACACACACACATATGAAGCTGGTGGTTCTTTCTAATTGATTTTCCTCATAATTCATGGTACCTGTCTGTGTGTCTCTCTCCCTCTCTGTGCTGTGTCTGGTGAATGTCTCTCGACCAGGTGTTGGAGTCTATCAGGATGAGTGAGGAGACCACGACTTCGTCCAGCAGGATCTTTGTGAAGATCCTTTTCCAGGAGCTCTGTGCCTACATGGGCCTCCCCAGACTCAACCAGAGGCTCAAAGACCAGTACGAACACACACACACACACAGAAACCTGTAAACCTTCTGTATATTATTATAATTTATAAGATAAATTAAACTAATGCTGTAATGGAAAGTTAAAATATGAGCACTATGTTTAAACAGAGATACAATAGTAAGGATTTTGTTAGCTACAAATAGTAAAAAGTAACAACATGAATTTAGCATCAGTGCTTCAAGAAACAATACAGTTGGAAAATGTGTGATTGGCTGCTGGTTTCAGATGTTATTAGTCCACTTACTGGTTGGAGGTAACTGATTTATGCCAACAAACAAAGTTCATATTTGAAGAGCTGTGGGTTACTGAAGAATAAAACACAACACACAAACATCATATTCAGCTGGTAACTGTGCGTGCGTGTGTTTTCAGGACTCTGCAGCCGTTCTTTGAGGGCCTTTTTCCTCGTGATAATCCCAGAAACACTCGCTTCGCCATCAACTTCTTCACCTCTATTGGACTGGGTGGACTGACGTGAGGGACACACACACACACTCACACACACACTCACACACACACTCACTCACACACACTCACACACACTCACACACACACACACACACACACACACACACTGTATACACAACATGGCCAAAAATCTGAGGACACTTGAACATTAGACCTGTGATGTGATTGTTTAACATCTCATTCCAAAATCATCTGCATTAACCTGCTGATATAACAGGTTATCTGCAGGTCATAATCTTAAAAATCATTGAATTTAGTTTCTTCAAAAAAGTCCTAAAGTAAATAAAAGTAAGTCCTTTAGAAAGTGTCAAAAAGTCTTACATTTAAATTGCAGGAGTCAAAAACCACACTGTACTGTCCTCTTTCTCTTTCAGGGACGAGTTGAGGGAACATTTGAAGAACGCTCCCAAGATGATCATGACTCAGAACCAGGAAGTGGAATCCTCTGACTCCTCGTCCTCTTCAGCCTCCTCTTCCTCATCTGACTCCTCCTCCTCAGACTCATCCAGCGAATCAGATTCAGACTCCTCAGACTCCTCCTCTAGCAGCAGCAGCAGCTCAGGTACATCTTTATTTATTTCTTTAAAGTCAAACTGAAATGTTTTATTTTTCTGTTACAACATACATATCTGCTCTGTAAATCTTCTTGGAGAAGAAAATCAGAAACCAAAAGGAAGACATTTATATTTTATATTCTAGACTAAATTCAAAGATTTGTATCGTTATATGAAAAATGAAGGGGACCCACGCATATGGACTAAGGAGATCGAAGATGTAGGCTGGTGCCAGTCCATGCAGAACTTACATAAAACAAAAACTGCTGCATTTTGTACCAGGAGAGTGCAGGCAAGCTAGAAAAGACTGACTGAAGCCCTCATAAGGAGAGTTGCAGTATTCAAGACGTGAGGTAAAAAAAGCATGTAAGACTCCAAAATAAAGAAAAGGTTTTATTTTTGGTTTTGACCTTATGTGAAAAAAGCTTCTGCTAATGCTTATTTCTGGCATGTGTACAGAGATTTGAAGACAGGCCCAAGAGAATTGGCTGTACCACGAGATTATATTACTCCATTAGGATACCATCAGTTCTCAGTAGAGACAATCAAATCACACCGTGTAAACTATATTTCCATAAAGCAGTAATGTCCCCTCAAAGCAGATGACGGCCCACCTAGAGTCTGGTTCTGCTCGAGGTTTCTGCCTCTTAAAAGGAAGTTTTTCCTTGCCACTGTCGCCAAAGTGCTTGCTCATGGTGGGAACTGTTGGGTCTCTGTAATAACATTATAAAGAGTCGGTCTAGACCTGCTCTATTTTGTAAAGTGTCATGAGATGACTTTGTTGTGATTTGGCGCTATATAAATAAAATTGAATTGAATTGAAAAATTGAATTTTTATCATATGAAGTTACACTGACTAACATCCAGACAGCAGCCTGCTACACAACACAAGAGCCACAGACTTTCAACAACAAATCACATTAGCTTTCATGCTAAAGTCTCCTTCTCCATGAACACACGTCTTGTCCTGCATCTTAGCCTGTTGAACGAGCGACCAAACAAACATTCATCGGGGAAAGGTGCACGGCTAACGTCAGTTTGCTGGCTAGCTAGATAATTAGCTGCTCAGCTGCAGCATGTTATACAGCTTGTAAAGCTAGTGTGGTTCTTACTTTTTAATACAGCTGCTAACAACACAGTCTACCCACTGCTTGTAAGCTGCTGCTACAGTTGGCTGAGAGAGACAAACATGTTTAACACATTATTCTTGACTACAAAAGATGAGTAAACATGACTTCCGTTGGACTTTAAATATGTGTTGGTGTGAATGATGGGGACCTTATTGCCTGGAGCATTCTGGGTTATGAAGTCCTGAACAGTTTCTTTTCTTTTAGTTGCCTCTTTAAAATGAAATTGACAGATGAATGAGTGAGTGATCGATTTATAGATGAGTGATTGCTTTTTTTTCCCCACTTGTCCTCTAGACTCAGACACCAAACACAGAAAGAAGAAGAAGAGAAAAGAACAGAGTGAGGAGAAGAAGAAGAAAGAGAAGGACAAGAAGAAGAAGAAGAAGAAAGACAAACCCTCTGACAAGAAGCGAGCCGGACGCAAGAACGAGGAGGAGGAGGATGACAGTGATGACGAGAAGCAGGCGAGGAAGGACAGGAAAGGCCGTGCCCGTGAGGTGGAGGAGCGCGGGCGTGCCCGTGAGGTGGAGGAGCGCGGGCGTGCACAAGAGGTGGAGGAGCACGGGCGTGCCCGTGAAGTGGAGGAGCGTGGGCGTGCACAAGAGGTGGAGGAGCGTGAGCGTGCACGTGATGGTGCCCGCCGGAGCAGACGAGACGAAAGAGGAGACGAAGAAGATGAACAGGAGGAGAGGAGACGAAAAATGGACGTTCAAGGCAGACAAAGAGATGGAGAGAGGGAGAGAGAGAGAGACAGGGGGAGGGACAGAGAGAGAGAGCGAGCGAGAGAGAGGGAGAATGAGGAGAAGAGAGAGAGCGAGAGAGATGGAGAGAGGCAGAGGGATAGAGAGAGGAATAAAGAGAACAGAGACAGGAACAGAGAGCGAGAGGAGAGGAGGAGGAGATAAAAGTCTTCATCCCTCCGTCCTGAAGCAGCAGTGATGACAGTATCCATCTTTTCCTTCTGTCATCCCTCTCTTACCTCATCCCGTCGCACTGGTGTTTTGGATTTGGGACCCGTCTCTCTCTGTCTCTGTCTCTCTGTCTGTCTGTACTTTCTATTATTGATTTTTGTTGTTGATGAAATGCAAAAAACAAAACACATTAAAGTTGCTTTAGATGTTTTTTAATCTGTTTCTGTTTCAACTGTTTCCAGCTTCTGAACAATCGCACACTATTTTATTTTACTGTGCAGTCAAAGGAAGCTGCTGTCAGCGACTGTCCTCACCAGAGAAACAACAGACTTAAAGGAATAGTTTGTCCTTTTGGGAAATTTGCCTATTCACTTGCCCCACTTCTTGGCTGAGAGTTAAATGAGAAGATTGATGCTCTCATGTCTGTACGCCAAGTTTGAAACTGGAGCCAGTAGCTGCTTAGCTTGATGTAGCTTAGCATACAGACTGGCAACACAGGGAAACAGCTAGCTTGGCTCTGTCCAAGGTTTAAAAATATACCTACCATTATTTCCAACGGCGAAGAATCAACATGTTGCATCTTGTTTGTTTATTCTGTAAAGAAAGTGTAGAAACAACTATTTGCGGTTTCGTAGGGGGTTATGCGTTGGACTATTTCTTGGCTATTTCAAAGATGTTTCTCTGGATGTGGTTTAAATTACAGGACAACCAGTGAGTTTGTTCATTTGTGGGGCTGAAGCCAAAACATTAAATCACCTCACCTTCCTTAGAAAGTCAATCCAGTCCTTATGATACTTTATTATGTCATTACATCTCTTTTCAGGCTAGTTTCATTTCTCATAATGTATTAATTTAATTAGTGGCTTATACAACTACAGGAACATCCAGTGGCTAGGAGTGAACACTATGACCAGGACGCACACTTGACTGATGAACAAAGGCATTAAGATATGAATCTTTCAGGTAAAACATGAGATCGATGAAGGCTGTTACAGGAGTTGAGTGTGTGAATAATATACGTCTCGTATTTGTAAAAGGGTTGTGAAAGAAAACACACCAGTAATAATGTGTGTTTGTTAAAATGAAAAATATAAGAAAAGGCATGAGCCACAAGCACATGACAAATTAAAATACTGAAGTCTGCAGAGTCCTTAGCAAACCTAAACAACTAGCAACCACCTAGCAACGCCCAGGCAACCACCCTGATGATGCCATAGCAACTGCTTGCAACTTGTAGAAACCGCTTAGTAAAGTCCTCAATTGATTGGAAAGACATAAGGACCACCTGGAAATGCAGTAGCACCACTGAAACACCCCAAGAACGGACTGGAAAGCCATATTTATGACTTAGCAACCAACTAGCTACCACAAACAACCGAGCAACTACTGTAACATCTCACTCACAGGTAACTCACAACTCGACTTGAACTTAACACCAATGACTTGTGACTTGAAATGACTTAATGTCCTCTTCATGCCCAAACATTAAAATTTGTATGATAAAAAAGCGAGCAGTGAAACAACTCCTGACGGCAGCTACAACGAATATTTAATATTTAATCAACATTTTATATCTTCTGCCGTTCATCTCATTTTTTGGTTTTATCTATGATGATGTGTGGTCAATAATTATTAGGTAAAATGTACATAGCTCCTCTCTGAGATCCTCTGTGAGCAGGAAAGTTCTAAATGGAAGTTAACAAGCTTATTTTATGTCCTGATGGTGGGACGACAGGAAAAGTCAAGGTCACCTAAATCATTATCATACTTCCTTTGGGAAGCATGAATACCCACAGTAAACATGTGAATGTCTCATATCTGTCAATTTAATATGATGCTACAGCTTTTAAGAGGGGTTTATGTGCTTGAATATTTCAGGGCATATTGGGGTGTTGTCATCACTGTGGGGTTGCCAGGCAACCAGCAGAACACCGGGAAGTCACTGTGCCTGACATAGTGATAATCCCACTTTAGAGGTGCTGATAGGTGCATTTTGTTAAACTTTGGAACTTGTTGATTTTATTTTTCTTGTTGGTTTTATGCTGGACTATTTCTTGACCAGGACCATTAACTTCCTTTGGACTGAGCTAGGCTAGCTGTTTCCCCCTGTTTCCAATAAGCCAAACTGCGCTAACTGTCCAGCTCCATATTTACCTTACAACCATGAGAGTGGTGTCAATCTTCTCATCTAACTCTCAGCAAAATAGTGAATAAGCATATTTTCAAAATTATTTCTTTAACAGAAAAATGTTTTGATCTAGAGAGTGGATCAGGTGGTAGCAGCTGTTTAAAATGTCCAAACACTTCAGGAACCCAGATGATACCACATATGATTAACCAGCTCTGTTGCCAACACACACACACACGCAGATAATTTGCTGCTACAGTAAACACACTGAAACTCGTCCTGTTTCTCAACAAGCTTCAATAGCAGAACATTCTGTATTAAAGCAAATGTGACTTAAAAACCCAACAAACCATCACAAAAATCCACTTTATCGTGGAACAGGTGACCAGCAGCACCCCTGGGTGCCGCAGGTATATTCAGGTGTTTGGCTCATACAGGCTCATCAGTTTCAGGTTTTACCACTTCACACTGAAAAATGAAGGTTGTTGAAAGCAGTGTTTTTGTTTACAGTAAACAGTCTCTGGTGGTGTCAGCTCAGACTATGCTGATGTCTGCAGTTCACTGAGTCTCATTTCTTCAACAGGAACAACAGTGTTAACAGTTTCTGAAGTCTGACCTTTCCCATCGTGCAGCACCTGCCTGGTTTCTCCACGCAGCCCTGATCTAGTCTGATCTAGACCGGGTCTCGATCATCTCCTGCCCGACACGATGTAGTGTCACTGCACACTAAAAGTCACACTCTCAGCTGTTGAGGGCAAGTCACACCAGGGACGAGGAGCTTAATAAAAAACAGGTAAACTGTGAGACACCCTCACCTCTCTCCGCCATGAGCAGGAAACATCTGTCACTATGGATACCAACTGTGTAATGTGCTTTTTCCCTGTGTAGATGGAGATTTAGTGACAAAGAGATGTTTAAATTTGAATTCTTTTTATTCTGTTCATTTTGTTTGTATCCACTGTGAACAGTGTAAGGGGGGAGTTTTACTGTCCACTACTCCTTCCTCCTTGCAGTTTTTGGACATCCCTCAAGTCGAGCCCTTCACGTGAACATGTATACAGAGGCGGTGTGGAGATAAGGAAGATGGGGGGGGTTTTCTACTTTGTAACATCGCTCTGCAAAGTCTTATTATCTTCAAATATGGATGTTATTGTTACGTGATTTTCCTTTTCAGAATAACCAGGACTGTTTGAAAATGGAGATTTATTTGAAGTGAAAAGTTGCTGTCAAGATTTATAATGGCTTATGTAAACAACATGTAAACAAATGCCTTGAGTAACAGTGACACAACTAACCAGTGTAACCTGTGGGCAGCAACTATGATCAGGTTTTACTCAAATCAAACCACGTCACTAACCAGCCTTTGTTTGCTATAACAACACGTAAACAATGGTTACAACCAAGTGTGATATTTAATTTTCATCATAGGGACCAGAGCTATTGATATATTGACTGACAGCGAGATAGACCAATCGGTGCGTGTGAAAGCCTCACTTAAACAGTGGGCGGGACTGATAGGGTTAATGTTGTGAGTCCCAGCTAACACACTGTATTTAGTTCCTGACGGTATAAATCAGTGATTTGCTGCACCATCGGTGTGCTCCCAGTGTTGGCCGTCTCTTCAGTCTAACAGGAGGACATTTTTAGCTCCTGCTATTACTAATTAAGCTCCCCCACAATTACCTGCCACTGCTGCTGAGCCTTTCTGTTTGATTAACAACGATCTCCTCAGGGCGGCTTCGGTCCAGAAGAAGATCCACCTACCTTACCTCTTCAGAAATCCACAGGAAAGCGTGTACTGGTGGTCATATTAGCCTCTGAGGTGAAACTTGCTGCTGCACAGTTGAAGTAACGTTACTGTAAGCATTGACTTTGTTATTTTAGGTCAAAAGACTTCCAGATGTCAAGCCTGAATCCGGTCTATGTTTGGTTGGAAAGTTGAAGATTTTAAGACATTTGTTTTAGGTATCGACTACCAGAAAAGAGCTGACAATTTAATTAAATTTAAAATACTTTATTCGTACCTGAAGGGGCAATTTGGGGCAAGTGAGCCTGCAAATAGAAGAACACATTGACACTTCATTTACACACATACAAAACCATCTAGACATACAAATATGATCATGTTAGAAAGGGTTAATACACAAGGATTGATGGCACCCTATTAGGCACCGTTATCATCCTTGTGTGTTTGTACTGGTTTTTCTCACACACACACACACACACACACACACACACACACACACACACTCTCTCTCTCTCTCTGCTGTATCCTTGTAAAACCTTGATGTGATGTTCAAGGTGAGAGGGGGAGATGCCTGTGTGTGTGTGTATGTGTGTGTGTGTGTGTGTAAGTGGGTCGTTGCAGTGCTGGACTGTGATTGGTGGGATGTCCTGAGGAGGAGAGGAACCAGATTGGTTTGCTGCGGCAGCAAATGGAGGAACAGATCCACTGGGACCTGGGAGCTGCAAGGAACTCTGGGAAACCACAGCAAGGCCCCTCACTGAGAGAGAGAGAGAGAGAGAGAGACAGAGAGAGAGAGAGAGAGAGAGACAGAGAGAGAGAGAGAGAGAGAGACAGAGAGAGAGAGAGACACCGGGGATGGAAGTGAGAAATGGAGGAGTGAACGAGGGAAAAGTGGAAAAAGGAACACAGGATATAGATGAGGAGAAACTGACTCCATTCAAATTCTAGTATAGATCCCAAAGTTTCCAAAGATGTCAAATACATCAGGCTGAATTTTTTTGAAAGTGTAAAGATCATGTAGCTTCAATGAAGAGATAACACACAGTACTGTATATGCATATGATACCGTCAGACAGTGAAAAGACATGTTTTTAAACCTGCAGTAACTGATTTGTTGTGGCCACTTGGGGGCAGCAGAAACAAGCTGTGAACACAACACTGACATATTATCCCCTTTTAAGTTGCTATGGTGAACTTGTTAGCAAACAGGTGCTTATTTACACATCCAGCAGACACAGAGCAACATTATCATTCATTTGGAGTCGTGTTTCTTGCCACCAGAGCACACTAGCTCCAGGAGTTCCCCATCACGCTTTGGTTTGGCTGGAAGTTGTCAACATTTCTGAGCTTCAGAGAGAGACAGACGGGCAGAAGTGTCTCTCTCAGACAGTAGTGTGAAATGTCTCAGCTCTCTGACATCATTTTACCTGTCTGTCTGTCTGTATATCTGTCTGTCTGTCTGAACTCTGGTACTGAAGAATCTGTGAGTTAAGTGACACTCTGGCTCTCTGAGGTCTTCTGAACCCCTCAGTTTGATTTACTCACCAAAATCTCTCTAAACAGAATCTCCGTAGCGTCCAGCTGCCAAAATCCAGAGGAGAGGAGAGTGATATTGATAAATATGTTGATATATTCATCCAGGTCACTTTCCAGTGAGTTCAATGATTAACACTTAATACACATCTTGCTACATAGAGGCTACTGCTCTACCCTCTGATTGGTGGAGGACCTGCAGACACTACTTAGGGCTGGAAAAACACCTGAAACTCCTCTGCATGTTTTTATATATTATTTTATGTATGTTATTATTTATAGTCAGT
This sequence comes from Enoplosus armatus, assembly GCF_043641665.1. Lineage (NCBI taxonomy): Eukaryota > Metazoa > Chordata > Actinopteri > Centrarchiformes > Enoplosidae > Enoplosus > Enoplosus armatus. Next base: position 7,012,112 of record NC_092190.1, on the reverse strand, counting down.
ATATTCTCCTGAAGTGACGCTATTCAGCATCAGTCAAAGATAAGGCAGTAAAGAAAAGAAGCAAATATGATATTTAACATCATCAACATCTTTCAAATTGGTGTTAGTCCGGCTAATAGCCCGATAACTAATTCAATAATATGTTATTTGCTAGATGTTATAAATATATAAATGCAGGAAGAAAAACATTCACATTGCTCTTCTATCAGGCCACTTACCAAACAACCCACGGTTATTAGGTTAAACTAAACAATTGTTTGTTGTATAATCTCTGGATTAAACTTCACATCATTTGTCAAGAAGAACAAGAAACTTTCGTCTTTAAGATCATTGAATCATCCGTATAAACACTGATGATTTAAATGGACTGAGCTGAAAACGTTCTGCTTCGCTGATAAAAAGGTCAAAGTTCAGATGGGTTGTTGAGTCTCTGTTCAGACTCTGTGGACTCATCACCCGGTCTGATTATCAGCACCCCGTCACACCTGCATTTTAAACTGAAATCAATTCATTCATTCATTCAAAAAAATCTTTGGGCCTGAAAACGTATTTTCCCAATCAGCCTCTTGCTATGAGCGACGGTGAACACTTCTGCCAAAGTTACATTAACCTGTTTACATTTTTGGCATTGTGTATATTTTGGATTTGCACCACATTGATATTTTCACTGCAACTGCTGCACAACAATTTCCCTTGGGATTATTAAAGTTCAGTCTTTTCTTATCTCCAGTCATGGATATTTAATGTTATAGAGAAATACCAAGTTTTCATGACTCTTTAAATCCATAAAGTTTCAGTTGCGGTTGAAAGAAACTGTGAAATGGTCCTTTAACCTGATACCTCCTGACTCCATGAACAGGTGAGTTGACAGTAAATACAGAGAGAGAGAGAGAGAGAGAGAGAGAGACAATACTGCTGAGAACAATGCCTGTGTGTGTGTGTGTGTGTGTGTGTGTGTGTGTGTGTGTGTGTGTGCGTGTGCTGCAGCCAGTATTTACAGTTTTAAAATAGATTTTATCCGCTTTTTTGCCAAGAACAAAACCTGGAAACAAGTCAACCTGGACCTGCTGTTCACACACACACACACACACACACACACACACACACACACACACACGGGTAACAAGATGGTTTCAGGTATATATTTCCTTAAAAATCCATCCAATTGTTTTATTTTTATTGGATGCAATTTAAGCCCCTCTCTCTCTCTCTCTCTCTCTCTCTCTCTCTCTCTCTCTCTGTGTGTGTGTGTGTGTGTGTGTGGCACATGCGCAGTCGCTCTGCTCTCTGTGCGGCGCAGAGCGCGCGGCTCTCCGCTGCTCAGACAGAGTTGATCAGTGTCCGGAGACCTGATGGGTGGTCGATCGATGACTGATCAATTAAACCCCGCGCTGGACTCACAGCCAGGAGACACACACCTGTTCAGTATTGATTACTGATTAGGCTGAATGATCGGCAGCTGAGTGTGTGTGTGTGTGTGTGTGTGTGTGTGTGTGTGAGCGGAGTTCAGCGCTTCAAACCAACAGGACTCTACTTTCTACATCCATCCATCACCTCCTCCTCCTCCGGTAAGTCACCTTCCTCCTCCTCTTCTTCTGTTTTCTCTTCATCTTCTGTCTCTTTACCTCCTCCTCTTCCTCCTCCTCCTCCTCCTCCTCCTCCTCCACTTCTTGTGTCTTTTATCTTGTGTTTGTTGTTATGAAACGGACTGAACAGCAGCAGCAGAGGCTTTAAACCACGAACCTCCCGGAGTCCGTCTGTCCGTCTGTCCGCCGGTTTGTGTCCGGATCACTTTCAGACTGCTCCTGTCACTCTTATATATATATATATATATACACACACACACACACACACACACACACACATTTAAATAACTTTAAATGTTCATTTCCGTGTCCGCCTGTTTGTCTTAGTTTTAGCCGATTTTGTGTCTCTTGATTTTTCTCATTATCAGTTCAGAAATGTAGTATTGAGTTGTATTTTTAGTAAGTACGTAAAAGTTATCAGTAGTCGTGCAGTAATGTGTAAGTAGCATTTCACTGGTGGAGTTAACTAACTACTTTAAATCTATAATAATGCATCATATTTTAAAAGCTGGTTGTATGTTTTAAATGTGAAATCTTATTATTAAAAGTAACCTGCAGTAAACCTGGAGTAAAAAGTACCTGTAGTGGAGTACCAGTATAAAGTAGATTACACTGGAAATACTTTAGATAAGTAGAAGTACCTCAAAATTGTACTAAAGTACAGTACTTGAGTTAATGTACGTAGTTACTGTCCAAGCAGCAAATATTGTACTTTTTACTCCACTGTTGATCTGACAGTTGTAGTATTCTGTAGTTATTTTGTAGATTAAGATTTTACATTAAAAAAAATAATAATGATGATGTATTGTTGTAGATTAAACTATCCAGTAGTATATTAAATACTTGAAATTAGCATTAATGCACCAGTGATAATAATCCAATAATATAACAGATACTAATAAAACACTGTTCAAAGATAACAAATCTGCCTATCAGCACCTTTAAAGCTCATTTAACTCTCAGCAAGAAAGTGAATAAGTGTATTTCCCCGAATTCCCTAAGCGCCTAACTATAATAAATCCAAATAATTAAAATCATTTAGAGACTTTCTTTTTGTTTGCAGGGGTTGAGGTGGTTGGGTGACTTGGACTCATGACCTCAGTATATTTAAAATCCTGCCTACAGCCCAACAAACCTCGAACAGCTGCAACATTAAAGTGCTGCTTGTATCAGTAATAATAATAATACACTTTGGAAGTGTCCATTCTGCATATTCGTATATATTTCTTTCTGTACTTACTACATGTGGAGCGGCTATGATTTGTTGATTAATCAAATAGTCAATTGACATAAAATGAATCTTCTATTTTGATAATCTATTAATCACAATGCTTAACATTAGATGGTTCCAGGTTCTTAAATCTGCTGCTTTTTCTTTTCTTACATGACAGTAAATTTAATATTTTTGGGGTTTCAGACTGTTGATCTGACATTTAATGAGGTGTCTCTAGAAAATTCTAGAAAAGTTTTTGTGATTTTTCACAGTTTTCTGTTGTTTTATAAATCAGTTGATTGAAGAAATAATTGATAATGAAAATAACTGTTTGTTGCAACCCAGACTACATGTGTTTCTGACTCTCTCTCAGTCCGTTCATTCGGTGGTTTTAATCCTTGTCCGTCCTTTTATCCTCAAGTGTGTGGATTTATATATTTTTTAAATTAAATGAACTGCAGTTGGCAGGTTGGTAATTTTCTTCAAATCGAAATGTAAATGTATTTTGTTCTTAAAACAGTTTTCATCCAGCAGACCAACACACTGTATTGACTGATTCTTCTAAACTCAGGGATGAAGAAGAGAACAGACAGACAGACAGACAGACAGACAGTATAATCTTGTGTGTGTATTGAACATGCTTCATTATTGTCAGATAATCCCTTACAAAGCCTACGCACACACACACACACGCACACACACACACACACACACACACACACACACACACACACTGTCCGAATGGTTGTCCTGTCTCTCTCTTTCTGTCATGGAGATGTTGTTAATTTTCACATAGGTGACAGAGTGTGTGTGTGTGTGTGTGTGTGTGTGTGTCTGTGTGTGTGTGTGTGTGTGTGTGTGATCAGCTGGACTGTAGCGCCCCCAGCAGCTAGGACAGAAACAGATCTGAAAACTGTTTTTTCCCCCTAAAATACCTCCTCCTTTACCTCCCTTCCTCCTCCTCTCCTTTACTATCTCCTCCTTTCCATTCCTTTTTCATTCCTTACCTCCTCTCTTCCTTCCCTACCTCTACCTTTCCTCCTTTTCTTCCCTGCCTCCATTATCCGTTTGTCCTTTCTGTCTTTCCCTCCTTCCCAGCAGCAGAGGAGGTTTTCTCCCAGTGTGTTTCCTCCTGTTGAGATGCTGCCTGCCTGCCTGTCGCTCTTTGTTTGGATGTTTGGACCTTCAGTCTGTGTGTCTCAGGCCTCTGTGACTCTAATTAACACTAATCAACTTCATTAAAGCAGAAGGGGGAAGCTGACTGAGGAAGAGCAGGAACACCTTCACACTGAGCTCAACGTCCAATCAGAACAAAGACCCAGAGACAGACAGAGTACTTACCTTCTGGTAGACCTCCTGTACTAACTAGTCGTACTAACGGGCTGTTAGACTGTACTAACTAGTTTTAAGACTGTACTAACTGGCTCTTAGACTGTACTAACTACTTGTTAGACTATACTAACTTGCTGTTAGACTGTACTACCTACTTGTTAGACTGTACTAACTTGTTATGCTGCACTAACTAGTTGTTAGGCTATACTAACTGGCTGTTAGACTGTACCAACTAGTTGTTAGACTGTAGACTGAGCCCGTCAAAATATGCCTCAAAGAGGGATCAGAACCCTCTGCAGTAACGACAGCCTGCAGAGTGCCATTGCACATAGTACCCAAAGTTAAGGAGGAACTTAGCAGGATGGAGATCTTGGCAGTGGTTGAGAAAGTCACCCACCCAACCGACTGGTGCAGTCCAATGGTGCCAGTAGTGTCTGTCTGTGTAAACATGAAAAAAGTGAATGAGCAGGTGAAAAGAGAAAGATACATGCTTCCCACTATTGAAAGAGTCTTGGCAAAACTAGCAGGGGCCAAAGGCTTCTCCTCCCTCGACACATCCAGTGGGTTTTGGCAGATTTCTTTGCACAGCAGCATTTATTATTTATCACACCATAAACATAGCACCAGAAACCTTCCAAAGGAAAATGCATGAAACACTGTCTGACCTTGATCCAGCAAGTAGGAGCACGATGTGCACCCGGGGAGAAAGTTCTGGAAAGGCCGGAGAGAGCTGGATTGAAGTTGAACAAAGACAAATGTCGCTTCAGACAACAGCAGCTACACTTCCTGGGACACATGGTGAATGAGAGAGGTGTACAGCTGGATCCAGAGAAGGTCAAGGGGATTTGCAGACCTACGGGCCCCAACAAACATGAAAGAGCTGAAACGAGTACTTGGAATTATCAAATATGTAAGGACGTACATAACCCACCTGACAACCATCGGGGGGCCATTCTATGATCTCCTTAAGACCAGCAGTGCGTGGACCTGGGACCAAGCAGAAGAGAGAGCCTTCCAGAGCCTAAAACAAGCTCTGATGAGCACCCCAGCCCGTATATTACGACCCAAACAGACCAGCGGCAGTGTCGGTAGATGCTAGCAGCTATGGGCTGCGGGACCTAACTGTGCTACAGGCAGGCAGCAGGGTCCTGGTGAAACGTGACTCTGAGAAATGGTGGACTACTCCATTATTGGTGCTGCAGGAGAGCACCACTCAGCGGTCGTACATGGTCCACTCCCCAGAAGGGGGGAGGGGGGCGGAGCAGGGGACCGTCGACATCTGCAGGCTCTCCCTCAAGAGACTGAAATATGCAAGTTTGCAAGACCAGAGTCTCAGAGAAGCCCAGTCATTGAGTGTGAGCAAACTCTGAACTCACCACATCAGCTAAAACAGACTCCCGAAAGACTGACAATCACTAGTCTGTAAGAGTCTGTGAGCCCATTGGAAAGTTAGATCTGTGGAGGTTGCATTGAGTGTAGTTGTTGAAAAACAAAAACAAACTGTTAAAATGTTAATGTCAAAGTTAACTAGTTCGTGCATGGACAGAATGAAGGCATTAGAGAGTTATTCATAGGACAGAAGGGAAAGATTAGCGAAAAGAAAGGGGGGAAGTGTCAAGGACGTATGTAGGAGTGTACATCTTCACTCAGAGTACAGCTATGTTGTGTATCCCGGGTTGACAGGAAAACGCTTATCTGGGTGACTTGGGTGACTTCTGAAAGAGTACAAATGTTGAACTTGCTCACCTCATGTTCTGCACAGTTACTTAATAAATTAGGTAAACTGAAACACAACGACTCTCGGTATTGGACAATAACCAGCTGGAAGACTATACTAACCTGCTGGTAGACTGTATTAACCAGTTGCCAGACCATACTGACCAACAGTTAGACTGCACTAACCTGCTGGTATCCCATACTAACCAGCTGTTAGACCACACTAACCTGCTCGTAGACTCTATTAACTATTTGGCAGACCGCACTAACCTGCTGTTTGACTGTTTAACCTGCTGGTAGACTGCACTAACTTGCCGGTAGATGGGCTAAAGGGTCGTTAGGATGCACTAATGAGCTGCTAGACTTCACTAAAGGTGTGTGCGCAGCTTTACGTTCACACTAACAGGCTATTGGTTTGCATTGTCCAGTTGTACAGTAAAGGTAGATTTATCCTACTGTAACACACTGTCTCTTGTTCTCCTCCACACAAATCAATTTCACCTATTTATAGAACATGACAACATTACTAAACACTGTGTGACTGTGTGTTTGTGTGTGTGTGTGTGCCAGGACTCCAGCAGTGGGCAGATTGAGAAGCAGCATGTTGTTACGTCAGGACAGATTAGTTTAGAAACCTGCAGAGAGCACACACACACACACACACACACACACACACAAACATGGATGCAGGCACGAACTGTTTCTGTACTAAATCTAACCCCTTTGTGTATCGTGTGTTTGTGTGTTTGTGTGGACAGACAGCAGGCAGGTGTAATGAGCTCATCGTAACAACTTTATTACTGTTCTGATAAGGGAGCAGAGACGTGATTGTTACATCAATACTAAATTAATCTAGTTTCTTCAGTGTGCTCGTGTTCTTCTGATCACGCTCAGTTTTGTGACTCAAGGAATAGTTTAAAATTTTGGAAAATATGCATTTGTGCTTTCTTGCAGACAGTTTGATGAGAAGATTGACACCACTCTGATGTCTGTTCACTAAATATGAGGCTACAGCCAGCTGGTGGTTAACTTATCTTAGCATAAAGACTGTTAACAGGAGCGAACAGCTAGTCTGGCTCTATCCAAACGTAAATAAATCCACCTACCAGCACACTTACCCGATTTGTTTAATCCATACAAAAACTAAAGTCCTTAACGGCACATTGCAGTTTTATGAGGGGTTTATGTGCCGGACTATTTCTTGGCTGGAAGCAGTGTTTCCAGTCTTTATGCTAAGCTAAGCTAACCATCTCCTGACTCCAGCTTCATATTTAATCAACGACACGACTCGAAAGTGGTGTCAGTCTTCTCGTGTAACTCTTGGCAAGAAAGAAGAAAAAGCACATTTTCCAAAATGTCGAACTATTCCTTTAAGAAAATCAAATAAAAACTTGGTCTGAACTCATAAATCTGGGCTCAGACTCATCACTGCTGAAACTTTTGTGCTCGCTCAGTAGTTTTGTTGTTGACGACACTCCACACACACTACTGTGTAACAGCTGTGTTTTCCCTCAGAGATGTAGTGCAGTATGTGGAGTACTGTGTGTTTGTGTGTCTGTGCTTAGCTAGCTAGGTGCTGCCTACCGTACAGAGCGCTAACAGAGCTAGCCACCTCATTACTCCCATTCTGTCTGCTGTGATTTATGGAGCTATACCTGTGTGTGTGTGTGTGTGTGTGTGTGTGTGTGTGAGTGTGTATGAGTCTGCACCTGCTCCCCTTGTTGTCTCAGGAAGTTTTAATTAATTTCCTGTCATGTGACGAAGAGGAAATGATGACAGTAATGAAATGTGATTGGATGATTATCATCAAAAACACAATTAGTGGCCTGAAGGCGACAAGAGAGAGAGAGAGAGAGTTTAGGAAAGTGTGTATAAAAAACGAAAGAGTGTATAAAGGAAAAGTTGATTATGCGTGTGTGAAAGAGAAAGTGTGTGTGTGTGTAAATAGGCCGGCAGTGATGAAGTGTCTCCTCACGACTCGTGTCTCTGAGGTATTACACACTCACACACACACTGAGGTTGTGAAGGTCACACTGACACACATACGTACACTTACACACTGTGTCATCACTGTGTTTGGAGGCTGCAGGAAGTCGTCAGGAGTTTAATCTGTCAGTCAGACCATATCCTCGCTAATCCAGCTGAATCTGGAAATGTGCTTTCAGGTTGTTTTCGTGAAGATTTCAGTCCACACTGAAATCTCTTCTCCTTCGTCATCTTTTGGTCTGTGTGCATCACAGCCAACATGTGAGACAGTCGGTCTTTATTCAGTGGTAGAATGTAACTAAGTACTCAAGTACTGTACTTAAGTTAAAACCCCAGGGTACTTGTATTTTACTTGAGTATTTCCATTTTATGCAACTTTATACTACTACTCCATATTGTACTTTTCACCCCACTACATCTTACTTTTCAGATTTTTCAGCTACATCTTCTCAAAGCTTAAAACAGCGGTTTCACAGGTCAGCAATGCTGCAAACACATGACAATCTTACAGAATATGATGCATTGCTGTAGATTAAACTACCCAACAGTATATAAAGTAGTTAAATTAGCACCACTTTAAACATCAACAGCACTAATGTGCAACATACACATTAATGCAGCAGTAATATTAATCCAGAAACATCACATATAATAATAAAACACAGACAGTGATCATTTTCCTGCAGAATGAATACTTTTACTTTTGATACTTTAAGTAAATGTCACTGATAATACTTTTATACTTTTATTTAAGTGATGCTTTGAATGCAGGACTTTTAGTGGAGAATTTTCAGTGTGGTTTTAGTACTTTTACTTCTTCCATCACTGGTTGTGTTTCTCTGCTGAGTCTCAGCTGGAGTATGAAGCAGTATGAGGCCAGCAGCCAGTTAGCTTAGCTTAGCAGGAAGGCCATGTTAAGTCTGTGGCTCATTGGGGTTTCCATGAGAGCACAAGGCTAATGGTAGTGTGTGTGTTTGTGTAAAGGCAAAAATAGTTCAAAATTGATGCATGTCACTTGCAAAATACTGATGAAAGCTCAAAAGGCTTCGATTGGTTCATGCATCATCTTTTTAAAAAGCAACTGCATCAAAAATCAAGTTCAGATAACAAAATTAAACTGCAACCAGCTAGTTGGAAAGTCCGTTCTAATGCTTCCTTCGGGCTTAAACTTGAAAAACGTTTTCTTCTCTGCGTCCTTTCAGAGCAAATACCTGTGTAGATCAAATGAAGCTCTGATTATGTCATTTAATAACAAATGCAACACTTTATGATTTTGTAACTGCACAAAAATGTGTTACCTTTGGACAGAGCCAGGCTAGCTGTTTCCCTCTGTTTCTAGTCTTTATGCTAAACTAAGCTAACTGTCTGCTGGCTGTAGAGACATGAGAATGGTATCAATCTTCTCATCTCTACTCCTGCTCTACATTATCACCTATGCTTTGTTTTAATACAGTTGATTTACAGCTCATTTTCATATTTTTGTGTTTCTGTTGTCAGACAACTGAATGAGCAGAAACTAGAGATTTGATCAGGTCATAAATGCTTCCTTTTAACCAGGTCAACAGTAACTGAGATGTCAATCAAATCAGTATTTTATGATCATAGTCTGACAGAATCAACATGAAGACAAGTTAAAGATAAGATCTGCATTGAGGGGTCGACTATATTCACATTTAAAATGAATGACCGCAGAGAAAATCAGAAGAGAGAAATTTGTCTTCTTAAAAGATACATTTGTTGTAATTATATATTTTTCAAGACCAAAGCTAACCATGTGTTAATATGTCTCTTAATACTTTCTGACTTCCCTACACTGCCTGTGGATCTCAGCCCCAAGCCCATTGGTTCCAACTGAAGACGTAAATCTTTAAAAACATCTCACAAGCATATAGTTTCTCTTTTTAAATAGACTAAACACTTTTCTAAAACAGCTGGCTACTGTAACACGTTTTACTCAAACAGGAGTAAACAGTGCGTGTGGGACTATTTTCAGCAGTGGATTAATACACATTTGGTGTACACATATGGGATTTGTTGACAAAAAGATAAACATAGAATATCACTACTTATCCTTTAACTCTACAGCCACAACAAGGCTTGACCAAAAGCTCCATGTCCAGAATAAAACATGAGGTCAGTCTGTTTAGATTCATCCACTGCGGGAGACTTTTTCCAAAAAGCTCAGTTAGGTGTGAAAAATGTTGGCTTAATGTGGATGGAGGATCATAAACGGAAAGAGTAAAGATTTGTGTACAGATTTAGCTGGCTTAGTGTAGACATTACTCTCGGAGAGTCACTCAGAAAGACAGACAGCTTCTCTGCGTCAGCAGGAAAAGTGCAGTAAAGTGAATCTTGTCAAACACACAAAGTCACAGTGTCCTCTATGTGAAGGTGATGGTTGGTCTTTATATAGAGACACAACTTCACTCTCTGTCAGCTTTGAACTTCAGTTTGTAGTCTAAGAAAGAGTGTGTCCTAACTTAAACCACCTGCCTACCAAGGTGTGTGTTTGTCTCATGTTTCTTCTTCCATTAGTTGAGTGGAGCAGCTGTTGAATGTTTGATGAGTCAGCATGTTGAGAAGGAAGTGATGTCACAGCCGTCGTCTCGTCTTTCGGGCCGAGTTAATGTTTTCCGGCAGTAGTTTCGAGGCTTCAGCTTCTCCTGTGAATACTGCTGATACTCACCACGTTGTACAGTTTGTAGTACTGAGGTTCTGAGTGTGCTTGTTTGATGATATAAATAATATAAACCAAACATTCACAGCTTTCTTTTTATGTTTAAGTCATGGAAGTGAGGAAACGTCTGCAGTGTTTGTTTACCTGCTGATGACCACAGCCGAACCCTCGTGTGTCTTTGCTGAGAGAGAAACGTTCTCTGTGTTTTGGCTTGCAGTACTCAGTACTTGTAGCCGAAATATCTAATAAAAAAAATGCTTTGCTGAGGTGTAAAAGTTGCAACAAAAGACAACAAATTTCCATGGAAACTGATTTAGTGAATGAATCACGACAAACGTGAATCATGTGACTTAAATATCCACTGAAGAGACGAAAACATCAGATCTGTGTGGAGCGATTTCCTCAGATTAAAACATGAAACCATTTCCATTGTTTATCTTAATGCGCCAAACTCCTAATGTTTGCATAACAGCAGTCACTGGAAAGGTGCCTTAATTTAATTTAACATTCGAATAAAAACTTGTGATGGAGATCGCGGTTAGCAGAGGGTTTGCACTGGAAGACGCTTTGCTAGATGAGTGTTAGTGAAAAGGAGAAAATAAGTCTTTCTTCAACTTGCATCGACCAGCATCAGAGTCAAAGCTCGTATCTGTAGCCACCATAGACCCGACATTTTCAAGGAGGTGCACATCAGATACAGCATGCACAACCATAAATCAGCCTGTATCAGTCAAGTGATGATGACACCTGAACCAGTTCCTTTTACTGAATGGAGACCATGAGATGCGGTCCACAACACACACACACACACACACACACACACACACAGACACACACACACACACACACAGACACACACACACACACGCACACATGCAGACAGACACTGAGTCACAGGGAGGTCACAGGAGTTCAGTGTTTTTCTGAGGGACACTTCAGCAGGGAAGAAGTGAAGTCAGACGACTGTCAGTAGATGTTCAGAAGAGTGCGAGTGGTAATCTCTATTATTAGACCACAGATTATACAAAGTGAGCTACGACACACACACACACACACACACACACACACACACACACACACTTATCTGTGGATTATAATCCCAATCCTACGATCCCCTTCTGGCTCAACCAATCATGTCCCACCAAATCCTGCACAGCCTGCTGGGTAACCTACATGCAGTGGTGTGTATGTGTGTATTTGAGTGTGTGTGTGTGTGTGTTAATCCCTGACAGTCTGTAATGGAGGAACATCTGGTTTATCTCTGTGATTCTGAAGCTTCCTGTTCAGTCAGGAAACAGAATCACTTTCAAACTTGAATTCCAAATAATTTCAAAATGTGTTTTGCACAATTGCTGGTAAATTCACTTTCTGCCTTCTTCAGGTCGTAGTCTGTTTTGGGCAGTGTTGTGTAGTAACGTGTCACTGAATACTTTTCCCAGAAAAGAGTAGTTTAGGTTTGAAATGAGTATTTATTGTACATTACAGTTAGTAAACCCAATTACACTTCATTACGTTGACATTGTGGTATGCATATCAACCCTCCATCAAGATGTTAAATATAAAGCTACTGAGGAGACAGTTAGCTTAGGTTAGCTGACTGGAAGCAGCTAGCATGACCAGCACCTCTAGAGTGGGATTATCTCTTGGCCGGGGGCAGTGACTTCCTGGAGTCTCTGCTGGTTGCCTGGCAATCTCACGGTGATGACAACACTCCAATATGCCAAGAAATAGTCCTGCACGTAAACCCCTCTTATAAACCACAAATTGCGCTTATTCTTCGGTTAGTGAGCTTTAGAGGTGCTGGTGGGTGGATTTTGTTACTTTTGGAGAGAGCAAGACTAGCTGTTTCCCCCTGTTTCCACTCTTTATGCTAAGCTAAGCTAACCAGCTCCTGGCTGTATCTTCATATTTACCGTACAGACATCTTCTCATCTAACTCTCAGCAGGAAAGCAAATAAGAGCATTTCCCAAAATGACAAACGATTCCTTTAAGTGCGCAATTAAGCACATGAAATCTACGGTGGCGCTGCTGCTGCCTTTTCTGCCGTGATCTCAACATTAACAATTTGCAATATGCAACATCTACTCATAGACATTAAAAAGGCCATTATATCAGGAGCTTTAAAGAAGGGTCTCACTCCACGTCTTCATTAATTAAAACGTTTCTATCTACTCTGAAACACCAAAGCAACCGAACAGCAGTTATGTCTCGTCTTTGTCGCTGAGTTCAGTGGGAAGTTGTCAGATGGTGAGGTGGTTCATTAGCTGAGCGGTGTGTCAGGTGACGGGGCCACTCGTGTTTGCACCTTTTGTTAGCAGTTCAGTCCTGGATTTTAGTGTGAAAGCCGAGTTTCACCTTGAAAAGTAAGTGTCAGGTCCTTACGGAGCAGTGCAGCTATTTAGAGACAGAACAGAAGTCACAGCGTTCTGAAGTGAAGGTTGGACAGACAGAACAACCTCACTGTGCCTCTCTCTCTCTCTCTCTCTCTCTCTCTCTCTCTCTCTCTCTGTGTGTGTGTGTGTGTGTGTGTGTGTGTGTGTAATCCCTGCTGCGGTATGTAAACCATACAACCAACATGATGCTGGTCGTACACATTAGAGGATTAGAATCACACAAACTCTCTACATCGCTTTCTGAGTGTGATCCAAATTAAATCCCTGTCAAACTGCTTCAGTGAACACTGAGAGAATAATAATCAATCACATTCAGTCATATTAATTGAGGTGGTTACTGTAACCACCATCTGATGTAACCTCATCTCTTTATCAGCAGATGGGATGCTCCTGCTTGTTCCATTAGTTTCAGATCCGCTGTCAAAACACATTGGAAAATGACTGTTTTCCTTTTTTTTTTTTTAGACTAATTTTTTGATTGCTGTCATTGCTAACCTCTTGTGACTACTTCATAAGAAAAAGCACCTGTGTTTCACCATGTGAAGCAGCAGCAGTAGGAAATGTTCAGTTTGCATTAGCAGTAACTTAATCCAGATCTGATACGACTGTAGGAGAATTAACAATAAACAGCAAGGCTGATATCAATGAGAGGAAATTCTGGATTTAAAGCTGGACCAATATATCTGCCGATATGAGTTAATTGCAGATATGCAATTACCATAACAGTAAAATGACCTGCTCAGTATGTATCTTGATCACAGTATAAACCAAAAAAAATCCCCATCAAGATTGTTAATGTCATGTGTTTACATTCATTTCCATTGCCGATATGTGGTTATTGGATTCCCAGATTAGCCTCAAACATCTAGTATCGGTCAGACTGTAGCTGCGTATGAAGGCAATCACTAACAATGAATACTACTAAACAGAGAGGTAGTTACTGAATGTAAATAATGTACACTACTATACTACACTAAAAATGCAGACGATAAATAGAATCAAAAACAATTTGATTTCATGAAAATCTTAAGGATTATAACTTTAAAACTGCCGAGACAAAAAGTGTGTAATCCAGCTGCTCTGCTGACCTGACAGACGGGCCGATGGACCAGCTCTCTGTTTGACTTTTAGAGGTTTTATTTGTTTGTTTTACTTTTTCTTTTTTCTTCGTGTTGGACAGAAACCCTTTAGAAACAACCTGGACAGAAAAGTGAGGATGTGGACAGAGAGACTACAGGTGTGTGTTTGTGTGTGTCATAGTTTCCCAGTGGACTGACCACAGTGACATCAGCAGTTACACAGCGCCTCCATGACAACCAGAAAACAGACAGACAGGAAGCTGGACTGTCTGCAAACCTGTCTTTCCACCTGTTTGACACTGCAGTTTCCATTTAGCTAACGTGGCTCCTCAGTTCCTTCATTTCCATCTCTTTTCTCAGCGAGGATGCAAGAGAGAGATGTGAGGACGGTCATGACAGACACCATCTCTGTCCTATAATGTGTAGAAATAATAAAAGAGTGTCATGAAATGCGACTGATAGAAATAACGTCAACAGACAACTAAGAAGAACAGACTTAATGTGAGAGAGCAATAACAACAGCTTTAAATACTTTAAATACTTAATAAAATCTGTGTTTTGTTTGTGAAGGGCTGCAGGTCCAGTACGTCTGACACTTTTCAGACTGATATTATTGGACTAAGAATAACCACGGCTGTTTAGGACAAATATTTTGAAAATATCCTTTCCTGAATGAGCCAAGAGGCACGTGGCACAGAAAAGAAAAAACAGGAGAAGGCAGTGTTTTTATGATTCATTCATGGTTCAGATCAAACACACATCATTTCTGTTTCATGAACAAACATGAATAACGTTGGTGTTGTTATTCCACAGGTGGTTTGTCCAACCTACAGTAATGCAATGATGCAATAACATTAATATTACAGTTAATGCTGTTTCCATAGAAACCCCAGAACAGAAACTAAAAACATACTCATAGGATACACCTGTGGTTCATCGCTCCTCACCTGCTCCGAGACACGTTTAAGGTTTTGGAACGTCCTCGATGATGGTTGAGGAGGGAGGAAGCATAATTAGCTGAATGGAAAGAACCTCATGTGTCCTCAGAGTGTCTTCAGGTTACGGCCTCCTGCAGGTCTTCAGATTCACAGCAGTCTGAATGTGATCTCATCAGACTGCTTGTTGAACATAACAAAATACGCTGGAAATGCACATTCCATACCAAGATGACGCCCCATTTATGCTCAAAATGTTTTCCAGGCTTCCTTGAGCTGTTTTGGGAGCTCTTCCAGACTTTCACATTTTTATTTGGCCGAATGGATCAAATTCAAGATGTTTGTGATGCTCAGAAAAATGTATTAATTAGTTTTACATATGTTGCTTTTTGGGCCATTGTGTGTCATGTTCCTGGGGGCTTGGCGTGCCCAGGTGTGTTCATCAGTTTTTAGTGTCCTCTGGAAACTTTTTTTTGTTTTGTAACTCAGTTCTGTTTTGTTTGGTGCAACTTCTTGCCTTTCTGTATTTGGTTGAGTTATCTGTGTATGCGGCACGTCTTGTTATGCTGCATATGTGTTGTCAAATTGTAGACAAGGTTTGTCTTCATTTGTTTTGTTGCAATGCGTTGAGCTCTCAGGGCGACCATAGATACAGACCATCCACATATCACGTAGCCAAAGAAAAATACATAAATACTGAAGTTCATCCAGCTTAGTGTCTCTAGTGGCTAGCATCTTTTCTTCTGCAGGAGACCCAGCTAACCATAGTTTTCTCTGAGACATGCTTACATGTAGTAATCATTTAACAACCTTAATGCAGTTTTGTTTTGTGAGTGTGAAGGAGTGTGAGACAGAAAAATGAAACTTCTGTAAAAGTTTTTTGCCCTGAATTCAGCCTCTCAGCTAGTTCTTCCTCCCAACGAGCTTCATAAATCCAGTGTTAAGTTTGTGCTTTCAGGTCAGAGCTGCTCCAGTTTAGGTTTTGAGGTTAGAAATGAGATGGTTTTGAACTTGTGGAGCCTGTTGGAGGTCAAACACAGACCGGGAGGAAGCTCTGCCTGAGAGAGCATCTTCAAAAGGAAACAATCAGATATTAATGTATTTGTAGGGAAAGTGTTGATTGTGAAAACGATTACTGTGTGAGGAAAATGGAAATTATTGTCCAAATTTGAATTTTCTGAAATATTTCAATGTGTAACGAAGCTGATTGTGGGGTGATGGTTTGAGTTTTCGCCAGTTTCTTCTGATTGTTGGATCTCAGATTCCTGCAGGGACGAAGATACAAACATCAAACTGTATCTAGTTGTTTCTAGTTGCATCTCTGCTGCTGCTGGCCACTGCTCTGTTTACTGTGTGTGTGTGTGTGTGTGTGTGTGTGTGTCTTTGACCACTGTCATTACCAGCTACTGGCCTCGGGGTGAGAGACAGCCACTCTAAGACCTCTCTCTCTGTCTTTTCACATCTCCATTAGTTTCTTTGTCCTGTCGTCCCCTCAGGTTACTGTGTGTGTGTGTGTGTGTGTGTGTTGTACAGTCTCTCTCAGGGAACAGGGACATACATTAGTGCCTCAATATCTCCTTGTCTTCATCTTTTACTCCAGCAGGATTCAGAGCTGAGATGAGTCCACTCGCTGACATAAAAACATAAAAAAAAAGTGTGCGAGCAAGAAAAGACAAGATATCTGATGGTGTAAACCTTGTATGTCCACGTGTAGTGACTTCCCTTGTTGTTAGCTGAAGGGTAACATGCCTCTATGTGTTCTTCAGACCTGAACAATGGCTCATAAAAGCTTTCATACCCCACTGAACAATAACACACACTGCAGTTGCCTGTTTGTTCCTTTAAAGCTGACATACATTTTGGACATAAAAGGTTTTCGCCCGACAACAGTCTCAATGGTAGTACATCATGGTGGGTGGAACGGCTGGTGGTTAAGCGAGATTTTATGTGTAAAATAGAGGTGAAATAAATAAAAAATCAGTTTTGTGTGTGCGTCCACCAGCAGGAGGGACACTGGGTGTAGGATACGTCTTATTTGCATGTACAGTCGCCTTTTAAAACATTTAATAGTTTGACATTTAGGGAAATAATCTTCACTGTCTAGCCGAGAGTTAGATGAGAAGATTGATCAGTTGTGAAGAGTATCAAAAGCCTTAGAAAGATCCACAAACAGTGCTGTTTCTTGACCAGTGAATGTATGATGTCATTATATTTCACCATATATTGACATTAAAGACGGAGATGAGACTGAAACTCAGTGTTTCAGTGTTTCTTTACACTCTCTTGTGTCTCTTTGAAGTCTTAAAAGATGGAGGCATTTACTTGTTCAGGTTGTTGTGGAGCACAGACCTGCTTTTATCAGACGCTGAAGAAAATATTTATGCTTTTCCTCTTCAATCAGGAATCACATTGTTGCCTGACTGCTGTGTGTGTGTGCGTGTATTTGTGTGTGCGTGGGATTATAACCCACAGCTGGCCTCTCTGATTACTGACTGCATGGTCAGCCTGGATTAGACTCACACACACACATCACAACAGAAAAGGTAAACGCATGTATTTCATTTCATTTTGATGCTGAACGCTCAGTTTACTGACTTGCTTTTTCTTTGTCTGCATGTCACTTTATGTATATGTGTGTGTGTGTGTATGTATTTACCTATGTGTGTGTGTGTAGTGTGTAATTCCCAGCTCAATAGAGCAGATATATTTAATCCTTCCCTCGCTAAAGCTGATGTCAGCATCAGCTGGCTCTGTGCGTACGTGTGTGTGTGTGTGTGTGTGTGTGTGTGTGTGTGTGTGTGTGCATTTTGTAGCTAATTCATCACTGTGGCAGATTAACCAGCTGTCTGCAAAACATAAAGTCGACTACTAACAACCTCTCTCTAAAGAGAGAGAGAGAGAGACAGAGAGAGAGAGACAGGAAGTGTGAAAGCAGCAGTCTCCTGGTTAACTGAGCCATGCTGTAGGTTTATCTCATGACCATCACTTTCAAATATTTCACCTTCCTGCCAGTCAAATCACATTTTTACTTTATTGTGGTTTGTGGAATGACTCTAAATACTACAGACCCCTTACAGGAAGTGAGACTTTCAAAAAAAATCTCATTCAAAATCAAACAAAATCTCTCCCTTGTTCCCTCATTCATCTTCTCATTTTATGATAAATAGTTTACTCAATAGTGAGCAGTAACCAGAGATTCAGACACTTATTAATCATCATCATCATTTTCATCATCACTGACAGGTGTAGGGTCGCATGACTCTGATTCATGACTATTTTTGCATGTATAAAATGCAGAGCACTGCATTGTGGGACTGTTAGCAGAAAGTAGTGTTTTGAGGGCACTATTTAGAGCATAAATTTCACGTTCATTTTCAACACTCGTTGGAAACACTGACACAATGCACTATGTAGAAAACGGGAGTGATTTCTGACACAGTCCCTGACATCTGTAGCAATGCAAATTACTAAAGACCTGGCACTATGACATAAACGCTTGCTATGTTAATATCATATTGGATTTACCAAATTTATTTTTTATATTTATTTAATTTTCTTCAAGCTCCGATGTATCCAACTTGTGTGTGTGCCTGAAAACCAAAGAAACAGGGATGCCTCATATCAGCCAACTATTGCCATCTAGTCAACACACAGTATATTTGGCCATGCTAGAGCTAGCAGCATGTTTCTAGGGATGTTTGCCTGTCCACAACTTTGTTTCAGAATGAAATATCTCAACTACTATTGGATGGAGCTGTCAGTCATGTAACATTGTCTATGGGGAAAAAATAATGGGAGTTTTACTTCTGGAATCAGGGGCGCACTTCACAACTCTGTGAAGATGACTCCGAGCTTTCTGGCATATTCAGAGCACTTTGTCACTGCAATCAGGAACAAAACACTGCACCATAGCTGCTGTACTGTTCTCAGTAGATCCCACAGGCTGACCCGTGGCATAACAGTGGTGGCTTCCTGAATGGCTAAATGTCAAGTCAGTTCAAGTCAACTTTATTTATATAGCCCCGAATCACAAATGTGCCTCAGAGTAAGTAAGTAAAGCTTTATTTATATAGCACACAGTTACAAAGTGCTTCACACACAAAAATGAATAAATAAATGAAGAAAGAAATTAATTAAAATATAAAACACAGCACAATGAGAGACAGGCCAAACTAAAACGAACCAAAACACAAGGCAGGGATGGAGATCTACAAAACGGCCTGTCTATAAATATGGGTTTTTAAAAGCTACTTAAAAACAAAGTTGGGGCTAAGACAGCGAGGCGCGATCGCCTTTTGTTTTGCAGTATGAGCGGGGGATGGATAAAAAGATAAGAGTGGTGGAGAAGTGGAATGAGGAACGAGGACATCAGAAATGTAACTGGGGGCAAGGTCATGTAGATCTTCTTGTATTTTATTTTGATTTTTACAGGATTTTACAACTGAGGGATACAAGAACAGTGGTAATGTGGGATCGACGGCTAGTTCTTGTTAATAGCCTGGCAGCTACATTTTGAACCAACTGTAAACTATTTAAAGCTGCTTGAGGTAATTACAATAATCTAGACGGGAGAAAATGATCCGTAGAAGACATGATACATCTCATTAATATCAGTATTTCTTAGCTGAAGAAAACAGGACTGGACGAGCTTAGAAACATGATTCTGTATTTTTGGTATTTTTGTTAAATCAACCAATAAACTGACCAGCTGCAGTGGCAAAGTTATCAGGTCCAATTAAAATAACTGAATTTTTGATTTAAATGTTAGCCAATCATCATAGCCAGTCCAACAGGTCCAGCTGGTGTGTTGATGTTGAAACTAGAGACCTTGATTTTCCTCTCCAGTGCCGGCTTATGGGTGCCAGCATCTGCTATACCATTCTGTGAAATATATATTACCATTAGGTAGCAATATCTTCTGAGCCATTATCCAATGGTGTGCCAGTACAGCCTTAATGAGCTGATCCAAATCTGATCCAAATGCCTGAAGTGATTTTAAATACTATGTATACAGTAGTAATGTACAGTATGTAGGTCATGGCAATAAAGCTAACTAAATGTGAAAAAAACAAGTGTGTGTGTGTGTGTGTGTGTGTGTGTGTGTGTGTGTCCTATCAGAGGTCATGTGACTTGGCAGAGCTAGCAGGACAACAGATGGACACAGTCATGGACTGACCTACACACACACATATGTCATCCTTCCTCTCTCCTCTTACTCATTACCTCATCACTCTCCCTGTGAGCGTTTGATGCTTCACACTCTGCATCCGGTGTCATTCAGGCCTCACTCCTTTCTGTCCCTCTGTCTGTCTGCCCGCTGTCTGTCTGTTCACCTGTCTGTCCCTCAGTGTCTCCTGAGGTCATTACTTGTTCTTGTGGATGTTTAATGTCACCTTTACATCAGCACTGAATGCATTTGCTTCTGTGTTGGATATCCATTGCTTTACATCTAGGGTGGTTTTCTATTGACAGATATGGTTTTCCATATTAGACCTTGTCAGCTGCTGAATGTGGCAGATCATCACTCTTAAGGCCTGGTCACAACAGAAGGTGACACCGTGAAAGTCATCTGGGTGTCTTCATGAAATGTGTTCTTGAAGAGGGAGAAAAAGCTCTCAGAGCTAACAAGCTTGCTAATTGCCAGTTACCATGTTAGCTCTACAATGGGACAAGAGGTTCACACCGTTTATTGAAAAATTAGCACAGACTTACTTTGACAATATTGGGTAACGTATTACTTGAATATAGTGCTTATAAATTCTAAATAGCTAGGGATACCCATTATGTGTTTAGTTTTCAACAGTTTTTTCTATATCAACTATAAACTATAACTATAAAGGATGTCCAGCATCAGTGATCATCATTTATGTCTGTTTCTCTTTTTCTTCTTCTTCCTCAGAGATGAAGACTCCTCTCAGCCCCTCTCAGCTCCTGGAGAGTGGGCAGATCTTTGCCTTTGGAGGGATGTGTCAAGAGCTGATGGACAGGCCCATGCCTACAACCATCAGTCTCTCTGTCCAGCAGACACCATCCCGAGGTGATTGACATGTTCCAGCACCAATGCTCTTTATTATCTCCTTTCATTCTGACCCATCCATTGTAGTTTTCTCCTACAGTCTGACCCATCCTTGTAGTTTTCTCCTACAGTCTGACCGTCCATTGTAGTTTTCTCCTACAGTCTGACCCATCCTTGTAGTTTTTTCCTAGTCTGACCCATCCTTGTAGTTTTCTTCTAGTCTGACCCATCCTTGTAGTTTTCTCCTACAGTCTGGCCATCCTTGTAGTTTTCTCCTAGTCTGACCCATCCTATAGTTTTCTCCTACAGTCTGAACATCCTTGTTGCTTTCTTCCAGGTCAGGGCGTGGCCTACTCGCTGTGTGAAGTGTGTAACCTGCAGCTGACCTCTGCTGCTCAGGCCCAGGTGCACTACAATGGCAGGTCTCACCTCCGGAGAGTGAGACAACTCCAGGCTGGAGAGACGGGACAACAGGCAGCAGGTACATTATGATCACTTCTGTTGTTTGATTGTACCAGTAGCAGTAGTTCTTAACACCTAATGAGGCAATGCTAAAATAATATTAAAATAAATGTGAACAGAGTGGTAGTAGCAATAACAAGAGAAGTAAATTATGCACTGGCCAAAACTAAGACCCGAAACTGGCCCATACCCACGTCTTCAAGACCCGACGCTCCCGAATGCAACTGCCACTGCCAGATTTGAGAACCAAACCTGACCCAAGGCCTGAAGCTATATTATTGCTTTATTTCTGCTTTATTTCGAACATTATTGATCATTCGCTTGCCTGGCTAATGCAATGCACGAGCTACTACTTTGGCACAGTGAGAGAAAAAGAGAAAACTTTCTTAATACACAAATTACATTTGAAAATAACCTGAACCTGACCTGACCCTGAAGCTTTATCTTTATCTCACATGATACTTTGTTGGGTTGGGTAGCAGAACTCTAAGCAGCAGTAGTAGTTTTCGTAGTTGCAGTAGCACTAGTAGCTGTAGCAGCAGCAGTAGTAACATCATTTGCAGTGGTAGCAGTGGCAGTAACAGTAGTCTTTATTATTGTCAACTCCAATGTCCTAATGGGTCTTGATGTCTTTGATTCCAGCAGGGGCACAGTCTAGATCTCTTCCTCAGGCCACAGGGCTCAGCTCCCAGGCTACAGGACTAACTCCGAGCCCAGGCCCCAACCCGGGCCTCAGTGCTCCATCCACGACTGCAGGTAGGACCAGAGCTACTACTGCTTCCACTACTCCTGGTGTACTTTGCCGACGGTGACTGATTCATCAAACATTTTGCGTCGTCTCACGTCTTCTGTGAAGTTGTCATGTCAGCTGTAGGCTTTGACGCTGCAGAGCCTACACCTGACATGCATGTACATTCTGTACCTGTTGTAGAAAGATATGCACATTGTCACAGTAACCAGAGGGACATTAAGAGCTGTCTGTCTGCTGAGTGAGAGTGACTTGGCTCATCCATCATCAACAGCTGCTGCTCTGTGGAAGAGGCCCGATTGTGTGTGTGTGTGTGTGTGTGTGTGTGTGTGTGTGTGTCTGTGTGTGTTGGATCTCAGATTGACCCCCAAAAGGATAAACTGACCCTGTATTAACTCAGATCATCACTGCAGTGATCGTTAGCTCTGCCCAAAAGCCCAATCGTCATGGTGACGGGGTGAAATTTTTAGTCATGCCAGAGGCACGGTTCGAGGAATGGCAATGTCTGTTGGTCGTTTGGTCCACCACTTTCAGGTCTAAACTGGGATATCTTAACAACTATTGGATCCATTATCATGAAATGACTTTTCTTCTTGCACCATCCATCAAGTCAAAGTTTTCACTGTGAAATATCTCAACATCTATTTGATGGATTGGCACTGTTTTTTTTACAGACATTCATGGTTCCTAGACGATGAATCCAAATGACTTTGGTGTTTGGTGATTGTGTGACTTTTCCTATTGTCTAGTCAAGTATTGTCTCTGCACTCCAGAATATTGGATTTGTAATGAAACAATTACTATGAGGTTAAACTGCTGAATGTCAGCTTTAAACTGAGGGTGTTAACATCCATGGTTGAACAGCATAGGACTCTTTTTTATATTTTTATCCCCCAATTTTTGGACAGTGCAGAGGACAATGACATGGTTACCTTTGTTACCTTTGGACATAGCCAGGCTAGCTACTTCCAATCTTTGTGCTAAGCTAAGCTAACTGCTAAACTGGCTGCTGGCTGTAGCTTCATATTTAATGCACAGACATGGTATTGATATTCTCCTCTAAAATCTTGGCAAGAAAGTGAATAAGCGTATTTCCCAAATGTCGAAGTATCCCTTTAATATAAAGATAGTTTATCTCCATATCAGTGGCTATTGGACAACGCTCACATTGATACAGTTTATGAGTGTGTGACTGTTCAGTTCCACATTGTCCATATTGTCATATTGTATTAGCTATAATATTTTAGGTTCAAAGTCTTCAGTGTAATGAAGTGGTCTTAAAGTGTTCTCATGATTTTTCATGGTTTCATTATTGCAGCAGGTTTCTAAGAATTTCCAGCGCCCTCTGCTGCTGAACTTACAGTTGAAGCTTTTCACATTGCTTGACCGTCTTTGGTTTTGTGATCAGACGTGACTGGAACAGTTTTCCGAGCATCTTCAGCGATTCAGACCCAGTTTTTAAAGTCAAATTGCTGGTCAACAGAGTGAGAATTTGCTGTGAGATGTAAAGGAGTTAAAGTGGAGCAGACAGCAGCAGGTCATTAAACTGGGACGGAGCACTGCTCCAAAACCACACATTTCTCAAGGACATCGTTAAATTCGCATGCATCGATTCTTATCATATTCTTACCATCATATTTGGTTTTAATCCCTTAATGTATCTGTCTCCACAATAATTTGCTGTGATTACATCTTTATGAGAATCATCCAGTTTATTATATTTTCTTGATCAAAAACACAATGCAGCACTTCCATTGGAAATCTGCTGTTTTAGTCCTGAGTGGAGCTGACTTCAAGGTTGGACGAGAAAAAGACAAATTCACTTGCACAATATTAAATTAAATCAAATCAAATCAAATAAAGGACTGATAGGACTAGTCAAGGCCTAGTAGAAAACTGGTGATACTGGTGGAACTAGTAGAGCACTGGTAGGACTAGTCAAGGTCATGGTTGGATTGGTGGGACTAGTAAAGGAATTGTTAGGACTAGTCAAGGTCTAGTAGAAATTGATAATACTAGTGGAACTAGTAGAAGACTAGTATGACTGGTCAAGATCTGGTAGAAAATTGGTAGGAACAAGTAGAGGGCCTGTAGGACTAGTCAAGGCCTAGTAGAAACTGTTAATACTATCTAGTCTAGTGTACTAAGACTAGTGTACTTGTCAACAAAAAAATCACCAAAAAGAAGAAATAAGAAAATAAAAAATAAACAAACATATACACACACATCTAATTACAGTACTTGGGATGATGATGTCAGGAGAGACAGGAAACTGAAAGACAATCTCATACTGACACATGCACACAGCTGTAATTACATACTGTGTGTCCATATCAGTGTACAGGCTACAATAACACTGATTAAAGATTAAATCTCTCCCTACTGGACACACACACACACACACACACACACACACACACACACACACCACTCAGCCTGAATGGTCATGTCATTCTCTCTCTCTCTCTTTCTGTCCATTACATGATGCTCGCTCGACCATGAAAAGCTCTTTGGCCTGAACTCAGCTCCTCTAGGCCAGGCTGAGTGTGTGTGTGTGTGTGTGTGTGTGTGTGTGTGTGTGTGTGTGTGACAGTGACCTGGCTGGCTGAGCGGCCTATCAGCAGTCAGGTCAGATGACATCACAGCCAATACAAACAGTTGTGCTACAGGGGGACAGTCGACTCCATCTGTGAGCTCCTCAATCAATGACGTTCATATTAAACTGCTGGAATCAGTTGTTTCATATGTGTTATTGTGTATTGGTTATGATATAGAAATCACTCAGTTGATTGTAGGGGTAAATTACTCTTTTCTTTTTCTTCTTACATGAACAATCAAACTTAAAAAATCTGCACAGTCAGTACTTAAAGGGTTCAATTATATCAAAAGTAAAAGTACTTATTAGGTAGAATAATGGATCCATGTTATATTATTATATATTACATTACTGTGTTATTATTACTGATGCACTGATGTGTATGCAGTATTTTAATATTATAGCTGGAGAAGGTGGAGCTAATTTTAACTACTTTATATACTGTTGGGTAATTTAATCTATGACAGTGCATCATATTTTATCAATCGATCATATGTTTTGTGTGCAAAATATTAATCTGTAAAGATGCAACTACAGCTGTCAGGTACATGTAGTATGAAGTATAATATTTCCCTCTGAACAGTAGTGGAGTTCTCCTGCCCACACTATGTGTGTAGGTGCACAGCTACAGCTATGCAGTGAACTTAACACACTTCCAATAAAGGTTGAAGACAGGAGTGGCATTCAGAGTATTTACTGGAAACAACTGTGAAACTGTGAAAACAGTATTGGATAAATGTCAGAAAAAAGACGAGAGATAGACCAAAGTGCAGTAACAAGAAGTCTGGAATCACAAGAGTATAGACAGGCTGTCAAATTAGTTACACTGTCCCTCAAGCAGATTTGACAAAATGGTGGATTTAACAATGTCAGTTAATAAACTGTAACTGCTATAGAACTGTGCCAGTAGTGGTTGCTATGAGCAACAGAATGTTCAACTGAAACCAGCTGCAGGTGGCAGAATGGAGTAGACATATAAACAAATTCAAATTGTATTTAAATACAGTGCTTGAGTAAATGTAATTTCCACCACTGCCAGTCACATGGTGACAGGTGAAAACACACACACACATTTAAAACTAAATCGATCAATGAATTAAAAAAAAATGCACTTTCAAAATACACAATTACAAACACACAAGCACTAGGAGATGCACTCACAATGGGGAGCTGAGAGAACTATTACCTTCATGCTAAACAGTGGGGATATTCTGTATGCAGTTCTTGCTCTCACTGAATACGCTCATAGTTGTATTTTCTCCTCAGTGGCAGTTTTACCACTAGGAGGCAACATACGCACTCATACACACACTCATACACACGCACGTACACACACTCAGTCACTAATGACAGAAGTGAATTCCCATGATCCACATGCCCAGTGCAAATGAAGAGATTCATTCACATGAGACTAATAACATTTACAACATTAAAGCTCCCCTCCTCTCCCCTTGTAGTTTCCAGTGTTTAGTGTGGGCTGTTGCTGTGCACTCCAGACAACAACACTAATGTGCTATGACCGTCTAACGCGTTGTACTGCTGTAAATATAGGCTGAAGAAAATTATGTATGAAGTGTTTTGAGGAGGATACTGGAGTTTATTTTTTTCGGAGGGTAAAATGTAAAGTTTCCTTTTAATGAGAGCCTCGGTGTTGCTTGTGTCTTTAGTACAGTGGAAATGTCAAAATCAGCTCACCTTTTTCTTTCCTTTTCATGTGAGTGGTGTGTGTGTAAGCTAGCTCTAATTAGCTCTCCTGGGCTAATAAAGGTCAACATGTTGTCCTGCTGATACCCCATACATAATGAGCTGAGAAATAGACAGTTATTAATAGACCCATATTGTAGCAGTGTGTGTGTGTGTGAGATGGAGGGATTGAGCAGGTGTTGATGTGTGGTCTTGCATTGATGTATTCAGCAGTGTATGAATAGACCCTGCTGACAGATTCACACACTCATTGTGTTGTACGGGGATGACATTAGGCTCAGATGGGGGAGGAAGGGAGGTGGGGTCTGGATGGCGGTATATGACCAGATTTGAACCTGCACTGCATCCACATGACCCACTTCTTTGGTCACCAGTAGGCAACTTGTAATACAAGTGGAACTAGTAGAGGGCTGGTAGGACTGGTAGAGGACTACTATAAAACTAACCTACATGTGGGTTTGGTGGGGTTCAATGGCATGTAAGACTGTGGCTGTAACAGCAGGAGACTGGTGAGGACTAGTAGGATAATGGACTTGTAGAAACGAGGTAGGGCTAGTACAGGACTAGTACAACTAGTACAACTGGTGGAGGACAAGTAGAAAACAGAAGAAGTTGCAGACCTAGTAGAGGACTGATACCACTAGTAGAGCTCTGATAGAGGACTGGTGGCACATAACTGGAAGTAGGAAAGAAAAAGGTAGAGGACTTGTAGATGACTGGTAGAGGCATAGTGGAGGTCTCGCATAACAAGCAGTGGTATAAAAAACTGATAGGGCTAGCAGAATGGGTAGAGGACTAGTAGGACTAGTTTAGGTCTAGTAGAAAAAAAAGATGACTGGCGGGTCTGCTAGAGGACTATATGGACAGGACTGGCACAGGATCCGTAGGTCTGGTGGAACTCGTAGGGGACTGGAAGAAATCCTAAATAACTAGTAAACGACTAGCAGGACAAGCATCTAGAAGAACTAGTAAAGTGGAAGAAAACTTTTAATACTAGTGGAACTAATAAAAGAGTGGAAGGACTAGTCAAGTAGGATTAGTGGACTGGTAGACCTAGTCAAGGTCTAGTAGAAAACCGGTAATACTGGCGGAACTAGTAGAGGACTGATAGGACTAGTCATGATCTGGTAGAAAAGTGTTAATACCAGTGGAAGAGGTAAAGGTATTGGTACTGGGGATTGGAGACTGGTATGACTGGTCAAGGTCTAGTAGAAAACTGGTATGACTAGTGGAACTTGTAGATGACTGGTAGGACTAGTCAAGGTCTAGTAGTAATTTGTGGAGAAGATAGAGGACTGGTTGAATTGATAGCAGACTAGAAAAGAAGACTAGAAGACAAAGACAAAGACAGAAGACTGCTTGATAGGACCAATAAAGGGACTGGTAGGACTAGTCAAGGTCTAGTAGAAAACTGGTAGGACTAGTGGAACTAGGACTAGTCAAGGCACTACTTTAAAACATATAGAAAAGATAAAAGAAGAGAGTAGGACTAGTTAGTCATGGAACTAGTAGAGGACTAGTAGGAATAGTCAAAGTCTAGTAGAAAACTTGTAGGACTAGTCGAGGTCTAGTAGAAAACGGGTAGGACTGGTGGAACTAGGACTAGCCATGGTACAGTATAAAACATAGAAAAGATAGTAATGGACTGTTTGTCTTGGTAGAGACTAGTAGACATCTGGACTTGTAAACGTGTAGAGGACTGGTAGCACTGGTAGAGAACAAGGAGGACTAGTAGAGGTGGTGTTGTTTTGCTCTTCCAGTCCTGTTTATTGGTTGTTTTGTTTTCCTGCTTTTCATTTATACGTTTGGCAGTTAACTCGCTGAACCCTGTTGTGTTATTTTGTTAAATCCTTTGTTGGTTTATTCATCTGCTGTTTCCATCTGTTTTCTTTCCTTCTTGTCTATTTTCATTTTGTGTTTTGTTCTTGAGAATGAAATAACTAAAAGCTTGTATCTTCCTCTCCTCTCTTCTCTCCTCCTCTTCTCTTTTTTCGAATCACGATGCCGTGAACTGGCTGAGTGCGAGTGAGCGACACAGAGATAGAGCGACAGAGAAAGAGGGATTTCCATTGAGACAGAGGGGCTGTCATCACCGTTCACCCTGAATATCATCACCTCAGTGATTCAGATACACTCTGTCTCTTTCTCGCGGTGTGTTGGTCGCTCTCCTCTATCACACACACACACACTCACACACACACACATGTCCCTCTGCGTTCACACAGACAGACAGTCAGGTGGCGATTTTTGGCTGTTTGTTTTGGGTTTTCTCTTCGTTGGTTTTTTCTATTGGGGAAGCGGATGATAGAGGGGAGAGGGAGGAGGAGGAGGAGGTGAGACAGCTGCCTCCCTGTCGATGATGTGGAGTAGTTTCCCGAGTCGAGGTAGGAAATCCTTCTCCTGTCTATTTGTGTTTGAGCTCCAAATTTAGCTGCTTAGGTTGTGACCTGGACTCGAACCTTAATCTGAGGTTGTAGTCTCTCTGACCACAATGTGTTCAGTCTAAAAATGGTGGTTCCCCTGTGAAAACTGTCTTTGTCATAGAGAATCAGCTGTTCATAATTATTTTACGATTATTATTCATAATTTTCTACTTTGTTGTGGTGTTAATCTGATCAATCAATCAGTACATTTCTATTGATCTGTTCTTGTTTGGAGCTGGAATATCTCTAAACACATTTTTTTCTTGGCTGAGGTGTAAAAGTTGTGCCATTGATGAAGAGAAGATGTGATGGAAGCTGATTTTGATAATAGAGGTTAATGTTATGAGACTAGATATTTGTAATACAATTACAATAAGAGATAGTTTTAGTATTTGATGATGGTTATTTTTGAATTTTAAATGTTATAAATTACTTGGAAATCCAACAAGTGTAATTTAAATCTGCAGTATTTAGAAACATTCATGTATCACGTATCAGTGTAATCAAAACACTGTGGAAACCTTCCAGATAAGATAACATTCTGCAGGCTGCTTTGTTTCTACCGATAGTGATCTTCAGATATTAGTATATGATATTGGATATCACAGCATCAAGGTGTATTAGAACAACACTACAGTCATGCTAGCGGCTGTGTGATTTTGTACTTAAACACACCAGTACTTTGAACTGAATGCTAAAATGATGCTGATGCTAAGCAATTATAATGTTTACCATATTCATTATCTTAGTTTAGCATGTTATTAAATATTAAATACAAATTCTAATTTTGACCTGCTGGGGATACTAGATGAAAGGATTACCCACCAAAGTTATTAAAATTTATCTCGAGGGGAACATGCATGTGTTTAGCTTTCATAGAAATCCATCCAGTAGTTGTTGATATATTTCAGGATGGACAGACAGACAGACAGACAGACCAACACTGCCATCCATAAAAATCTCCATCAACCATCATCTTCTCTTTGTCAATCCCACTCAGACCTTTTATGTGCAGAGCAAAAAGGCACATTAGGTAAAGTAGAAACTGTGGAGTTAGCCTGGAAAACAGAATTTCGCTCACTTCAGATCTCTGCTACAACACGGTGCAGCCTCTCTTGCTTTATTTGCTCACTCTTTAATGTGATGATCTTCATGAGTGCTCAATATGGAGTCCTGACATCTGAAGTTTTCCAGGAATTTCATTATCTTAACAAACATTATGGATCCTTTTACAAAGAGAACTTCTAGAAGATTCCTGGAGGAAAACTGCATATCTGATTAGGAGAAAATAAAGGCTGTGATTGGTCCACCGAATCTGTGACTACTTCCTGTCTGTCTGACTGACTGTCTGTCTGACATTCCTCTCATTATAGATGGCGTGACTGCTGTGATTACCCACACACTACTGCTCATCACCACAGCACAGTGTGTGCGTCTGTGTCTGTCACACACACACACAATGGTTTCCCTTGTCCAGTGTGTGTCTGGTTTTAGTTCTGCAGATTAAACCTGATCTTCATCCCTCACTGTTTCATTTCCATGTTTTCTGTTTTTCCTCTGAAAGCGAGGAGTTTAGGTTCTATTGTCTCTTTGGTTGTTCAGTGTGGTTGTACTTCTCGAGCTTGTAGTTGTTTGTTGTGGTTGCAGTTGCCAGGGCCGGTTTCACTAAGAGATTTTAGACTGGTCTGTAGTGTTAGACCAATCCTAATTTTGCTTTTAGATGAATGTAATTCAATTTAGACTGTTTCACAAAAATAAAGTCTGACTTATTTGAAGCCTAAAAAATAACCCACCCTACCCCCAGGCTAACTCTGAACTAAGAGACATGTTTCCATGGTAAAAATCAGTGACACCTGCGCTACAGTCTTACATTCTTTGCTGAATTTTCACAGTAAAACGTCCTTGTAACCGCTGAATTCTTCCAGAGGGCAAACATTTTCTTCTCGAGTAAATGGAGCTGAGCGCTTTGATGTGGTTGCTTGATCAGCCAGTTTGAAAAATGTCTTAATTTACCCAGAATTCATGGCAAATTGGTGAATTTAGACAAATATCTAAATTCAAACTGTTAATTAGATCTAAGCCATAGTCTTGTGTTTGTGAAACCAGCCCCAGTTTGCTTAGTGTGGTTTGATTTGCTCGCTTGTTCAGTGTAGTTGCAGTTGCTCTGTTGATTCTTTCGGCATGCAGATATTCAATTTTCCATCCCGCTCAGATAAATATTTGACTCAGATAAACATACACGGCAGCTTTTTATTTTCCACTGTGCTCAGTAATTTCAAAGTAAAAGTATTTTGTCTTGCTTCCATTAGTTTTCTTGTCCACCATGTTAAACATCCTATAATAAAAGTTTTCGACTACTGGTAAGGCTAAATCAAAGAAAAACTAGTCCTCAGTATGTTGTTTGTTCTGTGCAACATTTTGATACAACAATACAATGTTGGTTTGCTTCTGATGACATTTCTGTTGCAGGTGATTACATTCTTTCTATTAGTTTCTGCTATAGAGTCTCAGACTGGAGCTCTCCTGTCTGCTTTCATGTTCCTGATTGGTCTGATTTGTGTGTGTGTGTGTATGTGTGTGATTTTGGATGAAGAAGGATCTGAACGTGACCTAGTTAGACACACACACACACACACACACACACACACAGGCTTGTTATGCTAATGTGTGTGTTTCTCTCCATAATAATAATGCAGTGTGATGTCTAATGCTGCCGTCAGCAAAACCACACTCTATGTCGCTCTACCGCTCTCCCTCTCTGTGGATAAGGAATGTTTAAGATGCAGATGAAGGTTGGAAGACGGGTTCTCCTCCCAGTAGGATCACTGGTGTATTAATATCCTGCGTTCCTCCAGGCTTCATCTCCAGCTGCAGTGAGTTCAGCTGCAGTGGGAAGCCAGTGAGGGATCACGTCATTGTATTGTAATGACATGCCGCAAAACTGGGTCCATAGAGGCTCCACTTAGCTCTACCTCTATGGGGAAGAAATGCAGTTGGTTCTTAATGGAGCTGATGGTTAGCCTAGCTTTGCATAAAGACAGGAAACAGGGGTAAACAGTTAGGCTAATGACCCAGGCTAACGTCTAAGCTCACTAATTAGCATGTTCTACATTGTTTTTCTAACCTGCAAACAGAAATGTAAAAATGACGGTTTGTGGTTTTAGAGAGCGTTACATGCTGGAACTTTCTTGCTGAACATTTAGATTTCTGTGTTCAATCCATGTTGTCCGACCATCTAAAAAAGAATCCACAGTTTAATAAATTCAAACAAAGGACAGTAAGATGCTGAAATGACAACAATAGCAACAGAATCAGGGTTCAAATCATGAAGAGCAACAGGAAGCAGTAAAACATTAATACACCCGAATCTCTGGCTGAACTGTCAGCAGTTGAGTTGAAGTGTGGGTAATGTAATGTAATGTTTGGCAAGGAAGGTAACATAAAAAGGATGATATTTCTGGTTCTACTGCGTTGATTTAAAACACACAATAACAGCGCACAATTTTGGACCACCTTTCCTTGAAGGTATGGTGTTGCACTCGTTTGTACACATGAAAAGTGACAGAAATAGTTGTATGAAAATTAAAAGTAGAGAGTTGGTGTTTCTGTGTGTACTTGGGAAACTGAGCTTTTACAAAACAATGACATAAGCTGCCCAGTGAGAGTGGGGGGGTTGTATGCCAGTAAAGTTAAGAAGACAACTTTCTGTCATCTCTAACTATCTCTGCATTTTAAACATTCACCTGTATTTATGTTGATTTTGTCAGACGACATCACAACGTCTCTCCTGCTCCTTATCAAATGTTTTATTGTGAAGGAGAGATTTAACCTTTTTCTATGTTGCTCAGGTGTTTCACTGCAGGCAGATGTCACTACTGAAACAACCTGGAAACACTGATGTGGACACATTAAAAAAGTAGACAGTGTCATGTAGACGTAGTCTCAATGATGGCTGGAGTCAGTTACAGTGAGGTTAGTTCCTGCCACTGGTGAACAACTGAAACATCTGATGTCACACTTTGTCATTTATTTTAATGCGTATTATATTATAACTGTGAAGCAGCTGGTTTTGTGTGTCTCTCCCTCACACACACACACTCACTGTGTTCTGTGTAACAGGAGACGGTGTGAACCAACAACAACTGCTCTCTGATCCCATCACACACACACACACACACACACACACACACACACACACACACACACACACACGAGTAGTGACTGCAGCAGGGTAATTTAATCCTTAATCCTCCAATATAATCTGTAAATAGTGTGTGGGGTCGTCTTTTCGCTCTCTCAGTAGGTTTCCATCCAAATGTAATGAAAATCTGCAGAAGAAAATGCGATTGAATGTCACTGCTATGTGAATATTAGGAGTTGGTTCATCGAGATAAACAGTTGTCGCCGCTAATTCTCCAGTCAGCTGCCATTAAACCGCTGCAGAAGAAGAGGGCGCAAAGAGATGACGTAATTAAATGAGCACCAGTCAAACCTCTAATGGTGGAAAACATGATGTGTTAATCTGAGGAAGGTTACACGCTCCTCACAGATGTTTTCGCCTTTGACTTTGATGAACCAACTTTTCCACCTCAGCCAAGCGTAAAAATGTTTTTGCGATGTCTTTTGTGCGTAAATTGAAAATGCACAAAAAACAAGTGGATGGAAACCCTCCTAGTGTGTACAGTATGTCTCTCTCTCTCTCTCTCTCTCTCTCTCTCTCTCTCTCTCTCTCTCTCTCTCTCCCCAGGGATAGAGTTTCTTCTCTCTGGAGGAAATGGCAGCAGGGGATTAAGAAGTGACACACAAACACACACACACACACACAGAAACACACACCTGACGCTCATGGTTTGGGGGTTCAGATAGCGATGACACATGCCACTCTTGCTCCAGTCACCTGATACACTCTCTCTCTCTGACACACACACACACACACACACACAACACACACATACAAACACACAGTGAGTGGTGGGTGCATTTGGCTGTTGCTCTTTGGTTCGTAAAAAGGCGAGAGCAGAGTAACACGGGCAGACTGAGAACAGCAGAGTACAGTAGACGGA
Organism: Enoplosus armatus; assembly: GCF_043641665.1. NCBI lineage: Eukaryota > Metazoa > Chordata > Actinopteri > Centrarchiformes > Enoplosidae > Enoplosus > Enoplosus armatus. The sequence goes on along the minus strand of NC_092190.1, from coordinate 6,978,182 downwards.
CAGACTGGATTACAGTTGAATAGAATAAATACAGACAGAGGGGTGAGAAAAAAGTAAATCTGGATCGAGATAAAGAAAAAAAGACATCTGGTTCAGGTAGGATCCTTTGATTTGAACAAGTGTCATCATCTGCATCGCCATCCTCTTCCTCCTCTTCCTCAGCCTTCATCACTTCCTGTTGTCTGTGTGAGAAATGTCTCTGCTGCTGTCGGTTTCACTTTAACTCCATGCGTTCAAATCACTTTACAGTCTGATTAACAGCACCAGATGTTTCTCTTTTCTCTGCTGTGATGATGATGATGATGATGTAATGAAGCTAGCAGTCTGGATGATGATATGTTGACGTTTATACCACGGGAAATACTCCGTCGCACAGCTCTTCTCCAGTAAACTGTTCACCATTATTCACCCAAGAGATTTGAGTCTTCTGTGTTTTGAAAATGAGGTTGAAAGAATACTTTTATTTTCAACCTTTTCACTGGTTGGTAATTCCCTATTGATGTTGATAAGGACTTCTCTTTTTCTACTTGTCTGTCATATCTATGACATATAAAGCCCACTTTCAGTCTTGACTAATAATGCTCAGAATCACATGTTTCTTTGTGAGCTCTTTGTGACACCAGAGAAGATAAATAAACACATCAGGTTCAGTTCAAGTGCAGCATGAACCTGGAGTCAGTCACCAGCATTCGATTTCTTCACACAGCTCCATACATTGCGGATGATAAGGATGTACGGTGGCCCTGAGAGCCCACAACCATTTGTATGTGTTTTCTTAAGTTGCAGTGCGTTGAGTTCTCAGGCCCACCGAACATATGACTTCATGTTTATTCCTCTTGGCCCATTTGTCAAAAGCCAATGTGAACAGGTGGACAGGTGTGTGATACCAACCTAAAACTTTTTTGTAGTGGACAGTTTGACTTGTCGGTGTGTGTCAGAGTGTAGCTAATAATATTAGATTAATTTCCATTTAAAGCCCATACACACCTATTGTCCATCCACACATTTGTTTTCACTTCTTTGGTTGATCAGACCTCTTCTCAGGACTGTGTGTGTATAGACGGGTCTTTGTTTACAAATCCTTCCTTCCTTCCTTTAAGATGGGACAACTTACAACTTTATCATTTTCCGTGATGGGCGGTAACTAAATACATTTACAATGCTATACAATTTTGAGGTACTTGTACTCCTCTCCACTACATTTCAGGGGGAAATATTGTACTTTTAACTCATTTTAAAATGAACCTGCACTGACCGCGCTGCACTCACCTGCCACAGTTACATAATTCAAGGTCAAGTTTATACCTTCAAAACTAAAGCATTATTAAAATGCTTAATGTCCACATCCTGTAAAAGAATAGGCCTACACAAAATAAGTATTTAGCCTAATAGTGGTTCTATTATTGAATTATAATTAGGCTCTGCCTTGTGTGTGTGTTGGTTGGTGTGGGGGCAGGGGGTTGCTCATAAACAGCTGTAGTTAGTAGTTACTTTTAAAACATATGATCATTTTATAAAACAAACATTAAAATTCTGCTTACATGTTTATGCATTAGTGGTCATAATCCAATAATGTAGTGCATAACAATATAACACTGACAGAAGTATTTCTGCTGCATAATAGGTACTATTACTTTTGATAGTTCAAGTAGATTTCTCGGCTAATACTTCTGTACTTCTACTTAAGATTTTGAATGCAGGACTTACTTATAATGGAGTATCACTTTTACCGTATTGATACTTTAACGTAGGTAAAGAATTTGAGCCAGCAGGCTTAGCTTGGTCACTAACGGGACAGAGATGCATTTGTAACATGGACTCCTGTTTCATAACGTTCTGTGATCCATTCCTCTTTAGTGGAGCAGTTAATACTCTGACAAAAGAGGGTTAGATGCAAGTGAATCCACTGTATGTGTCAAGGATGTAGTCTGTATAACAACAAAAGAGCCATGTTGATTAAGTGACTTCATTCCTGCTGCAGGGTATCAAAGTATCTCTGTCATTCAGAAATACACTGGTATGACTGAGACACTTTGATATCTGTTTCAACATATTTTAAGTGTCACTGTTTCACAGAGCCTCTCCCTGTCTGTCACACACACACACACACACACACACACATATGAAGTGCATAGCGCAGTTGTTATTGGCCAGCCGGTTGCTATGTGCTAGTTTTATTTTAATTACACCTATCTGACGATTTCTTTGGGCAGTATTATTAATCATCTTGTTCATTTTTTCTTCCCTTTCCTTCATTTTTTCCAAACTCAAACCAGCATGCAGCTGATTGTGACAGACATCATTTTGTTTCCTTTCATAGCAGGTTCAGGCTGCGCAGCAGCAATGTGCTGGGTAACATACACAACATATTTGTCAATGAGGGAGAAGGGGTAGATATCATTTTAAGAATTTTTAACTAATTAATTCAAGATTTTTGTGGAAAAACCATGACCAACACAACTTACTATTTGCAAACAGCTATTTTTAAATGTTTTATGATGTCTGGAGGGGATCTTTGAAAAACTGCTATGATGCATATTGGCTCATCAGAGCACCCCTTCAAACCCTCAAACCTTTGGAAACACCACGGATGTTCTGGGTGTCAGTTCCTGCAAATAACTGACAAGTTATGCGCAAATTAATCAGCTCCATTTGGATTTATATATCGGGGGAGGGGGTCGTGTGAGTGATTCAATTTCAGCCACGCTTCTTAGTAACCACAGCCATTGGCTAAATTATGGGGGTGGTTTATGACAGATGACGCAGAGCTCTGCAGGTCAGATCAGTTACAGGAGGTTCAGTCTGCAGCTGACGGTACAGCGGAGCACTGAGTGAGATTTTCCTTTTTACGTCGTCATCATACGAGCTTCCAAGCAGAACTGACCGCGCGTGTGTGTAAATGTGTGTGTGTGAGGTGTGAATGCCAGAGATGACCGTGACTGCAGCCAGAATCATAAATCTTCCAGCCACAGATTAAACTGGACTGACCATCAGGAAACTGGACTCTGCGAATCACAAAGGATTTAGAATCAATTTATAGACCATTTAATCTCAGCAGCTGCTGATGTCAGCAAACACTTTGCTTTTTTTGGAACTTTGAAATGGTCTGATTTTATAATGATTTAACCAGCATTTAAAACCGTGAAATTCTGCTGCAAAATCAATTAATTTCAATGGGATGGCTGTGATTAGTGAATCCGCTTGCAGGAGCGAAGTAAATCTGCAAGAATCAAGTTCAACTTTGGGAAATGCGTGAATTTACACCGTTGAACAATACCAAGTCGTCTTGACAGTGCTGACCTTTGACCTTTCAGTCCAAAATGGAGGAAGCAATTGTAGCTCATTCGCTGTGGTGCACCATCCACCCATGGTCTCCCACACAGGTGATATCATTTATTTTGGAAGGTTAGAGCTCTCCTCAGGAGTGTGCAGTCTCCTCCTCTTCCTCGCTCTCAACACAGCTTTGTTGAGTTCAGAGTTCGCCTCTGAAATATCAGTAGCCTAACTGTACTGTGTTTTGATCAATTCATGGTGCTGTCCGTGGTGCTGAAGCAGCAGACGGACATTTTCTCTCAGTCCCGCCCTTCTGTCAGTTTCGTCTTGGATTTTTTATATTCTCCAAACTATATACTATAAATACTCAATTATATACTATATTGTAACCTACATACTCTATAGAGGAGTGTCACCTTCATAATCAAAGTGACAAGTAGCAACGTGGAAGAGCGAGAGGATCATAAAGACACACTGCCGCCTGAAGTATTCCTATTCCTATAATATTTCTATGATCATTTAGCTGCGTATATGCTGCTGAAAACACCCCCCCAACACCAAACCACCTGTAACAATATTTTAGGGGAGACTTGACAACAGATATAGTTTTCACTATAAATGTTTGGTGTAACCTGGAAGTGGAGCAGGAAATGCGACTGAGGGAATTAACCTGCACTGACTGCACCGCGCTCAGCTGCCCCACTTACATAATTTGAGGTAAAGTTTATACCATCAAAACTATGGTGTGTTCAGAAAAATAAGCATTATTAAAATGCTTAATGTCCACATCCAGTAAAACAATAGGCCTACACAACATATGTATTTAGCCTAATAGCCGTTCTATTAAATCGAAATTATAATCGCAATCATAATATCAAGAATTAGGTCAGGCCTCGTGTGTGTGTTGGTTGGTGGTGTGGGGGCAGGGGGGGTGCTACCACTGGGTCACCCCCCCTGTTAAAAATGATCAAATAACCGACTGCTCATGTCACTCTCATGCCAAGCGTTTTTTTAAAAACCTGGGAAGAAACTTTAAACTGAGAGTGCTAGTTTGTTTACAGGTGGCGCCGCGTTTCACAGATCTTCTGACCAATCACCAACATCCTGAAATAAAACTGTCTGGCTCGTTACTTAGTTGTTGGCCGGTTTTCATACTGGTTTACAGACCGCTTCCATGCGAATGCAGTAGCAGATGTGTAGCAGTATTTATAGCAGCTTCTTAGATCAGCAACTTGCTGTAAGACAGAAGGGTTGCTGTGTGCGTGTGTGTGTGTGTGTGTGTGTGTGTGTGTGTGTGTGTGTGTATGTGTGTGTGTGTGTGTGTGTGTGTGTGTGTGTGTGTGTGTGTGTGTGTGTGTTGTAACCAGATCTCAGAGGACAGAAGGACAGAATTAAGACGACCCTGTCACCACACTATTCATCACACACACACATACTAAAAGATACCCCCAATTCATACTGATCATACAGGAAACCATGTCCGACTACAGACTTAGTATATTTGCAGTATGTCGTGCATTCACACGATGAATACATCAAGTGCAGTTAAAAATACCAGCGTGCAGACTACAAATCTGTGGATGTTTGAGTGTTGTGTTGATGGACACTGAAACATTTACACTGAATAAAAGCTCAGACAGTGGTGAGGGGATTGGTAAAAGCTGAAGGAATCCAGGTGAAGGCTCCAATTGTCCGTCAGGATGCTCCAGGGGTCCTTGAGGTGTTTAAGTAATCCATGAGTAGATTCTCGGGGTCCTTAATGAAGTGTTCAAGTTCAAGTGAGTTTCAGTGGTGCTTGAAGAGGTTGTAAAGGCGTCATTATGGTTCAACTGAAGTGCTTTAAGCCCCTGCCTCTCAAACCTTTGTGATGTTCTTGATAAAGCGCCCAGGTTACTTGAGGGAGCTCCAGTGGTTCTCCTGGATGTTTTAGGTGTTCTTGCGATGGTATCAGTAGCCCCTGATGAGGTCCAAAGGGTTCTTGTGTTGTGTGAGTGGTTCTCTGGGTTGTCAAGGTGACTGAAATGATCCTGATCCCCTCCACCTCCTGAGTCAGTAGGAAAGCAGCTGAAAACAAACCACTGGTCAAACACTGTCATGATATTATGAAGACCAATCACAGCCAGTTAAACAAGTATTTCTTTTTAGTTATTGAGCAAACTACAGTCTATTATGTAAAATAATCTGTTCAGATCTCTTCTAAATCAGTTTAGTGACTTTCTCCTTAAACTTCCACCCACAGTGGGTAGAGGGTCACAAAGCCTGTATGAAAACCCTATATACTATAAAGTACACACTATGTACTAACATAACACTGACGGTGCACTCATCAGTAAATACAGTAAATACATACAGTAAATTCATGTTCTGTACTGTTTTGTACTAATATGACACAAACTGTCAAACTGACTTTGGAAACTACTTATTACTGCTAATAAAAACTGTGACATAGTCGATTTATGAATACTTTTCTGCTTTATAGTGGGTGTAAATACCTTTTTGTTTTTTCAGTAATGACAATCAGAGAGCAGGAGTTCAGATGCAGTTTACCAGCATTACTTCACTGTGACTGTATTATTTAAGACGAAGCTTTTATTTTGACAGGTCCACCAAGCTGCCACATTACACCATCTTTGAAAATAGACGCTAATCTCTCTTTACTAAATTAAATAATCTCCCAGCTAATAACGGCTGATCCAGACAGTGATCTGAGCTGTTATGTGTCCGGCTACATGTGTTTGATTACAGTACTGTGTTGTGTCATGCTGTTCTGAACTTCATAATGAGCTGCAGTGATAAATACAGACACTGACTCACAGCTCTGCTATATGAGGATAAACTTAGAGAGCAGCAGCATGGCACACAACTAATCCACAGATATCTTAATGTCAGTCTGAAAACACACACACACACACACACAGCTGGTCTGGCCTGGCCTGGTCTGGTCTGGGTTCGAAATCCTCATCTACAAGGGTTAGAACAGGATTTTAGACGTTAGAATGGGTTATAATTGGTTATAATGGCTTGTAACATGTCTTAAAATGGGTTATATTGCATTTGATAATACTTTTTGGAATGGGTTATTTTGTATTTAAAATGGAAAGGTACATGTAAGGTACATTAGAATAGATCAAGATATTTACAATGGGTTATTGTGCATTTAGAGTGAGTTATAATGTGCTATAGTTAATTTACAATGGATAGCAGTGGGGTATAGTGCATTTGGAATGATTACAATGGCCTATAGCACTGTTAAAATTGGTTATAATGAGTTATAATGCAATGGGTTGGAATAAATAATAAAGCATTTAGAATGGGTTATAGGGCAACGTCAATCTGAGAACACACACCTCTCAATCCAGTTTATCCAGATCAACATCTAAAACTGTCTTTGAAATCCTTATCTACAAGGGTTAGGACTGGAGACTGACAAGTTCACTGCAGTCTATTTTCTCACTTTTTTAAGACATGTTAAAATGGGCTATCGTGCATTTGAAATGAGTTTAATGGTTTACATTGCATTTAGAATTGGTTATAATGGGTTATAGTGCATTTACAATGGATTAAAATTGGTTAAAATGGGTTACAATGGGTTAGAATAGCTTACAGTGCATTTAGAATGGGTTATAGGACACAGTGAATGGGTTGGAATTAATCATTAAGAATTTAGAATTGGTTTGACTGGTTTATAGTGTATTTAAAATGGGACAGAATGGGTTTACCTAAGTTAAGTTGGACAGATGGACAAAACCAATAAGACCAAAACTTCTCCTCATCCTCTTCTTCTTCCTCCTCCTCATCCTCCTCCTCTGTCAGGGCTGATTCAGTTGCTATCAGTGTTTCCACCCACACTGTTATGAAATAATTCACTGCAGGGCTTCTACAAGCTGTGACTATACATGTACACAGATAGAAGAAATACACTTATTCTTCATCAGATCTACTCTTCGTGTATACTGTGTATGCACATGTAACACCTCCTCATATGTAACTGGGAACAAACACAGCTGGAAGCAGGGTTAGGCTTGGATTTGGACTTCAGAGGCATCACCTTTTTCCTACCATAACTTGGTTCAGGTTTTGGTAATTCTGTCATTTCTGAATAACACTCAAGACAGTTTGAAGGGGATTTGAGACAGAGCAACTCTTACTGGCCCTGTGGCAACTGGACACCTGGACTCATTATGTGAGCCACTCATTCACCTTCTCTCTCTCTTTTTCTCTCTGTATTATCACCCCTCTCTCTGCCTCCAACAGCTGCAGCTCCATATGTTCTTCATGTTGTCAGTGTAAAGCAGATCAGCTGCTCAGGTCTCCAGGTTGAAATTACATAAATATTAGAGTGAGATGGACTTCCTGCATATGTTCTTCTGAGGGTTTGCCAAGAAGTGTCTGTATCACTTAGCAATGTCTTTGTTGAGGTTCAAGCTAACGCACCAGCTCAAGAGACATTTACTGACCTGCTTACATTAACACAATGGTTATCTGAAAACTTAATACATCTTTGTTTTCTAACATCAAAGCCTCAATGTATGAAGTCCCATCTGAAGAGGAATAGTCAAAACAGTATATTTTGCGTTATCCACGTTACATTTTGTGTCTTCAAATGTATTTTCTTGATCTCACAGATGTCTCCTGTTTGCCTGGAATGATAAAATGTTTTCCCTGGGAGAAACCGAGATTTAAATTCAGCATTTCCACAGACTGAGCGGACATAACGTACGCTCCATCGACGAAGAAGAAGCAGAGTGGTGCAGTCTGTAGAAATGTTATATTTAAACATTGGTTTCGCCCTGGGCAAACATTTTATCATTTCTTCCAGAAAGTACACATCTGTGTGACCACAAAGTGATATTTACAGAAGGCTCCAGCATCTGTCTGTCAGAAAGACATAAATGAGAAAATGTGAATGAGAAAAGGAACAGACGGGGCGGGGCTTCCGAGGCTACCTTGGAAGAGGGGCAATGCTTATGCTCTCTGTAAGAACATCTGAAGAATTAAACAGTTTTTCTCTGACTTAAGTTTTGCCATGAACTCCATAATGTTTTCAAAACCAGCTGCCACGTTTTCCAGGTGTTGTTGGGCCATTATGAAAGGACAGCCCCTTGGCATCAGCCCCAGGAGCAGAGCACTCAAATCAATATTCAAACTCTCCGTCTCTCTGTTCCAGGAAGTGGGTGTGGTGCAGTGGGCGGGGCGTTGCCAGGGCTGATAGGCGCCACTGGTCCCTCAGTGATGATGAAACCGTTCCTGACGTTTCCTGTTGAGACGACGTCGCCAGTTGGACTTTTCCCAAACTTCAACACGGTATGACTGTGTGTGTGTGTATGTGTGTGTGTGTGTGTGTGTGTGAGGGACAGTAACAGTGACAGCGTGTTGTAGCTGCAGGCAGTACAGACTGACCTATCATTCTTGTCAGCACCACTCTGTCATCGCTGTTCAGCCAATCCTGAGCAGGCAGGTGACCTCTGACCTCTGTGCGTCTCCTGCAGATGGACCCGGTGCAGAAGGCTGTCATCAACCACACCTTTGGTGTTACCTTGGTACCCAAGAAGAAACAGGTCATCTCATGTAACGTGTGCCAGCTGAGGTTCAACTCTGATGTAAGCGTCTATGTTTGTGTTTCTTTGTGTCTAGTTTTCAGTTTGATTATGCTTCTGTGATCCACTTCCTTTCTTGTGATCCATCTGCAGTCAGGTCAGCAATAGGTATCATGCTTGGCAGTCCCACCAGGACCTCACAGAGTTTTATAATTTGTGGTGTGATGTGAAAATGACTAAATTTACAACGTATTTTCTCACTTTTTACACTATTAATGGGGCTGTATGATAGCAGCTTCCCTCTGATTCCAGTTTTTGTGCTAATCTAGGCTATATACACCGTGGACCTACTGTATCTCTGGACACACAGAGAGGGAATTGATATACATCTCCTCATCTGACTGAGGATTTTACTAAATGTTGGACAGTTCCTTTAACATACTCCTCTGTCGTTTGTTATCTAATACGTTAACATGTGTTTATCTTACAAATGTTAGCTTATTAGCAACTGAAGTCTGTGGTTTCGGGATTGGGATAAGAATTAAAACAGTTTTGAACAGTGAGAATATAATTTAGCATCCAGTAAAATTAACATTTAGTTTGCAAGCTAACATTAGCATAGCTTGCCCTAATTGTTGATAACTGCATTGCGGTCCTGCCAGGATCTCACAGTTTTTTTAAATTATTTTTGATGCTGAAAATGATCAGAATTTGCAGTCTATTTTCTCACTTTTTTTTCAGTTTTCCTGGAGCTGGACCAGCGGTTTACATCTGCAACCGGTTTTTGCTAAGCTAGGCTAAATACACACTGGAGCTACCTCTACATGTACAGAGACTAAACTGACTGAAGTTGATGTTCTTTTAAAGACAATTTGGCTGCAGAGAGCAACTAAGGAAAATACTTTACAAGGCTTGTTAGTTTGTTTTTGTTGTACTGGTTTATTCTGTCAGGTGTAACCCCGACCCTTCTGCAGTAACAAAGTAAATGACGCACAGCTCATTTACATAATAGCTGCTGAGAGGTAACGAGCTGCCTCGTTAGTGACATGCCAATCAAACATAACGAATGTATGAGCTCTTAAAATTATTCATGAGTGAACATGAAAACATGAATCACTGCTGAGGAGAGTCGAAGAGTAAAAGAGGGCAGCATTAACTTAGTTTAATAAGCTGAGTAAAAGCTGAGTCATAGAGCTTCCAGACAGTCACATGAGGACACTGTTGACCTGGAGGTCTGTTAGTGTTTGACACACTGTTACTCTGGGCTTGTTACACTGTGCGGTGACACCTAACATGAACAATTTTTTACAGTGAAGAGATAATCTGTTTATGTGAACTGTTAACACACTGCATCACAATTCAGATCCACATACATCCCAACACAGGGGCTCTCAAACTCCTGTGGTTTTGAGAAACTCCTGAAACTCCTGTACAGACCTAATAACCAAATAGACCTCCATCTTCACCTGTTGTCAGCATGCCATCTGTATGTTATTTGGATCAGAGAAAACACACGTAAATGCAGGTGTAAACGCTCACAGATTACTGCAACTATCATCATTATCATCGGTTTAATTTGTTCAGTACTTTGGTTGATGAGTTAAAACTAATGACATTCCCATCATCAAGTGTATGGTGAACATAATAAATAAAAAATATTACCTGTTTAACATCAGCATGTTAGCATTGTCACTAAGAGCATGTTAGCATGCTGACATTAGCATTTAGTTCAAAGCACGGCCGTGCCCGAGTACAGCCTCACAGAGCCACTGGCATGGCTGTACTGTCGACTCTTAGTCTTATTTAAACAGCAGAGATTACAGCTAAAAGTTGGAAAGGTAACAGTCGAAGTGTGGGTGGATATCATTGATATTGACTACCATGATGTGTAACACGCACACTGTGTGTAGTTAGAAAGAAGTGAGCTGACCAGACTTCTGTAGGCCTCTCCTCATCTCTGCTTGAGGCTACATTAACCTCTACTAGCATAACACACCCAAATCTCCAACCGAACTGTTCGCGGTTGAGTTGCTTTGTGGGTAATGTAGTCGCCAGCTTTTGACAAGGAATAAGAATGCATGGAACTTCCTAGACAGGAAGTGACATCAGGACTTCACTTCTCTATATCCAGACGACAGAAACAAGAGCAAATAGAAAAGTAAAACTTTGCCTGTCCCTCTGTATGTCTCTTGCTCAGTCTCAGGCAGAAGCTCATTACAGAGGCAGTCGTCATGCCAAGAAGGTCAAGTCTCAGGAGAACAAGGCCAAGGTCAAGCTGTCAATCACTGGAGAGACCAATGGGAGTGGCACAAGTCCTGCTGGCCCCGCCCCTCCTGTCTCAGCTAACAGCAGCACCAATCAGCACACAGGTAGTTTTTATCTACTAATAACACTGATCTGAATACTGTTAATGTTGCTGATGATGTTTTTATAATTCCCTCCTCCTTTTTCCATCTCCTCTTCTTCTTCCTCTCACCCGTCCTCCTTCCAGATCTCTTATCTGCCCTCACAGACTCCTCCTCTTCTCTAAAACCCTTCCTCCTCCGCTCGTCCTCCCCTCTCTCCTCCTCCTCCCCCTCCTCTAGCAGAGCAGGCAGTGAGCCTCCTCCCTCCAGTCCTCCCTCCGCACTCCCCGCCCCGGGCCTCTTCTCCTCTCCTTCGTCCTCTTCCTCTTCTTCCAAAGCCTCTCCACCTCCCCCTCCTCCAGCTCCTGTCACCTCCTCCTCGCCCCCCACTCCTCCTCCTCCTTCCCAGGCCTCCTCCCAGGATGCTCCACTCTCAGTGGAGTCAGAGGAGGAGAAAGCGAAGAAGCTGTTGTACTGCTCTCTGTGTAAAGTCGCCGTCAACTCTCTGTCTCAGCTGGAGGCTCATAACGCCGGTGAGGAGGGACGAGATGATGTATGGAAAGACATCTGGGTCATTATTTTATACGTTCACATGTTTGATTTTAACCAGTGGAAGGTATGTGTTGATGCTTTTTAACATGACACCACCCATCTCATGTGTGAAAAACAATGATCTTTAATTTGCAAAAGAAACATGTTTTCATCCACTACTGTGGAGTCACCATTAAACCATTGCAGAAGAATGGGGCGCAATGAGATGATGTAATGAAAAGAGTGCCAGTCCAACCTGAAACAAGGGAAAACCATGTGGAAAATGAGATGGAAATATGGCATTATAGTTTGTTTTATGTATTAACAAACGGACAGTTTGATGGAGGATTTGAAAAATGAGCAGCAAGGATTAAAAGTGGACAGGGTTGGTGAAGGGGATGAAAACAACAACATCTGTATGGCTTTGTGTCTTTGTTGCAGGTTCAAAGCACAAGACGATGTTGGAGGCTCGGAGCGGCGCCGGGCCGATCAAGGCGTATCCTCGACCCGGAGCCAAGCTGAAGAACGTCAGCAGCTCCGGAGTGAAGGGCTCCGGCCTGCAGAACAAAACCTTCCACTGCCAGATCTGTGACGTCCATGTCAACTCTGAGATCCAACTCAAACAGGTAGAAACACAGCAGGCACATACAGTATGATAACGTTGTTTTAGTATTACTTTATACAGACCCAATGAATTAATAAAATAATATAGGCCTTTTTCAGAGAGGGAGTGATTTCGCACACCCCCATATGTTAACAATGTGATGATAATAATAAAAAAAATAATATAGTGATAACCACAGATAAATAACAATCTAATAAAAATTAAAAAGAGCAGTCATATTTTGAAAGAGCTCCTATTTGGCTGCTTGTCAATATCAGTTTTCTCTCCAATTGAATATTGAAATTCTTTTGTATTTCAGTTCTATTTTGGCAGAAAGCTTGTTTCTTCTGTCTTGACAGGAAGTGTTGCTCTGGCTCTGCCTCTTCCCTCCTTTCACTAATTTCCACAACACATCCAGACAAGTCACAGGCTCCTCAGCTTTGTTGTCAGTGTCAAAGTGTGTTTGTTGTTGATGTTGTTGTTGTTGTTGTTGTTGTTGCAGCACATCTCCAGCAGGAGGCACAAAGACAGAGTGGCAGGAAAACCCGGCAAACCCAAATACAGCCCTTATAACAAACAGCAGCGCAGCTCACTCACTGTAAGTGTCTCTCTACCACTCTCTCTCAAAGTCAAATTCAAAGTAGCTTTATTGGCATGAAACATTGACTACAGTATTGTGCAGATCAATAAATCAATAAATGCATCAATACAGTAGACAAATGCTAATATATATCAACAATGTGTTGTTTCCTTTCCTCTCCCCCTGCCTCCTCTCCTCTCATTGTTTCCTTTCCTTGTCTCCCCTCTTTGTTTCCTCTTCTCCTCTCCTTGTTTTCTCTCCTTGTTTTCTTTTCTTGTCTCTCTCCTCTCCATGTTTCCTTTTATGTCTCCTCTTCTCTTCTTTCTTCTCCTGTTTCCTCACCTCCTTGTTTCCTCTCTTCTCCTTGTCTCATCCTCCACTTTCTTGTCTCTCCTTTCCTCTTCTTGTCTGCTCTCCTCTTCTTTCCTCTCCTGTTTCCTCATCTCCTTGTGTCCTTTCCTTGTCTCCTCCTCTCATCTCCTGTCCTCTCCTCTTCTCCTCAGAAGGAGTTGGTGAAGCCCTCCCTCTCTCCCTCCTTCCTCTCCACTCCCTTCGCTCCTCCACCCTCCTCCCTCACCTCCACAATCTCGCTCCCTCCCACCTCTCTCTCCTCCTCCCCCCTCCTCACTCCCACCTCCTCACCCCTCACCACCGCCATCTCTCTCCATCCTCGCCCTCCAGCCTCCTCGTCGCTCTTCACCGCCTCCTTCCTGCGTCCGGCTCCTGGACCAATCAGAACGAGCCAAGGATCGATTCTCTTCACACCCTACTGATGACAGCATCGGCGGTGGGGTGTCGAACCGGCGACCTTTGACTTCTGACCTCCAGTTTGTTGGAGCTGCAGGGGCAGAAGAGTCCAGAAGACATCAGCTCAGCCATCATGGCTGCAGGGATTCAAACCTGCAACCTTCTCACCTGACTGAGGCCTGAAAAACAGACATGAGAGGACAGCACCTCCTCCTCCTCCTCCCCTCCTTCTGTCTGGATCTTCTTCTCGGGTCCGAAAGTTCACAGCTGACCTGTGATGATAGAAACCAGAAATGGACTTGTTGCTTTGAATAAACCACAGACCTGAAGCTGAGCAGAACAGAGGCTGAAAGGTTCCCACACATTCTGGAAAATGCAGCCGAATTACAGAATTGTCCCAAAATTTCTAGAAAGCAATAAGGAAAAAACAGTATGCAGCTTTTTTGTTGTCCCCATTTGTCGTTTTGATGCTCCAGATTCAGCTGATTCAAAACATTCAACTCGAAGAAAAATAAGTGAAACATTCAACTTGTGCATGAAAACATAGAGAATATTTATATTTTTCTTCCTTTGTACCAAAAATAACCCCAAAGTACCTCGTCATTTCTGACAAATGACTCTTTGGTGCATCCTGAATCTACTGAAAATAAAGCTGAATTTTCTTTTTAATATATTTTGGTTTGATTGAGATAACAAGAATCAGAACCAGGATTGGTGAGGAGCTGGAATCGACAAGCAGAATCTAAAACATCTCAACGATACCGGAACCTGCTGGCTAAAATTAACATGACGACGACACACTGGTGCCAGTAATTTGAGTTTCAGGCTAAAGATGCAGCTTGTGTTGAGACCATACACAAAGATGGACAAGAAAGTCTGGACTCAGAACCTGGTTTATGTCGGGTGGGATCGGGTCCTCAGAGTTTGGAGAGGGTTGGTTCTCTCCGAACAAATCTCCTCTGAAGGGAAAAGTTCTTCTTCCTCCTGCTGGAGAAACTAACCAGCACAAACCTGATGTCAGAGAGTTCAGCAGACGTTCACGTCATATCAACACTGACTCCCTCAGATGTCGCTGCGCTCGTGTTCGACTTGTTCCTAACATACAGCAAACAAACTGCGAAGTGGAGAAAAAGAAATTAAAAGATAAGGCTGGTGGTATTCTATATTTTTCATATTGTCAAAAGACCAGAACCAAAAGTGTGTTAGTCCGTCACTCAGTCCTTAGACTTGTTTAGATAAACAAATACCTTTAAATCAGCTGTAAAAAACCTAAAATGTGTAATATGTGTTTAATTGATGCCATGTAACCTCCCCTAAAACCCTCAAATATTACAGAGGACATCACCTCTGTGACCTCAGAGGCAGCCAAGACGGAATAAACTGGAGTTATCCTTTAATGTAAACATAGTTTTAACTTTCCTGCAGCAATAGGAGCCTAAACTAGCTAAACCTTCTTTTTGGATTTATGGCAACATAAAATCCAGCTCCTTTTCTCAACCCTCAGCAAAAAGCCTTAACAGAGAGTCAGTTAATTCAGGTTTGTTGCCTCTTGCTGAATCACCTGGCTGTATGTTTGGAACCAGAGTTTGAACTGGAGTACATGAACGCCTCCTCCTGCCTGTAGGTTAACTGTCGTCTTCACTGCCGATGTGTTACAGACTCTGGACCGGGCTACTTCCTGGTTTTACAGTGAGAAAGGCCTTTCGTCCTGACTGTTGCCTGGTCTGAACACTCAGCCTGTCGGTTTCGTTTCAGTCAAACTTCCTGCCGTCACTGAACCAGGACTTTGTGGAGTTTAAAGCGTCTGAGCAGAACTTTTACTGTAACTGAAACGTTTTTCACAAAGAGTGAGAAGACTTTAAACACATCACTGGAACTTTTCACAACATGCAACAGCAAAGGAACAATTTCCGTAAATAAGCTTATTCACTTTCCATGAGCAAAAGAAAATATTAACAGTTGTCTGGTTGCTTTTTCTGTGCTCTAATTATTTATTTTACAGTGTATGTTGTAAATATTTACCCAAAGCTTTTTCACGACTTTCAAACAACCACATGATTTGTCCTTCAATCGAACACTTTGGTCCAGAGACAGGTCGGATTTGGACTAACCCTTTAGACTCGGCCCCATTACCTTTCTTCTAGTGCCACCCTCAGGATAAGCATATCATAGTAGCTCCACTACTGGTAAGGCTCTAAGAGGAGCTAAATAACCAGTATGTTATGTGTGACAAAATAAGGTCAACTCAAACGTCCGCTGAGCAGCTTTATTCTAAGCTTTCAACTGCTTCTCCGATTCCCATACGAAGTGGCCATTTTGCTCCTCAGTTACTTTAAAGGGCCCAAATGCTTTAAATGTTTTTATGGATAAGTGTGGTCGCACCTTGAGTTTTTTCCGAAAACTGGATAGTAAAAAAGATTGACTCATTTAATATAGGAAACATCTGAGGGTTGGAAATGGGTTTCTTGAGCAATGAAAACATTCCCTTTAAGTGGCTATAAGTGTTACTAAATACTCAAGGTCAAGTACTGAAGAAGTGTGGTATTGTCATGAGTAGCCAGTCTGTGCTGCCAGTATATTTATCCTGATGATTTAAGTACATTTCCTGACAATGCGGTTTTCATATTGTCATATTGATTGGCCGACAGGACATCATGTCAAGCTGTGATTTATAATGTTGTGAGGACCCGATGCTGCGCTTTTCTTTTTTTGCTGATATACATAGCAGCAAGTTTGTCCAATATTCTAATCATCTATTTTGTTCAGGTTTTCGTAGATCCTCATCATCCTCTCCAGGTAACAGACTTATGTCCTGAGCTAGCGCCATTCACTAAAGAAGATTATGAGATGTGGTTCAATCTCACAATCGAGAGTTGAGATTATTTTGTCACACAAACTGATCATGAATTGACTTCCATGCTCAACTTCACTATGTTGTTTTGTCACTTTCATATTGTGGCTGTAATGAACGCTACAGCCTCTAGGGGGAACTAGCAGGACTTTTAACTGGTGAAAGGTAATTGCTAGCAGATAGCTTTCATTAGCATTTTTAGACTTCCAGGTATTGAAATTGAAATGATCGGGTGGTTGTTTGACAGTCGTGAAAGGACTTTACAGAACCAGGAGAAACCATAGAAAACACCATTGAAAACTTCCCACAAAGTTAAAGACGAGTTGTAAAAGCTCCTTCTCCATGGTGACGTCTTGTCCACTCGGTTTGTTTATCTCCCAAAGGCTCTTCTCTTATTGGCCATCAGCAATGTCAATAATTTACCTGAGGGAGAGTCACTCAAAGGACTTCTATATGTAAATCTATAAATGTCAGTGATTCCACAGCTGCTGTTTTGTAAATACAAAAACATGTATAAGTTGTTATTCAATAAGTAAGATAAAGTACAAAGCACTTTTTAGAACTATTTATTTTTCTTGTGAATCACCTGCAAAACATTTACAGATGGAATACACACAAGTTAATTCATTTTCAAGAAATAATGCATGAAATAAATGTTGTTTGGTATTTCTTACTACAAAGTCTCCATCTCGACATTTTAAATTTAAAAAATAGTCTCACTTTGGATTCAGACATGAGTGCTGAAGAGCATCAAGCCAAAGCCATGTGGATGAAAAGCTGTTTAACACAAAATCTGAAATATTGATAGTAAAAGCAGAAATAACCAGTAAACCTCACAATTGGCTGATTTCATCATCATCCAGTAATGAAAGGGATTTTTAAACTGGTGGTTATTTTCTAAGGTTTCAAATGGTCAACATTTTCCTGTCTGTCTTCCTGCCTCCTCCTGATTAACTTGAAGCATCTCAGTCTTCCAATATTGAACAAACAGGTTTAAGGACATTATGTGTGTGTGTGTGTGTGTGTGTGTGTGTGTGTGTGTGTGTGTGTGTGTGTGTGTATGTGTGTGTGTTTATCTATGCAGTATTTGGTCTCAAGGCGCAGTAACTCTGTCTCATCAACATGCAACTGTAAAAAGAAGACAAAGTGTCAAATCCGTGTTGATGATGCTGATTAACCTCCACTGAGCCTGTTGAAGACGAGCAGCTCTGAGCTCTTCAACTGCACTTCCTCCTCTGTCTGATGATGTCATCATGATGCAATAATGTACAGATCAGCTGCTGCTTTCCCATTCGCTTCCTTTATCAGCAATACTGAGGCCCGAGAGTCTTGATACTGGTCCGAGTCCTGGTACTGGGGCCGAGTTGCAATACTGGAGTGAAACA
This sequence comes from Enoplosus armatus, assembly GCF_043641665.1. Classification (NCBI taxonomy): domain Eukaryota; kingdom Metazoa; phylum Chordata; class Actinopteri; order Centrarchiformes; family Enoplosidae; genus Enoplosus; species Enoplosus armatus. Next base: position 6,960,329 of record NC_092190.1, on the reverse strand, counting down.
AACAGGGATGCATAAAATGAAGCGTTGTTTCTAGTTGACATGATACAAACTTTGTGTGTGTGTGTGTGTGTGTGTGTGTGAGTGTGTTTGTATTCTCTCCGTGCTTGGACTGAACCTCTGTCATCTGATTTCACTTTGCTTCCAAAATAAAAGCTAATTTTCCATTAACCCAGAGGACATGCAAACTAATTAACAAATAATTTAAGTGTTTAAAGGAGCAATTCACCCAAGCTGCTGCACACAGGGCTCCTCTCTGGACCAGACAGTAGCTGTTTTTAACACATCTGGAAAGTTATTTGCGCCAGCAGGTATTGCATTGGAATTTTATTTTTCCAAAATTTCAAACTGTAAATCAAGTTTTGTGATTAAATTTGATCAAACTTTAAAAGACTATATATCCAGAAACTGTAGTGAGACACCAGATTCAGCTTTATAAGACGCTCCACAACAACAAGGCAAGTTCAGATTCAATCAATTCAACCCATCTTCACCATTCCAACTTCCTATCTATATCTTGACTGGAGGATGGTGAATTGCTGAAATTGAATCATCAAGATTTTAAAGCAGACAGATATTTTCTTTGGGTTTCAGCTCAGAACAATAGCGCTCAATATTCCTCAGACGTGTTAAAAACCAACACTTCCTGCTTCAGAGAACCTCCGTCCACTTCTTCATGTACAGTATTTATTCTCTGAGCTTGTTTTTTTTATGATGATGACAATGATGATGCAAATATGCAAACGCAAACTTGAGATTATGTACCGTATCATTTTATTTCTGTAAATTTGTTTTATTTGTTTTCATTAAAAACTGCTGAACGTCCTACATCTGTCCTGCGTTCTTTTTAAATAAAGATATTTATAGCTGATTGGACTTTGATACAGCTCTCAGGCCTTAACCTCAGTACTTTCTGATTGATTGAAAAACTGTTTTAGTCTTGTTTACTTCACGATCAGATCACCCATTGCTTGATTTGAGTCATCAACAAGAATACATTAAATAACTTGACATTACTCTTGGAGATTTTTACTTATTACTTTCAAATAATTAAAGGAGACGTTTATTCATTTTCTCAAGTGTTGCAGGTTTTTTCCTCATGTAATCAAAGACTAAATGTGACTTTAATGACTCATGTGACCTCAACAAAGTCACCTTAAAGATCCTCATTTGACCTCCAGTCTCATAGAAGCTTCATGATTCTCGTTACCTTAAAGAGTCTCATATAACCTCAACAAGTCTCATGGGACGCAAAAGGGTCTAATGTGATCCAGAGTCTCTTGGGAGTTAAAAAGATTTGTGTGTGACCACAACAGGTCTTTCAGATCTTAATAAGGCTCAATTGACCTTAAAGACTCTCATGTAACATCAACAAGTCTCCTCTGACCTTACAGACTCTCATGCAGCCTCAAGAAGTCTCATGTGATTCTAATGTATCATCACCAAGTCACATACAACATTAAAGACTCATGAATGAAAAACTCATATAACCCCAAACGGGTCTCATGAGACCCCAAAGACCCCAATGAGATTGTAAAGATTCTCATGTAACCTTGAGTCTCATGTAATTTCATTGTGCCTTATGAGACCCTAAAGGCCCCCATGTGACTTTAGTGACTTCCATTTGACCTCAACAAGTCTCAGTGACCTTCAAAATCTCTCATGTGAAAGTTACCTTCAAAATCCTCATTTGACCTCTGGTGTCATGGAAGCTTCATGAATCTCATGTGACTTTTGCAGCTCTCATGTAACGTTGAGTCTCATGTGATCTTGATGTAGCCTTAATTAGTCCAATGAGACCCTAAATACACAGATGTGGCATTAGTGACTTTGTCCTGACTTTAGTAAGTCTCATGAAACCTTAAAAACTGAGACCCCAAAGATTCCTATGTTACCATAATAACTGCTACCTCATGTCCACTAGAGGGCACTTAACCCACATCAACATGAAGGCACATGTTGACTCATGAATGACATTAAAAGGAAAACTGTAACTCTAAAGCTGCTTAAACACAACCAACCAGCAGCAGAAGCTACAACTTCTGACCTTTTCCTCCTCAACGGAAAGTATTCCCTGACATTTTTAATGATCAACACTGTAGCTTTTTCACTAAACCACATGTTGAAAACAAGTCGCCCACTTGGCCTTGAAAGGATAACTCACTGCTCGCTCTCATCCTCCTCTGTCTTCCAGTAATTCAGAATCTGCAGACTGTGTTTCTAATAAGAACTGACATTTCATTTATGCTTGTAACAGAGCCCAACATAGGTCTCGACAGTCTTTTTTTGTTGTTGATTTTGGTCTCGATCTCATTTCTGGACATCAGACATTGATTGAATGTTTATTTAACTCTCCAAGAAACTCAAAGTGTCTTTGTATGCTGTCTCAAAGTGTCTTTGTCAAAAGTCTTTGTACGCAGCTTCAAGATCTGAAGAGAAAGAAAAACACTGAGTCATTCTAACCTGATCAAACTCGTGGCTGTACCAGCGAGGCAGTGAAAGAACTGGACCAGACTGGAAGCTTTTAACTGGTTTGATCATTTACTGCACACTCTGTATCTCCTGCTCCATGGTAATAAATGATCAGGCCAGTTAAAAGGTGACGAGGCATCTTCACCTTAGTATCATCCAGCTCGCAACCAGTGGCTGACTTTCTGTGAGACGTTTACATGCAAGAAACCAGATTATTGTGAGAAGTCAGCTTGAGGATGATGACATCACTGGTTATTGAGTTATGAGGGCATTTTCCTGTGAAAGACCGAATGTCACCAAGAACGTGATTGTATAATGTAGCTTTAGTTCCCAATTTGTGTGTTTTCAGCAGAACTCACCAAACTGGAAGAGAAATGTAATGTAATTTAATGGACTTTAATTTAAAGTTAATTTTATTTATATAGCCCAATATCACAAATCACAATTTGCCTCAGGGGGCTTTACAAACACCCTCTGTCCTTAGACCCTTGATCCAAATGAGGAAAAACCCTGTCTGTCCTGTGACTGTTGAAGTGAGGAGGATGGATCCAGGAGGACAGATTAGCAGCTTCAGGTGTCGCCCACTAAGTAGGATCTGAGCCACACCACCTCTTCTCCACCATTGAAAAAGACGTGGTCATTGAATGCATTTTGTGTCGACGCAATGAAAAGTGATCCACACTTTAGTCAGTTAGTCAGACAGTTTTAAAAGGGGACATGATGTTTCTTTGCACCCTGCTCTCTCTCTCTCTCCGTCTGTTTCTGATATGTGTATAGTTAGTAAGTGTATTGTTTTTCCCCAACAGGAGGAGTTGTGACAAGTAGTTGCAATATGAACACAGACTTTTGAGAGGAGGAGGATGAGAGGAGGAGGAGGAGAGGTGGAGTTCTCATGTCTTGTCTGGGATAAAGGAGGTGTGAAGCCCCAGAGAGATCCTGCAGAGAGAAGCTGCTGCAACAGGAGTATTAACAGTATTTGTATTCAGAGAGGCAAAATATTTGTACTTATTGCAGTACGTATAGGTGGGACAATTTGATTTGCAGTTATTGTACTTGTAGTAATGGAAGGCATTTGTACTTATGTATTGCTGTAATATTGCTTATATATTGGTAGTTTCTACACCTATTGTAATAATAATAATAGTATTATATTATAATAATAGTACTGTGGCAGAGTGTTAATACATTTTAAATGTAGTTCTAGTATTAGTATTTGTAGTTTTAAGATAGATATTCTTTGTGCATTTGTACCTAATTGGCATAGTTGATTCAGTGGTTATAATAGCACTTAATAAATTGAAACATTGACAGGAAAGTAAAAAACAGAGTAGAGTGTAAGTAGAGTCCAGCAAAATGCAGGACTACGAGGAGTCAGTGTCGTTCCTGGGGACCTGGGGCCCATTCCAGAGGAGAGTCTTCTTCTTGCTCTGCCTCACCACCGTTCCATGTGGATACAACCTCCTGTCCGTCATCTTCCTGCTGGCTACCCCTCCCCACCACTGCCACATCCCCAACCACAGCAACCTGAGCCAGGACTGGATCCAGGCCAGCATCCCAGTACAGGTCAGAACCAGTAGGAACTGGATCCAGGCCTGTTCAAGCTGAATGATTTTGAGAATAGTTAATTAAATGAAAAGTATGTGTACACATACAAAGAAAGTGTATAGTAAGTACAATACTTACTTCTGACGTGTATTGGAGTAGTATAAGGATACAAAGTATATAGTACTTAAGTACAGTACTTGAGTAAATGTATCCAGTTACTTTCCAGCACTGTGTATACTGGGTTTAAGGTTAAGTTATTTTGGTTAAGGTTTGGTTAAAGCTAGGTTTCTATTTTAAGTTTAATGAAAAAATTACCATGATTGAGAAGAACTACTATTTATCTTATACACCCATGTTAAAGTTATCAGGACAACAGTAATAAAAAATGTTAAATCCAGTTGAATGCTGAGACATACCACAGCTGATGTCCCAAGGGTTTCAGATACTTGGAACTGCAGTCAGTTAAAGATTTACTGTATAGCTCTTTGAACTGATGTGGTCTGCTCTGGTGCCGTCTACCTCCCCAGACTGTTGTTGCATCATAAGTTGGAAATAATGAGGATGTTGTTTCCTGGTCAGCAGGTGGCTGAGCAGCAGGAGAGGAGCAGTTGTAACCGGTATGAGCTGGACCTGGTGCGGAACCTGTCTGCACAGGGATCAAGTCCAGAAGTCCTCCTCTCCAGCCTGAAGCAGGAAGGCTGTAAAGATGGATGGACTTACAGTACTGAGTACTACCAGTCTACTGTAGTCAGTGAGGTACTGCTGCAACTATCTACCGCGAGTACTAATACAATTATGTTTACTTGTTTTCACTGTTTTTCCATTAGTGACCCCCCTCCACTGTATGTTACTGTTTAGACTCTCACATGTCATGTAAGGTTCCAGTGTAGTCAAAACAGCTTCTGTCTGTAAAACACTGAGGGGTCCTGACCTCTCTCACTTTACACCAATCATTGACTTGCCTCAGATGACTGCAGGAAGGAGGACTGTGTGCCGCCAACCAACTGGAAGAAACTGGAAATTACTGGATTGGTGTCCCCTTCATATGTCATCTATCTGTGTGGTGTAATGCCACAACGTCTGCTGCACAATAGCTGGAAACTTTTTTGGATTTTAAATTCAATTTTGGTTCAGAGAAGAGAATTATGAAGGTGTGTGTTTCCATGGTGTCTCGCACAAGCATAAACAAAGCTTAAAAGCCTCCTGAGGACGAAATTCAGGACTGGACACTGGAGGATCTGGCTCTAAGGAGATGGATGCTGGAGGAGCAGGCAGCCTGGCAATGGATTCTGCAGGAATGTGCTTAGAGAGGCAGGATATTTGAGGACCATTTCTAAGAATATGGACACTGAAAGACCAGAATCTGAGAAGCTGGTTGCTGGAGGACTGGATTCAAAGGAGATGGACTCTAGAGAATGTGGCTCTCAGGAGATGCACACTGGAGGACGATCTCTAAGAATATGGATACTGAAGGATCAGAATCGGAGAAGCTGGACACTGGAAGACCAGGCTCAAAGGAGTGGACAGGGCTCAGAGGAACAACCGATGGGCTCAAGCAAGAGACTGGGGTTCAAAATTCAAAAACCTGGGAAGACTGAGAGGAGCTGAGACTCAAGACAAACGGACTGGACAAGACAAAGGACAGGACTCAGGATAATCACTTGTACAGGAACAGAAATTATTATGTTGGCTGTATTATTCCAAGTTGCATTCCCATGTTTGCTTTATATTACCGTGTCTATATCTGCTGTATTATTCCAGATTACATTTTTTATGTGTGCTGCAGAATTCCCTCATGTCCCTTGTCTTCCAGTTTAACCTGGTGTGCAGCGACCAGTGGAAACAGCCTCTGACCTCCCTCGTCTACTTCCTGGGAGGACTGTCCGGATGTTTCATCTCTGGACAGATGTCTGACCGGTACTTTTCAGTTTCAGTTCAAACTCCTGTAGCTGTTTCTTTCAGGTTCTTCAGAGTTGGCAGAGGTAGAATGTTTTGTTAAAGTATTCCTGCGTTGACCAAAGAGATGGAGGTCTGCTACATTTCATGGAATAAGGAAGGCAAAAACTCGACAACATCTCTGCTGTATTTGTACGACAGGTTTGGCAGGAAGCCTGTACTGTTTGGTGCCATCGCAGCACTTAGTGTCTTCAGCAGCGCTGTGGCCTTCGCTCCGTCCTGGCCCGTCTTCACCGTGCTCTTCTTCATGCTGGGCCTGGGTCAGATCACCAGCTATATAGCTATATTTGTTCTTGGTATGGGTTTTTAATTTTCTTTACACTGTTAGCCTCCTCTCCACTTGTTGCTCTAGTGTTGTTCTGTTTATAATCTCAATGGAGTCTCACTGGAGGACAGAATAAGATCATGTCCACACCGATAAGGGCACGTTTCGAATTCCATCTTGGTTTGTCTGTTTTGGCCTTGTGAAAATACAAAGTCTTGTTTTGTATTGTTGACCGTAAAAAGAGGAACTTTTCAAAAATGCTGAAGAATGATTGTCAGCTTGTCAACCTTTCACTAACATGTCTGATGTATTTCTACTTACAAAGCCGTCATTATTTTACACTTGTTCAGTAATCTGACAACAGAAACAGAAATACAAAAATGTCCATTAAGGCACTCAGTACAATCCCTTGACTTTTCCTTCTTCAGGTTCAGAGATCCTGATTGGTTCTACCAGAGTTTTCTTCTCCAACCTGTGCTTGCCTTTTGTCTACGTGTTAAGTATGATGCTGCTGCCTGGCACTGCTTACCTGGTCAGGAGCTGGAGACACCTGTCACTGATCATGGCTGTGCCAGGCCTGGCCTGTATCCCCCTCTGGTGGTAAGATGACCTCAGTACACTATCGAGATATACAGTATCTGCATCTTGTGTACTACTTATTTATTTTGTAGGTTAGGTTTTTATGATACGAAAGAAAGGATGAAATGTGTCAGGGTCCAGTTGATGAATTTGATGAACTGTGGAATGATACCTATCCCTGGTAACCTGATTTTGTACCTTGATGTTTTACAAACAAAAGATGTCTTCAGGCCATGTATGGACAGACAAAAGAACGGCATGAAAAAACAAAACACTTTCTTTAATTTGAAAGGGAACACTCTTTGAGGGTGGGCTCTGCAAAAACTAGCAGGGTCATCCAGCCAAAAAGTTTAAACTAGCTCAAACTTTGCTGCAACGCGATGCATCGTTATCCAGATCAAACACATCCAATTGCACATTCCTGGTACTTTGTTCCATGAACATCATAAATCTACTGTCTAACTTACAATAAAAGAATCGTTGCCTTGATAATGTTCCACAGTTCTAAAATCCGGTGTCATAGTGTTATAAACCAGTGCAGCGTTTTGCTGTCTTATAAGCCTTCAAACTCATGGATCTATGACTCAAACTGGCCACACACAGGAACAGTTTTGCAAAGATTTTCGCCATGCTTCACAGATCATTTTTGACCTGTTTTGACCACAGATGGATGAACCAGGGTGATCTAGTGTCTTTCAGCAATTTCCACCAAAATGTTTTTAAACAGATAGATTATAGAAGAGAGATTTTTGTGTTTGCCTGTCTGTCCACCAGGCTGGTTCCAGAGTCTCCTCGCTGGTTGGTTGCTCGTGGCCGTTTGAGGGAAGCAGAACTCCTGCTGAGGTCAGCAGCCCTGGAGAACCGAGTCGAAGCTCCTCATGTCATCTTCTCTGAAGCCAAAGTAAGAATCTCTAACCTCAGCGCTGTTCCACACACTAAAGGACAGTGGCCATTGTACTGCAGTTTCTATCTCTCCACAGGTTGAAAAAGCAACAAGCCAGAAGGCAGAGTCCCTAAGCTTCCTGGACCTGCTGAGGACCACAAACATTCGATATATCACACTAGTGCTGTGGCTCATCTGGTGAGCTAAAACACTTTTCCACCGCAAGAATTTTCCCATAAATTCAGGAAATGTTCTTTTTTCCCCTTGGTAGCACCGCAAATAACAAGGTCCATCAGTTCATCCCTCCAGAGCAAGATACAGTGTCTCAACAACTAGTTGTCCATTTCCATAGAATTTACTGTGGATATTCATTGTCCCCAGAGGTGATTACTAATGATTTTGGTGACCTCTGACCTTTCCTTTAGCACCACCATCAGGACAAATTTTCCGCTCTTACTCCAGTAATATCACCATCTAATGTTCAGATTCATATTCCTGCTCTCTAGAGTATGAACCCTTTATTTTTTAATGACACCATAACCTTTCCTCTACCACCACCCTCAGGACAAACCTTACATTTTTAGCTTCACTGCAGGTACGTCTTTAAGAATACCTAAATCAGTCTTACAAGTCTTGTTCTTTTCTTGTTTGCAGGTTTTCTGTGAGTGTAAGCTACTTTGGATTGTCATTTAACATGTCTGGTCTCTATGGCAACCCCTACCTGAACTACTTCCTGGTGTCGGTTGTTGAGCTCCCAGCTTATGCTGCCAGTTGGTTGGCGGCACGCAGTCTTCCTCGCCGCCTGTCCTATATCAGCTTCACCCTGCTGGGGGCGCTAGCCCTGCTCCTCATCCAGATCACTCTGCACAGTGAGTAAGACCAGCACAAGCTAGCTGTACTCCTCCACTGCTTCCTTTCTTTCTTTATGAATATCAAGCTTCATCCTCATCTAGCAGATGATAGCCTGACTCCTCCATTGCCATGTAATGAGTTTGGTTGGAGTTGCTGGAGTGAAAACTTTCCCAAACCAAATGACGAGCAAGACAGAGCCGATATTGTAGTCCCACAAAATAATGTAGTTACCTTTGCTCTTCAGCTTTGAACCAACGCTTGGTTTCTACTGTAAATTATGTGATAAGCTTGGTGGCCAGGCATGCTAACAATTGCAACTTATGTTAGAGCAGATAAACACACTGTTATTGCTTGCAATTGTGCTTTTGGAACAGCTAAAGACAGGACACCACCCTCCAAACTCTTTAAAGATTTCTCTTCCTACAGCCCCATGCAAACCACACATGTTGAGAAATGCAAAGCTTGACAGGCCTGCCTTACCTTGTTATGGGTTGATTGGACAATCGCTGTTTGGGGGAAGGTTTAGTGAGCAGCCAGTTGCTTCATAGTAATTCAGTGCTTCAAAAATGCTTAATTTCTACCTGACAGCCCTCCTCCTCCCTGCAGGTCATCCAGCACTTACCCTGTCCCTGGTGCTGCTGGGTAAATTTGGCATACTGGCCGGCACTGGGGTGTTGTACATGTTCACTGGGGAGCTGTTTCCCACAGTCATCAGAAACACAGCAATGTCGTCCTGTGCCATGTTCTCCAGAGTGGGGTCCTCTGTTTCCCCATACCTGCTGCAGCTGGGTGAGACCTTGTGACTATTTTGGTCTGCAGAGATTCAAAATATTTGTTGTAGTAGCAGTACAAGTATGAACTCACTGATCTGGTCTGGTTTTGTCTCCAGCTGTGTTCTATCAGTTCCTGCCGTGGATCATTGTGGGTTCTCTGTCACTGCTCAGTGTTCTGCTCTGCATATTCCTGCCTGAGACCTTCAGACAGCCACTGCCCGACACCATCCAGCAGATGGTTACACATGGGTCAGTCTGCACAGTCACGTTACACAGCTCACTGTCTGTGTGTGTGTGTGTGTGTGTGTGTGGTGGTGGTGGTGGTGGGACTTCTATAAAATCTGACTTCTTTTTGCAGCCAGTGGAGCCGCCCCCTGCTGGCCATTTTTGTGTTTGGCTGTTTATCACACAGAGCCTCAGGAAGCCATGAACACATGTGTTTCCACTGCTGCTCCACTGCATGACTGGATGACTCAGTACTTGCTTTATCAATGGGTCTTCAAACTGAACTGACTATACTGAATCACCATCGTCACTGACGTTAAAAGCATATTAGAAGATTGCCTAAGCCACAGAAAGGCAGGGCTGAGTTCTAAGTGGATACAACAAACAAAGAGTTGACACAAGAACAGAGACAGCAGCTGGCAAAAACCAAAAGTTACGGAGAAAAATGAATATAGCAAATATATGTTTCAAATACGTATGAAAGGAAAATACACCAATTTGAATCACATATCCATTAAATAAATGTAAAAAGCAACAAAAAACGTTGTGTAAGTGCAGCCTGAATAATGCAGCTCCCCACTTCTGGCTTCCAGGTTCAGGTGGCCGTGGACCTCTACACCACCGCCAAAGGATGATGGGAAATCAGCTAAAGACCAGAGTACAGCACCTGAGATCATCTGCACAACTCACCTATAAGACTCCTGACACACAAATAAATGAAAAAACAAAACTATGGACGTCACTAAAACTGCCTAAAAAACACCAAAACTATTTTTATTTTGTGAGGATGGTGGTGTTGTTTTCTGTGTCCACCAGATGGCGACTTGTGGACACTGGGAGAGGACCTGCAGAGCTAGTGATGCATTCACTGACACTATGAATAGTAACAACAGTTTATTGTCTTTCCATACAGCAGGGACCGAGTGGTGTGCAAAAGTGAGACAACAATGGAAACTTGCAAAACTTATAAATAAGGAGTCACAGAATGACTGTATATTTTTAAAATTAAAACCAAAGGAAAGAGTGAAGTCAGCAGAACTTCAAAAAAGGGACATTACACAGCAGTTTACTTCACTTGCTGTAGATCTAGTTTACTGTTTCCACTCATAGATTGAAACATTGGTGTATTTAAGATGGTAAACAAAACATGATCACTGTCAACATAAATATGAAAGTGGAAGGAAATATACATCATGAACACGAATTTAAGGTAAATATGAAAGTTAATTTAAATGTGAACTCTGTACAGATTCCAGGTGTTAAGATTTATTTTGATCCTGTAGCAGCAGCAGTAGCAGTGGTGTTAGCAGTGGCAATGCTACATTGCAAGATTCATAATTGGTAAAATAAACTGTAATTTTGTATATAAAGAATGCATTGTTTTGGTTTCTACCAGTACGATGAAGATAAACATACGAACATGTATATATTTAATTTGATTAATAAATTAATAAAATCAAGTATATATTCATTGTTTGAGTCCTAACTGGTAACTGACATGATCTTCACTTTAAATAATAATTACTCTGTTATAGTTATGAATCATCTTTAATATTTTATTAATTGATTATGACTGTTTTTATTGTTTTGTTGACTTGCTGTTTTCAAATAAAGCTTTTTTATTATTATTATTTTAACATAAATCTGATCCTGAACGTCGGATTTTGCAGTCTCTGAGGGCACATGAACGCATCACCAGTGCGAACTGGACAGGGCCTGTTCGGCTGTGGCTCCGCCCCGGAAACACGGCTCCAGAGTTATAAAGCTGCACGAGGCTCTACCACAAAAACAATCAGGCTGTCAAAATAAACGAAAAGAAAATATAAGTTTTTACAAAAATCAAAACGTGTAGCAGAGGGTTTTATAGACACAAACACAACAAAAATGCTTCAAAGCAATATTTGAACATATTATAGTGAATGTAATATATACACATTGCACAGAGAGTGGGGGAAACAGTGAGGTGAACAGGGCCCCCTATTTAAATCAAACACTTATCAAATCAGTCTTTAACATTGGACAACCTAAGCTGTGACTTTTCCTGTAACGCCACCATGAGGTTAACATTTGTGGTTCAGAGTGAAATGTCTCGACAGCTTTTGGATGGGTTAGCGTAGAATTTGATGCAGACATTCACAGTTTTTGTGAACTTTATCATCAGGTCAGGATCTCCATTTGTGCAATACTTTGGTTTATCCAACAGTTTGGCTTTCTTTACGAACACCATTACAGCCTCACGGGGCTGCGACAGTGTGACTAAACTCTGGTCTTGTTTAAAACAACACTACACTGTCTGATACCAAATAATCTCTAGTACTAATTGAAAAGTATTAAGTAATAAATAAACACATAATTACAGACAAAATCGTACAAATTGTAAATAAAGGAAATATAAATAGGAAATGTAATTAAAAATACATATTAGCTTGATATATATCTCTAAACAATCTGTTATGAGCATCCTACATACTTCTGAGAGGTTGAGAAACGTGTTCCTCCAGGTTTTTATTTGGAATGTCGCTTAACCGGAAGTTGTATTATTTTATTGAGCTTCACTGAGGCTGCGCAGAGCAGCGAGCTCCAACGCCTGCTTTCTGTGTTTCCACTGTTGTTGAAAACGACCGGAGAACAAACTGAGATCTTCAGTGTCTTTTTTAAATGGGAAACATATTAAATTTCTGCTGATAAATCAGCCTGAGCGGAGAGAGAGGAAGAGGAGGAGGAGGAGGAGGAGGAGGAAGAGCTGCAAGAAGAGAAGGAGAGACAGAGGAGAAGAGGAGGAGGACTGGGAGAAAAAATCGGGACTAGTACAATGCTGCAGATTTGAGTGAAAGGTAAGAAAATCCGCCTGATCAATACTTATTGCTGATTGATCCCAAAGTTGGCGATACTGAGTGGATCGAGGCTGAGGTGAGGGAGGTTAGAGCCGCAGCCGCCGCAGCCTGCAGCTGTTGAATGTAGGTCATTGTGTCTGTGGGCCGAGCCGAACCAAGCCGAGGCAAACCGAGCCGGGCCGGGCCATCCTGCAGCTACAGCCAGGCCGCAAGCTGAGGAGGAGGAGGATGATGAAGCCCTGCAGCAGGACTGACTGATGCTGCAGTAACCAGACTAGTTTGTCATCGCTAATACTGCTTCTACCACTTCTACTACCTATAATAATGATAATAATCATATTAGTATCAAATAATGGAATTATTATTTTGGAACAAAGTTTAGAAGAATACACAAACAATAACAAAATGTTTAGGAACACTAAAAAAGTAAAAACAAAAAGGTAAAATATTAAATCCCCTCATTAAAAAACCTCTTGGTTTTTAGTATTTCTCTGTAATATGAAATATTCATGACCAAAAAGGCAACAATTAAGGTAAACGTTTTATTTTATTTATTAAAAGTTTGAATCTTGGTTTTTCCAAAGAGCCCCACTCTCTTCAAGCAAGTGAGAAGAGAACAAAGTAAGAAGCTGATTGGGAAAACAGGAGCGTAAAAGAATGATGGAAATGCTAAACAACACAAACATGAAGGCCATGGACGTGACATTACTGCAAATTAAAAGACAAAGATGAAAAAGACCTTAATTCGTGCCAAATTATGCCAAGTCTGCTATTTAAATCAGAGTGTGTCAGGGTAAGATAGAACTTATTTGAACCGGAAGGAAGTTTTTGTGCCTGAGATGCTCAATATACATATTAAGATAAATACAGTACAGATATCGCATCAATATAATATATATAAAATCACACATACTAGAATAAAACAAAATTGATGTAGAAACAATGTAATAAAGGGAGGTGTGAAGTACAAATGACAGTGCGGGTCACGAGTTACTGTGTCCCAAAGTACAACCAATGAATGAATGAACTGAACAGAAATGTGAATATCTATGTTACTATATTAAGACAACGAAACAGACGTACGAACATAGTAAAATTGAAAGATTTTTAAAGGAGTAGTTCAACACTTTCTTGCTGAGAGTTAGATGAGAAGATTGATTCTTCTAACTCTCAGAGCATTAAGAAACTATACAGTATATGAACCAGTATCTATCATTAAATAATAAAGCAATGAAAACACTGGCAATTCAAACCAGCAAAGTGCAGAGACAGGGTTAAGGTTTCTGTGTTGGTTTCCTCCTGCAGTCCAAATGAGAACTGCATCAGCAACTGCAACGGTTATTTTCATCACCAATTCATCTATTGATCATTTAACTAAAATCACAATCACTTGACAGAACTATAAACTGACTGATTTACTAACCGACAGCTTTAACTGCACTAACCCACAGATTAAACAGACAGTAAATCACTGACCGAGCTGAATCTGAAGCCAAAAATCTGAATCGGCTGGGAGAAACGCCAACTGAGAGAAAATCCTGGTGGAAAATCACTCTGCTGTCTGTATCATATTCCTTTAACGCTTCAGCTGGGGGTTTGTAGTCTGTCTGTGCTGCTATAGTGACCCCATAGTAGCTGTCTACTGTAATATGACTGTCATACTCCTGTTTTGACTTACAGTCTGTTTGTTTTCTTTCTTTGCGCATTTGACTTTTCTAATATTTCTATAATTCCATGATTTTCATACAGTAACAGCAGTTTGTACAGAGCTTTGCATTCATTTTGTTAATCCAGTTGTGACAGGTAGTACACAAAGGTCTAGTGTCTGAGATTGTTGGCTAGTGTCTCAACCTGTGGACAAGTTCTCAGAGGCTGTGGGCTAGTGTCTGAACTTGTGGACTAGTGTCTGAGGCTGTGGACTAGTGTCTGAGGCTGTGGGCTAGTGTCTGAGGTTTTGGACTAGTGTCTGAGCCTGTGGACAGTGGACTAGTGTCTGAGGCTGTGGACGAGTGTCTGAGGTTGTGGGCTAGTGTCTGAACTTGTGGACTAGTGTCTGAGGCTGTGGACTAGTGTCTTTACCTGTGGACTAGTTCTCAGAGACTGTAAGTGTCTAAGCCTGTAGGCTACTGTCTGAGGCTGTGGGCTAGTGTCTGAACCTGTGGGCTAGTGATTTAACCTGTGGACTAGTTCTCAGGGACTGTGGGTTAGTGTCTGAGCCTGTAGACTAGCGTCTGGAACTCTGAGCTAGTCTCTCAACCTGTGAACTAGTGTCTGAGGCTGTGGGCTACTGTGTGAACATGTGGACTAGTGTCTGAGCCTTTTGGCTAGTGTCTGAGCCTTTTGGCTAGTGTCTGAACCTGTGGGCTACTGTGTGAACATGTGGACTAGTGTCTGAGCCTTTTGGCTAGTGTCTGAACCTGTGGGCTACTGTGCGAACATGTGGACTAGTCTCTGAGAGCAAAGCTGCTTTCTAAAGTTTATCGAAGGTAATCTGAGGCTTTAGCAGCCAGAGTTGGACAAATCAAGTGGGTATTTTCCAAAATGACTTTTTTTAGTATGACATTTATTTTTTCTTCACTCTTCACTCACAGTGACTAGGGAAATAAAAAATAAAGGTTTTCATACTAAGACTATAACCATGACTTGATTTGGCTAACTCAGGCTGCTGATGCCTTACATTAGCTTCTGACATATGTCATATGAACATGTGAATGTCATTTTAAGATGACGCCCATGTGAACCTGCTCTTTAACCGTTGCGTGTATGTGTGTCTACAGATGTCCAACGTTAACATGGAAGCGACCACCATCCTCCCCATCCTCAAGAAGAAACTGGCCTTTCTGTCAGGTAAAACACACACACACACACACACACACACACACACACCATGAGATAACATGTCTACATGTGTGGACTGTATAATCTCATGCAGTTTGTACAGTAATCGCATGTCTCCCCCCTCTACCGGTCTGTCTCTCTTTAGGGGGCAAAGACCGGCGCAGTGGTCTGATCCTGACTATCCCTCTCAGCTCAGATCAGACCAGCATGGAGGAGCTCAGTGCCACGCTGGACTACCTGCTCAGCATCCCCAGGTACACACACACACACACACACACACACACACACACACACACACACACACACACACACACACAGGCAGTAACATGTGTCTGTGTGCTGTGTGTTAACAGAAGACTGTTTTGTCTCATTTTTAATGCCTTTGGATATGTTTGAAGTTAACTTGTCACTGAGGATCTGCTTTATCTGTACTTTGTATCTTTGGCTCCAGAGTTAAGAATCTATCATGTTCAGCTTTACTGTAAAAAGGCTTAAAGGATGATTCCAGTGTATTGCGATGTGGGTCTTACCCGTATTGGCCCGAATATGAGACGACCCTGATTATAAGATGATCCGTCCTTTTACAACAGCTTTTTGAAGATGTCACTGTCTTCTGTCAAGCTCTTGGAGGAAGTCATTATGATTTTCACTGGTTGTTTGGATTTTTCAGTCTTTTTGAGCTCCTCATCATGACGTTCTCTGACGGCGGTAATCTGTCTCTGTTCCATTTCTGCAGTAAAGATGTCGGGAGATGCTTTCAGCTCGTTGTCACTCGTTATTACACAAGCTGTTGTAAACTCCTGTACATTAAACTGGGCTTCATAAAAACAGGCTGACTAACTCTAAAAAAAGACACACTATAAATGGACTTGAAAAACTTGCAAGCAATGTCAAGGCTACAAACGACCCATACTGCAACACTCTCCACTCTCCAAAGAATATCTGATGCCGCAAATAAATAAATGTCTTGTCCTGGAATATAATACGATCCCAACTTTTTCAAACACCATTTCCAGAAAAAAACAATGGCCAATACCATATTTTCGGGTCTTATGTTTGTAGCTTTGGATATCGTTTATATCAGTTATTGTATGATAACATTGACCTGAGAACACTGCAGCAACTTGACGAGTGCAATGTTATCATAACTGATAGAAATGATATCCCTAAGTAAGAAAATAAGACCCACATTTTAATTAACTTATTATTTAAATCCCATCTGCTGCTGCTAAAATGTTGGTGTGTGTCGTTCATAGTTTGACTGACATCCTTGTTTTATAATGAATAAAATGCTCCCGCTCTCTCTCTCAGTGACAAGTGTAAGGCTCGAGGTTTCACCGTGATCGTGGACGGACGGAAGTCTCAGTGGAACATCGTGAAGACTGTGGTGCTCATGTTGCAGGTACAAACACATATTATGGGTCCCGATAATGACAAACATGACTGCATTACTTTGTCAGGATGTTTAAAAGCTGAGGATGGCGATGCTGTTGTTGCTGTTTCAGAATGTGATTCCAGCCGAGGTGTCGCTGGTCTGCGTGGTGAAGCCAGATGAATTCTGGGATAAGAAGGTCACACACTTCTGCTTCTGGAAGGAGAAAGACCGCCTGGGCTTCGAGGTGAGGCTTGCTAAACTGCTGCAGGACAAACCTGCTTAAAGTTTCCTTTGCGCTCACTGTCACTCTCCAGCGCTGAGAGGTAACTGAAATGAGTTTGGAGCTAGAGGTTTTTGTGGATTTTGAGAATTTGAACCTTCACTTCAAATGATCAGAGGTTTTCTCAAGCTGAGGCCAAGATGAATTTTTTTTACAGACGTACATCGTCACCAGAGGATGAATCCTACTCACTTTTCCTCCAGTGCCACCATGATGTTTTGTGTGAAATGCCACGCGATTTGGCATACACATTAATGTCAGCATGGATTGTAATAACTTTTGTGGTCCCTTAAATTTTCATCCAGAACCACCATCAGATGTTAATTTGTCCCTTCAGCTTCAGCGGGACTTTGTGCTTAGTGCTAATTAGCAAATGTTAGCATGCTAACACACAAAACTAAGATGGTGAACATGGCAAATATTATACCTGCTAAACATCAGCATGTTAGCTTTGTCACTGTGAGCATGTTAGCATGCACCGCTGTGCAGAAGTACACCCTCACTGAGCCCATGGTCTTGTTACTGTATGAGCTGTGTAGTAGATGAGGGAAGTGACTGGTGGTTGTGGGACACACAACAATGGAAGAAGGGGAACTGATACTGTTATTTGTTTTCATTCACATTCTTTCGGGCTGAATCCAGGTGCCTGCTGGGAGCCGCACGGCCCAAAACGGCGTCCAGCGTTTCGAAAAACACTTATAGTATTTCAGTTTGCTCCACATTGCTGCGCATTATGATCTCTTACTTTTCTATAATCTTGTGTCATCTTGTTTGACTGTGTGTTGTATCCCCACCTCTGCCATTTGCTGAGAAACATTTGGTCCACCTTTTGGCCTCCTTTCCCCAAATACCAAAGGGTTTCGCATTATTGAAACAAACTGGTTTGTACGACTTGTTGTCGCACCATGTCTAAAGAGAAAGTGTGTAGAGCTGGTCTGTACAGCCAGAGAGGGCGAGACCAGTTTTAATTCTAACTTTGAAACAACCTCAGAGACAAACGGACCGTCTGTATTTACAGGTTTTGCTCTTGCGAGGACATTTTGGTCCAAAACACAGACACACACACACTCTTGAATTGTGTTGTTACCATATATCAAACAGAGAAACTGAGCCAGTTATGATAACCTTGAACACCATTGTCCTGCTAGTGCTGCGAGAAACCTGAGCCAGGACCAATAGAGTGTGTGTGTGTGTCTGTGTGTGTGTGTGTGTGTCTGTCTGTGTGTGTGTCTGTGTGTGTGATTTTCTGCCAGCCTCCTCCTCTATTACAACAGATGGTTTTACTGACAAGAGATCAGTAGTCACTGTGACCCAGATTTCTGCAGCCATGTTGGCTCTGCAGTTGTTGCCACGGTAACCGGAGCAAGTTGGTGGGTCTGTAGCAACTTGAAGGTTGCTGCGGATAGATAATCTATCACAGTCAATATTTAGAGTTTATTTTTTGTTAGTCAAAGTGGAGTTGTCATTGCGTGCTGAGAGCAGAGACTGTTCCTGCTGTCCCTGTCGATGCGTTCAAGGACGCTCTGACATTTAAGAGTCGGCTAATGAACAGCACAATTTTTAACACAATGTCCATGTTTGCTCACGTGAGTTCCTAAACATGTCCTAATATATTTTGAAAGAAGTCTTTGGTGCTCTGGTAAATAATGTGCTGGGTTTGAGCTTGTTAAATCTGTTCTCATCTTCTTCACTTTATTTGAATGTTTACACACTCACACACAGCTGCAGGAAGGGAGATTCCAGTGACGGTGTTGAAATGTGACTCATGTAAACTATGGGGTGTGTGTGTGTGTGTGGATGTCACAGTGGGGTGTGTGTCATACAGCTGCTCTAAAGTCTGACCTAACATTTAAATAAACACACACACACACTGAGTTGAGTCCACTTTGTCTGACAGCATCTGCTGCAGTGACAACTGGAGGACAGACTCACTACCAGCTGTCTGACTGTCCAGGTTTATTTGTAAAAGCAACCTTTCGTACAAATGCAGTTCAAAGTGTTTCAGTGAGTGATAAGAAAATACAAAAGGATAAAACATACGGTATGTAAACGTGTTTTGTTTTTCTTCATAGAAGATGGTCTTTTGTTAAACCTCAGATCAGCTCGCAGGCTGTTCATGAACACCGAACGCTCTGTGTCCACATTTAGAAAACGCTCTGGGAGGCTGAAGGACATGTTTTGTCTTGTGATCTAAGAACTCTGTTGGGTTGAGACTGAAGCAAAAGCTTCATATATAATCTGTAATCAGTGCTGGTGTAACATCTACGAAACGGTCTTAAGAATCCTAAACTTGAACTTATGAGTCAAAAAGTTCTTGGTAGAAAGAAGCTAAAAGTAACTTGAAGACGAATCTGCAGTGACTCATAACTGTAAAGAAAACAAGAACTATAATTACGTCTACCCAAAATACCCTCCCTCAAATACGGAATCAACCAATAGCGGCGCTCCAGAGGTAGCATGTCCGAGCTGCATCACAGCTTCAACGTGGCTCCTCACCTCCCTCTTGTCTCGTCCTCACGTCTTAGCTCCTCCCAGCAGGATGCAAGAGAGACATGCGAGGATGCAGAAACTGTACGTACAACACACGGGACATCATTTTGAGGAGACCGCAATTGCTTGTTACGTGCGGCATCTCAATCTGCCCACCATATTACTGCTACTCCAATTATCTCCAATTATAGATCTTTTGTGGCGTCAGGGCATCACTGAATCTGATGTAATAACTCCAATAGACAATTAATATCAGTTAGCAGAACTGATGTGAGGGAGCAATTAAATCAGCAACAAATGCTCTAAATAAAACCCACAATTAGTCTGTGAAAGGCTGCAGGTGCAGTAAGTCTGTCCTGGGGCTGATTAATAATGAGGAATAATTAATAACAACTGCGACTGTGCAGCTTTTCAGAACAATTATTGGGCTTATTTCTTTCCTAAATGAACTTGGAATGAAAAATAAAGATAAAAATGAAAATAAAGAGAAGCCTTTAGACTAATGAAGAAAAAGAAGACAGTATTTTTATGATTTATTCATGATTTGGATTACTCATGCATCTTATAATTATTAATAATTGTTCCTGGCCTCCATTGGGGCTGATAATTCCTGTTTCCTTGAGATTGTCCTCTAGCAATATGCAACAATATTAATATTACAGTTTCCACAGCAGATTCTGATTGAAGGGGTAAAAAACCTGCATCCATTTGGAGGTGTTTTACCTGCTCTCTCCTCTCTGCTCTCTCCTCATCTCTTTGTCTCATCGTCTCCTCGAGACACGTTGAAGGTTTTGGAACATCCTTGATTCTGGCCGACCTCGCTCGGTTTTTGGGTCACTGGCTGGAGGACGGAGAAGCGAGGATAATTTGCAGAATGAAAAGCAACCATTGTCACGATTATAACTACCCCATCATTCATTGTATCCAACATTATATATGCTTATTGAAACATGCAAGAAGAAAGCTTATAAAATATATTCCCCAAATCAATGTATGCTGTTTGAGCACATATGAACCACTTGAAGAGAGAATTATTTGTGCAGGTCCTACAAAATGTTTGTTTGTGAACCAAATAGATTAGAGTTCAATTGTATGTGTTTTTGAAGGAGCGAACACGGGCATCTCTTATCAATGAACTGCTGCCTGTAAATGAACTCAGGTGTGTCGGCCAAACTACAAAATGAAACTCTTTGTTGATGTCTGATTAACATTGAATGCCGGTCTCTGTGCTTCCTGTCAGGTGATCCTGGTTTCGGCCAATAAATTGACTCGTTACATTGAACCCTGTCAGCTGACGGACGATTTTGGGGGAAGTCTGGACTACGACCACAGCGACTGGCTCAACAAGCGACTGGTCACTATTTTATTTTTAAAAATTCATGTATTTCATATCTTTACGACTTTAAAATGCTTGTTGCCATGGTAACCGGGTGCCAGGTCTGAGCGCATATGTTTTTATTTTGTCATTGTTTGCAGGTTTTTGAGAAGTTCACCAAGGAGTCGACGTCACTGCTGGACGAGCTGTCGATCATCAACGACACTGACAAGAGCAGCTCGGTGGAAAAGGACAAGTACGTACACACACACACACACACACACACACACACACACACACACACACACACACACACACACACACACAGCTACAGTTTAAAGTGCACTTGAAGTAGACCCATGAAATCCAGAGCTGTGTGTCTCTCTGTCCTCTGCAGATCAGCTGACTGTGCCCTCCTGCCGTCCTTTGACCCCGAGACTGTCCTTCAGACCGGTAAACATCATCTGATCTCATTGAAGCACCTTTTACGCTAAAAAGCCTTCAACTTTAGAAAATATTGATTCATGTAACTCAGACTGCTGAAGCCTCATATTAGCTTCAGATAAACGTTTGAATATATTTTTGTACAAAATGAGGACTGTGGATTTTGTCCCCCGTCACTTACATTCAAAGCACATTTAAGAGGCACCTGACTATTGTTTTAAGACTGACAAACCTATCCTTTAAGATCACTGTAATAAGTTTCTCACATAAGTATCATCTCCTATGCTCTCAAAGAAAATAAAACAGTTTAATTAAAAAAAACTGTGAATGAGCTGATGTTTATGTTGTTTTCCCCCCTCGCAGTGTAGTGTAAAAGAAGTACAGCTCATACAGTCAAAATAATAACCCAACCAGCCCTTTTTTACCTTCTTACTTTCTTACTGTGTACGTGACTGCTCTCACTCGTGGCCGTGAGCTCTGCGTTGTGACTGAAAGACTGTAATCGTGGATCCAAGCAGCCAGACTTAAGTTTCCTTGGCAGGGTGTCTGGGCTCACCCTGACCTGGAGGATGTGGGTGGGGAGAAGGTTTAGTCCTGGAGCTAAATAGACACTGAGATTGGATGAATGATGGATGGATGGCTGTGTTCACTGTACTGAGCAGCCTGTGTCTGTGTGTGTTGGGAAGAGGTGAAAGGAGTCTTTGTTTGTGGTACCACCCTCCTCCCTCTACCAGCTCCTTTCATAATGTGACAGCATGTAAACAAACACTGATGTATTATTGTTTCAGATGCTTTTATAACCGCCTTTTAAATCTCAACCCACCCCTCTCTCTTGCCTCTCTCTCTTCTGTCTGCAGGTCATGAGCTGCTGTCGGAGCTGCAGCAGCGCCGCTTTAACGGCTCAGAGGGAGGAGGAGGAGGACAGGGAGGTGAGGAAGCAGCTGTCCAGGTGTTGCTGTGCTGGTCCAGCTCAGACTGATGGGTGGATAGATGGATAGAGGGATGAATGAACGAAGGGATCTGTATTGTTTTGCGCTGATTTATTTCTGAGTCATTCAGTTGTACTACGTAGGATACAACAGTATGACGTATATAAGGGTACCACCTAGCCTGCTAGAGTTCTAGGAACTGTATAAGGATACCGAATTGGGTAACCTGAAATTTAACACCAGAAGTGAGTCAGCAGAGCATAAGCATGACCAAAGCGTCCATTAATTCAATCCACAGTGACCTCTTACAGCATCTCTGTCCTCAGAGGCAGCACAAAGTTACATCAGAAATTTACTGGACAAAAAGAATCCAGCACATCCACTGAGAAGTATTTCCACACTGTGTAGAAGCCGGCCCTGAATGCTAATATATCACAGTTTAGGTAGCGGCTCTGTCCTGCCGTATTAGAGTTGGGAAAGTTTAGACTCCAGCAGCGCCTGCCAAACTTGTTATCCGAGACAGCGCTTGGATTGCCAAGCTCATCGGTTAGCCCTCCTCCTAAAGGCCTTTTCTCTGGTAACGTTGAAAGTGTAAATGCACTGTTTAAAAATACAAACTATGTGAGCTAAGCAGCCAAACAGTATTACTCTGTAATACAAGAACCGATGCTGTTTCTTAATTTCCATGTCTTCTACATGGATCATCAACTGGTAATGGATAATGACTTTTTACCTGAGACCTGTCAGCTTTAGCCTCTGACCTCTGACCTCCAGGTCCAGCCTGGTGTCCCATGGAGGAGGAGCTGCTGGCTCAGCCTCAGGTGATGAAGCTGCTGGACTCACTCAGAGAGCAGTACACCAGATACCAGGAGCTCTGCAGGCAGCGAAACAAACGCACCCAGCTAGACGAGATCCATGCCAAGGTCATGCAGGTAACACAGAGACGCGCGCACGCACACACACACACACACACACACACACACACACACACACACACACACACACACATATATATATTCTTTGACAATCACGTCTTTGACCTTTTACCCTCAGTGTCAGTGAGCACGTCAGTAGAAGTAGACTCTACTGGGGTTCCTGCAGCCACAGGGGCTGATGGGTAACACCACTGTCTTGGAGATGAGCCTGGGGTTGCCATGGTAACCGCAACATGTCGGTCACTAGCCTGGAGGATTTGAGGTGGTGGGGGGGTTGGCTGGCCTACTTCTGGATCGAACTGCGTGTGTGTTTGCTCTTTAAGGCATCACTGACCTGATAAATACAATTAAGTCATTATACACACATCTGGATAGACACTTCCAGATGTTACTGAACTGTATAGTACTATGGTGAACATTGCAACTTCAACTCATAACAAAATCATAATCCCTGCATATGATTTTATTTTTTAATAGACAAAAATATACATATATAAATATGAATGTCCACAAAATATTAGGTCACTACCAAACAAGGCACACTCGCAGAGTTTCCACAATAGTTGTAATTTACATTGTAAATATTGTAAAAAATAATAAATAATATTTTCATTAAATAAAATTAGTAAATTATTTTAAAAAAGCATAAAAAAGATACACAAGGATTTGCCTCAGGGGGTGTAAAGTGGGCCCCTCCACTGATTTTACACATGAAGCTCGGTTTATGATCATGTCAACAGGGTTATCTCGGACTGGACTTGAGACTTCACATTTTGAACAGGACATGGAGTTGGAAAGATGTGGGCATTTAGCAGGCAGAGAGGGTCTATCGAAAGACACACTGAGTTGCATTATGGTGAATGTAAGACCCAGTGTTTTTGGAGACTGACTCAAAAGTGGGGACTAAAAGTCCTCTGCTGCTTCGATTTTTTAAAAAATATGTTTCTTTTGTCTCCTCCAACTTAATGAAAGAGCAATGCTAAATCACTGAAGTAGACAATTCACAATTCAGTTATACTTTGATGAGGTCTGCATCAATTCTCAGTTATACCCTTTCTATTTCAATTGACTCATAACATGTAAATATATCTGTATTGCATATCAAAGAAAATACACAGTGGATGAAGTGATTTTAATACAAACTGCTTATATGAGAAAATATTTATGGAGAAACTCTTGCTATGATATTAGGTGATATCTTGTTGCGTGTGAACGCCATCACAGAGACAAGTAGAGTCTGAGAGCCCCCTGCTGGTCGCTCTGCTGCACTGCAGCTCAGAGACTCGCTGAGACTGAAAGAGACCCTCACAAACAACAATATGTCTCCCAGTCAAACTTTTTCACAGCAGACATTTAGCTAACATTGTCTATGGATAAAATGAATGGGACTTTTACCTCTGGAATCAGCTCCTCCAACGTCCTCCCTCTTCTCCCTCTACAGGACATCACTAAGTCTGTATTTTGCGTTTTCTCCCTCTCTTTCTCTCAGGTGGTCACCTGGCTGCAGGGTCCAGGTTCAGAGCTGTTGAAGACTCAGCAGGCGATCGGAGACTCGAGTCGATCGGCCCAGGCCCTGCAGCAGAAACACGAGGAGATCGAGAGCCAGCACAGTGTAATGCAACACATTGAACACACACACACACACACACACGTCATCAAACAGATCTGACTGGAGTTTTTCCTTTGATGCTTCAATTCTGATGTCTGTAGTTTGATCATGAAAGGTCAGAAGAAGACCCCATAAACAAATTCACTGTCATTCACTCTTACAACACTTGTTATCATGTTATGATCACTGCAGTGGCTTAGACTCAGATTGTCACTCAGAGCAATCGGTACAGTACGGACAACACCTGCACAAATTGATTTAAAAAGAACAGCAGGTTTAAGAACGATTAAGAATGGTGACGTCATCTTCCTTGTTGTTGAAAGCCAATTAAGTTCGGCATCCTGGGAAACACACTTATTGGCTTTCTAGCCGAGAGTTAGATGAGAAGACCAATACCACTTTCATATCTGTACGTTGAATATAAAGCCACAGCCATGGTTAGGTTAGCTTAGCTTAGCATAAAAACTGGAAACAGCTAGCCTGGCTCTGTCCAAAGGTAACAAAATCCACAAAATGTGTCGCAGGATTATGACCACTTCTTTGCTGTTTCTCCGTGTCCTGTCCAGTAATGCTAAGATAAGCTCAGGATATTGGATAATACAATTCAACATCACCACAAACTAGTCTTTTAAGAAGTTTTAAGAATCAACACCTCTCTAACACAGTTTCAACACAAAGTGAACATTATAACCTTCATGAAGGCGGCAGTTTTTATTGCAGGGGCGTTGTATTAAACTGTTTTAGTTTGGTGTACCTAAATAAACCTGGCAGCGGACTGTGTGTTAGTTTAGTATTCCGTCAGTGCACTATGGAGAACGAAGCCATTTTAGTTACACTGGTGGTAAATGTGGGCTGATTGTGTGTCTGTGTGTGTGTGTGTGTACAGGAGTGGTTTGCGGTGTACGTGGAGTTGAACCAGCAGATCGCTGCCTTGCTCAGTGCCGGGGAGGAGGAGGAAGTGGTGGAGCTGAAGGCGCTGCAGCAACAGCTGAGCGACGTCTGCTACCAACAGGCGGCTCAGCTGGAGGGCCGACAGAACACCCTGCAGGCGGCGCAGGGCTTCCACAGCACCACGCAGGAGGTAACACACATGCATGCACGCACACGCACACACACACACACACACACACACACACACACACACACACAGTATCAGCTGCTGTTCGTGCTGGATGGAAAAAGCCCTGTGTTTCAAAAAACACAAGGGCTGTTTTCAGTTTCATCTTTGTGCATTCAGTACAGAGGTAGGTCCAGGATGTGTTTAGCCTAGCTTAGCACAAAGACTGTAGGCAGGGGGAAACTGCTAGCCTTGCCCATCAAAAGAGACAAAATTTGAATTTTTGCAGCTCTTCAGGAGGCAAACTGATGGATCAACTGTTCACAAACCAAAAAACTAAAACCAGAAGAATCCAGGGTGAAGCCGATTGTGGGCAAGTGGCCATGAATCAAAGCTTTGTGTCTGTCTCTGCAGTTGTCCCAGCAGTTGGACGGTCTGCTGGGCATGCTCTGTGCTGACGTGGCTCCAGCTGACGGAGCTTCGATTCAACAAAACCTCAAACTGTTGGAGGAGAAGCTTCAGACTGTCGGTTCGTGCTCTTAAAGATAAATGTTGTGATTTTCCTTTTTTATGGCGTTAATTAAGCATGCACACCCACATCTTTTAGACCCAAGCAGTGACACATTGTTAATTGATGGGAGTAGGAAAGTCCCTCTGTGACATTAACCGTCTCCCCTCCGTGCAGAGGCAGGTCTCGCTTCTCTGCGTCAGAAGGGGGCGCTGTTGCTGGAGCAGATGTGCAGCCAGCCGCCATGGCCGCTGGACGAAACGGAGAGTCCAGCTGGAGAACAGCAGGACAACGTTCAGCACATCCAGGCTGTGATGGAGGAGATGCAGCTCCGCAAGCAGAGGTAACTTTCTTCCTTTTCTTTTCACAGCAAGTTAGACCACGAGTCTACAACACGGGTCAGATATTCATCCTGATCTCATTCCTGCTCCTCAGAGGATGAACTGTTTAAATTTGACCTCCTGTCCACTCCACGCTGATATTTAGGTTATTGAATGAAGCCTTTAACTCTGTGTGTGTGTGTGTGTGTGTGTGTGTGTGTGTGTGTGTGTGTGTGTGTTTTGCAGGTGTGAGGACATGGTGGACGTGAGGAGGCTGAAGATGCTGCAGATGGTCCAACTGTTCAAATGTGAAGAGGATGCTTTACAGGTAGGACCAACAACGACACACAGAAACACACACGCACACACACACACACACAATACTGTATTGATGAGATGATGATCTTTGTGTGTGTATGTGTGTGTGTGTGTGTGTGTGTGTGTGTGTGTGTGTTCAGGCAGTGGAGTGGCTTGGCGAGCTGTTGGACGCCCTGTTGAAGACTCACGTCAGACTGGGTGATGAGTCTCAGGAGACCAGGACCATGTTGGACAAACACAGGAAGTTTGTGGACGTCGCTCAGGTGAGACTTTTCCAGACTACTCATTGTCATTTCAACTATTGTTCATATGAAACATATTGATTAGAGCAACTTTGAATAGTAGTTCACACCCACAATTAACAATTTTACTGTCGTAGCTTATTATGATGCAATTGTTCAACATTGTCATCAAACAAAATCTGTCACGAGACGAGATGCTGATCCAGTTCAGCCGGTCCTAGTACCAAAGCATTTATCCAGCTTTCACTGTGCCCCCATGTTGAGATCCACTGCTCCACACAGACAAACTGACTGCAAAGTTACAAAGCTATCAAAACTGCAAAATTACAACATTAAATTGTCCACATCCATGCTGTACAACTTCATTCTGTACCAAAGTGACCAACATTCCCCAGAGCCATGCAACTTTAAGAGACGAGGAAGGGCGAAATACTCGTGAAAACAAAACAATAACAGACAGACTAACAATAACTCTGTCTCTCTGTTTGTCTCTTCCTTCAGAGCACCTATGATTACGGCCGTCAGCTGCTGCAGGCGACCGTCGTCCTCTGTCAGTCTCTGCGATGTACGACGCGCTCGTCCGGAGACACTCTGCCGAGACTCAACCGAGTCTGGAAACAGTTCAGCGTCAGCGGGGAGGAGAGACAACAGAGACTGGAGCTGGCTCTGAGCTTCCACACTGCCGCCGAGAGGGTAAGACAGGCTGAAAGAGAGAGAGACCTCCCTGTGCCACGTGTCAGGTGTTGCAGCAGCTGTGTGTGGATGCAGAGGCCGGAGCTCGATCTGTGCATCGGCAGGCCGATATTATCACCTGATGTTGGGTAGATAGTAACAATGGCAGTCGGCTCACGTGTCGGTGCGCTTGTAGAAGCAGCTGACGAACTCTCGCACACCATTGCAGCCGCACAGGTGTCGAAAGTACAAATTTACCTTCAGTACATGTTTTACTGTCTTTCAGGTGTTACAGCAGGAATGTGTGGACGCGGAGTCTCTGGATGAAGTCGACTCTTCGGGGAAAACTCTGCTGGACAAACTGACCATGCCTGTTATCTTCCCTGATGGGTACGTATACACACACACACAAATCTGTTTTTGTCACTTTGGAGGACACTGCACTGATATACATTCCCTGGAGACTTACACTACATGCCTCACTCCAGTCCTATACTTCAACATGGCCACTTGGGGGCAGCAGAAACGAGCTGTGAACACAAGACTGACCTATCATCTCTAAAGTTGATATGGTGAACTTGTTATTTACACATCCAGCAGATATTCAGGGCGACATTAGCACTCAGCCTGAGTTGTGTGTCTGGCTGCCTGGCAAATGTCCAATTTTCACTCTCTTTCAACTGTGTTTTTTGGTCTCTAACAACTCCTGAGAAAGACATCTGGCTCTTTAGCTGCTAAATGCTCAACTTTCTTCACCAGCTTCACTAAATTGATTGTTTGCCATGTGGTGTACAGTGGGTTTTTAGAGCTTTATAACTGAAAACAGCTGCTATGAGAGTGGTGAGACATATCTGTCTCTCTCCCCTTGTTTCCTGTCTGCCTCTTCATGATGGACTGTCAAATAAAGGTGCTGTAAAGCTCTATAGAGTCATGATCCATTGTTAATCTGAACATATTGATTTACCACACTGTGATAAATGCAAGTACACACATAAACTTCATATAATACAAACTCCTAACTCGAATTGTTGTTGCTTCAGGAGCGAGCAGTACTTTGGGAGCCCCAGCGACACGGCAGTGGCAGCCGAGGCCGTCAGAGAGCGCCTCCTGCTGGTGGAGGAGCGGCGGCTGCAGCTGCAGGAGGCGGGGATTCATAATGACGAGGAGGAGGAAGAGGAGGTGCTAAACGGGCAAGAGGCACGGCTAGACGTGATCGGAGAGGAACTGAGCGAGAAAGAGGAGCAAGATGAGGAGGAAGAGGAGGAGGAGGAGGCGGGGCAACAGGAGGAAGACTTAGAGAGGGCTACGCAGGACTGCTAATGGATCACTGATGACGTTAAACCGAGCAGCCTTAATGAAGCTCGTTAACGAAGGGCTGCTGATTTTAATTTCCACCGAAAACCTCCGATGTGTTCTCCCCGAGCCACGAAAGCCCCCGATTGGTTGCTTCTGTCTCACTGCAGCAGTAGGTTATTCTTACGGATGGTATTTCTTTACATTAAGACTACGTTTTCCATCAGCCTCACTGCTTATCCTCCCTGAAAGAGGACAAACATGTTGGATGTGGTGTGACTGTTTGCTCCGGAGTTACAGCGCCCTCTAACTGTTTTTCTGCCGTTAAGTGATCCAGCAGATTTCCATCCAAATGTGACCCGCTGGACCACAAGTGTAAAATACTGGAACTTAGTATTTACTGGAATTATTAATATTCATGTCATGGATTATCTGTTGATGACGATCGACTGTAAAGTAACCAGTTTGGATAAGAATACTCCTAATACCTACCTAATGCCGCCTCCTCTTTCCCAGCATGCCACTTGTTCTCCTAAGTGGGCCGAGCTTCCATGGTGCTAACATGGCTAACAAGGTTTCTGTCTGTGCCTCCTCCGACTTCCCACTAGATGTTACGTTTCGTTAGTGTTATTTCAACATCTGCTGAGTCATCGGCAGCTCCCACACACTCAGCGCTGTGTTCGTCCTGCTTTATACAAAGGAGGGGGGGCTAGTCTGTGATTTGTGGGTCTAAATGTGCTGATAGCAAATGATCAGACTATCAAAACTCACAGAAATGAGTAATGCCGTGTGGCCTCAGCAACCCGTATGTTACTCTGAGCGCTGAGTTCACAGATAGTGGGTTCAAAAAAAGTGCTATAACAAACTATTGTAGTGCCTCCCCACACAGATGTTGCTCTGATCAAATTACAGCACAGGCGTTGTCAGTTGGTACCAACACTTTGCGATCAATTTCTGCACTAACGTTGCAGAAAAGTTAAAACAACTTAAATCTGTTCTTTTTGGTTCGTAGCCCAGGAGGTGTCATGGGAAGAAAAAAAAACTAATTTGTGCTCACAATTTAATAATTTCACAAATCATCAGCGTCATGCCGTTAGTCTTGTCTTGTGTGTAACCTTCACACTTGGGACTGTTGGACTGATGTGGATTCAGGTTTTGAATTATTACATTTTGCGCACAAATTATTATTATTTCTTTTTAGACACCTCCATATTTTGGCAATTACAGATTTGACCAATTAAATACACAAGTGGAAACACACACCAAGGAAAGACGTTTCTTGGTGACTGCGGGACTTCTAGTCAACATAGTTGTAACATTAATGCACCCATGATGCTTTCGTCTTTCAAGGACCCAGATGCTCCGACCACTCCGCTGCTCTAAACAAACCCTCTGCCTTCATGATGGATGTCAGACCCGGGCTGCTTGCTCTGGTCCAGATTGACCACAGGGACTGAGGTGACCTCTGACGGCAGTCCAGTGGTACACACTGGAAGCTCTGGGCCTGGTGGTCATTTTCCCGACATGGTAACGTCAGGACCCTAACCCTAACAGGACAGATTCCTTTTTTTATTTATTTGACTTTTTTTCTCCAAGCAAACCTCGCTGTAATTGGTTGGTATTTTTGACCAATAACTGCTGCTGTAAGTGTAACCGCTAAATACTGTGTCTTGCTTTGTGTCCTCTCTCCGTCCAATGACATCATCCTCTAAATAAAGAAGCGTTTTGAAGTTATTTGTCTGCTTTTTTCTTTAAGAATAAAAGAAAGAAAATTGGTTACATCAACAAAATAGAATAATTATAAAACATGAAAAGAAAATGGCTGCCTGACACCAGGTAAGTTACCTGTTTACTCATTTTGTTTAGATGTACTTCAGGATGTTGGTCTGCTTTCTGCTGTAATCTGAACTTTTAAATGTCATATATATGACACCTAGTTTCCGTAATCAGGGTAAGAGAAACCATATTGACCATATTCAAAAAAACACCCGCGAGCTAAAACTGACTCTGACTGAGTGGCTGGGCCATTTGTTATGAAGAGAAGAAAGCCTAACACTTCGGCCACACACTGAGGGAGACACTATTGTAATAAAAATACTTTATTCAGTCAACCTGGTTCATGTAGGTAGAAGCTGACCTGCCCACAGTCACTCATTCTAATACAAACACACAACTACTGTGTATGTTTTCAAATGAAGTTTATTTAAAAAATGTTTTTCACGACTTAACATGGAAATATTTGAATGTATTATTCTGTTCCTTAAATAGATGACATCATTACATAATACCATATATGCTTACATTAGTACACTCATAACAACATTTTATACACTGCAAGTCATGAAGCCAGCAGCAGTACCCTTTTAAGCTATTTCTTGTTGATGTAACAGCTACCACTAGAGGGCGACTCTACAACTTCACCCACGCCTTAAATTTTAACACCTAAACTCTCATTCAAAATGACTGTCATTGTCATTTCAAGGCAACATCCTTCAACTCCTGGATGACAAACGTATTTATATGTTCACAATGTTGACAAACTAAGTTGAAAATAAGTTAAGTAACCTTGTTAAACTGTCAAATGTACTGAAACTATTTATTTTGCCATCTCCCAGGAGCCTGAGTGGATGCCTCGGTTGTGGTGTCTGTTGATGGAGCAGCACTACAGAGGTGACATGATGCACAAGGTGAGGGACATCTTTAAAATGTTCGTTAACAGCGCAGGTCATCGCCGGGTCTCCTTATCCAAAAGGTCTTTGGCCTCGTTGATCTTGGCGGCGAGATACGGTGACCCACCTGCACACACGCACACAAGGTTTAGCCTGATCTGTGATCACTCCTTTAACTTTTTTGAACATCATTTAACGTTAATAATGGGTTCCATGGGGATTCTTCCGGAAAATTAGGAAAATTCTGATTCATTTATCATCCTGCGCTGCAGTCTTATAGACATCTTACTTTTGTCTTTGTCACTTTGAGGGTCAGAGTTTAGGCTCACCTTTATCTGGATGGTTCAGGATCATGATCCTCCGATGGGCCTCACGTAACTTGGCCTTAGTGCTGGTTGGACTGGACATGAAACAAATAGTACATCCACGTGAGCAATCATAACGTTCCTCTGAGCAGTGAGAGACACACACTGAAGGAAAGTACAGAAATATTAACTACAACACATCCAATTATTACCTGATGCCAAGAACGAGGCTGGCCTCTCGTTTGGACATCTTCTGCTCAAAACCTCCTTTGTAATATGATGAGAAAGCCTGTGGTGACAGAAAAGGATTACAGGCTTGATTCTCAATAGTATGAACTTAACTGGTTCATTTGTATTTTGTTTGTTTTATTTGTTAGTCTGTACTATTTTCCGACATAATCAGAGAATGTGAAACAATGCCAGGGTTTTCTCAGTACAGCTAAATCTATCAAACTGAAAAGTAAGATGTAAAATTTAGCACGATAGGACTAGATATGAACATCACGGCAGATGCATAGGAGGTGAATTACTCACTGATGATGGCATCTTCTTGACAGTTTCAGAGAAGACTTGTCCAAGAGGCTTCCACAGCTGGAATGCATAACGGCCTGCGGATCAAACACAAGACACATGAAACAGTTTCAAACCAAATACATTTCCAAATGAAAAGCGAGCAAACAAAAAGCAAAGTAGTGAAAACGTCTCTCACGAAAGAGTGAATGTAAAAATAATAATAAGAATACTGCAATACTGAAAAAGAATACTATACATGTACATCCAGATAATATTATCATGGCAAATCACTGATCTGGTATCAAACTCTTACCTGCAAAACCTGCAGCAGCCACACCAAGACCGACTGCAATCAGAGTCCCTCCCTGTCACCAAAAACAAAACATGCAGCAGTTACCACACTGGGTTAGACGGGTCATATAACACAGTTACTTACTTACTGATCCACGGTGCACAGAGCTGCAAGTCAATCTCCACAAAAAAACCTGGCTGTTTGATACCTGTTTGCCAGTGATTTGTCTGATGTTGTCCAATAGTGATCATTTGTGGAAAAGAGAAGTAAAAAGTAGTAAATGTTAAAGAGTACGTCCGTAAGTCAATAGACGGAGTTCCACAGCAACAACACACTGGCTAAATTCTAAACAAAGTTTTCCAAAAAGGTGTTTCTATCCCAGTCAGCTCATCTTCTTCTACATTCGAAGTAGTAAAAGCTCATCTATCCACTGCAAAATGAGCACCTTATGTGATATGGATATAACCGATTGTCTGAACATTTGCATGTATTGTCACAAGAGGTCCTGACATTGTGGTTTAACCTGCAACAGAATTATACAATCGCGTTAATTCATTAATTAGTAAGGTTACTGTCCATATATCCTTGATGATTTTAAGGGCTCTTTTGTCAGACTGATCATCTAGCTATAGATTGTGTTGTGTTAGCATAAATGTAAATCTAAACTTATAGACATCACGTCTTTAGGTTTCCCACTTGTGACTAGCTAAGTTCGTTAAGTTGCAATGAATATTCATGTTTGGTTTAACTGCCTCCTGCGGTTTAAACGGTCGCGAGTTACTAAAATATTTACCAAGTTGTCCAGAAAGCTAACGTATGTCGAACCACTGGTTAGCGTTACAGGAAAAACCAATCCCCAGTGTTTACTTTAGCTAGTTAGTTCGCTAGCTAAAGGAAGAGCAATGACGTTACGTTACGTTAGCGGTCATTCAGGTTACCCAACACGCTTTAGCAGATAAAACCCAGCCTGGTTTAGTTTGACTAACTCCACAGATGTCTTCAGTGTAAAAAACAGATTCTTACCAGCCGCCTGTCTATATCTGCGTCACTCCTCACGCTTGTTTTTGGAGTATATTCAGCATGTCGCATCATGTCATCCATGGTCACCCCACCGGGCTTCGCCATGTTGCCTCAGCTACGAATGTTAAAATCACCGTGGTAACCCGCAGCATATCCGGTTATAACTTTCAAAATAAAAGTAAACGACCGATGATTTCCTATCCAGTTTGCGGCATCTCGTGGATCTTCTGAAGCGCAACACAATCTCACTGAGCGCGTCTTTCATCAATAAGAAACGTGTCAAAAAACTCAATAAATTACTTATTGATAACTGACTTAATTTTAATTCACTTTCCATCTGTTTTCTTGATGAACATATTAGTGCCTCAGGCTAATCCTGCAAATGTTATCAAGGATTAAACAGATTCATTTCTGAATGGAGGAAAAAAGAAAGCCACTCTTGATTATTGACCTTGAACCTTGAAATTAGTTCTGTCAACTTGAAAATTTATCCCATCTGAAATCATTATTTTCTTTTAATCAATTCACAGAAACAATAGATTTTGAATTGAAAGAAACTATATCTGTACCTTCTTTTGAGGACCTAAACAACTTTATGTCTCTTGACAAAATAATCTCAGTTTAAGATCTGTTCTGGAGCTTTCAATCATATCATATAATCTTACTCAGCATGCCCGGTTGTCATGGCATTGCAGATGTTCAAATTTCTATTCTATTCTGAACACTTTGTCCATATATGTATAAGCATTAAGTCTCAAATCAAACTCTAATTAAACCTGAGTTTTGTCAACTGCTGTTTGTTCAAGACTGAACTGAAAAGCTATGCTTTTGTGTAACTGATATTCACTGTGATTTTCAAAAAAGTTTGTTAGGAGGATTGCTGAATTCATTCTGATTCAATCTAGAATAAACTGTTGTTGTTTCATGTTTGAGCCACTAGATGGAGCCATTGAGAAGTGAACCATGTGTTGCTATAAAATGTGTTTGTGTGTTGGACAGACTACGAATGACTGAAGAATATTAGATAAATATTGAATTTATTGGGTTGTACTGGAAGTTAGCAATATTCAGTGTCATGTTTACATGTGTTTGCATTTGTGCTTGTGTTGTTTTATTTGCTTTAATTTTGTATTTGCATATTTGTTTATATTTGCTTGTGTTACTTTATTATGCTTTATTTGTGTTTTCTTGTTGCATCAGTTACATCTGTGTTTGGTTGTATGTTATATGTTGTTATTTATATTTGCTTGTATCTTTTTTCTCATACTCGTGTGTCTTGATATGTGTTTGTATTTGTGTTGCTCTTTGTACTTGTATCTGTGTGTGTGTGTGTGTGTGTGTGTGTGTGTGTGTGTGTGTGTGTGTGTGTGTGTTTGTACAGGTGTACTTTGTGGCCCTTGTGGACCCTCGACATGATTAGGGGTCCAGCAGGAGTCTCGGAGCAGGGAGCAGCAGCACAGAGGAGCTGATGGAGTCCTGAGCCTGGAGCTGCTTTCTATTGTCCCCGGTAATTGGATTTGGTCTGGGAGGAGAGATGGCTGCCAGTGAGAGGCTACGATCATTAGGTGTGAATGAGACGTGTGGTGCCAGGGCTGAACACATACACACACACACACACACACACACACACACACACACACACACACACACACACACAGATTGGTATTGTGCTGTTCAATGGACACTAAATACACACACACATGTGTCTGGGATAAATTTGAAATAGCTGTTATCATGTCAAACACCGTGTGTTTTCAGATCGTTTTCTAAATGCTCACCTCGATACTGAACCATTAAAACAAACAGCAGGATGGTTGACAACAGCTAAATCTCTTCTTCTTCATCCCCTTACAGTAATCTGCCATAATGATATAGCCAAACACACAAGAGGGATGTTTCATGAAGCAAGATTACCAGTTAAGGCCGTCGTTTTTGTAGGAAACTCAGTTTAAATAAGTCTGACCTAAGTTACCATGAAAAGTTATTCCAATGAAGTAGTCTGGTCCTGGTCAGGTTTTCAGGTTTAACAATCTGTCAGTCTAAAAGTTGTCTTTGTTTTATGGCAGTGGTTTGTTCATTTTTTCTCTATTGTCAGATTGCCACAGGGGGCATAGACTGGACCTATTGTAAATGCATTAGTTTGTCCTTTGTCCCTTCGCTTACCTGTTATCACAATCTGAAAGTTTACAACTCTGTTTGGATGTGTCTTTCATACACCTGTGTGAAATTACAGGTAGGTTATAGTCTTGATTGTACAGTGGCTGAAGATGCTCAATGCATTGCATCTTAAAGGGGAATTCGACTGATATCACACATCAAAGTCGGAATACTGCATTTGTGGAAAAAGTAGTATAAAGCCGTTTGTGGCTCCAGAGGGAGCTGCATGAAGTCTGATAAATGTCCTCAAGTGACATCACTTCAGTCAGCGCCGTTTGGGGCTGAAGACTACAAGTTTGAAAATGAATAAAATCTGGGGGTGTGGAGTTAGAAAGAAGTGAGCTTGCAAAGCAATGACTGTAGATGTTTGTCCCCCATCACTTACATTGAAAGCCCATTTAAGAAAGAATCTTTTAATGGCCAGTATGAACCGGAGAAATAATTAGAGCAAGCAAACCTATTTCAATGTTCACATGGGCACCTGACTAGCATTTTAAGACAGACTTGAAAAATTTGGGGTGAAAAACACTTAGTAGTGTTTCAATGATTGCCCCTGTTAATCCTCTCAGTTCATTTGAAGATGTGTAATGCAGCAGCACACATGTTGCATTAGAGGTGAGCAGAGTATTTGCATATTAAAAAATCAACCTGTGTTTTTGTGTGTGTGCATAGTCCGACTTAATGTCAGCGAGGGAGAAACATTTATTGAACACACACATACACACGCAGTGTTTCCATGGGAACCAAGCAGCCACTCTGCTCTTCAATAGCGGGTGAGTGAGTTGAGGTAGATGGCTATTGTGTTGTGTGTGTTTCGGGGGTCGGGGTGGCGGTTCGAGAGGGGTTGGGGGGGCAATATTAAACAACGCACTAGGCAGATGAAAGCACTGCACATCCTTAAATCTAATCATAATTTAGTCATCACTCGAAGATGGTATGATCAAAATAAAACAGGAAATAGGCAAGACTGACAGGACAGAGACAGACCTGAGTGCATGAGTCAAGGGAAGGGGGGCGTGAGATTGCTGTTAGATGGAAAATGATGGAGCCACATGGACAGAGATGGTCTTATTCCTAAAGTTGATGCTTATTTGTTCCATCAATCCCCATATCCAGGCACAGGCACTTATCCTGAAAGGGTTTCTAAAGTTCAGATGCAGCTACACAAAGC
This sequence comes from Enoplosus armatus, assembly GCF_043641665.1. Classification (NCBI taxonomy): domain Eukaryota; kingdom Metazoa; phylum Chordata; class Actinopteri; order Centrarchiformes; family Enoplosidae; genus Enoplosus; species Enoplosus armatus. The sequence goes on along the minus strand of NC_092190.1, from coordinate 6,923,196 downwards.
TGCAAAGATAGTGGACTAAGTCATAACCACCACTAACTGGATTTCCATTCATTCTTTTTTTTTATGTGAAATTATGACAAAAGCTGAATGGAAATGGTTATAAAAAAAGGCAGAAATATAATAACATTTTCTTCAATAAACATTTTTTTTTATTTTGTGTTGGATAGAATTCATGTCAAACACTGTAATAAGATGTTCCTGTCTTCATTTATGTTTCCAGAATTAATACATTCTGAAAAGAAAAGAAAAGTCAGAAGATTTATATTGGACAATTATCCTGCAACAATGCTGCAGAGAGAGTAACATAGTAAATCCCATTAGGGCGGACTGGCCCTCCTCTCCTTCACTGGGGAAAACTTTTGAAACAAATTCAGACAAAGAGCATTCAGAGAAAGGAGGAGGAGGAGGTCCAACTGGGGTTTTCTTCAAATGGGCTTTTGAGAGCTGATGATTTTTCTTGGATTGGAGCTCCTGATAATCAGTAATTTTACTCTAATTTACCCTTCCTAACAAAACATTAAGAAAATGGCATTTTTCAGTATTTCACTGTGAATATTATCCCGAACATATTCAAGTCCTTCGTATGTGGAAAACCATCCAGATGAGAATGTTGACAATTTGACGTGAATCACCTTACTGACAGTTAGCTGGATAATGAAGTTTTAGGGTTCAAATACAAATGTCTTGCTTTCTTAGATTCATAATGAAAGCATGTTCTCTTCTATGACTTTAGAAGAGAACATGCAGGGAATTGAGAAATCACTATGATCTGTTGTAATTATCACAATTTAGTTATCATAATGAAGAGTCACCTGTACTTATACACGATAAAATATACAACAAAATAAAAGTTTGTTGTGTTAAAAACACCTGAGCTCAACTAAAATATTCTGACTGTTTAAAGACTAATGGAGCCAGAACACATGGCATTTAAAACGTATTAAATGATTAACTGCAGAACTCACTTTGCTGAAAATTGTTTATGCAATAAAAGCTGCATTTTCTGAGATTTAAGTAAGATTTTATTTTTATAGCAGGCTCATGATTTCCACTGAATAGTTTCTTGCACGTCCACGACGGAGAACCTCGCCAACTCAAATCTCTAGTCATGTTGCCTTTATTTGAAGATAAGAGCGCACTGTTACTCAAGATAAAGTTCAACAAATCAATCTTTTATCTGGATGAGAATTAATAGGATCATTTTAGCCTGATAACAGCATTTTAACCTGGATCAGTTAAATCACATTTGAAGAATGGGGTCAACACTACCTGACTCCATGTTAGCTGCATTTCAGGTTGTAACGTAATCATAATATAAAAATGAAGGCCTAATTAACTATTATTAAATTAAAAGTAGATTCTGTCACAGGCCCTGCCTCAACATTAGGTAAAAAAGCAGAAGTGACCTTAACATGTCAGATTTTATTGTGCTTTGTTGGTGATCTGCACACAAAGCAGTTTTCACCTATATAATCTGAGCAATGCAACATCCACCCTCCCATACTCCTATTTAGTTTTCTTAAGTTTTAATTATACTTGCAAACAGATGTAATACAGATCTCGTACTGATCTAATGAATGAAACTGGATATCTATGACATTGGAGGTGGACAATATTGATCCACAAATATGTTTTTATTAAAAGAAAGTCCTTTATTGGCCCCATATATTGATTCAGCCCTTGTTGGAACACAGGTTGGAGGAGAATTACTGTGTCCCTGTTGAAAGATTTTTCTCTCTGTTGGACACTGAAACTGGGTGCTGGGGCAGCTTCAAGCAGCCCATTAGGGGGAAACTATTCTCCACCTCTGCTTTGTCCTCCACTCTCCGGTCCGCTTCCCATCTTGGTCAGATTCGTCTGTAAAGACGTGAGTCACGACCTTTCTTTGTGAGACTAAATAAATGCGCCACCTCCTGCTATGAAGTGTGGTATTGATCATGCCTTTTAGGGATTTTTATCCCATTTCATGATAATGAAAACAATGGAAATGCCCTGTGTATAACAGCTTAATACAGAACACATTAGTGAAAGACAGAGAATGGGTGTCAGGAAAATGTAAAAAGCTCCTAAGATTTGGTAAAACTTTTTTTTTTTTTGTATCTTTGAGCAGCTTTTGGGTCATTATAATGAAGAAAGAAACAGAACAAAAACAAAACACAGAAATGGCTTAGTGTATTTCTAACATGTCTCGAAACTTTAATGGGAAACATCTCACCATAAAATTGAACTAAAATTTTGTCAAAAGGTTTTAAAATTAGACATTGCTATAAAATAAAGCCATACTCCAGTATGCGTCACTATGATGATAAGAATGATGAGATTACATTTAATAGTCATGAGTTGAATGTGATAATGGTGATGACAGCTGTTGTTTTTTTTGACTGTACATGTTACCTTCACCATTCAGGGTATGTGTTCACAGTTACATTTTGTATGTATACATAGCTATAGACAGTATATGTCTTCTCATGCATATCTATATGCAACTCACCAAGAATAATCCTTACAGATGACCTGTTTATATTTTTGGCATTATGTATATTTTGGATTGGCACCTTTTTGATGTCTTATATTTTATATTTGCACTATTACACTTATACTGCAACTACTGCAAACAATTTCCCTTGGGATAAAAAAAAGTTCCTTCTTATCTTACCTTTAAATGTATTTACTTATTTATGTGTTTGTTTTTTTCTCTTTCCTTATTCTGAAAATGGCACTTTCAAGACAGAAATATTAAAAAAGGGAAATGAAACGTGTGATATGAATATGTAAATGTGACCTGATTTCTGCACACTATTAAAAACTATTAAAAAAGTCATGTGTTGAATTCTAACAGTTTGCGCAATCATTTTATTATGTACTGGTTCATTCAACAACCTTTCTGTATTTATTCCAATGCATTATATTTTTATGAAATACTGGCTCATACGGACTTTTATAATGCGATGATTTCTGAGTGGTTTATGTGATAAACGAATAACACTGTGTACGCTACATACTGTTTATAATATACTAACGTTACACGGAACCTTCATCCTGTAGCCTCAGTTACCTCAGAGGACTTTATCGCTGACGGACTGTCAAAATGACATAGTGGTAAACACAGTAAGGTGAGTCTCGATTTATGTTATGCAGCTTGTGAACGGCACCAGTTTCACCACAAGTCAATACCAGTACAGATCCACTGGTGCATGCTGGTAATGACTTGAGTGAGCGAACAGTTTTATCTTGTGTTATAGTGACATTGTTCAAGGATGGAGAGAGGCTAGCGTTAGCTGCTAGCTAACTAGCCCCGGCTCACATCACATTAGCTGGGGATGAAAACAGGCCTTATTCAGTCAGCTTCCAGAGTAGTTAATCGATTTTATATATGTATCTATGTACAGTATGTGTGTCGTGATAAACAGGACGTATTAGCGAGCTAGCTTATGTAGCAGGTTAACGTAGCTACCCGAAAGGCTGACCGTGGCTTCACCTCTGTCACTGTTTACTGCTGAGATGCTGACTGTGTGTTTATGCAAACACACGCACACAAACAACAGTGCTGGGGCTTGAATTCGGTTGTTTTTCATTTCTGATTGCTGCTAGCCTCATTAAACTCAAGTAATATCATTGTGTAACGTTACTTAAGGAATTAAAGATGAGATGAGCTAACCAGCGTTAGAGCTGAGGACCAGTGATACATTCAAAGTCTTCATGTCACCTGCTACTTTCTATTGTAATAGCTGTAGTTACATATTGATGTTAAAGTTTGTTATTCCAACCATAAAAAAATACAACCGAATGAGGTATAATTGCTCTCAAGGCCACATTATAAAAACATAAAAAAAACCACCAGACAAAAGACATAGAAACATTTAAATTGTATTGGTGCTTTAATCTGAGTGTGATAACGTGCATACAGCATAGTAAAAACACTTGTACTTATACACATATGTATAAAGTAGAATTTCAAATGGTGTGAGCATCTTAACTAAGGTGTGTGTGATTGTCGGATGGCTATAAATTGTTCCGCAGCCTGAGTGTAAGAATTAATAATGAATTATGTTTAATTAAGCAATAAACCAGAAGACGCGAGGTGCTGCGTTAAAGAGAGAATACACTTAAGAATGTAGCTGGTGAGCTATTTTTCACGTAAGATCTATAAAAGGCAGTTTATCATCCCAGAATGTGCAGACTTCAGTGAAAGACCACCCATGTGCATTTACTTTACATATTCATTGTTATACAAATATGTTTTCAAGCCACCTCACATTCCATATTGTGCTCATGTTTTCTTGTTTATGTATTTCAGCATTATGTGCTTGTGTGAGGCAGATTAATTACACTGTAAATGGTAAACAAAGTTCAAAACATGCAGCTTCAACCTGAATATGAACTAGCAAGTGGAACAGGATGGGTAGCTCTTCTTTTTAAACCCTATTTTTCTCTTAGATACAGAATATTTCTGGCTTTCCTAAAAGTAGAACTCCTTTTAGTTGATAGAAAATTACACTCTACTATTTGTAGCACATGGATCCACACAAAAACCTAAACAGATGTAGCCTTGTTGCAGACCCCTGAGTTGACACATCCCAGACTTTCTTAGTGAATGAAATATAGTATATAAAAATAATGAAGTGAAACAAAATGGCAGTTCAGTCTGATTATCAGACCAAATTAGATGTAACAATGTACACATTTAGACAGTGAGAGCAAAATATAGGATGTTTACTGAACAAAAGTCTATCAAATCAGTACAGTGATTTATTGATTTTTGTTCGTTCAGCTGTTTTCCTTGTGATGGCCACAGTCTTTGAGTTTTAGTCATCGCTGATCAAAAGTAGTGTTGAGTGTTGGCTGCATTGGCTTGACAGCATGTGTGAGTCAACAGTAGTTCAGTGGGAAGCTCGATGAGTAACTAACCGTGATGACGATGCCCAGTTAGGTCAGAGCTGTATCTGCAGGCAGATGATGTCATGGTAAATATGTTGGTGTTGATACAGGGTGTTAAAATACACTAGTCAGTGTTAGGGATCAGCACTGCAGTGCTACCCTTCTATTTTTGCAAGAGCTTTTGGCTCCTTTATTATCCCAACACACACACATACACAAACTGCATTGCTAACAAAATGTCATCTAGTGATTAGTGCAATTTTTATCTTTTTTTTTAATCTCAATTACATTTTTTTGTTTAGCATCCATCCTAATGAAATAAGATTTGAAATACATTTTAGACAGAAAGAAACTGATTGTGACTGAAAATGTGAAAATGACACTTGGGTCAGCAGTTTCAGTCTAATGTTGGAACTGTTTACCAGCACTGAATGTCCTGGTGCTATGTAGTAGTGGACTGCATGGTTTTACCTGTGTAAGCATAATGCATATATATAGTTAATAAATACCCGAATAAGACCATTAAAGAGCATTAAAATCACAGTGATATCTACGATAATATCCTCATTTGTATCTACGAATTGTCATGAATAAATCGTAAATATTCTTGCCCGGCCCTACTAGAAAATGCAGTGATGTAATGGCCTTAATAATTCATATGTAGAGAAAAGTAAAAGAGGCTGAGCTGTAGAGGAGAACAAAATCAATGAGGGTGAGAGAGCACAAATGATAAAGAGAGAAGTGTGTATATATATATATATATATATTATAGAGAGAGAGAGAAAGACACACAGAGGAGTGGAGAGAATCAGAAGAGACAGGCGGGCAGGCAGATGGATGGGAACCCCACCCAGGCCTGCTTCCTCTCTGCCTGCTCAGTCCAGTGATAAGCAGCTGAGGAGGAAGTCAAGTATTATTTCATCAGGACATGTGAGGGAGGATGATCGTTTCTATTTGCTGAGGAAGAAATTGAAGCTCTGGTCTCAATGTGATGAAGGTACTGTAGGCCGGTGGGCAGATTGAAGCTTAATGTTTTAAACCAGAGGCTTCATTATCCTCTCATCTTGCTTTTCTCTTGGCAAAGCCTCTATTTCAATTTTAAGAAAGCACGTGGAACAAGAGTCGGTTTTATGTCTAAATTAATACCAGTATTCTTTCTGTCAGCAGTGTTTCCATTCTCGGTGTTTGTTCTACGTGCTTCCTCTTTACTATTTCCTCTTTATCTCTTCCCTTTGTTACAGTGAAGCCACAAAAAGTCTCCATTCGATGACCTCGCAGCCACCTGACGGGCCAAACCAAAACACAAATAATGAAGTTGATGGTTGATTTTGACATCACATCATCCAGCCCCTGAACATTTCAGTCTGATCAGAGGGATTTTACAGGGTTTTTTTTTCCTTTCCAAAGTGTGTGTGTATCTGGCTAGGTAACTTAGTTTCCCACCCAAATTGGCTCGATTTGGGGAGTCCCAAATCTGCTGCCAGTCCTGTTAAGCTCTGGCATGAAGCCACAGTAGCTTTACCCCCGAGAGGTAGTCGACTCTCCCTCGGAGCTAGAGACACACCATTGGAAAAGGAAGACTGTTACCCTGGAGGAAGGCCCTATCTTGAGGGGGGGGAGCAGGACTTGGCTTCAGACAGCAGATTGTGAAGCCTGTAGGCTGCTTGGATCTTCCTCAACCCTTCCTAGCTTGTCATACCTAAAAGATTTGCATTTGACCAGCTGACTAGTTTGATTTGTTGGACATGTGGATGCTGCTAGCGGGGTTTTTGTGCCCATTTAGGAAAACCATCTAGTTGTGAGGCTTCTAGCTCAGGGGAAGGCCCAGCCATGGAGGGTCTTGAGCAGCTTGACATGGTGGGCGATATCAGCCCGGCTCTTGAAGCCACCGAGGACTTTATCCACTGCATGGACGGGATTCAAGGCCAAGGTCCAAGCCAAGCTCAAACAGGGACCCTCCAGCCTTCCAGGCAGCCTAAGCAGCTGCAGGAGGTGTCCAGTGCCGCGCTGGGGAAGCTGAGCTCCAGTGGCGTGTGGAGCCTGCTGGCTGGAGAGCAACCAGAGGTGGGGCCCCTAGGCCTAGCCTGGGCCGACAACTTCAGCGTATTGGGGCTGGGGATGGGCTTGAGGCACGGCAAGAGATGCCGAGCTCGCTCCACCAACGACCTGGCAGCCCACACCAAGGAGTGCACCAACAACACCGCCAACTCCGCGTCCAGCTCAGCCTTCAAGAAGGGACACAACCGGTCCAGGTCGGACGTCAACTATCGGCCGTCTGCATACACAGACAACGGACTGACCACTGTGGACTGCAACACACTGAAGAACATGATCCTCAACCACCAGCAAGACGGTGAGTTCACATCCACAGTGTGAGTCTGGTGTACGAAGTGAGTACAAATATTTCAGGTCTGTGATGGAGCTGAAAAGATGAATTGATTAATCAATGAGCTGAAGATTTATTGACAACAATATTGATAGTCTTTGGGTTTTGGACAGTTGATCAGACAAAATAATTTATCATGGCTATAGATATAAAATTGACTTGACAAAACAATCAATTTGAAGACGTCCACTGAGCTCTGGGAACATTTTATGGTAATTTTTTACTTTTTGCGTAACTGTGTGGAAGCATAGACCTTTTGCATTTTATGTTTGGATGCAAAGAAACATTTATCCCTGATTACGTGCAAAGAATGCTTATTTTGCACATCTTACAGTATATAAGAAACAAATTCACCTAGTTTTTATGTCTCCACATTCTCTCTTCTTTGTATATTTTGCACAAATGCTGATACTTTTCAAATGTTTTACTGCAGTATATTTCATTTTCCTTCCTAGCATTTTTTGCATGTACTAACATATTGACACACTAAAACAAGACCCTCCACGACCTGATTACTCCGAGTATAATTTGAGACCTCAACTCTTGATTATCCAGAATAACTGGGACACTGTTTCTGAAAACACATGTTGAGTTTGCTCTATTAACCTCCATTGTACTGAGGTGGTGGCAGAAATCTCAGTGGCAGATATATCAAAACCATGGGAAATGAATGCCCAAACTACCATCTGCAAAGCTATCACTTAAGCTAAGTGGGAAAATATATGTTTTCTAATGTGGGTGAACTGACACTTTAATCGCATTGGATTTGCCTAATTGGACATTTGTGGCATGAAGGGGGACGTCATGTACTCTGGTGACCAACTCATTAAACCTGAAGTAATTCTTAGCCAACAGGCCGGCCCCTACCCGTCAGAAACACGCACACCTCCTCTTCCTTTGCTCTGATCGACCGTCCGTTCACTGGAAAGCTTTCTCTTCTTGTTTCGGAGGACAGAAGTCCCGGACTATTTGTGCTGCAGATTGGGGCGTATGCTGTACTTATGCTGAAGCATCCTCAGAGAAAGCAATAATGATAGAAGATGATGATAACTTGAAATGACACAGCTGTGCTATGACAGTCAGTACTCAGGCAGAGAGCCCAACACACACACACACACACACACACACACACACACACACACACACCATTTGTTTGTGTGTTTTTGGCCATCTGAAGGCCTAAGGAGATCCTAAGGGATCCTGAGGGATAATAGCCTGTAATCCTGTCAGCAAATGGACTCAAATGAGGCGAGAGAAGAGGCAACCCAATTACCCGGCCCCTGATACTGGCAGGATTATTTAGTATTAGCATATGTGTGAAAAGGCATCAGGCTATTTAGTTTGGCTGGATGTGTATTGAAAGGAGAGAAGTAGGAAAAGGACGGTAATAAGCAGAAGGCAGAGTGATTTAGCTCGGCCTCGCTATGTCTCTTCATTCACATTGGAAAAAAAAACCTGTTTGCCTTTCCATTAGTGACAGCTGGGGATGTTTAGATGGTAAATGGAAATGATGATCATTATTATAAACACAATACACGTCTACAGTACATGGGCCCAAACAGGCTATATGTGTAGCTTTTATTAAAGCTCACTTATATTTTATAACATTACCCACTGAACTCTGAAGGCTACATTCATCAGTTTGTATGATTCTTGTAAACAATAGGTCACTTTTTGGTTGCACATTTTCTTGCAAGCATTCCTCAATAATTTGTTGTTTATAGAAATGCAAGGTCCGTGCAAGAAAACTGATTTTAAATTGTTAATAACAATAATAATTAACCAGTTAGTCAATCAACAAAACATTAATCACCCAAACGTTTGATGTAGTGTTCAAGTCATTCATCAAACAAAAGTGCCAACTATTTACTGGTTCTGATTTCTACAGTAAAATGTAAGGATTTGCTGCTTTTCTCTGTTTTATCGCAAATTGAAAATCTTTGTGTTTGGGACTTTAGTTCAGAAGAAAAAGCTGGTCCCTGGGATTTGTGGCATTTTGGTAATTTTCTGATATTTTAAAGACCAAACATTAATAGATTCATTGAAAACAAGCATTACATGCAGCCCCAGATCTACGTAAAAGCTAATTTGATTGTTTTAAAGGGAAAAAAAACAGTAAGCCACGAGTATTATATATATGTGTGTGTGTGTGTGTGTGTGTGTGTGTGTGTGTGTGTGTGTGTGTGTGCGCGCGCGCGCGCTTGGGTGACTGTGTGTAGACAGAGTACATACAATAAGGTGAAGTCTCATCTGACAGTTGAGAGTTTTCTCTGATTTTGAAATTTGAGATTGTATCACTATCAGTTTGCGAGAGCCAATCTGCTTCTGTTTGCGTCTTTCTGCTGACTTTGTATGTGTTTGTGCTTCCTCCGTGCTGTTTCATTTCCTGTTGTATCTGAATGCATCATTCATTACACACATCCTCTCCCCACCTGATTTCTGGCCTTACTCAACTTGGGGATTTACCACTGTATTTAGTCCCAGATGACACACACACACTCTCACACACACACACACACACACACACACACACACTCAAATGACTTGTTGACTGATGTGTAAGTTCTGACTTCCGGAATAAAATACCTCTAAATTTACTTGTAGATGTAAATATGTTTGTCTATGTATGTTCAAGTCCTGTGATAGACTGGCCACATGTCCACTGTGTGTAGCCCCCCTACTGTACCTCCCACCCAGTGCATGCTGGGATATCTTCAGCCCACTATGACCCTGAACAGGATAAGCGCTGCGGTTTAAAATGGATGGTGTACCTGTGTGTGGCTGCAGATGCCTACTGTTTCGTTTGCAGTCAATGTGTACTCTGGTGTCCGTGGGGCGGGAGTCTGTTAGATCGTAAAACAACACGTAATATGACGATTGGGTACCTCATCAGTGGGTGAGGTTGCATGTTTAAGGCTGAAGTGGAGGTTTGCGTCTTGACTTCAGGGCAGCGGCACTGGATAGTTAGTTTGCAGCGCTCAGAGAAAAGTGTTAATTCTGGTTGAAGGCTTGTATGTGCATATTAGACCATTGCTGGAGTGTGATGTCAAAACCCACCAGGTGGAGATGAAGGCTAATTGAACAGAGCAGTTTTCTTCTCCACAATGCCTAATTCTCATCTCGACCCTCCCAAGCGTGAAGACTGCCAGTCAGCCGGACTTGGTTCCAGCTAAACTTATTTGCATATTCATTTGTTCCTTCAGCAAAATGTGTGTTAAAATGCAAAGTCCGAGACCCCGGGAGTGACACCATGTCTACTGCTGTTTTGATAAGATTGATGAGGCACTTGACTCGCCACCGTCTAGTTAACAGGAACTGTGAAGGATTTAGCCTTTCCTTTTCCCTCCTTGAGTGATTTATCTGCCAATTACACTGCTCCTGGTGGGGGTTTACAATTAAATTAGTCAGTGGGATTGGTTTGGGGAATGGGAATAGGTGATTGTTGTTCTTTTTAAGTAAACCTGTCTACCCATTAAAAGACGTCTAAATATGAAGGTTAAGACTGGACTAAAAAGGTGAGACGTTGATGTCTAAGTAACATATAACCATTGTTTCAACAGCATTTCAGTAGCTATTTCAATTTGAAGCAGTATAGTAGATGAAATACTGTCTAAATAATGATTGTATATAACATCTAAAACCCTTTCGCTTTATAACCAAATGTGTCTTAGTCTTATTTTAGACGTGTACATGTCTTTTGACCTGCAAATCACCAAATTAGTGCACCTGCAGGCAGCTCATAGATTAGGTGACAGGTCAGTCAGTCCTCAGTCTGCTCTATTTTAAGTCCTAAAGATTCATCTGTTTGTCACCAGTTTAATACTGTAGCTCGTAGGGTTTTGCTAGCGTGCTCTGTGTTGCAGGTGCTTCCCTCTCTTCCTGTTTTTGGTGGAGAAGATACAGTGCGTTGAGATTGAAATCTTTTGCACAGTATTTGGTGTCACTGAGTGGTGTGAAACGCTGGGTGCTTTAAACCACTGACGTATGGCTAAAGTTCCCAAATATTCCTCCACAGGTCACTGGCATGTGGTTAAGTTCGTTTTTCGAAATGGTTTGGGTACCTGACATGTTGAATCATTGCTACACCACAGTCAATCTCAGCTGCCAATCATGACGTTTCACCCCGTTTTTATAGCATCAAATGACTAATTAAAACCAAACGTATCAGAAAAATGAACACTTGCACAAACGTGAGCGTGATAACGACTACCTAAATGGGAAAATGTATTTTCCGCTAACATGGAGGGGGTGGGGTTTATGACCTATACTGCAGCCAGTCACCAGGGGGCGATCAAGATGTTTTGGCTTCACTTTTGGGGAGCTGTGATGTCGTCCATCTTTATATACAGTCTATGGTATGGACTTCAAAAAGTTCCTTTCGTATTTAATACTGTTGTATTGCTCTTTTCTTTTCGCACTTGATTGTGATTTTGTAAAGTGTTGGCTTACTTAAGATTATTATCATCAGATTAGGTATTGATTTATCTCAGATATTGCAGTATAGACAAATATGAAGGCGGATATGCAAAAAGAAGTTGCAGAACTACAGAAGTACGTGTTTTATAGGCTGTATTTTTATGTATAATTTCGCTGGCTTTCGCTAATTCAAGTTTATTAGGCTATATTATGCATTTTGTGTCATTTAAAGTTCTGCTGTTACTGTTCAAAATGGAGTATTATCTTATAATTACTGTTGCTTACTTTGATGTAAAGTTGATGACGATGATGTCAAATGTGAAATATCTTCATCAGCATCATAAAATGTGTTTATGTATTGGCCTCAAAAATCCAGTATCCTCAAATCTGGTATTGCACCAAAAAGTAGTGTACATGCTTTGGCCATTTTCTGTTTCTTTGAGAGCTCAACATTATGCTTAAATTTCTAGAATAAAGATTGGAACACTGATCCAAAACAGTGGGAAGCAAAGAAAAGGTTATAGATAACAAGTAGGGATATCAGATATCAGACAAAATTCAAGACAGCAAGATGAGGCACCAAATTCTGGTGTGGCTGCACTATTCAATGTGTCTGGAGTACTTATTTGAAGGCAGGGAATGCAGCATAGCTCATAATAAAGGCTGGCCCAGTTTTATGTCCTAGCAGAGGTCGGCGCCTGTTGTCTACCTGAGACTGAACCCTCCTTAATCAAGGAGAAAACACTCCATAATCACAAAAGGAGATGGAGAGAGGAAAGACATAAATGAGGGTAAAACAAACCTCCTGAGCAGCAGCAGTGAAAGAACGGAGAGAAAAGGGCCAAAATAGGGAGAGGGTGTGCGTCTGGCCTTCAGATTAAGGAAGTGGGACAGTTTGCCTAGTGGCCTCCTTAACAATACTGTTTCTTCCTGCCTTGGTGACAAGAAACGTTCTCAGAGGAGCACCTGCGCTAGGCTATCTCTTACCAAAATACCAACGTCACAGCCGCAAGCCTCTGATGAGCTACCATCTGTAGGAAACTGGCCCATCTAGATTAAGGTTCCTGAGACCAATTAGAGGTGTAAAGATTCAGGCAAACTGGGAGAAAAAGCTGCATAAACAAACCAAGAGGACAAGCTGTGCAGTTCAGTGGCATGGATTCAGTCTCGATGTCCATGTAGGATGTCAGCTATAGTCATCTTGGATTCACAGCAGTGACAGTGGATTCCAGTGGAGACCCAGAGTCATGGCAAAAAGCATAAAAATTCCTCACACCACCTCTGCAGCATAATACACTTTAACATTGATCCGTATGTTCCCGAGAGCTAAACACTCTACTGTTGAGTGCTATTGGGTCCTTGCGCGTGGCCTATTTGGCATTTTACTGGCTAAGCGATGATTATCAAGATCATACAGATCAATGGCTTAGAGGTGGATCATGGTGCAGGAGTGGTTTGATTTGTGTCAATAAAAGGTCAGAAGAGACATTATATTGTTCAGAAGGACTGCACTGAAAATATCAGAAGTATGTAGGTGGAAAACACCATTAGCAATGACGGAAGCCTCCAAAAACTACAGCTGCCAACATCCACGAAGACTTTTCAGAACTGTCAAGCTTACAGAGGGCGAATGTTTGATATTCAAACGTTTTCAGTGGTTTTTGATTGGAGTACTCCTTTAAAGCTAAGAACTGATCTTGTTTACTTTAAGTCACATTGATCCAGTGACAAGGTGTTTATATCAGCATGGTCAATGTTTTTAAGACACAATGTTTAGTATCTGACCTGTTAATTGTGCCCACAGAGGATTAGATGACCTGTACCTGGTTGGCCAGTGGGAAGGTGTTTATTCAGAACAAAACTGTTTGTTGTCTCAAATGTGTTTATCCTGAACACACACACATTACCCATCTGTGTCTCATTTCTGTTTATTTTCCCTCCTCCTCTGTATCTCTGTCCAGCTGATAAAAGCAACAGTAGCAGTGTGGTGAAGCAGGGTGCGATGGAGCAGCGTGAGGGGCCCCGGGGCCGATGGACACCCTGCCACGTCGAACTGACACCCTGTGAGCTCCGGCTTTACACTCTGGACAACAGCGCCAACCGCCAGCTGGGCACCGCCTACTCTCTGTCACACTGCCAGAGCGTCATCTCACCAGCACCCAGCAGCCAGCAAGGCCAGATCACCCAGCCTGCCGATCAACGCACGCTCCAGGCTTTGTTCTTCAACAGCACGCGTCTCCAGCTGAGGGCGGCCAACCAATGGGAGGCCATGGAGTGGAGGCGGTTGATGTGGGAGAAGGTGCAGGCAGCCAGACCTTTGAGGCAGGAGAACCGCCAGCGCAAGACAGGAGTGGAAAAGCAACAGAACGCCAAGTTTCCTGCACCCATGTCACCCTCCTCGTCACCCTCTCCATCGGGGCTTGACACCAGGCCTGATGGTGACAGCGACACCCCTACCTCAGCAGAGGCGTCACTCTCTCTCCAGCCTAATTCTGGCGTGCTGAGCAGACCCACCACTCTGCCTCTGTTCACCCAGCGCTGCCAGGACGTCCTCAAAGCTGGTCTGCTCCACCAGCTGATGGATCAGAACAACTGGCGGGCCTTCACCTTCGTCCTGACCAGATCCACTCTCCGGGCCTTCCCTACAGAGGGCCGTGGGTCTGTGTCCCAGCCTGTCCTCCAGTGCTCCCTGGTCTCTTGCTTGGCTGTGCAGCACGATCAGGAGCCAGAGAACGGAGAGCCATGGACAGATAGAGGAGACTGCTTCCAGGTAGTTTTCCCAAAAGTGGTAGTCAGACTTCGGGCGGACGATCAGCTCAAGGCCCAGGAATGGGTGGAGGTTCTGCGGGAGGCGGTCAGAGCGCAGAGGCCTGCCCAAGAAGAAGGGGGAGAGTCAGGAGAAGGAGCTCCAGGTCTCCAGGGAGTGCTGTTGAGATCAAAACCATCCAGGGACAGGAGACAGAGGGAGGCCCAGAGAGCCAAGCGGCAGTCAGTCACCACCAGTTTCCTCAGTATTCTCACCTGTCTGGCTGTGGAGAAGGGGCTCACTGCTCAGAGCTTCAGGTGTGCAGGTAAAAGACCTTCGCGTACGCACACACACACACACACACACACACACACACACACACACACACACACACACACACACAGACTGACAAACTGTTGTATAAGAAGATCACGAGAGTGATTAAATATTAGCCATTTTTTTCTGTATTTTCCTCTCTTCTTATGGCCTCACGTTTTTCCAACACAAATTTACCCACAAAGGTTAGAAATTTCAACATGGCATCCACAATCTCAAGACTCCTCACCTAACTGTCTCTGCGGCAGAATGTATTAAAGATATACTGATAAATTTTCAGTTCAGTTACCTTCATCCTCAAAGTAGCTTTGGGTTTAAGATGCCGACCATGATCCGCAGTGTGCCCGATTTGAGTCCGTTAGTTGAGACTGAATGTATTTCTTTCCTCCTTTGTAGTTGGTCCTAGGGTAGGGTGTTGGAACCGGTTCCAAATGTATTATCCATTTAAATCTTTATTACTGACTGGCAAAGGTTCTTACTTGTTTATATTCTAGAAGAGAACAAAAGGGCAAAGTTATATTTAAGTAAAATATTTAGTTACTGGCTTTAATAATAGTTGTGTGTATGTGTATGACCCTGAGTTTAAAGATCCCTTCAGACATGTTTACAGACATAAAAATACTCAGATTTGAATAATAATTTGTGTCTGAAATGGTTTTTCTACCAAACATTACCTGGCTAAAATTTCTACTTTAAAATACTCTACTCTTAAATCCAGAATCTGTGAATTCTTTGAATATGGAAAATCATTTTCATTTCAAAGGTTTAACTGCTGGACACTTGATGCAAGTGGTTTAAGTGGTTTTATTATTTTCACTCTGTTGAACAGATAAATGAAGGATGTTGTCTGTTTGGATGCATCTACCCATTCTTGTCAGCCAGTGGTTTTCGGTGTTTTTCAGTATTTAGTCTTTTACCTTTTTTTTACAGCCTCTCTCCCTCCTTTATTATTACTCCTGTTAGTCTCCATACCAGGCTCTTGGACAGCCCCATAAATGGCAGGCGGTGCTTTTACTCTCCCTGGGTGTGAAAACGTGGGCTTCCTCTCTCTCTCTTAGGAGGGCTTTGAATAATCACCGCTCACCTCCCTTTTTATTTGTAACAACTGGCTTATTAATGCAGGGGCTGTTTGAAAGGCCAGCTGAAACAGGAACAAGGACAGAGGCCGTCTGGGGGCAGCTGATGATAATTGGTAGGCTTAAAGCACCGGAGGAGAGGAAAAATGGATGAATGAATGAATGAATGAGGACGAATGAAAGCGGCCTGGGGATGCTACAGTGGTCAGGCTTGATCGTAGTTGTTTGATTGAAGGGTTTCTGGGTAGAGCTGGATGGGAGGGACAGCTGGATACGTCCATTTTCTATACAGAGCACACCTCTGCTCGCTCAGTCCGTTTATTTCCCTCCTTTTCCTCCCCTTTTTTTCTTTTTCCTTTCACCAGTTCATTCACACTCACAGCCTGTCCCTCTTTTTGTCTCCCTTTCTCGCTCTGCCCCCCCTCTCATTTATTTGACTGTATCCCTTCTTAGTCTCCTGCAGTGTTACTTAGCAGGTGCTGAAAAAAGTATTTTACACCATTTTAATTCAAGGCCTTAAAACTGTCCATGAGTTATTGTTAGAGGTCTTGTGCTTTTGTAGTTTTCTAGTTATCATTTTCATGTTTTTTTCAGTTGGGAAATTCATCTTTCAATTTCACTCTCACCAGCTGTAAAATAACAATCTTAAATTAAACGGTATAGGTTTTTCGATCTTTTTTTTTTTCTTCTATCCACTGCTCTCCTCTGGCTCTCGCAGCAGCCTCTCCTTGGTCGCCTGCCAACTCCTTTTTATTGAAATGTGGCCCATTTTTTATATTACACGTTCTGTAGTAAACAAATAGACATGGCCTCTATCAGACTGTCAGAGGAAGAGCCGGTTAAGAGGAGGAGGGGAGGAAGAGGATTGACAGAAGAGTTAGAGTGATCCCTATATACTGTACCTGCTGGATTTTGGGATGTTGGTCGGACGTCAACTTGAGCTCTGGCAACTTATGATGGTAATTTCCTCTATTTTCTGACATTTTATAGACTTCATATTTAATGGAAAACAATCAACATATTGGTTAGTCAGTGTCACCCATTTATGTTGTGATGCAGTTTGTTACATCTTGCATATTGCACAATGATTATTACAGTGACTCTTAGTCTTGCTTAAAAATGAAACTATATATTAGTAAGCTTTATGTCTTCAGTTGGAGTGCCACAGACCGGGTAGGGAAGTCAAATTATTTAGAGACAGACTAAGATGTGTACCGCCTTCTTTTTCTGCCAGGCTTCGTCCAACTGGATCCAACTTCGACTGAATTGAAGAATAAAAGAATTAAACATCTACAGTAAATACTCATATTGGCCCTCAAAACCCCCCCAGAAGCCTAATTCATCAAAAACATTCACCTTCTGTTGTTAACCTGAATACATATCAGATTGTTCATATATGAAGCCACTAATCTAAACAAGATCTCTTGATGGAAGCGACTGCAGTCCCTCATGCTACTTTAGTCTCCACTGATTTGTCTTTGAACTTGATTCAAGTCTGTGCTTTTGCATATGCATGCTCCGTCCATCCATACATATCGAGTGATTGGTTATTTAACATCAAAATGTAAAATGTATTCAACTAATTACTTGCTTCGTTTTTGATTCCTTTTGAAGGAAACGGTTAGTGTTTGTTTGAAGACCTGGGACTCCCCATCACCCCTCAACACACACACACACACACACACACACACACACACACACACACACACACACACACACACACACACACACACACACACATGCATATTGTGCAGTGTGTGTCCTCCAGGTTTGGTGACCCCTGTCGTTGCACTGGAGCACATTCTCAGGCCCCCGACAGACCATGTGAATCTGTTGGACGGTGGGGGGGGGGCTTCGGGTGAAGTGGGAATCAGTAGATATGAGGGAATAGAGGAAGTAGGAGGCGGGCTCACATCAAAAGATAGACAGTCTCTCTCTAACACACACACACACACACACACACACACACTAACTGTCTTACTCATAGTACTCTCCATTTGTGCACATTTTCACTCGAGTGTTTGGTCGGTGTGAATGAGACACATCAAAGCTCAGGCTTCTCTCGTTTTTTCCCGTTTTAATTCACACACATGTACATAACACACACACACACACACACACACACACACACACACACACACACACACACCAGCGTCCTCAGAGGTGTGGTGGTTTAAAACCAGCGGCGGGCAGATGAAAGCGTTAGCCCCTTTTTGCCCTGATGTCATCTCTCTCTCACTCTCTGTATCTCTATGTCTCTTTCTCTCTCTCTCACCACCGTATGCTCACCGTGGGCAGGTCAAAGTGACCCTCTCTCACTACAGAGAGCCGCGGTACAATCGGTAGACCTTTGAGCTACGTTTGAATTCCCATTCATCTTTCCCTCTGTCCCTCTTTCTCTTCGTCCCAGAAAGAGCCATAAAAGATCAGAGACGAGAAGAGAAAGCAGTTGTTACTCTGTGCTGATAATGGAGGAAGTAGTTAGCAGCAGCAAGTATTAATAGTTCCTTCTTAAATTAACACAACATACATAATTAACATATATAGACTTTGTATACTTATTTGTACACTTTATTTACCATCTACTTATTTAAACTCAGGGGCCACATTATCAGGTACACCTGTACAATCTAATTCAACAATCCAATTGAAGGGAATGTGAAAATGCACTTTTATTTATTTTTGAGCTTATACTTAAAGGTGGTGTTGTGCTGTTGTACTACATTATATTGAGAGGTGTTTCTATGTTTTTGTCCTTCCCATATACATTCGTGAGGGAGGCAGATTATTAGAAACACTTCTGAATATAATGCGATGCAGTGCAACACCACCACAAACTATGACCTCAATAATAAACATATAATTTAATCAACACCTCTATGACAGTGTCAAAACAACCTGAACATTATAGGCATCATGAAAATAGATAGCTTTATGGCAGAACAGTTGTATTGGATTGCATTAGACTGTACAGGTGTACCTAATAAAGTGGACACTGAGTATATATATATATTTATACTTTATATACGTACATATCTTACAATATGTAATATTTACTAACTCCCTTAATTGCTTAATAAAGCATAACATACAATGTTAGTTATTTGAAGGAACAAAACAAACACTTACTGCATTTATTTTCTGTTTATACAACATTGCAATCGGTCTACTCAAAAGGTGGTGAGAATCCCTACGGTGTTGTCAGCATCAGATTTACAGACTTCCTCAGCTTTTGGTAAAAGTACATTTGCCTGTGTGTGTGGGTGTGTTCTCTTCTTTTCCTCATGATATAGAATTTGAGGTTACGGTTTAAGGTTGTTATTTCGTTTGCGAATGTTTTCAGGCTACATACGTATGTGTCTTTGTTCCTTTGGTCCCAACAGCAGCAGACCAAAGACGAGGCCACAGTTGGCCTGAAAGCCGGCCTGGTGGTCAGCTCTTTCCTCGAAGTGACACAGTGTTTCTCTGACTGTTGACCATCCCCTCTGCCTGCTGGCTCCCAACCAGAGGACTGTGGTTTTTTTGAAAGAGCATCCACCCCAACAACAGCACGAGTGCACTGCTGTAATTAGCCTAAATCTGAGTTACACATATGTATTCGATCATGGGTCCTTCAAAAAGATAAGACTTTGTTGTCGTCTTTTTTTCCCCATCGTATCCACAAGCAATGATTTCAACCAAAGGAAAAACAAATATCCATTGTTTAAACTTTGGTTAAACAAAGTGGTGAAAATGGAGACTGATAATTTATACATTACTGCCATGTTTGGCACACAGCCGTTCAATAAAGTGTTTTAGGGATACAGCGAAACTGGCAGAAAGTATTGCAATGAGAATGTGATCGGAACAGCCAGACCACATCAGGAGGTGGTCTGACTCACACTGAGATCAAAAGTCTGATGGTTATAAATGCAGTTTCTACAGTTGAGCCACATTCTCTCTCACAAGAAAAATATTTAAGTTAAAAGGCCACAGGACAAAAAGCTCCAGACAACCCAACAGCAGCACAGCTTGGTGAGGTTCTCGAGGGACCAATGTGACGTGCAAGACGAGGGTATTAAGTACTGTTAGCCTTGTTAGCAAGGCTACAGAAAAAGTCTCCACCGGTCACTCACTACCCTTGCCTTACACACTGTTAATTGACAAGTCTGCCAGCCCCACCTTGTTAATTTGCATAATTAGATTGGATCACTTATTAATTATCGCTTATTAATGAATAATATCAGGTGTAAGTGCAATGGCCGGTGATCCAGTGTCGACCCGATGTAATGTAGACGCTGATGTGACGCTGTTTTTAAACAACCTCTCCAATCTTTATCATTTCTGTACTACAATGCCTTTGTACTTAATGACTTGCATTAAAGCAATACTGATATGTTATCGACCAAGCCAATTTATCGGTTGGCACAATACTACCATAACCAATAAAATGGACGGCCAAAACAAGTTCTAATAAATCAAAATTAACGTTATGGTTTTGGATCATCGGCCGTACAAATCGTCAATCATCGTCCCAGAACGAATCATCAATAATCTGAAAACAAATCAACAGGTTAATTGGTTATTAACATGATTGTTCAGTCCATCATTTAGTCCATGTGTGGCTGACTGGTGCTCTAACACCAGTTGTTTTTCTTTCTTTTGGCCTCCAGCGCTCAGCGCTGATTAGACCATTGTCTGTCTTTTTCAGACCTCAGATTCTTGTCTATGATAGAAAAGTAGCTGGGCTAATTTCTCTTTATTCTCTGCCTTCATCTGTCCTTGTTTGATCTCACTCTTCTTCTCTTTCATGCGATTCCTTCTTTCCTCTCATCTCTCGATAGCCTTTTACTCATTCTGTCTTTTTTTCCCCCCTTTTTCAGTCTGTGTTGTTTCTTGAGTTGAAGCGTCGCTGACAAACAGGCCGACACACGTCTCTCTTCCTCTGTCTTTTCTTTTCTGTAGCTTTCCATGCCTCTGTTTTCCAACAAAAAAAAACAGATAACAATCTTCCGTTTCTTTTCTTCTCTACCTCTCTTCATTCGCTGTTTTCCTCCAGGCCCCAGGTCCTCCAAGATTGTGTGGATAAGGGACACCTGTTGCAGCACTGTGGCGCTCAGCTGTTTGTGTGATCATAGACCAGGTCCGGGTGTTTGGGTGAAGAATGAACTTTAAAGAGTCTAGAGGACAAAGCAGACAGTGGGGCAGATATCAGGCTGAATAGAGCTGAGGATCTGTTGGTCTTTTAGGTCTACAAACACCTTCTTAAGTCCGCTGTGTTGTGACTACTGCAAGAAGACTCTGAGGGATTACTTCAAATGAGTTTGGCTGGTAGATTTTGGCAAACATGGATATTAATACTAGAAGATGCACCAAACAAGAAGATACAAAATAATTTAAACTGTCAGTAAAATATTGCTCAGTTTTGGACATACTGAAGGACGTAGATGTGGTTTTCAGGAGTTTGAGTGGACACAATAAAATTAGATAGACTCCCCCCCCAAAAAACAGTTATGTAATTGCTATTTTCTGCATCTCCAGCAAATAACACATCATGATGAGGTTGCTCATCGTGAAATTGGTCATGGTTGTCAAACATAACATCATTTAAGCACTAACTCCTCAAGAACGCCACATTTAGTTTCGTGGAAGGAGACCTGAGATATAAAGATAGATCATTTAACCAGAACTAGGACCACAAAAATACAGCATGCAAAGACTTTAAGACTTAAATATAGTTTTGGTCACCAAAATGTCTTTGGTTACTAAAATTGGTAACTAAGTAACAAAAGTGTTTATAGCTGTCATGGCCACACTCGAAGGTGGGGTGAAAGAGCCAGCAGTCATAAAGAGGGGCGGGATGCAATAGTTGTCGAAATATGTGGAGATACACTTTTAGACAGTCTTTTTGTACACACGAAAAATGTTTCTGTCACTTTTGTGTGTGCAAAAGTGTCTGTAACGACTTAAAAAACAGAACTTGAGAGAGTAGTAGTAGAAAGTAGGCGTGAGCTTCTAATTAGTCACAGAAAACTGGCCATTAATTGAGTGACAGAAATTACACCAAAGTTACAAAAATTGTTGGACGCAGCTCTCCCATTTCCAATGTCGGAATAATGTGGGGGCAAGGGCTTAAAGCTGCATACTGACCCCTTAGGTTTCTTTTACTAACATAGCTGTTATTTCTCTTCACCTCTAGCATATTGTTAGTATATTGTAATTACACATCATCTCCAATAAATCAGAATATAACTTAAATTAACGTGTGGTAGAGAAAGTGAAAGTTCATGTGTTTGTATTTTCTTTCCCTGAGTAATGTCTGCAGGCCGCAGAGCTTACCGCCACGCAGTTTATAGCTTTCAACAAGCTCGACCAATCAAAGGGTTTGTAGGAAGTTCAAATACTTTCCAAAGAGTTTGCCACTTGTCATGATAATTTTGTGTGATAGTGTAGTAAATTTGGAGCTTACTTCTTATGTGCTTATGTTTAGTCCAGCTCCCGATGATTTTTTTTGTATGATGTGCATGTTTTCTAAAATAGGTTGGAAGTTACACCCATGATTAGAATAAACACCTCCATTTAAGGATTTCTCTACAATTCTCTAATCAGTGCAATAAAATCAGTTGTCACTGTTTTTGTCCAGTTCTTATAGGTCATGATACAACATAGATGTTGCCTTATTGGGGGCAGAATTCCTTTTAAACTTAGACTACCTTGTTTATTATCTACAGGTTTACTCTGCTGGATTAGTGTGGTATTTAGAGAGGGGCAATAAACTGACACATATTAACGCCAAGTTATTTGCTCTACAACCTTTGTGTTCTCCTGTTCTTGGCTCTCCCCGCCACTCCAGCAGACTGTTAACACCAAAAGCTGACTTGTGCAACACCTTAGGGCTAATTAGCCAGTTAGGACTCATAAATGGACTCATAAATGGACACAAAGAGCAGTTCATATGGATCTCTCTGTTGTAAATTAAGATAGAAGTTGCTGTTGGTTTGAATTCCACCTTTGGCACTTTCTTAAAAGTGGTTTACCTGGTTTTCTCATGATTACAGAGACATTCAGACACCCTAGAGTATCATATGGCATCAGATTTGTGTTTATTAATAAGATGTAAGCACACACAGATACTTACCCTATGACTTCCTACTCAGGTTGTCAGCGTCCAGTCGGTCTTTCCAGAGGAAAGGCAAAGGTTTGCTACTACAGCGGCTGGTACTACTGCCAGAGCTGCCATCAGGACAACTCCTTCCTCATCCCGGCACGCCTGCTGCACAACTGGGACACCAGCAAGCACAAGGTGGGACAGCAAACACGCAACGATATGAAAATACCCACCATCTCAACATACTGACTGTTCCAGCTTTGAAAGTATGCAGTTTCTCATTCTGAGCGACTGGAACATCAGCAGGGTATCTTTAGGTCTTGTAATGTGATGCAAGTATTATGATGCATTAGGGCACCATTAAAGAGCCAAGTGAGAGTTTTCCTGGAAATTTAAGTCCTATTTTCATGTGGTCTTCAAGTCCCATTTTAACAAATTCTAGTCAGTCTGGATTACATTTTAGAAATTCTTATTTTCTTCAAATATAAGAATATAAGAATATATATATATTTAAAATAAAGGTCAACTAGTTTCCAGTAATGGACAGTGATGTGAGATTAATTCAAAGAGTTTCCTGACAGATCACCAAAAGAATGTGTGCGTTTACTTTAGTCCTGCAACGCCATGGGCCCCAGCAAAAAGGTTTAAAGGTCATCTGGTGTTGCGGTGGCCAAGCAAATACATGCAAGCGCACATTCATGGTAATTACTGTAACATGAATGTTGTATTTCTTTACCTGGTCATTGTTGAGATAAAAGATAAAATAATTGCAGCAGTACAGTGTTTTAGCGTCTGATAAAACTTCAAACTCTAGGATCTAGTACTCAAACTGGATTTCCTGGGTTGTATTTCATTTCTCACTGGTACCTGAAACAACACGCCCCCAAAAAAGCCCCTTGCATTGTTTTAACACAGGGTTGTTTTTGGTCTGTATGCCTGCTAAAATCAAATGTCATTTTTGAGTCTTTGACTCTCATCTGATTGTTGCAGATGAGAGTAAATAGTTCCACATTTCAAAAGCAAAATATGAAGCTGCAGCCAGGAGAAGTTAGTTTAGCTTAGCATAAAGACTGGAAACAGCTAGCTTGGCTCTGTCCAAAGGTAAAGAAAATCAGCCTACCAGCACCTCTGAAGCTCAATAATCACTCTTTTGTTTAATCCTTACAAAAACTAGAGGCTTCTTAGTCCTGCATCGTCCATTACAATCATGGAACGTACACTTGGTGGGTATCATCCCTTCTATCTGTTGCCTGATGTAAACAACTCATGTGCTCCTGCAGGTGTCTAAACAGGCCAAGGAGTTCCTGGAGTTTGTGTATGAGGAGCCCCTGCTGGACGTCCAGCAGCTCAACCCTTGTCTGTATGAGCACTGCGAGCCTCTCAGCACTGTGCTGCGTCTCCGTCAGCAGCTCCAGTCACTGCGGGCCTACCTGTTCAGCTGCCGAGCAACCGTTGCCGAGGACCTCAGACGAAGGTAGACTGGCGATGATGTCTGCTGTGGTGGGGTGTTTCTGTTGCACTTTCCAAAAGAAAATGTGTCTTGTGCAGAGATTTAAAAGATGATACTTATTCACCGGCACAGAGGTTTGGAAGAAAATGAAAGTTGATACAAATACTATGCGAGCTAATAAAATTGGATGTGACATTGTTGCATCTTATAGTTCAACTTAAAAGCTATTCTGCAGCAGAGATGTTCTGTTCTGTTTGTTGAAGGCAGCAGATTATTATTATTATTATAGATACAAAATGACTCCATTAATAATCCTATATATATGCATGCTGCATATACATAAAAGATGTGTGTCTGTGTATATATGTTCATGTGTGTGATGGTGGGGGTGACTGTTTATCTGAGTGGGGTCCCAGACTGAAAGCCTTGTCTGTGAGCTGATGGATGCTCATTGCCCCGGTCCAGGTCACTAATACACTCTGATCCGACGGACCATGTCTGAAGGAGAATCATCCACCTCAGCAGACAGACTGGAATCTGATTAATATTCTATCATGATCATTTACAACAAAAACATATTTTCTCACCTACCAGAAACAAGTACTCACAAGTATGTGACTGTGTGTTTTTAATACTCTTCTGAGGTACGACAAGTAAAGATGTTATTATTTCACTAATTTGACAGAAGCAAAGTATACATTAGAGACAAAAGACAAAATGTCAAAGGCTACAGATGTCAGATGCTAGCCATGCTAGTATTAGCCTCAGTATCCTGGGCAGGTAATGGCAAAAAAGACATTACGAGAGTGTTTGTAGGGCAGTATGCAGAACAAGGCAAAACATTCAGGCCAAGCTTACCATTAAAGACAACAACAGTAACGAGGGAATAACAAAGGAAAATGTCCACTCTTACTGCTGGTTTGGACAAATACTACTTTCTCTGAACCATGTTTTTATGTTTATGGAAAATAAAAGTTTGGAAAATTTACTGATGCAGAATTACACAAATCGGTTATCCATGAACATCAACATAAGGTGCTTTAACTGTAAAATCTAATTAGTGTAACTGTCATTATTTTTGGTCTTCATAAAGAGTTTTAATGTCCCACTATAAAAATGTTTTTTCTCAGACTTGCCAAGTAGCTTCACACCAGAACTACTGGTATTTTTATGAGCCTTAAAAAACCCATATTAGTCACACCCTGTTGCAGCAGCTCAGAGACGAGCAGCATCATGGCGCTCTGTGTTTACTTCTGTCCCATTAGCTAGTACCGGCTAGTGCCCCGCCACTTCCAAACATTGCAGGATTGATGAGGGCCATGGCGCTAAAACCTTCCCCTAGTCATCAGTCTACTTCATGGGGGGATCTGAAGAGAGATGTCTGTTGCATACAGGCAGAGAGCCACGGATACACAATCGCACACACAACCACATGAGGCACTAAAGGCTGTAAGTTAGAGAGCACTCCATGTTTGATAGCATGTTGCACAGGAATCTTTGACCTGCTTAGTATGCAGCGTAAAGGCTGTCTTCTGTTATTTTATTGTCTAAGTTCAGTCAAGGTGTGAATTGATCTCACTGGTAATTGTGTTTGTGGCAAGTGAGGCCTTCCTGATGTCCAAATCTTAATGACAGAAACCTTGTTGTAATGTAACACGGATGGGGAATGAGTCCTAATAATGAGAATGTCATACACACGGCACACGCTTTGACAACATGGACTCTTGGTTCATACCCGATCTGTAACCCTCTGTTTGTGGTTAGAATGGAACCTTTTGCTAAGCAACCGTTACTACGCCTGACATTACGTCTCAGTTGATGTCTGATTTCCAAGGGGCGCAGACCAAAATGCCTATGGACGCAATTGGTAAACCTACAATTAATCAGAGCTATGAAACCTGTGATGTACCGCTGAGCATCCAGAAGTACAGCAAACACACATACAAGCCTTAAGTGAAGTTCTTTTTTTAAAGAAAACATACCTTCCAGTTCGTTTGATACGAAGGCAATAGCAGATTCAACAGAACGTTCCACATCAGTGGCAGCCATCTTGGTTGTTTAAGACACTCCTCTTTCAGTCATCGTATCAAACCCGCCCCATATTAGGTAAACGGTTGTTATTGGCCAGAGAATTAACTGTAAAAAGGGATTTAAAATATGTACCTGATGGCTACATGCATGATATTGTGCCATCTTTGCTAGATGATTTGATGAGGATGTTAGGGAGTTGTTTGCAGGTTGCTGTTCTTGGGTTATTGTAGGTGGTTGCTAAAT